>NC_064635.1:93131557-93787807 GCF_023864275.1 Schistocerca cancellata | reverse complement strand
AGACTTCTTCTTTTAGTTTAGCTTCTGAAAGGTGTGGAAACTTTTGGCAGAGATACTTAAAACATGGTCCATCTTTAGGCAAAGCCTTTACAAACTGTTTCATTAGGCCCAACTTTATATGTAAAGGTGGAAGGAGAACTATGGATCTAAAAGATTTTTGCGTAGAATGTCCTTCTCACCAGGTTTTACAGACTCCCTCACAGGCCAGTTCTTTCGGCACCAGTGTTGATCCCTAACCCTACTATCTCATTCACACAAGAAACATGTAAATTTGGTAAAGCCACCTTGCTGACTAAGGGGCATGCATGTTACTTCGCCACATATCATCCAACCATGAGCAGAATAGCCTATTTTATTTAGCACTATTTCTAGGTTTTCGTAGCTTTCTTTCATATGCACAAAATGTCGCAGGTATACATGTTACCATTGTGTAATAAAACAGCCACCAGTCTTCCTTTTTGTATTCAATACCAAACTCATTCACTAGATTGGGAATGTCTGAGCAATACACTAAATCACGTTCTTGTTAACCAAAAAACTTGGGAAATTGCTGCTCTTTCTTTCTATAAATGTATATGCTAGTTCCATCTGCCAATAAGTTCTTTTATTTAATCTAGAGCCCAACAATTCAGCTTTATCTTTCGTTAAGCCCAGATCCCTAACCAAATCGTTAATCTCTAGACTTTGTGTACTACAGTGGAATTAATCATCATCTGGTTCAGGTAAATCAGATTGTACATCAGAAAATACTTATATTGGAATAGAATTTAAATCATCCGGTGGTTCAGGAACCGGCCAATCGACAAAATGCCCTACTGATCGGATGGCGGACGGAAGGTTAGGGTAGCTTATAACCTTGTTTTTTCGAATTATGACCAGTAATATCAAGTAGCAGTTATCGGAATGATTTCTTGGCTCCCTCGATATCATAGAAAGAATAAATCTAAAGGCTTTTCTCTCCTTTTTGGACCATTTTCTCAGATCTTCAAAACCGCACGCACGCACGCCCCCCCCCCCCCCCCCAAGATTTGTTTTGATCACAAAGTTTAGATCCAGAGTATAATAGATATACATTTTCACAGAGTCTGCAACGTGTCTTTGGTGTTTTTAAATCACAAATTCGACACGAATATAACAAACTGTCGACAGAGTTTTTACAACCACGATTAGACATTGTACTGAGCACATGTACAGGAAACGGGAAAGTAAAGTTCGGTTGACAGTTAACAAAACATCTGTTAACATAAAAACAGAATCGACGGTTTTTTGTCAGCAAATGTTTTTCACCAGTGTTACCAACGTCATATACATTCATTATACCTGATTTTAAAATTATTTTAACTATATAATAGCTGTTAAATTCTTTAAAAATCGCTTAAAATAATAAATTTAACAGAAAAATGATTATTCCTTGGGATTCACAAAAGAACAATGGCCATCACCTTACCAACTGACCAAATGGTCTTTGACTTCTGTGGTGCACTTTCAGCAGCCTTTTTCCATTGTTTTGACTGCTGTTTCGACTCTGAAGTATAATGGTCTGATCGTTTCAGGTTTGATCAATAGTCACAAGTCGGCTTAAAAAGTCTAGCGGATTCTGATCAAACATCGCCAGACATTATGTTGAAATGCTGTGCCGGACCGGATGTGCTTTTGGTCAACAGTGAGCAATCGAGACACCCATCTCATACAGTTTCTTCGTAGCCAACTCTCAGTGCAGAATACTATGCACTCGCTCAGTTCAGACGTCTACAGTCTCAGCAATCTCAGGAATTTTAATTCGACTGTCTTGCATTACCGTATCGTGGATTTGTCAGCGGTTTACTCTGTGGTAACCTCAGTTTGCTGATGGAGCGCACTTCGTCTTCGGTACTTGTACGACCGCGTTTAAATTAATTAATCCAAAATAAATCGTTTTATATGATAGTGGATGCATTCTTGAAATTCTTCGTACGGTTCTTGGAATAATAAAGCGTACCGACAGTGAAGACGAAACAAAAGTTTTCACTTCTTTACGCTGTTTGCTAAATCTCAATTTTTGTTTATTTGTTCGAAGGATTTATAATTTTTCAGATGACGCAATCTGACGGTAATAAAATCTTATCAGGGGACCGCCCCTACTCATCACACATTCCGTGCAAATTTATGGTATATACAGTGCTTAACAATGAAAGAAGAAAAGAGGAGCTCCCTGTGGACAAGCGTTTAGAAAAAAATTGCATTTTTAGCGCATGTCGGCGGATGCATGGGCCGTCTGCAACGATTGGCATAGCGGAAAGGATACACAACGGTGATCAGAGGGTCGCAGGGTCGAGTCTCTGTGTGAAAACTATGTCTTCCTTTCCAGTGTTAGTTTACGCAAGTGGCACTGCAAAGCAACCGAAATAATGCACAATGTATAACGTTTATTAATATTCTCATGGAAGGCATGAAAAGGAAAGACAAAGGAAAATTTGATACTGCAAATAAGTTTCCGAGAAAGGACTGTAATTGAAATGTACAGGACTTGGTATTCCATTAGTTTCATTCTGGCGTTTAATAGCGCTCAGCAGCTAAACGCAAACACTATGTTCCCAGTGAACTAAAATCGACCAATCCAGAGTGAAAAAGAAATCATAGACCGAGAAGACATCATCACAGTACATTTTTTTTCAACAACACCGGCGCTTATGACCTCAGTTGCTTCTGTGCACTCTAACAAATCCAAAAACAAAATTCCACATCACCAACTGTCCTCATCAAAATTGGGCGAAATAATGGGTAGCACTTTGTTTACATTCATCGCACAGTTTGCAAACAAAGTTCGTTTCTCTATAGAAACTTCAAGGCAACCATGTCGCCCAAGTCGAAAGAATGTGGCGTGTACGACACGTGCAAGATGCAGAGACAATTACTGCGTCCCTCTTTTCACTTCGAATATTACCACAGCACTTGTAAATGAACTATAAAATAATATAAGTATCCAATTGCATATACCTCCCCGGAAATTTATTTCCTATTCCTAATTTTCCTTTGCCCTGCCTTTTCATACCGTTACCAAAATATTAATACTCGTAAATATGATGTATTGAGAATTATTTCAGCCTATCTGCAAAATATAAAAAAAAATGCTGCGAAGGGATCAGACAACCTTCGAACCACCGCTCTGTACTAGATCTGCTGCCTCGTAACTGAGCTAACATAAATAGTTAATGACTCGTCCGACCTGCGCCAAAATACTTACTTTTTTCCAAGCGCATGGCCATATTTATTCTTAAGCACTGAATGTTTAGAGAGTTGTGATAATGTATCTTCTTCTTTCGAAGAACTAGACCCCTTTATGAGGTTTGATAAAAAAGTAACGAACTTTCTGATTTCGCCGGCTTTATGGATTCGGTTTTGAAACTCTTTCATCTTGTTGTTACACATGTTTCTTATGTATGTCCGTATTTTCAGCTGTTCTGAATGTTTTGTTTGATGGCAATGGAAAAGGTTAAAAGTGTTGTAGAATGCTGGGGAATTTTTACTTTTCAAGATGATGTATCAAAGAATTTGAATTAAACTTTGCTTGAAAAGAGGAATAACGTGCAGCACCGCAATCGAAACGTTGCCTGCGGATCTTCTGTAAGTAAGACAAGTGTGTACGGTGGTATAAGCGTTCCAAAGGGCTTTGAGGAGACATTGAAGACGAATACCGTTCTGCACTACCTAACACATATATTAGACATGTGGAAGAAGCAAAGAAAACGGTTCTGGAAAACCGCCGAATTACCAACAGAGAGGTTTCTGACGACGTCGGCATATCGTTCGGCTCATGCCAAGTATTATTGTTTCCGGATATTTTGGGCTTGAAACGTCTAGCAGGAAAGTTTTTCCAAAATTGTTGAACTTCCGCCAAAAGCAACGTCACTTAGACGTCGCTCAGAAATTGGTGAATGAAGTCAGCGATACATAACTTCTAAATAAAGATTAACAGGTAACAAATGATGGGTATAGGAGCTAAACTGTCCTGTTTTTTGCCAAAAACATCACGTATTCCTTACTGACCGTACGACTCATGATGCACTACCCCATTGTAATCGAAGAAATCAGTGGAAACTGCCTGAAGAACAAACACCGAAAAAATTCGACAATCGCGATCAGATGTGAGGTTTCTTCTCACTGAGTTCTTCGATTACAATGAGATAGCGCATCAAGAGTCGTACGGTCAGTAAGGAATACGTGATGTTTTTGGCAAAAAAGAGATCATTTATGTGGCCCCAGCCAACGTTTTCGCCGGGCATGCCCCCCCCCCCCTGCCCCCCGAGACTTCAACGACGTTTTGCCACCACTGATGAGGTAGAAACAAAATCGTTGTCGGAGTTGAACGGCATAACGAAAAGCGGGTTGCAGAAGTGCTTCCAAGATCGGTAAAAGGGCTGGCGCATGAAGGGGAGTAATCTGAAGGGCACAAGGTTGTGTTGATTAACAACAGTTTTTTCAAGCGAACCAAAAATTACCGTTACTTTTTGACCACACGTCGTACAAGCGAATGGTACGGTGTTCAGCACCTGGGAGATGCTAAGTTCTGGTTAGGTCGATCTTCCCTTGTTCACGATTCGTAGGAAATTCAGTAAATTATAGAAGAGACCTACAATCATTCACTTTCGAATTATAACGTAAAATGAGTTTATTAGCGCCTTGGTAGTTTTTTAAGAGAATCTTGCCAATGCGAGACCTTTTTACTCCAGATAGATGAAGCGAATTACGGAAAAATTTCGAAGTTGTCACTGGTTCAACATTATCGTAAGCAAACATTCGGTCAGTTAAAACGAGAAATTGTGCTGAACCCGGAGCTCCTTCAGCGATGCGCGCCCTGCCGGTAGTCGTCTGGTCGCCTGACCACGTTGACCTCAGCACCCGCGAGTGCCCGAGTAGTGGGCAGCAGCAGCGGGCGCCCACACAGCCCTCGCTCCTGTCTTCTGCGGCAGATCAGTGCGACCAGCATTTTGAGACACTGCGGCGGCGGGAGGCAGTCTGCTTCCCTGTCAGCAACGTGGTAGGCGGCGAGCGCAGTCGAGCTCCAGCGTGCGCGATGCTGACCTGCGCACGGTGAACCTTGTCAGCATCGCCACTTGGTGTTGGCCAGCCTTCGTGATCGCACGTGTTGCGAATGTTCTCCCTGTAAATTTGACGAGATTCAGTATGAGTGTTTGCGCCGGATAATTATGCCTCCCCTTTGTAAATTGACCGGTTGACTGCTTGTAATGCCATTTGGTTGATAGATCATAGATACATATGTTTGTTGTGTGCATCTAGATGGTGAGAAACTGGTGGAAGACACATGTGCTGGTTCTCTAGTCACAAGTGTTAAAACCTTAGTTGACTTCGTAAAGTGCAAAGATGATCTGGAATCTTTTAAATCACTGACATAGGTATTCGTTAAAAAATAAGAGTGGAACTACCAGTTTACTCTAGTTTAGAGTTTACATGTAAAGATCTTCGCATATGAGGTAAGTTTCTAGTTACTCAGTGGTTTGCAGCGCGTCCCACATAACGACCTTTGTTATGTTACGGTTTCTACAAATATAATTTCCACTCTCTATCTTCGGTATTACACTGTGCAAGCGATCTGTAGCAAAGTGCTATGTGGTCGGTATCGAGAACAGTCGCATAAATGGTATATTCTTGCAAACTTCGTGAAAATACATGACATTCCGGAAATTTATCGTATGCTTCGCGATAGTTTCAGCACAAAAGTGTCACAAGTACGTAGTTTTTTCTTTTTTGTGTAAAATCGTATGTTGCAGCTGATATCGGTTTCGAGATGGGTGAATTAATTCGGGATTGACGAAGCATTTCTCATCGACAGTGTTCAGAAATTAAATGTTCTTGTAATCCGAGAGTTCGGAGATGATCGCACGCAACTCGTTCAGAAACCACAGCAGCAAGCCGGCCAGATCTGAAACAGTACCGTCAGCGGACGTCTTTGTGCCAGGGAAACCAGCCCTGCCTGTGTACACGATGTACACCTGTTCAGAGAGCGACCGCTGTCCGTGGAAGATGCTGGCATCAGGCCAGTGTGTGTGTGTGCGTGCGGAGGGGGGGCGGGCGGTTGACTCGTGTTCATTGGCCGGCCGCTCCGTTGTGGACGACCGACCGACCTCGTGCTGAGACTACTAAATACGGTGCCTGTGGGTTTCTTCCGATCTGTCTTCGCGGTACATGGGTGTCTGGTGGTAGGTAGTTCTGTGCAGGATGCTCAAATGATGGTGTCTGGCGCAGGACACGATTTAATACAACGGTATGGTGTGGTGGTACAGTCGCTTGTGGTGATATAGCCTGGTTGCATGTACATCCATGCTCCGCAAGCCACCTGACGGCGTGTGGCGGTGGGTACCCTGAGTACCTCTATCGGTTGTCCCTTCTATTCCAGTCTCGTATTGTTCGTGGAAAGAAAGATTGTCGGTATGCCTCTGTGTGGGCTCTAATTTCTCTTATTTTATCCTCGTGGTCTCTTCGCGAGATATACGTAGGAGGGAGCAATATACTGCTTGACTCCTCGGTGAAGGTATGTTCTCGAAACTTCAACAAAACCCGTCTTCCACTACAGTTTATCTATCATCTCTGTAACGCTTTCGCGATTACTAAATGATCCTGTAACGAAGCGCGTTGCTCTCCGTTCGATCTTTCTCTCTCTCTCTCTCTCTCTCTCTCTCTCTCTCTCTCTCTCTCTCCCTCCCTCCCTCCCTCCTGTCAACCCTGTCTTGAACGGAGCTCACACTGGTGAGCAATATTCGAGCAGTGGGCGAACAAGTGTACTGTAACCTACTTCCTTCGTTTACGGATTGCATTTTCTTAGGATTCTTCCAATGAATCTGTCTGGCATCTGCTTTACCGACGATTAATTTTATATGGTCATTCCATTTTAAATCACTCCTAATGCCTACTCCCAGATGTGATTGGATGCAAACGACTCCAGTAATATACTATGCCACCCGATCAGAAAAAAACAGTGCATTTGCGCTAGGTGTTGCAGGTGTTTCACATTTACAAGCAATTTTAGAAGTGATGTCATGATCGCATGGGTAGAATTGACATAAAATCGATAGAATTACGAAAATGACGGAAAATACATATAAATTGAGGAAAAATACACTGAAATGTGGGGAAATTGACGAAGTACTTCCGTGTCTTTTGGCTGGTGCAGAACAATTCTTGTATGTAGGAACGAGTATGTGACAGCAAGAGGAATCGGAGATACGTTGACATGGAAGCACCAGGAACTAGGGAACAGTCACTTCTTTTTCTGTGGAGGCATCTTTCTAATGTATGTATACTGAAGTGATACACCCGAACTGACCACTGTATTTGACGCTTTCCAAGAAAACACCATCTGCCTCTAAACTTACATGCATCTGCTTTAAGGGATAACAAAGTGGATGGGTGATTAATTGAGATGGAGCTGTAACGAGGTATGATTTAATGGCTGACTGATGATGCATTCTAGAAGGGGGGGGGGGGGGGGTAGAGATGCTGCTGCAGGTCAGTTGATCATTTTTTTCCGTTGTTCTGTCAGGATGCATCAGTTGTGTGACCTGGAGCACTGTCTACTTGCGATCGTTAACAGCAAACCTGTCTGTCACCAGAGGACTTCCATCTCATGTGTGATGAAACGTGACCACCCTGTTTCGACACTTCCCTATACACATACGAAGATTTACATGACACTCCATTCCCTTGTCGCATCTTGAGTGAAAAATCGAGACTTCAATTTCGTGACAAAAATGATTACAAGTTAGCAACAAGTGTTCGTAAGGCGCTGCAATCCTTTAACGATCTGCTTCACGAATGTCCTGTTTACAGGGTTAGTGGCGGCATGACGTGTAATTTCATATGTCAGACACCGCTGCTATGCGTTTATCTGTTTCATTGTAAGAGATATTCTCCATTATTAATGATCATTCTACACAGGACTGATGCGAGCGTAGTATAATTTCGGAACCATGATCGGATGTGAACACAGGACGCTAAACGACTCTGGAAAGCTAGACTGTGCGTATATCACATAGAGCTGATGTTTTAAGGAAGTAGTGTTTCCATTTTACAGTTTGTTACCATAGTTAATCGTAGAGAAACCTGCAGGTGTGCCATGTGCAGGAAATACATTTCTTACATTAGAATATTAACAGTGCTTCATTCCACACAACTGATAGGTCGGAAACTCTAGCGATCTAACATTATAACCTACTTAAAGTGCAGAACCGTGTAGCCATAGGAGTGCATGTGTTCGTTCTCTCAAACGAATAACCTCCTGGTACTGATCCCAGACACTAGGACAATACTTCAGAATTGATAGCGCAGTTGATTTACGTAAAATGCTTCAAACTCCATCTGTCTGGAGCTTGACCATGCATAATAACGGCCCGGTTCTTGTTCTTCTTAACCGCCTATTACATCACAACACTTTCTAATCTACTACTATATATCTATAAGGAGTGCTAACCACCTCGACATAGGGGGGTCTAGAGAAATCTTAGCACTTGGATGGGTGCGGACTTTGCAAGCTCCATTGATCCACAAGATGCGGGATGTACTGTTCTACCCCTGGTCATTTGCAGGTTTAATCAGTAACGCTGCTGCAGAATGGGTTAGTCGAAGATAGTGCGAGGGATCTTTCAAACTTTATTCTAAGATTGCGAGAATGCCCTGTGACACCCATCCGCATAGAGACAGATCGTAAATTAGAAACTATGCGCAAAGTGCTAGAAATATGTAGATCGCTGTCTGGTATACATAGATGATGTATATGTTCGAGAATTAACAAAAGAATGAGGTACTGCAGTCATCTATCTACATTCGCAATGGTACCTGGAAAGTACAGAAGGGGCGGTTTAGCAGTGATACTGAAACTGCGAAGCATACCGTCCCAAAATTGGGAGGTGTCTAGATGAGTGTAAAATTGTTCACACTATCTGTGATGCCTATTATTCCAGTGCATCGACGGTGTCTTTTCCATCCCACCCGTCCACCGGTAAACTGTTGATTGCCATATATTGACTGATGTCCCTTGTTTGAGATGGAGCAAGAGTCTTGGTGGAGGGGCGGCAGCTAGCACCGAAACAGTGATCACATACATAACTGCAACATGAGGAATCAATCGAAACGGAACACAGTACCACCAGCTATCCCATCACTGTGACAGATGAGTTTAAATGTAGAGGTTGTCAGTCACCTTGGGACAGCAGTTTGGAAAGGCTCCTCAACACTGTGAAACTCTACCAGTTTTCTTACTTTGTGACTGTCTTCAGTAGTAACAACATGACTTACACCAAGCGATGCCTAGTGTTCTGTGAGAGACAACGAATCAGAACATGTTAACGTCAGTTTAGAAACTGACACAGACCTCGAACTTGTGGCAGTAAAAACACAATGTCTGGCAGTGTACAAAGCCGGTTACAGTGGAAAAAGAACAATTTTTCAAATGACGACACAGGAAGCCTCTCTTGCGACTGACGGTATAGTCTGTGGGATATGGTTTTCCTCCTATAGTACGGGCGTTGACACTTTACACTGGTCTGTGGATCAATACCTGTGTTTTTTTATAGGATCACCACGTGCACTCGATGGCATCACGCAGATGGTACTTGTTTCCGATATATGGGAAGAGAGATGTAGTAAAACTCTTATAGAGTTCTTAATCGGATGAAGTTAGCAGAGCTTTTACAGTTCCTAATTTTTCTCTGTTGGGTGGTACGGAACAACGATGATAAAATGCTGGGGTGATAGGCGTGAAAGGACCCTGAGGTACACGGATCTGCTTCAGAGTGCAGCACCTGTATGTAGTTTGGAGACGCACCACAATACAGTAGCAAAATCCTCGTCCTTCTCCCAGTTCCCATTCTATCTTTTATACGACAACATATTCCCATCCCCATCAAAAGGTCAAAACACAATGCTGTTGCACTAACTCAGCTTAGCCTG
This sequence comes from Schistocerca cancellata, assembly GCF_023864275.1. Taxonomy (NCBI): domain Eukaryota; kingdom Metazoa; phylum Arthropoda; class Insecta; order Orthoptera; family Acrididae; genus Schistocerca; species Schistocerca cancellata. Next base: position 93,777,865 of record NC_064635.1, on the reverse strand, counting down.
TTTGTACATGGGCTGCAGAATGTTGTAGATATAGCTCTCTCCAACTTCTGCTCAGTTCTGACTTAAATTGGAACGATCACATGCACAAAGCTGCAGGGTGGGAGTGCAGAGTCTGATGGCGCAGTTGCAGGATGCATAGGGACAATCTAAAGTTTTACTGTAGCAGGTTCGAAAAGGAGACTCGTTTCGAGATGTGAGTGTGCCAGAAATACTAGTAAAAGACTCCTCCATAGGATGCAACTTAGGTATGTGATTGAATCGAATGACTTGGCTCCAATTCGTAGACAGCATTTCTACCGAAAACGTAGCACTAGAGATCTGAAAAGCTAATGTCAATTTCTTGCGACCTCAATCAGCACACTATCTACTGTTTGAGATCCTTCGCAGTCAACCAACACTATAACCCAGTGGATATATCGCAGAACCCCTGACATGGGTTTGAGACAGAATGCGTTACAAATACTGGAGAAAGATCTCGTGGCTGCATGGGCGGTCAGCAAATATCGGCTTCATACGTCGTTCCTTAGCTGAATCACTTTCAAAATTCGGTGATTTTATTAAGAACTTGAACCAGTCGGCGACGTGTAACCGCACTGTTGGTCTGATAATATACACTCCGGCAATCTCCATCTATATTCAGTGTCGCGGTGTTTGTCTAGAAAAACCACCTCATTCGGAGGTAATGTCATACCTCGGTTTATAAGGCTTGTATAATTTTTAACACAGATATCATTACCGATACTTGTGAGCACCTGTAGAACCGCTTGTGACAGTAACATAGTCGTTGCGAAAGTGTTATTAACATCTGTCGGCTTGTAAGGCGATTACATATCTCTCTCTAAGATACAATGTTACCACTCACAAGAAAAACTTATGAGACATGTCCACCCATCGCTGATTTTCGGTCAGTATTATTTTGTATCGGAAGCAATCAGTTAATTGACGGAGTATTGTACAGGGTATTTATCAATGATATCAGGGTTTTAATGCTTTATAATATTTATTATATTAAACGTACAGTTATAAATGATACGTCAAATGAAAGAGCAACTCACAGTTTTACCAAGAACCTTATAAATGTTCAATGTGAGCACCATTTGTCACGCAGCACACATCAATTCTGCAGCTGAGTTCTTCCCAAAGGTTGATAATTGTAGCAACAGCTATTTCAGTCAGGCTTCTTAAGTCAGGTAGGTCTGCTGGTAGCACAGGCACGTACACACGATCCTTGGTGAATCCCCAAAAGAAGATATCGCGTGGCGTTAGGTTGGGTGAACGTGGAGGCCATGCAAAGCAAGCCCTGTCACTGGGCCCCTTGCGGCCTATCCAGCGCTTGTCTAGCGGATTGCAGCGGAAACATTGCGCGCTGCGCATGCCTACTGGTACCAAACACAACTGCTTGAGTTGCTCTTTCATTTGACATATCATTTGTAGCTGTAAGTTAAATGTAATAAATATTATAAAGCGTTGAAACCCCAATATTCATTTATAAACACCCTGTACGTAGTAGCAGGGAATGCATGATAGGTTCACTTCGAGCATGAGGCTTATATTTTGTGTGTGTGTGTGTTTGTGTGTGTGTGTGTGTGTGTGTGTGTGTGTGTGTGTGGTGAGGGAGGGGGCCGGGGGCGCGCGCGACATGTCCAAAGAAAATGATTATGACCTGTCGTAAGGGAAGGTATGGATTTGATGTGGAATACTGCGATAGCCACAAAGGGAATGAAAGATGTTTTTTAACTTGGAGAAGTACGTCAAGTCATCAGAGTGGTACAGATATTTCTATTTCCATAGCCACAGCTGTCAGAAGGGGGTATTTCTGATACTTCGTTGACTGTTGAATGTTGTTGTATTGAGACCATAATCGTAATATTTAATTGTAAATATAGTGATCAGATATGTAAGAGGGTCACTCCAAAAGAAATGCACAATATATTTTTTTTAATCCGTCTTTTATTCTACATGTTTGAAAGTTTTACAGTGTGTAGATACATCCTTTAGGAACAATATTTTCATTTCTCCACATAATTTCCATCCCCCTTAACTGCCTTACGCCATCTTATAACCAGCGTCTGTATACTCGCACGGTAAAACCCCTTGACCAAGCTGTTGGAGCCACTGTTTTGGCAGTGTGCACAAGGGAGTCATCATCTTCAAACCTTGTTCCACGAAGAGAGTCTTGCAGTTTCATCACCTGTCTCAATTCTTCCAAGAAATTCATCTCCACCATTATCGTACTGTTCCAAAAGTTCGCTGCATAAAGATTTTCTTGTTGCTTTGTGAGCCACTGTCAACATCCTGGAAACCCACCTGGCACAAATCTTTTTTAACGCTTTCAGTATTCTGCACACACATCCTTCCCCTATCCCAAGGTAGCGTGACAATTCGTTCACTGTGATGTCTGTCAGCAGTCACCAATTCGTTAACTTTCTGCACATTGTCTGGAGTGTGTGCAGTACGAGGCCTGCCGCTGTGAAGACAATCCTCGATATTGCCGTGCCCGCTTTCACCATGTAACCTGCTTGCCCACCGACTAACTGTACTGCTATCGACAGCAGCATCTCCGTTCACTTTTTTCAATCTCTTGTGGATGTTTCCCACTGTCTCGTTTTCACAGCACAGGAATTCTACGACAGCACATCGCTTCTGACGAACGTAAAGTGTAGCAGCCATCTTGAAGACATGCTGTGATGGCGCCACTCACGGGGACTGGTTAAACTGAGTTTGAAAACAAGCGGGAAGGATGTATCTACACACTGTAAAACTTTCACACATGCAGAATGAAAACTGTATTTTTACAAAAATAGTGTGCATTTCTTTTGGAGTGACCCTGGTATGTGGTCGGCTTCCTAGGATGGTTCTGTGTGGGGGTGCGGTGGCCTGTGGCGGGAATTACATTCCCAGCAGACAGCAGGAGCCGTCCACAGTGAGAGACCGGTTGGGGTACAGGAATGTAATTGACCGGACTGTATCGCCCTATAGACGGCTAAATAGCGAACTAATACTCGGTATTTGTTGGGCAGTCTTCGTGATCACATGTTTCTCCGTGGAAATAGATTATTTTATATGGACGTGTATTTGCGCCGGACCATTATTCACTCCCATGTAATTGTCCGGTTAACTGCTTCTGCATATTTCCTGTCTTCATTTTGTTCAGAAAACATCGATTGTGTTGTGTGGTTCTAGCAGGTGAAAGATGGGTGGAAGACACGTTTGCTGCTTCTCTAGATGTGAGGAACACCTTAGTTGACTTTGTAAATTATAAGGATGATTTGGAATCTGTTATCTCACCAACGCCGGTATTCGGGAGTGGAAACATCAGTTTCCTCTATTTTTTTTTCGAGTTTTCATGTAACGGTCTTTGCAGACGGGATAAGTTTAAAGTTACTCAGTTGCTTACAGTATGCTCCACCTTGCTAAAGTTTCAGGTTTCTAGAGAAACAATTTCCAGTCCATATCTTCGGAATTATTGCGTGCAAGCGGTCGGTAGTATACTGCTGTGCTTGATATGGAGAATTATCGTGAAAATGGTACGATATTCTGGAAAACTATGTGAAAATATATATGTTCCTGTAATCCCAGAGTCTGGAGATGCGTACAGCAAGGAAGCAGGTAGGGGCCAGAAACAGTAACACCTTTGTGCTGAGGGGAACCGACCCAGCCTTTGTACACCAGTTCAGTGTGTCCGAGACAGCTTCCGGATTACGACGATTTAGCTTGCGGCTCCACCTGGTTGGGTGAATAGTGTACTAAATTGCAGTTTGCGTTGAGTCGCCTTCAGGTGTGTGTGTGTGTGTGTGTGTGTGTGTGTGTGTGTGTGTGTCACTTGTACACTCTGCAGGAATTTGAAAAGATTCAACATAACGAGTGTTTGCGCTGGGGACACTGGTAGCATTCGGACTGCTACCACTCAGGTCCTCGCCCACAGCCGGCTGGCCCCTCTCTCTGGCTGACGAGCCCTTCCGCGGCTGCAGTCATGAGCCGCGTTTACAGCGGCAGTTTCCTCCGCTGGTGCTACACTGTGGCGCGGAGAGTATGTGGGATGTATTTGACGATCTGTAGACCACTTTTGCGGGGTTTAACTGTCAGTGCGATATGGCGATCTGTACAAAATAATTTTGCCGCTGAAAGTCTCATCTGCAGAAAAAAAATGACGGACGGTGCTCCCACACAGGCGGCAGAGGCAGAGGTTCGGTGGGTAAATTCAGTAAGAGCGAACGAGGAGGCTCCATTCATTCGCAAGACATCCTTTGTTCTGCGACGTAGGAGCCTCAACAAGCCGTTTTGATAAAGATTGGGGCAAGGTATCTACGGAAAGTTCTGAGAGTAAAATGCGAATTCTGTTTTTCATAAGTGTTCTGATTTTCCCCTCCGTGCTTACAGCGCTCTCTTTCGAAACAACAGGAATGTGGTGTTTTCACAAGCATGCACAGACATGATGAAGGCTTTTAGCGGTGAGAAGGGTGAACCATTACATGTCGAAAACAGATGTTACAAGTGATGGATGGGTTGTCTCGTTGGGATCGCTAGGAAGAATGCATCCTGTGTTATTCTGGGAAGCATTAGATTTATATAGCGTGTCCAGAGGGAGACGTGGCTGTTAGTCACATAGACATGTGACGTCAGTATAACACTGATAACCTTGTTGCTGCACCTGCGAGGGTGAGCCAGTAGGTAACTGTCTCGCTGGACATGCAGGCACTAAAGTTAGAAGTCATTGACCCAGAAACTGTGGCTAGGTGAATACGTGTTCCGATACTTATTTCTCAGGTGTCAAGTGTGAAAGCGATTTGCCACCTCATCCTTGCGAGACCCGAACTGACACCTCCACACGGTTTGGCAGCTGACGGCTGCGTCGTCACTTCACAGGGACCTCCAGTGCATCCCGAATCCTGGCAGTGTGTGAGGATGTGTTTTTTATTAGTGACCTTTTGTTTAAGCTATATTCTATCGATTTCTCACACCAATAGGATGCAGGGAATTAAAAAAACTACCCATTACGTGTGTAGGATATTGATTCAATTAATTTGCTTAAATTTTTTCTATCAGTGTGGTTTTAGCGGTGCGCTGGTTAAGGGGAGGTTGTGTATGGGTGGGTGACATGGAGCAGAACGGCATGTGAAGTGCAGAACACCAGGTTAGTTTGCATAGTTTATTTGCATAATTTTTGTGTAAAATGAGTACAATAGTTCAAGGAATGTAGGTGACATGGAATTAACCACGTAACAGAACAAAAGGTTAAGTGCTGACAAAGGAACAAACATTACGTTATGCAACATGTTTGCCTCATGTAATTACTTCTTACAAGACCTACATCTTTCCAAACAGCAGAGAATGATGAATAAGAGAAATCCAAACTGTGCCAACTGAATTTTTATAAACAAACAGTATACCCTCGAATTTCCTTCCACTCTGCCACAGAGCCACCAATTTTCGTATATCCAATACACGGCCATTAATCCCAAAAATTGTTTATTTAAACAATATTCCATACACTGCAATCGATTTCCTGCTATATTCCATACACTGCCATAAATAATTAAGCAATATTCTATACATTATCTAAATTATTTAAACAATATTACATAACCTGCAAACAAGTTCCCTCGAAATGACCGATCAACTGAGTCTTTTTCCGCCAGTTTCCGGGGGGGGGGGGTGGGAGGGAGGGACGGCAATTTACCAGAGGGGAAGTGGTTAATTAATTGATGAATTTTAATTAAGTAGTTACTCAAATTGATAAGAGTGAGAGGGGCTACTCGAATAACTCAGATATGAAGGTGTACCTTTATCGGCAAGGGGAGGGGGTGAGGTGGAGGTTTCCTGAGGTGTGGGGGAGGGGGGGGATGGAGTGGGGAAACAATAGGTTAAGGACCTGTCAATCAAAGGAGAATAATAGGTTTGCCCCTGAGTGCATAATTGCCGCTGATGTCGGAACCCACACTAAAAAAAACCGCTGGTACCACCCTTGTCGTACTACTACCGTATTATGACGTGTCTCCCAACAAGCATTTCCGGCTCCCTTTTAGTTGACGGTTTTTGCAGTCGTTTGCAGTTCTGCATGGCCTTGCCTGCTTGAGTGCCGTCTTCGGATTGTCTCGATCGTCTTTACTCCTCGAGCGTGGACAATGGCTTTCTTTTTTCCACCGACAGTTCTGTTTGTATGGATTTCTGGCGGCGCAATTCGTTTCTTCCAATGTCTTTGTCTTGGACCTGTTGCTCTTCTGTTTGCTGAAACTACAAAATTCCTGGTGCTCATGTCTGATAGGAAACTTTCTTGGTCATTCCACGTGTCTTACCAGGCTGCTCGCTGCATGTGGTCCGTCAATGTCATGTGTGTCCTCGGCGGCAGTTTCTTGGCGGAACGGATCACCCCCTCTGTTTGTACGGGTTCCTTGTACGTTTGGAACTAGACTACAGGTGTTTCGTTCGCGTATCTCCATGTCCGTCCTTCTTATGCTGTCTCAATACTATCCACCATTATGGCACCCGCTTCACCAGTGGCACCTTTTCCAATAGCTGGACTGATATGGTTTGCTGAAGCAACTGAACTACCTGCGTCATACCGCCGTGACTTTCTCCCCTGCAGACACGCCTGCCGTTTGTCTGCCATGCGCGGCCATCCATCCTATGCCACCTTCTTCGGTGACTCCTTTGATCGCCAGTACGGGACACATCCCTCTTCTGTTGCCTCATTGAGTCTGTTTTGGCTATTGCTCTGTCTACGTAACTTCACGCTACTTGCTACTTTCCCAATGGGTGTTAAGTAATCATCGCCTTGGCTTCGTGCAGTTGCACGTGTTCAACTCATAGTTCATTCTCTTCCAAAGGACACTACTCCAGACTCACTCTACTCTCATAAGTAGGACACTACTCCAGACCCCCTATATTCTCATAAGTTTCTCTGCACAGAACTTCGCCTCGGTACCTTTAAGTATACTGATGGTTCTCAGACTTACCTTGGTGTCGGTGTGCCTTCGCCATTGGCGCTGACGTTTGTCAGTGTCGGCTTCTGGAACACTGCTCAGTATTTACAATAGAGCTCTTCAGCCTGTATCGTACATGCAGCGGTATAGGCTTTTGAATGTCATCTGCTCCTATCCTCTGTGCCCTACAGAGCCTCTGTGTGCTGTACCCCATCCATCCCTTAGTGCCATGAGTCCAGGAAGGCTTTCACTTGCTCATTCCTGATGGACCCACTATGATGTTTGTGTGTTCCTGGTTACATCGGTCTGATGGGAAACGTTGATGTGCCACAGCTTCAGTACTCATACCTTGGCCTGATAGTTCTTCCAGTTCCTCATATGATCTTTCATCTACATCATACTCCGTAGGCCATCTAATGGTGTGCGGTGGAGGGTACATTCTGCACCACTATCTGATCCCTACAGCCCTGTTCCAATCGCGAATAGGGCGTGGCTCTAATTTCTCGAATTTTCTCCTCATAATCCATACGAGACATGGATGTGGGGGCAGTGAAATGTTTTCTGACTTGTCCTGAAAAGTGCTGTCCCGAAATTTAAATAGTAACTCCATCCGCGATTCACAACGCCTCTCTTCTAACGTCTGCCAGTGGAGTTTGTTTAGCATCTCCGTAATGTGCCCTCGCTAGTTAAACGATCTGGTGACGAAACGTGCCGCTCTTCGTTGGATCTTCGCTATCTCCTCCTACCAGTCCTACCTCACAGGGATCCCAGATAGATGAACAATACTCAGGTATCAGGAGAAGAAGCGGCTTAAAAGTCACTTCTTTAGGGGATCCGTTAAATTTCCTTAAGATTTTTCGAATGAAACGGTGTCTGGTGTCTGCTTTTTTTCCCATGTCTTTTATATGGGTATTCCACTTAACGTCGCTCTGGATAGTCAAGACTAGTTATTTTACGGCAGATGCTGTCTCGAGCTGTTTGTCATTAATAGTGTAGTTGTACAGCAGTGGGTTTTTTCCTACGTATGCGAAACATGTTACATTTATTTATGTTCAGGTTCAACCGCCGGAGCCTGCATCAATCATCAGTTCTCTGCAGGTCGTTGTGCAAATTCTTACCGTCCTCTGGCGTTGCTGTCTGTCTGCAGTAGGTGTCACTATAGCATCTCCACTGGTCATGGGGAATTAAACATGCCCCAGCATCTTGGACCTCCTGTCTCTCTCACCAGAAAGAGATCATCTTCTGTGGGTTGCGTATTGGGCACTATATTTTTAGCCATCGCAAATTAAGTGGTGATCCCACCACTGTGCTGATTGCCCTCAACCTTTGACGGTTCAACATTTCCTGATGGAATGCCCTTGTGTGTTTTTTTTTAACTGTCTGCATTCTCATATATGTTTGCCGTCTGAGTTATCGGCCGTTTTAGCGAACGACTTATGGGCTGCCAATCGCGTTTTGTTTTTCTGTCGTAGATATATGGAGAAGACTCTTCAGTTCAGAAATTTAGTTCAGGACCTCCTTTGTCTCTAGGGCGTATTTTATGGACCTTTCTCGAAGTCCATGTTTTTAGCAGTCTTCCCTTCTGTTGATTGGGCTTAACGTTTAGTCGTTTTTAACTCATTTTTCGTCTTAATGTTTTACAGTTCTGACACGGGCGCATATAATCCTAGGTGTTTCTGTGCCCTAAAACAAAACAAACGGAAAATGTGCCCACAAACACCACTACCGCTAGGTCCATCATCATCGTGGTACTCACTGGTGATGCCAACTCGTTCAGCAATTCAGCTGTACCCTGGACTGTCGCATTCACTATCACTGACGTACACTGCATTGGACATGGCGTCGTCATTATTCTGTATGTAGCAACTGTTATACCCCTGCCCACCCTGTTACAGATTACCAAATAACCCATGCAACTGCATTTATATATTATGGTTGCTATCACTTCTGGGACAGGATTTCACAAAGGTTCATTGATACCTCGAATGTGAATTGCTAATACCCTGCAACTTCTCATAATGCTCGTGAAGCCATTGTGGAAAGGATGCTCTCTTAAATTGTAACTACCTGTGGTATACTTCCATGAAGTGTAACACAGTTCTACACTCTGCTCGATCACCCTACAAAAGACAGTAGTGATCCTGAAGAGAAGACCAACAACCAAATTTGGGTGAAAAATAGCTGCCAAATAGCAGACGGGTTTGGAAGTGTATCAAGAGTCATACTCAATCACTTTTTTCAGCATTCACGAAGGGGGGTTAGGTAATGCATTCAGCCATGTACACCTCGATACATGCTTACATATCTATGATCTACTTAATGGAGGTGAGGCCCGGTCTCGTCCTCCTTCCGAAAGATATTGCCAGTACAAGAAAAAGGCCACATTAATGTCCAGACTCAAGATGAGGGGGATGAATATTACTTTCCATGGTCACTTTTCGCAGGCAATAGAAATTACCCAACAAATGTAGTCCTTTGTAATAATTAAAATATGTCTAATGTCCATGACCATTATAATTTCTAAGCCATTTCGTTCTTAATAAAACTCCAGGACATTTCAAAAGCACACTGGACTCGCATTTAGGACGACGACGGTTCAATCCCTCGCCTGATTTATGTTTTCCGTGATTTCCCTAAATCGCTCCAGGCAAATGCTGGGATGGTTCCTTTGAAAGGGCATGGCCGACTACCTTCCCTATCCTTCCCTAATCCGATGAATCCGATGACCTCGCTGTCTGGTCTCCTCCCCCCAAGCAAACCAGCCACAACATTTCAAAATCCGTGGGGGAGTACACTAAATATGCGGTTTATATTTACAGACTTGGAGATAATAGGAAGCCAGAACACACATTGCAGAGCAAGGTAGTAAAGCAGAAAGTAGGTGGACCACTCTACTTTACAAAATTTGCTCCCTTGGCACGCCAAACATGTAGATTTCTTGCAATTATCAAAGATTCAGAGGCAACACTCCTTGTGAATCAAAAGAATGTCGCTCTTAATTTATCAAAAGATTTTGGTTCACGACATTTATCATAGATGCGTCAAATCTTTCACCAAGAGATATTATCTAGGAGGACACCTCATAGTTTGCTCGAGCCAGGAACAGCCTTGTGTGGAACAGCCTTGTGTGGAACAGCCTTGTGTGGAACAGCCTTGTGTGGAACAGCCTTGTGTGGAACAGCCTTGTGTGGAACAGCCTTGTGTGGAACAGCCTTGTGTGGAACAGCCTTGTGTGGAACAGCCTTGTGTGGAACAGCCTTGTGTGGAACAGCCTTGTGTGGAACAGCCTTGTGTGGAACAGCCTTGTGTGGAACAGCCTTGTGTGGAACAGCCTTGTGTGGAACAGCCTTGTGTGGAACAGCCTTGTGTGGAACAGCCTTGTGTGGAACAGCCTTGTGTGGAACAGCCTTGTGTGGAACAGCCTTGTGTGGAACAGCCTTGTGTGGAACAGCCTTGTGTGGAACAGCCTTGTGTGGAACAGCCTTGTGTGGAACAGCCTTGTGTGGAACAGCCTTGTGTGGAACAGCCTTGTGTGGAACAGCCTTGTGTGGAACAGCCTTGTGTGGAACAGCCTTGTGTGGAACAGCCTTGTGTGGAACAGCCTTGTGTGGAACAGCCTTGTGTGGAACAGCCTTGTGTGGAACAGCCTTGTGTGGAACAGCCTTGTGTGGAACAGCCTTGTGTGGAACAGCCTTGTGTGGAACAGCCTTGTGTGGAACAGCCTTGTGTGGAACAGCCTTGTGTGGAACAGCCTTGTGTGGAACAGCCTTGTGTGGAACAGCCTTGTGTGGAACAGCCTTGTGTGGAACAGCCTTGTGTGGAACAGCCTTGTGTGGAACAGCCTTGTGTGGAACAGCCTTGTGTGGAACAGCCTTGTGTGGAACAGCCTTGTGTGGAACAGCCTTGTGTGGAACAGCCTTGTGTGGAACAGCCTTGTGTGGAACAGCCTTGTGTGGAACAGCCTTGTGTGGAACAGCCTTGTGTGGAACAGCCTTGTGTGGAACAGCCTTGTGTGGAACAGCCTTGTGTGGAACAGCCTTGTGTGGAACAGCCTTGTGTGGAACAGCCTTGTGTGGAACAGCCTTGTGTGGAACAGCCTTGTGTGGAACAGCCTTGTGTGGAACAGCCTTGTGTGGAACAGCCTTGTGTGGAACAGCCTTGTGTGGAACAGCCTTGTGTGGAACAGCCTTGTGTGGAACAGCCTTGTGTGGAACAGCCTTGTGTGGAACAGCCTTGTGTGGAACAGCCTTGTGTGGAACAGCCTTGTGTGGAACAGCCTTGTGTGGAACAGCCTTGTGTGGAACAGCCTTGTGTGGAACAGCCTTGTGTGGAACAGCCTTGTGTGGAACAGCCTTGTGTGGAACAGCCTTGTGTGGAACAGCCTTGTGTGGAACAGCCTTGTGTGGAACAGCCTTGTGTGGAACAGCCTTGTGTGGAACAGCCTTGTGTGGAACAGCCTTGTGTGGAACAGCCTTGTGTGGAACAGCCTTGTGTGGAACAGCCTTGTGTGGAACAGCCTTGTGTGGAACAGCCTTGTGTGGAACAGCCTTGTGTGGAACAGCCTTGTGTGGAACAGCCTTGTGTGGAACAGCCTTGGGTGGAACAGCCTTGGGTGGAACAGCCTTGGGTGGAACAGCCTTGGGTGGAACAGCCTTGGGTGGAACAGCCTTGGGTGGAACAGCCTTGGGTGGAACAGCCTTGGGTGGAACAGCCTTGGGTGGAACAGCCTTGGGTGGAACAGCCTTGGGTGGAACAGCCTTGGGTGGAACAGCCTTGGGTGGAACAGCCTTGGGTGGAACAGCCTTGGGTGGAACAGCCTTGGGTGGAACAGCCTTGGGTGGAACAGCCTTGGGTGGAACAGCCTTGGGTGGAACAGCCTTGGGTGGAACAGCCTTGGGTGGAACAGCCTTGGGTGGAACAGCCTTGGGTGGAACAGCCTTGGGTGGAACAGCCTTGGGTGGAACAGCCTTGGGTGGAACAGCCTTGGGTGGAACAGCCTTGGGTGGAACAGCCTTGGGTGGAACAGCCTTGGGTGGAACAGCCTTGGGTGGAACAGCCTTGGGTGGAACAGCCTTGGGTGGAACAGCCTTGGGTGGAACAGCCTTGGGTGGAACAGCCTTGGGTGGAACAGCCTTGGGTGGAACAGCCTTGGGTGGAACAGCCTTGGGTGGAACAGCCTTGGGTGGAACAGCCTTGGGTGGAACAGCCTTGGGTGGAACAGCCTTGGGTGGAACAGCCTTGGGTGGAACAGCCTTGGGTGGAACAGCCTTGGGTGGAACAGCCTTGGGTGGAACAGCCTTGGGTGGAACAGCCTTGGGTGGAACAGCCTTGGGTGGAACAGCCTTGGGTGGAACAGCCTTGGGTGGAACAGCCTTGGGTGGAACAGCCTTGGGTGGAACAGCCTTGGGTGGAACAGCCTTGGGTGGAACAGCCTTGGGTGGAACAGCCTTGGGTGGAACAGCCTTGGGTGGAACAGCCTTGGGTGGAACAGCCTTGGGTGGAACAGCCTTGGGTGGAACAGCCTTGGGTGGAACAGCCTTGGGTGGAACAGCCTTGGGTGGAACAGCCTTGGGTGGAACAGCCTTGGGTGGAACAGCCTTGGGTGGAACAGCCTTGGGTGGAACAGCCTTGGGTGGAACAGCCTTGGGTGGAACAGCCTTGGGTGGAACAGCCTTGGGTGGAACAGCCTTGGGTGGAACAGCCTTGGGTGGAACAGCCTTGGGTGGAACAGCCTTGGGTGGAACAGCCTTGGGTGGAACAGCCTTGGGTGGAACAGCCTTGGGTGGAACAGCCTTGGGTGGAACAGCCTTGGGTGGAACAGCCTTGGGTGGAACAGCCTTGTGTGGAACAGCCTTGTGTGGAATTGCCTGCTGTCCTTACAGGTGAAGAACATCCACTACCAGATCCAATGTTCATTCATTGCGTATACAGACTTGGTACCTCCTAGCTCCTGTGACATGTTTGTGATTATGACCCCACTGCCACCCATACAGTCGTCACAGAACATTTACCACCGTACTCGGCAGAATACGAACTTGTATACTCGTATGACTCATATCGCAAGTTTGATTCGCATGTCGGGAATAATCCTGTGAGACGGTTGTTGGCTTAGCTCGAGAACCTTGTATGGAAATTGATGGGATTTATCGCAACAACATTTTCGTGACTGACTCGTAGAACAATGATGTCCTGTATGAGCAGGCAGCCGATCGTCGTGTTGCTGGGCTGCCACTCAATAGAGAAGACGAAAGTCCTTGTAGAGACCATAGTCATATATGGGGGAGATTCCACAGTGCATCTCACAACTAATGCAACTTCGAGCCAACTATCATGCTAGTGTCCATCTTCTTTCACAATTTGAGTAGGCATGATGCCCACTTCCTCGTTCAACATTTGGTTGATTCTGGGTTGAAAGGTGATAAGGTTAGTCATTCCTGCTACTATTGAAAAGAACATTTCATCTTCCAAGAGAACCACATCAAATATATTGCTTTGATTCCTGGAACCGCTTCGCCTCATGAACGTCTCTCTTCAGAGTCTTCGCCTCAGGAAGACATGCATATCACCAGACCACATATTCCAATGATGCAATGTTTCAGCTTGTGATAAAGAAGGGGGTCTGTCCATGAAATCCTGGATTTTTTTGGAGACACTGTATGAAACCGCATTGCCCGACATAACCACACTGTCCGGTATACTAATGGGCACTGCAATAATGGAAGTGGAGGATGAGCAAGATGGGAATGTTTGTCTGGAGTTTAGCGTCCATTGTTTAGGAGAATATGCTAGATTATAGACGAATACCAATGTACGCTTCCTCACGTACATTTTAGAGTAGTTCTGCCTGAGAACATAGTCTCTGGATTCTGCTTTCTATTTCGTCATGCCAGGCCTTCCGTGGGATTCGTTACACGCAATATGTCAGCATTGAATGGTTGACTGCTGTTGACATCTTGCTCTCCTATGAATGCAGAATTCATGGGAAAGTTTCCCAGTGACTTCACAGCACGCCAAGATGAATAACCCATGGATGAGTGACGAGAAGTACAGGCGATCTAATGATTTTAGATAAATCATTTACCTAGATGTAAACCACCTCTGTGGGTTCGCCGCACAACAGAGCCAGCCATTTCCAGAGTCCCAATGGATGTGTGAAGGAGAAATTGCCAGACTGAAGGATAAGATCCGTGAACCAGATGGGGATGCTAATGAAAGAAAGATCCTGGACTTCGAACTGGCGTATCTCGCCCATTTGCATGATGAACAGTCAGGTGCCAATATATTAAAGCCAGTATATTAACAACTTCGGGATGGAGCCCTTTTGTGGGACTGGGCTCTCTGGACACGGCCGGGTAACAAAGAGCATTATATTCTGCCCTATAGAAACCTCAAGTAATGCCACAGATTTGGTATGGAATCTGTTAGTCACACGCAGAAACTACTCCTAGCAATGTTGCCATGGATTTCCATGTTTATGAAAGACTCTAGGGATGGCCTAGATTCCAGTGCAGTCCATGAAGCCTGTATACATTGGTATGTGTGTTGTGGACCTCTGCAAACTCCACATGTACCGCTTACAGAAAGAGTTTGCGAAGCCAAACTTCGTCAATCCCAAGTTACATGTATGGATGTAGTCAGTTTAATCTACTGGTTCAAAGACAGGGATCCATGTGAAATAATTAGATACTCCTAAAGAACTAAACACTTCTGGACACGCAGCTAATAATCCTTTTGAAATAATACCAGAAAACAACTAGGTTATTGGCCTAAACAAAGATGAATTGAATGGATCACAGAATGTGGAGTTTGTTGGCACTCATATCAAAGATGAGATTACTGTGTAGGTGCAGATGCCACCCAGTGACGGGCTAATGGTGTGCATAGCGTGGTCTCAAATGTTATCTCGATAGAGAATTAGTGTGCCTGCTTTATGGGATTGGTGCAGCTCCACAAATGGTCAGTCTATAGAGATTTGATGAGGGCTGCTGCACCATAACATACAGTTCATCTGTGTGGATGGGACTGGCACCATATGGTATTCACAATACTCATTGAATTGATTGTATGGCTCATAAATTTATCTGAAAGTGGGAGATGAGTGTGTGTAATAATAGGATTAGCCATTCTGTGTGTGTGTATGTGTGTGTGTGTGTGTGTGTGTGTGTGTGTGTGTAACACCAAAAAACTTGAGGATAACAAATGACACTATGTGATCAAAAGTATACAGACATCTGGCTGAAAGTAACTTAAAAGTTCTTGGCGCCCTCGATTGGCAATACTGGAATTTAATATGGTGTTGGCTCACCCTTAGCCTTGATGACAGCTTCCCCAGTCAGGCGCTGGAAGGTTTCTTGGGATATGGGCGCCCATTCTTCATTGAGTGCCGCACTGAGGAGAGGCATCGATGTCTGTCGGTGAGGCCTGGCACGAAGTCGGCGTTCCAAAATATCCTCAAGGTTTCTATAGGATTCAGGTCAGGTCTCTGTGCAGAACAGTCCATTACAGGGACGTTATTGTCGTGTAACCACTCTGCTACAGGCCGTGGATTAGGAACAAGTGCTCTAACGTGTTGAAATACGCACTCACCATCCCCAAACTGCTCTTCAACAGTGGGAAGCAACAAGGTGCTTAAAACATCGATGTAGGCCTGTCCAGTGATAGTGGTACGCGAAACAAGCGGTGCACGCCGTCTCCATGAAAACACGACCACACCATAACAACACAGCCTCCAAATTTTACAGTTGCCACTAAACACGCTGGAAGACGACGTTCACTGGGAGTTCGCCATACCCACACCTTGCCATCGGATCGCCATATTGTGTACCGTGATTCATCACTCATCACAACGGTTTCCCACTGTTCAATCGTCCAGTGTTTACTCTCTTTGACCAAGTGAGGTGTCGTTTGGCATTTACCGGCGTGATGTGTGGCTTATGAGCAGCTGCTCAACCATGAAATCAAAGTTTTCTCAACTCCAGCCTAACTGTCATAGTACTTGCAGTGGATCCTGATGCAGTTTGGAATTCTGATGTGATGGTCTGGATAGATGTCTGCCTGTTACACATTACGACTAGCTTCAATTGTTGGTGGTGTCTGTCAGTCAGATGAGGTCGGCGTGTGCGTTTTTGTGCTGTACGTGTCCCTTCCCATTTCCACTTCACTATCACATCGTAAACAGTGGACCTAGGGATGTTTGAGTCTGGAAATCTCGCGTACACACGTATGACACATGTGGTGCCCAATCACCTGGCCATGTTTGAAGTCCGTGAGTTCCGCGGAATGCCCCATTCTGCTCTCTCACTATGTCTAATGACTACTGAGATAGGTGATATGGCGTACCTTGCAGTTGGTTGCAGCACAATGCACCTAATACGAAAAAATACGTTCCTGGGGGTGGCCGGATGCTTTTGTCCACATAGTGTAGTAAATAGAAGCATTGTGTGTACATAAAATACACTCCTGGAAATTGAAATAAGAACACCGTGAATTCATTGTCCCAGGAAGGGGAAACTTTATTGACACATTCCTGGGGTCAGATACATCACATGATCACACTGACAGAACCACAGGCACATAGACACGGGCAACAGAGCATGCACAATGTCGGCACTAGTACAGTGTATATCCACCTTTCGCAGCAATGCAGGCTGCTATTCTCCCATGGAGACGAACGTAGAGATGCTGGATGTAGTCCTGTGGAACGGCTTGCCATGCCATTTCCACCTGGCACCTCAGTTGGACCAGCGTTCGTGCTGGACGTGCAGACCGTGTGAGACGACGCTTCATTCAGTCCCAAACATGCTCAATGGGGGACAGATCCGGAGATCTTGCTGGCCAGGGTAGTTGACTTACACCTTCTAGAGCACGTTGGGTGGCACGGGATACATGCGGACGTGCATTGTCCTGTTGGAACAGAAAGTTCCCTTGCCGGTCTAGGAATGGTAGAACGATGGGTTCGATGACGGTTTGGATGTACCGTGCACTATTCAGTGTCCCCTCGACGATCACCAGTGGTGTACGGCCAGTGTAGGAGATCGCTTCCCACACCATGATGCCGGGTGTTGGCCCTGTGTGCCTCGGTCGTATGCAGTCCTGATTGTGGCGCTCACCTGCACGGCGCCAAACACGCATACGACCATCATTGGCACCAAGGCAGAAGCGACTCTCATCGCTGAAGACGACACGTCTCCATTCGTCCCTCCATTCACGCCTGTCGCGACACCACTGGAGGCGGGCTGCACGATGTTGGGGCGTGAGCGGAAGACGGCCTAACGGTGTGCGGGACCGTAGCCCAGCTTCATGGAGACGGTTGCGAATGGTCCTCGCCGATACCCCAGGAGCAACAGTGTCCCTAATTTGCTGGGAAGTGGCGGTGCGGTCCCCTACGGCACTGCGTAGGATCCTACGGTCTTGGCGTGCATCCGTGCGTCGCTGCGGTCCGGTCCCAGGTCGACGGGCACGTGCACCTTCCGCCGACCACTGGCGACAACATCGATGTACTGTGGAGACCTCACGCCCCACGTGTTGAGCAATTCGGCGGTACGTCCACCCGGCCTCCCGCATGCCCACTATACGCCCTCGCTCAAAGTCCGTCAACTGCACATACGGTTCACGTCCACGCTGTCGCGGCATGCTACCAGTGTTAAAGACTGCGATGGAGCTCCGTATGCCACGGCAAACTGGCTGACACTGACGGCGGCGGTGCACAAATGCTGCGCAGCTAGCGCCATTCGACGGCCAACACCACGGTTCCTGGTATGTCCACTGTGCCGTGCGTGTGATCATTGCTTGTACAGCCCTCTCGCAGTGTCCGGAGCAAGTATGGTGGGTCTGACACACCGGTGTCAATGTGTTCTTTTTTCCATTTCCAGGAGTGTACATACCATTGTAAATAACAATGGACAATATTAAGCAAAAGACAGTAAAAATGTATTACAAAAACAAAATTGTTCATAATCTGTTGGTTAGTTGGTTGTAGGGTCTATAATAATTACATCCAAATCCTGCAGCTAGTTAATTATTAGTTACAGCAAACATGCATTTCTTCCCAGTAATGCTCAGACCTCGAATGGAAAAGCCTACAAAGTTGACTTGGTAATGGGGGTCATAATAAGGGGGGACAAAGGTGAGCTCGAATCTTATTGGTCCACCTTGGTTTCGTACTATTTTATTGTGCTCCAGTTGGCTGAGATAGGTGGAGTGATAATATGCGAGTTTTAAGAGGACATCAAATAACCTTAGAGTTACGTCATGATCTTGAATATAACTCGCACAATTGCCTAAGGAGTGTGATTAGTTTCCCTGGATGACCTTGATGAAATCCCAGTGGTTTCCTGTGAGAAGTGGAGTGATCTTGAATATAAATTGTCGAAGTGGGTAATCTGACGCTGGATGTTCAATAATTGGTAAGATTATCTTCGCTGAAACATACATTGCTATACTGTTGCCCTTTAAATCGCGTCCCCTTAAATCCTGTTCTCTGGAGATGCCTGTCCCTTTAAATCTAGAACATACGCTGCTATCCTGTCCCCAGACAAAGCTTATTTCAGTCACATGTGACACTTTTTTGGAATAGAATTTTCAGTATCGTTAGTGCATATAACTAGCGCATAACATTTTTGTAATTAAATGATGATGACTCAAGGAACCAGATTCCTGTGTGTTGTAGCATAAATTTTACACGTCAGTAAATAGTTCATTAATTGTAACAAAAGTTCCACCTCATTTTGCCACTGAAGTTATATTTTAAAGTGGTTTTTGTTAGGAAATGAGTTACCCTCTGGTATTAAGATGAGCACTGAAAGGAAATACATATTAACATTTTGAGGACTTAGAAGCTAGGGTTTAGTTCATACGGCGGATTCTGTGATATTTCAGTTTCTTCACTTTGTAAGAGCGCGCTTTGCCTGTGAAATCCTGCAAAGAAAGAGACTTAGAATTATAATTTGTTATATATGCCTTAATATGAAAAAATTTCAAACAGTTTGGAAATGAAGTCCTGTTTTATTAGCACCAGGGATATTCTTAGTGTTGTGGTTAATAATGTTTCTGACATTACTAGTAAATTACATTATTACGTTGTACAATGTGTGCTCATTCATTTCTTACAGTTCCATACACATAAAACGTCGGGAACACAAACGATGTTGCCCTTGGAGTTAGCAGTGGAGGTAAGTGTTTTTGTAGATTATTCAGTCACTACTGGGGGGGGGGGGGAGGGGGAGGGGGGAACATTGACATATTAACAACTAAAATATAATTGATATTGGTCAATGAAACTAACTGAAAATGTAATTTTACATTGAAAATTGGTTAAATTTACCTCATTGTATAGACTTGCCAAAGGTTTTGGAAAATGAATCTGTGTATCACAATCAACAAAATAGTGCATGGGATCTTCTCTCGCATTTGTGGAACATCGTTACTTTGTATTTAAGTTTTTAGTAAGTGTATTTCTTTTACATGGTTAATTTCGTGGAAAATGTACTTCTGTATTTTCTTCATAATTGGTAGGAAATCGTATCATATTGCTCAAAAGTGTAAGTTGTCTCACATTTTTTAGTTGACCTTCTTTGTCGATGAATTACGTTGAAAAATGAAAAACATAGTGGTTGGACACACAGATATTAAGGTATTTTCGGTGTCTTTTTATGTATGGTCTGTTATCTACAATACTTATAAAAGCAAACATACTTGAATGTATTTCTAGGTTGTTAATATTTTATCTCATTGTCGATGTACACACATAAAAAAGTTCTGCATCACCGCAGTTCCCAGAACTCCTGAAAATAGACGTTGACTGTGGATGTTGTATTACAGACAGTCTGACTTTTCAGGGATATCACTAAACCCACCCAAAGATGTAAACAAACAAGCACAAGCAACGCCTATTACACAGAGGGGGGTCCGACAGCCGATCAGTTCTAGTCATTCCACCAGGAAGGAGGTACATGCTCGTGTTGTCTGTAGGTCAACCATGCCTAGACAGTCAATACCTCGGTTTGGTCGCTTCCGCATTGTTACTTTGTGCCAGGAAGGGGGCTCAACAAGGGAAGTGTCCAAGCGTCTCAGAATGCACCAAAGCAATGTTGTTTGGACATGGAGGAGATAGACAGGAACTGTCGATGACATGCCTCTATCAGGTCGCCCAAGGGCAGAGGATGACCACTACCTACGGATTATGGCTCGGAGGAACCCTGACAGCAACGCCATGTTGAATAATGCTTTTTGTGCAGCCACAGGACATCATGTTACGATTCAAACTGTGCCAAATAGGCTGCATGATGCGCAACTTCACTCCCAAAGTCCATGGCTAGGTCCATCTATGCAACCACAACACCATGCAGTGCGGTACAGATGGGCCCAACAACACGCAGATTGTACTGCTCAGGATTGGCATCACGTTCTCTTCACTGATAAATTTCCCATATGCCTTAGACACAATCGTCGGAGACGTGTTTGGAGGCAACCCGGTCAGGCTGAAGGCCTTAGACACACTGTCAAGGGAGTGCAGCAAGGTGGAGGCTCCCTGCTATTTCGGGGTGGCGTTATGTTGGGCCAACGTACGCCGCTGGTGGTCATGGAAGGCACTGTAATGACAGTACGAAACGTGAATGCCATCCTCCGACTGATAGTGCAGTCATATCTGCAGCATACTGCCAAGGCGTTCGTCTTTATGAACAACAATTCGCGCCCCCATCGTGCACGTCTTGTGAATGACTTCCTTCAGGATAACGACATCGCTTGACTAGAGTGGCAGCATGTTGTCCAGAAATACTCTATCTAACAGGGCTGTTAATGGACAGCGTGACCCACCAACCACTCTGAGGGATCTACGACAAATTGCCATTGAGGACTGGGACAATTTGGACCAACAGTGCTCTGATGAACTTGTGGATAGTATGCCACGACGAATGGAGGCATGAATCAGTGCAAGAGGACGTGCTACTAGGTATTAGAGGTACCAGTGTGTACAGCAATCTGAACTACCACCTCTGAAGGTCTCGCTGTATGGTGGTACAACATGTTATGTGTAGTTTTCATGAGCAATAAAAAGGGGGGGAAATGATGTTCATGTTGATCTCTCTTCCAATTTTCCATACATGTTCCAGAACTCTGGGAACCAAGCTGATGCAAATCTTTTTTTGATGTGTGTACGTAGTTCTTGTTTATTAAACACGTTTTCAATTTTTGGTCTCCCCCCTCCCTGAGGCTCGGGGTTCTATCATGAGTTCATGCATGGCTTACACAGGACCCAGTGTTATTCCAGCCCTTTCTTCCTTACCGATCTGCATTTCCTTATCCATTATCCTCCTTTCCTCCCTGTCGTAACTCCTTCCTCTCTGCCCCCACTTTCCCCTCTTGGTTTTTGTACCTACAGTATGTTGACCTGGCCAGCCATCTGGTTTTCTGTATTCCTTCCAGTTTTGTTGCCATTGCTTTTTCTTTTTGATCCTTTCTTGTTTAGTGTGTCTGGTCCCTCTTTGGAGTTTGACCTCCACTTACAATTTTTCTCTCAGAAGCGTGAGATGAACAATTTGGGGAATAACTCCCTCCTAGTACATATGGCTTTGATACCTCTCCCCCTTCCTTCCCTGGGGTAGCTCCACATGGCATTCTCTCCTTCAACTCTCCCATTGGGCGTCTTCCACCCTCTGCCATTTCGTATTGGCCATACAATGTTGACCAGTAGTTTTTTACCCAGCAGTGAGCGCCGCGCCCAATCCCCCTCACCTTGTAGTTGCCCCCCCCCACCCACCACCACAGTCATCCATATTTTGCTGGATTGTCCCTGCGTTTAGGCCCTTCTCACTACATATCCCCTCCAACCTTCCTTGTCCTGTGTGTTAGCAGATGATCATCATACAGTAACATCTGTCCTCGGTTCTCTTCGCGAAAATGGTGTGTCTTCCGGTGTTTAAATCTTCGAATATTCGTCTGGAACTGGAGGCCATTAGTTAGCGTTCACATTACTTATGGAGCCCTTGGCCTTGCCTTCACAGTGGCTGGGTTCTTCTCCCCTTTTTTTCCCCTACATTTTGCCTGGTTTCTCTGCCATTTTGATTCCCCCTTTTTGATCTTCTTCTCGTGGTGTTGCCCACATTATGTCACGATCATGGTATTGCGCATGCTACGGTATTCTGTATGGAATGGTATGGTATGGTGTGGTGTATGATATGGTATGAGTGGTGGAGCTGATGCCCCAAAGTGCATTGCGTATCTGTGACGGTCCTGCTCTCTCTGTTTGCGCCCACCCCATCCTGATCTTTCCTCTCCCTGCTGCCGTTCCGTACCTTTAACCTCTTTTTTTGCCCATTTTACCTTCCCCTTGACTGACTGACTGACTGTCCTTTGTGTTGTCCCTCTCCCTGTTTCTGCCATCTTAGATCACAGGACTGATGACGTTGCTTTTTGGTCCCCTCCTGCCTCCCCCGCCCATCACCAATTAACCAACGAAACAACCAACATTCTTGATCTGCCCTTTAAACTCCTTGACGTCGCAGTTTCGCTGTTTTGGGACATATCTTCAGGTACTGTTTCCGTAAAATTGAGTAATTTACTGTTACTAACTTTATGGTTAAGGCTGTGAGATGCTGTATGTTTTGTGAAAACTGCCTGCATGTTAATTCCACTACATAGGCTGACTAACAATTACAGAATATGCAAGTGGGAAACCGATCTACTGTGGAAACACAGTAGAATCTGTACTATCGCATAGCAGTGTTACTCTGTACCGTTCTCTCAAAAAATGAGACTATACCAGAAATATGTCTCTGTATCCCATAAATATTTGTCTCTTAACGTACAATGGCAAAAAACGTGCGCTAGAATTTCGTACTGTCAAACCCTATGTAGGAAACTTTTTCCTATATAAGTCAGTACTTATTAAGTTCCTTCCTTTGAAGAATTTACGTAACAACATTATAACAGAACTCGCTCTTTCCATTTTTCATTCAATTTTGATTCTGTTGTTTACTTGTCCAAAATCTTGACTTGGCTGCAAACAAACACCTGCACAATAAAAAGACTGAATTTGTTCTCACTTTAATGCAGATCAGTGTTGTTGTAGTTCCATGTAGAGAGCTCTATCTGAGACTTACCTACAACGGAATAATTACTACCACCGCCATTTCTCCCTACATTTCGTCATTCAACCAAAGCTTTTACGCTTCAGCCCCTGGCAGCTAACTATTGCTGCTATTTTATTCTAGAGTGACAAACATACAAATTTACAGTAGCCATACACATCAAAAAACACTATTTATATTACATGTGCCCAGTACTTTGCAACCTCCAAGGCGCTTGCAGGAGATCAGTCTTCGTGCAGGATGTAGGGCACAAAAGGCCCTGGAGCATGTGGCTTGTGGTTTGTTCTTGTCCACAATCACAGGGCGTATCTTCTGTTATGAAGCCCCAGCTCTTCAGGTTGTCCCTGTGTCGTCCAACTCCTGAACGTAATCTGTTCAAAGATTTCCACACCAGCCAGCTCTCGTTGTGGCCAGGTGATAGTTCTTCAGCTTCTGCCATCTGCAGGTGAGGCGCCGACTTCTTCCATAACTCCAGCCTTGCCTTCTCTGGTGAAATGGTGAGCTTCTCGGATGTTCTCAGGAAGCCCTTTCGCGATCTCAGCCGTTGCCGTGGTGGATTATGTCCGTGCAGTGGATGGGCACTGTCCTGTTCCACTTGCAGTATCTCCTTGTTGGCAGCCACTGTTCTGCGTACCCATGGTGGCGCTATTCCAGCCAGGCAGTAGAGCTTATCGGTTGGGGTAGGTCTTAAGCAAACTGTGATCAATCTGCAGGTGTCGTTGACGGCAATGTCTACTTGTCTGGCATGAGATGACCTGTACCAGACTGGAGAAGCATATTCAGCAGTAGGAAAGCACAGTGTCATCGCAAAACAGCGAATAGTTTGTGGATGTGATCCCCACTGTGTCCCCGCTAGTTTGCGAATTAGGTTGTTTTGAGCGGAGATTTTCATTTTGGTGTTTTTGGAGTGAGTTTTGAATGTCAAGATTCGATCGAGAGTGACTACCAAGTATTTAGGTGCGTGATGATGCTGGAGTTGGATGCCTGACCATGCAATATGTAGCTCTCGATTAGCTTCCCTGTTGCTTAAATGAAAGGCACACACTTGTGTCTTCGAAGGGTTTGGTCTGAGTTGGTTCCGGTTGTAGTAGCTTCACAGTGTTCGAAGTGCTGTTGTCGGGTTTCTTTCCACTCTTTCAAAGCATGAGCTCTGCGTAGCAAGGGCTAGGTCATCTGCATATAACAATCTCCTTGTGCCTGGGGTCAATGACTGGTCATTGGTATAAATGTTGAAGAGAATTGGAGCCAAGGTAGCCCTGAGGTAGACCATTTTTCTGCGACTGTGTTGTCCTTGAAATTCAACAAAAAACTGCGGTTTTGGAGGAGGGTGCTGAGTAGTCTAACAAGGTGGGCGTTCTTGATCATATTGTATGGAAACTCTACTACTGATCGGAACATACGCTGATTCCAGGTAATCGTACAAAAGAAACCATAAAATGGCAAGTGATCATCTAGCATCCAGTATACTGGTTAATGTTCCTCACAGATACACCAACCTATTTCAGCCCCTGAAGTTTCCGTGGACTGACAAAGAACTGGAATCCTATTCAACACTGGATAGTAGTTTAGACTCTAGTCTCTATATGGACACACACTAATTTCCACAGAACTAAAGCTACCCATTAAACTACGGTATTCACTAGCAGTAAAGTTCTCAACTTACTCAAACTTTTAATTTCAACTCCACTGTGCCCAGAACAAACGGACACTCACGGCCTGACGACTGTTTGATGGCCTGACAAAAATCAAACTGCTGTAAAGACCGTATTAAATTTCGTGATCCTTTAAATTTGAACAAATTAGTAGAGAACTGCATTTTTTAAACTGATAATTGTGTGTTACGTCAGTGAATTTCTCAGCAGCTAGCTGTGGATCAGTGTAGACTGTTTGTTGCTGCATGATTGGAAATATCCAGATGACAAATGCACTGAACACACAGTTCACTGTACCTCAGATTTGACAGCGGTCACCTGTTCGGCACTGAAGTCGCTTCCGTACAGCCTACTGACCGGCGGTTGAACCACCTTGCAGACCAGGGACTCTTTTGTGAATGTGCTAATAGTCTTCCTGAGGCCTTAACAGATCGAAATCATCCTCCTCACATCGCGCAGAAATGTATCTCCCACCCCTTTCCTCAAGTCATCTGCCATTTCCCAGTGCACAATGTCCAGCCACAGAGGAGTGTCCCCCTCACAACTATGTACGACATGAGATGGAAGCAACGTGAGGTATTGTGCTGAAGTTTCGACTACCTCTCATAGTGCCTGAAAATGTGAAATATTTCTCACGTCTTCAACAGCAGCATTCCGCTTCACACCCGACCTAAGCAGTATCGGCATCCTTCCCTATTTGAACACAACTCCCTACTCCTTGCTGTGCATCACGTATCAGTAGAACATACCTAGATGTGAGACGTGTCCCGTGTGTCCTACCACTGTCACCTATTTTTGTCCCATCGTGGGTGTCTCCTACAGTGTCAGAGGCAGGCACACTTATGAACGTGGCCACACAGTCTACTGACTTGGCTCCAACCACTGTGCTGCACCCCCCAGTGGGGCTCGCCACTTTTTGGCGGGCTCGTGCTCGGCTACCGTGGAGCCCCAGCCTTTGCAGCATCTTTCCCCTTCTGTGCTGCATGTATATCCTCTCGCTATTCTTTTTCCCCTCCCTCGGGGAACACGTCTGGGGTATTACTGGGAATGTTCCGCAGTATCTGTGGCTGACATAAGAACAGTCTCACCAATGTTTTTCGTTCCCTTTTCCTTTCTTTGTTTACCTTCTCCTCTCGTTCCTCCGCTTGGGTGTTCGAAGGTCCTCGTTTTCTTCTTCCTCCCTGTGCACTCCCGAAGGCTGGCCCACGCGTCTGATACGTAACAGGTGACTGGGTAACGAGTAATTTCCAGTCCCGGGTCGACAGGTAGAGTTGGCACGTACCCCACGGTACAGGCCAGGCCCAGAGAGGGATGATTGCCTGAGCTGCAACCTTCCCAAATTACCGAGTGATTCCTCTGTTAGGTGTTCGGAAGGTGCGGACAGTCACCTAGGGTAGGTGCGCCCACTTGTGAAGGAGCGTGCCATTGGAGATGCTGGCAATCGTGGGGGATTTTCTCGCCGTGAACAAATCGTCTTTACAGTCGACGTCTACGAAACGTAAACGGTATGAGACTAACGATTCAAAGTCCCTTTCAGCTGCACCACGGTTCCTCGTTGTCTCACATACTGAAGACAGTCACTCCTTCGCCGTGGTAAATCCGTTTATTATTCAGAAAGGTGTTGATGCAATTTTGAGCCCTGTGAAATCCTGCTATCGTTTACAGAATGGCACGTTGCTTTTGGAGGCAGCTTCTGATTCTCAAGCGCGACAACCGCTTACCACCTCACTTCTGCACGGCTACCCTGTTTGTGTCGAAGCCCTTGGACCTCTGAATTCTTCCCGTGGCGTTAATTACATTAGGCTGCTTGACGGTTTAACCGAGGCTGAAATCCAATCTTATCTCTCTGATCAGTGTGCCATTTCCATCCATCGGGTTATAAAAATGGTAGATTCCTCCCTAATGCCCACCCGCACTATTTTTCTCACCTTTGCTATAGTGGTGCTTCTGTCCAAGATCAAAGCAGGCTACGAAATTCTAACAGTCAGACCGTACATTTCGAACCTGATGTGCTGCTACCAGTGTCGTCGTTTCAACCACCCTAGAACGTAATGTCGACACCCAGCCAAATGTGTAATCTGTTGTAGGGATGTGCATGATAATTGTCTGCCGCCTCCTCTCCACTGTATCAAGTGCAATGGCGGCCATGCCGCCGCCTCTCGGTATTTTCCTGTTTTCTTTGATGCGTGGGCTGCCCAAGAGATCTGGGTAAGGGAAAAAGTACCTTACCCAGTCACTCGGAAGTTGTTGGCTAGTCGAAAATACTGTGTTCTCCAGTCTGGTACCTATAGTTCTGTTTTAGCACGTCTAGATTCATGAAGGACCTGCCCACAAAGACATGCGACCTCAAATTCAGCTCTGAGGTTGTGAAATAGCCTAACGTCACGGTAGCATCGCCATCCCCCCGTCCAGATGTGCAACAAGACATCAAACTCTCACCTCAAAGGGCGAAGGCACCAGCTACACAACCAGTAGGCCAGAAAGGGCAGGAGTAGTATTCCTGTGAAGACTTCCTACAGCCCTCCAGCCAAACAACGCCCAACTGTTCCTATGCTAACCAGAAAGGCTCGAAGTAGTCCACCAAGGGCAAACGATCTTCTCCTCCGCCAACTCGGCGATCCTCTCAGACAGTATTGCTATGTGACACCTTAGCCCGGCTGGCCTGAGTGTCGCCAGGGCGCACCACCAACCGTTTTTCTGCGTTGGACTCCATAGACCGACAGCACAAGCCAGCCAGTGCTTCTGTGCACGCCATGTAGCAGGATCTTCCTGCATTTGTGCCCTGAAGCAGTGACTCTTCGCAGGCTGACACTCGGCAGCCACCGAGGTGACACTCCGTCTCGTCCACATCGTGACTATCCTCCACTCGAAAGTTCGCGGCCTTCGGTCCCACAAAGAGGATTTATGGCAGCTTTTAGCATTGCAGCATCCCCTTGTACGCTGCCTTCAGCAAACGAAATCGCACTCTCTCGACAACTTTAAGCTTTGATATTCCCTCCTGGGTCGTTTTGAAATTCCCCCTGGGGTCGGCATTCATAGTCAACCCATCTCCCTGATTACCCATCTTCAAGCTGTTGCAATTCCCCTTTATCTTCCTCACCTGACTTTTTCCCCTTGTACCGTTTATATTCCTTAGGCATTTGATGTCACCAGGGCAGACTTCCTTGAGCTTATTGGGCAGCTAACTCCTACATTTCTGCTACTCGGCGACTTTAATGAACACCATCCCCTTTGTGGTTCTCCCAGAACCTGTCGGAGAGGTTCCCTCTTGACTGACCTCCTTAATCAACTCGACCTCTCTTCTGCCTTAACAGTGAAGCACCCACATTCCTGTCTGACTCCTCCCACACATATTCCCATATGGACCTATACTTCTGCGCTTCCCAGCTCTCCCATCGTCTTGTGTGGTCCATTCTTTGTGACACCTACTTGAGCATCCATTTCCCATGTGCTATCAGTTTGCTGATATCTACCTGACCTGTGTGCACACCCAAATGGCACCTTACTAAGCCTGACTGGCGGCTTTACTCCTCCCTGGCGACCTTCAAAGAACAGTATTTCCCCAGCTGTGATGACCAGGTGCAATATCTCACAAATGTTATCCTTACTGGTGCAGAACATTCCATTCCTCGCAATTACTCTTTACCACGTCGTGTCCCAGTCCCTTAGTGGACTGAGGCATGCCGCGACGCAATTCGCGCACGGAGATGTTCTCTCCGCGTTTTTACTGCCATCCTATGATGACAAATTGCATTCATTAAAAGCAGATGCGTGCAGTGTATCGTCGCGTTCTTCGGGAAAGCAAAAAAGCTAGATGGATTGCATTCACTAGTTCTTTTAACAGTTCCACCTCTTCCTCTGTCATGTGGACCAACTTCAAACGACTGTCTGGGACCAAGATCCATTTTCAAATTTCTAGCTTCAAAGTAGCAGATGATATCATCGTGGACACTATTGCTATCTCAAATACTTTGGGTCGCCATTTTGCCGACCTGTTGAGCTCTTCCCACTATCACTTTGCTTTCCTCCACCAGCAATGAGCGAAGGAGGCTCTGGCGATACCTTTCTCTTCTCAGAATAGTGAGTGCTACAATGCCACCTTTACTACAAGGGAGCTAGATCGTGCTCTCAGCTCATCCCGATCCTCCACCCCAGGGCCAAATGTTGTGCAAATCCAGATCTTGCAGCACCTCTCTCTTGTGGGCAGGTATTTCCTACTTAACATGTACAACCGCATCTGGGCAGAGGGCACATTTCCTGGCCATTGACATTAAGTCACTGTCACCCTCACACCCAAGCCCAGTAAGGATAAAAACTTTCCTTCTAGCTTACGCCCCATTTCTCCCACCGACAGTATTTGCAAGGTGACGTATGAATCACGCCCGGCTCGAGTGTCATTATTTACTAACGACTGCACAGTGTGGATTTAGTGTGTGCTGTCGTGCAGTTGACTATCTCGTTAGTTTTTCCACCCGTGTCATGAATGGTTTTTTGCGCAAATCCCAGACTTTGGGCGTGTTTTTCGATTTGGTGAAGGCTAAAACACCTGCTGTAGAACTCTTTACATGTGGCGCTTGTGTGGCTGCCTGCCCCGTTTCCTACAGGAATTTTGAGAAGGCAGAGTTCTTAAGGTGGATGTGGGTTCTGCCTTGTAGAACACCTTTATCCAGGAAGACGGTGTGCGTCAGGGTTCTCTCCTGAGCATCAGCCTATTAGCTATCGCCATTTACCCTATAATGGCATGTCTCGATGGTCTGTACTCCTGGAGTACCGACAATGGTTTTCGTTTTTCCACTGACAAACCCATCGGTATGAATTTCTGGCGGCGCAAATGGTTTCTCCTTCCTTCCGTTCGTTGAAACTACGAAATTCATGATGCTCATGCTCGCTAGGAAACTCTCGGTCCTCTCATGTGTCTTACTTGGCAGCCCGTGTTACGTGGTTCCTCAATGTCCTACGTGTCCTCAATGGTACCTCATGCCGTGCTGATCGAACCTCCGTTTGTACCGATCCAATTTTACATCCGAAACTAGACTGTGGGTGCTTTGTTTATGCATCTGCACGTCCAGCCTCTTACGCCATATGGACACATGCACCATCATGTTATCCATTTGCCCACTGGCGCCTTTTACACTACCCCAATTGAGAGCCTATATGCTGAAGCTGCTGAACTACCACTGTCCTACCGCCATGACTTTCTCCTCCGGCGTGCTGTTTGTCTGCTGTGCGTGGCTACCCATCCTATGCCTCCTCGTTCGATGCTTACTTCGATCGCCAGTACGGGGCACATACCGCTTCTCTGTTACCTCCTGGAGTCCGTTTTCGGCGCTTGCTTCGGCAGCTTAATTCCAAACTACCTGCAACTTCCCGAGTGGGTGCGAATGCTTCACCAATTTCGCTTCGTGAAGTGGCCCTCGTTAACCTTGGCCTTCATTGACTTCGTAAGGACACTACTCCAGCCTTACTCTATAGCCTTCAGTTCCGTTGGTTTCGCACGGAATTTCGCGATAGTACATTTGTGTACACTAATGGCTCTCAAACTGACTGTAGGGTCAGATGTGCCTTCATTGGCACTCACGTCTTTAGTTGTCGGTTTCCGACACACTGCTCAGTATTTACAGACGAGTTCTTCGCCTTGTATCAGGCCACACAGCACATCTATCGTCACAGACTATTAAATTGTCGTGCTCAGACTCACTCAGCGCCCTTCAAAGTCTCTGTGCGTTTTACACCGCCCATCCCTTAGTGCAACGGGTTCAGGAAAACTGTTACTTGATCACTCCTGTTGGAGCCACTGGGAAGTTTATGTGGATTCCTGGTAAGGTCGGTCTGCCAGGAAACGAGGCTACTGACGCTGCTGCCAAGGCTGCAGTCCTCTTATCTCAGGCCGCTACTTTCTATATTCCCACCAATGATCACTGTGTTGCTGTCCGTCAGGAGGTGGTGTCCCTTCGGCATCGCCATTGGCCCTTCCTTAAGGGAATAAGCTCAAGATTATTCAGCTTCTCCCAGTGGCATGGGCGACCTCCCCTCGGCTCTCCCGGCTGGAGGAAGTCATTTTAACTCGGTTGCGTATTGGGCACTGTCTTTTTAGCCACCATCATTTGATAAGTGGCGCTCCCCCACTACTTTCTACTCTGCGCCCAAATTTTAACTGTCCGCTTCTTCCTGGATGAAAGTCCATTTCCTAACCGTTTATGTTCCCATTTGCCGTCTGATTTATGGACCGTTTTAGCAATTGACGCGTGGGCTGTCGACCGCGATTTACTTTCTGTCCGTGAAGGGCATTTAATTTTTAGTTATGGACCTCCGTTTCTGTGTGGTGTCTTTAGTAGCTCTTTCTCCACGTCCCTGTTTTTCACTGTCTTCTATTATGTCAATTGGGAATGACATTTAGTCATTTTTAACACCTCTCTGTCTTCGTACCCAATAGTTTTGCCGTGTGCGCATATGACCCCGGTTGTTTCTGCGCAAAAAAAAAAAAAAAGAAAACTGTCCGCATTCTATGTGAGCATCTCCTCTGACGAGCAGTTTGTCACTGTGAATGGCCACTGCTAGACTGTGGCTGAGAGGCAGCTGGACCGCCCAGTTTGAGTTGGCTGCCTGACCTGATGTGCTAGGCTTCGACTATTTCGAGGTCTGCGCTGTCACTGTTCGGGCCTCATCTACACCTGCTTCTGTCCCAACGCCTGCTCCCACTCCAGCTCTACGCACGCCTTCTGTCGCCCCCCAGTGCACCTGCAGTTTTTTCACCTTTTCTGCTACTCTCCCCAACCCTTCCCCCCCTTCCCCATCCAACCGTCCTGTCACAACAATATATATGCTTCCTCCCACAGGCAGCACTGCAGCATCCTACCCCACCCTTTCCTCATACTGCCCTCCATCCCCATGACACATTTCTTGTGTACAGCCACATCAGCTGAGATAGCTGTTCTCCACGTTTAGGCCTTACTACCCTTCTGTGTGTGTGTGTGCATAGTTTTTCTCTTTCATCATTTTATGGAGGATTAAGCTCTGTAGCTCAAAAAACCCTGTGTTCCTACAATGTGCTTGGTTGATGCCCAACATCGCTTCCATGTGGTGAGTTGTAATCCATCCTATTTGATATTGTTGCCCCATCCGAGATTTTATAAGGTGTAAATTACACATTTTGACATTCTCAGCATCCTTGCATCAACACACCCCAACAGAATCTCAAAATATGTATCAAAGTAAATAATATTGTTTGATTGGAGAGTAATTGTGCTTCACCTACACTGTCCACATATTCTCGTAACTGTGGATTGCATGCACTGTTTGACTAGTGCTGCTCGATGAATGTCATCTCACAGCACGATGGTGGGATGTGGTGTATCACAGGTAATGGGATCTTGGCTTGGCCACACACATTATGAGGATGGTGAAAACCTCTATAAATAGCGCCTCAGTCTTGAGGTGGGCTGTGTGCCAAAGAGATGCATGGCTGTGGAGATGGAATAGTCGTTAGCGGGCAACCTTTGAGGGACCTGCTGCGCCTCAGTTGTATAAAGTCTATCTAGGCACAGGACTGTATCTAGAGACTTTTATGTAACTAGTTGTCCCTGGGACCGAGATGGAGCCTTCCAATTTTCTCTTCCTCCTCCACTGGAATGGATGGACCACTCGTAGGTACCAACTCCCAGTCTAATAACAGGGCTCAGCCAGCAAGTCCAGCAGGCTCTGTTAACAGTAACAGAACGCATGCTGGTTGTCTGAATGTGTTTGTAATAGTTAAATGCAAAGAGTAGCTTTGATAAAGTTCCACTATTCTGTGTATAAAGAGGTTTAGTGTGTTTTGCTGGAACCTAAAATCTGTCAAACGCTATCCAAATGGGACGCTGTTGGTAGAAACGTCTAGTTTCCAACAAGTGAACGACATCCAGCTCAATGCCCTGTAGAGTATGCAATAGAAAATGAACTGCACAGTGGGTGAGGCCAGGAAGGTATTGTTGGTGTGATAAACCTAATTGAATGGGTGGGTGGTGATACAGTGCAATCAGACTCATTTACACTATCAACAACACGAAACTTCCAGAGCATGTTAAGGCAGTATTCCTTAGTCTAGATGTGTGGATTTTTTTTCTCATGAACACAATGCGCCGTTTTAAATACCTGCACTTGGAACTAACTACTGTTCCTGAAAGGGAGACGCCACTTGGGGCAAATACTGTAAGACTGCCGTTGAAGGAGTCGGTTGTTCATCTCTTTGGAAGTTTGTAAATTGCTCTGCGGATCTCCTGGCCTGGAGTATGGATTGCAGTGTCTTCTTTGAAGAAAGGAAGATGCAGAAAATAAAAACATAAAAGTGCCTCCCATATGGTGAAGCCAAAAAGATCTATAAGGCTATGCAGCTGCCTCCTTTACTTCAGTTCTCAGCATCCAATCCGGAAAACCGATGTTGCTACATGAGTGAGTATCCCTATAGCTAATACTACCACTACCAGCTGTGTTTTTCAATGCACTTGAGTGCTGGAGTTAGTTCGTAGCCCATACCTCCTCCCAGAACGCCAGACAATGCAGCAGGTGCCGATGCTGCAGAGCTCCCTGAACCTCCAAAGGTTTGAACTGGCCCACCATCCAGCACTGCGTCTACCATCTTGGTGGTTGTGGCTCCGAAACCTACCCAAGAAAAACAAAAATAGACGTCAAAGAACTGGCTGCTAATGGAGACAGGAAGGAAATAGTCTGACTTTCATGTCGTCTAGACTAATGAGGAGCAAGGAGAGGATGTTGTTTGGCGGCTGGTATACTCTTCCAATAACACAAACTGCACACACAGATTAAGTGGGTTCTTCATTCATAAGAATGGAAAGTTTACTTAACTCAATAGGTATTCGTTGTGGTACAAGCTCTTCAGGATAGTCCTCAGCCTCACTGCTGAAGAAGTACAGTGTCTCCTACGTTAACAATTACGGTTCCAATGTGCTGCCTGGGTCTGTGCTAGTGGCAGAGCTAACTGCTTCTGTGACTCCTGCCGGGCTGCGACTCCTGCAGGGCTGTGACATCATCTGGAAACATTTTTTTTCAGACAACGGCAGAGCAATTAGCGCTGACTAGTGCCACTGTCAGCCGGGATACAACATTCTGTCGTTACCGCTACACCACGGAAAACGCTGAGTTGGACATAAGGTCTGACAGTTAGGAGGTCTAAAATTGCCTACTTTGCGTGAGAGAGTTGGACTCTGCACTGTCAGCAGCTTGTGTGATATCGTGCCCAGTCACGATTTAACCCGTACAGCATGCTGCAAAACTTGCAACCAGCGTCAAAGAAAGTCCTCCGAAGTGGTCTAATTTGTTAAGGCAGACAAGCAACTTTTCCAGCAAATGGACGGAGTGACTTTTGGTGCCTCTTCCCAAACCGGGAAAGTACCAAACGTTTCCCAGTGATTACTGGAGCGTCGCCTTAACGAGCTGTATAGGCAAAACCTAGGAGCGAATGGTTAACGGTGGTCTGGTCTGGGTGTTAGATACAAGGCAGCTCGTAAGTCGCTCTCAGTGTCGATTCAGGAGATAGCTATCCACTGTCGGCAACGAGACCCTGCAAGAGGCCGCTATACAGCAGGGTTTCCTGTGCAAATAGCCTCATTCTTTACCAGTAAGATATACGACACGACTTGGAGACACAATATTGTAAGGCAGCCCCACCAATGGGGCTTCTGTGGTGATCTCCCTTTATTTATGCCGTCATTTTCATTAAAGCACTTTTTTCAGTTCCAAGTCGGTGACATGTTGTCGAATAGTTTCGAGTAGGAGGATGTCGCTCAAGGCAGTGCTGTAATTGCTACTATCTTCGCCATATCCATAAACAGTATCGTATGTGTGGTAAAGAGTGCCATACAATGTTCGTTATTTGTGAATGATTTTGCAGTGTTCTGTTCCTCCTTCGGTATTGCAACAGCAACTTGTGAGTTCCAAGTGAAAGTAGAAAGGCTTAGGAGCGGGCTGCAAACACCACCTTTACATTTTCTGCAGAGAATAGTGTGTGTGTGTGTGTGTGTGTGTGTGTGTGTGTGTGTGTGTGTGTGTGTGTGTGTGTGTGTGGGGGGGGGGGGGGGGGGGTGTTCATGTCGTATTTTTAATTTACTTGAATTGCATATGTGGAACACCATTCTCGCTTTTAAAGCCTGTGCAATTTCTATGCCTCATTTTTTACTCCACACTATTGTGGTTACCACACCTGAAGGCAAGTTCCCAGAAGACACTAAACATTTTAAACTTTCTTAGCCACAGGTTTTGGGGCACGTGTGAGATATGTCTGCTCTAGTTTTACAGGGCTTACATGCAGGCCTGACTTGACTTTGGTGCACAGTTTACAGGTCAGCGAGGCGTTTGTACCTGAAAATCGGTGACAATCTCCACCATGAGGGGTTGTGGCTGGCTACGTGCAGTTACAGGACAAGAGCCACACCCATTCTGTGCTGATGAGATGCTGGGGAACTACCACTTACCATCGGGCGGCAACTTCTCGCACTGCATTAGCAGTGAAGGTCCCTTGCTACACCCACTTCCCATGCATACTGTACCAATACTGTCTGGCTATGAAACGCCTCCTTACTAATCGTCTGTGGGCAGCGACGCCATTTGGGATCTGTGCAAAATGTTTGTTGCAGTCTCTCGGTGTGGGGTTCGTATGGACTCAGATCTGTGGTTTAACTGACTCCCACCCTGTTTACTGCATGGGCTCTGAGTAATTCCAGATTTAGTGCAGTACAGATTAATTTAAGCTTCTGTTTTAATACGCTGTTCGCTGACATTTTAAATGAGCACTCCAACTATGGGGCTGCATGCACGGATGGGGCTAAAGAGAGGGACTCTTTTTATTCCTCCGTTTTCCCACAGTTTGTCCTCTAAATTCGGTTGTCTCCAGACTTCACTGTATTCGATGGCAAATTTCCATGATCCTTAGGGCCTTGGAGGAGACGAGATGTGCCATGCCTGCTAAATTCCTCATGTGTTTCAACCCCCCCCCCCTCCCCCTGAGTAGCCTTCAGTCTCTACAATGCCTGTATCCAACTGATAATGCAGTCCAGGATGGCCAGAAAGCCTTCCTCTGGCCACAAAGCCTGCAAACGGAAGCGACACTCTGCTGGCCGCCAGGGCACACGGTTATTGTGGGGAGCGAAAGAGCGGCTGTAGCAGCCGAGGAGTCGTCGTGTTGTAGTCCTTGGTTAGTCTCGTGTGCCATTCCCCTTGCTTGCTATTGTCTCACTGCTGAGGTGAAGAGTCGTGCATCGACGGAAAGAGGAGTGGTAGGAACTGGCAGCTGACAAGCTGCTCATAGTGAAGACCACTATGTGGCCACAGTGTACCACCTTCCATCCACATAGGCGGGACGAGGTTCTCCTTACTTGTCTACACATAGCCACAGCTCTGTCGCATGACTTCTTGCTCAGGCGAGAGGACCCTCCGACATGAGCTGCTTGTGACATACAGATCACCGTGCACCACATTTTATTAGACTGTGTGTTACTTTCAGAGCAGAGGGCAGAAGCGAATTTCCTGACACACGTGCCCTCTATTTTGAGCAACATTCAAACGAATGTGGAAAGAGTTTTAAGGTTCAGAGATCTGTTCGACTTCTCTCCAAAAAATTTAGGGAGCTGTTCTTAACTTGTTATCTGGGCGATTGCCCCGCCCACGATTTTTGTAACTGGTCAGCCAGACGCATTCCTCGTACCTTTCGTTCAGCTCCTGTGGTTTTACTTCTGTTCCCAGGTGTAGCACCTTTCACCTGCTCTGTTGTATGAAAGGCCTGAGAGATCGAGTGGTTGTGTGTCTCAACGTGATGTGGGAGTGAGCGAATGGGTGTCATTTTATAAGATTTCCTCCTCATCTCTCCCCTCCCCTCCTCCCCCCCTTCCCCCCCCTTCCCACCCCCAACCACACACAGTGAAAGAGAAACAGGGCTTTGGATTCCAATAAGGGTTTGGATAAAGTTTATTACCACACACACATGCGTGGTGGTCCAAATCCACCAAAACACCTCGATTTTTCGTTACTTTGCTATGAGAACTGTCATCCTAAAGGAAGAACCAATTTGTTGTTTTCTTAATCATAATGGCTTGGAAATAACTTCGTTGCTAATCGGCCGGTTGCACCTCTTAAGCCTCGAAATACCTTTTATTATAACTGAAGTATCCGTTTAATCAAAGCGTCCGTGTAACATCACACAGCCATTCCTAGCGTGCACTGTCCCTCATAAGCGATCTCCCTGAGAGCCTCTCGAGGCTTGTCGTGTTCAGGAGCTGCACGCCGTTTACATATAGACAATTAACGATATGTGTCTGTGTATTCGGCCAACCCGTTCTGTTTACGATATTTTGACGACCGACCAGATCATTTTCTTAGGGTTGAGTCTGGGTGGCGAGGACATGAGACGACGAAACTTGTGGCACTGAGAGGGGACGATCATGTCGGTCGTCGAAATACTGTGCATGAATTGGAAATGACTCATCTGAACACGCGGACGTGCACTGTCGATGGCTTGTGTGGAGGAAACCTGACAAATCGAGCAGAAGAATAATTCACATAAATGGATGACACTGGAAGGCTCTAAACATATGCTGTTCACATCTTTGTTTACTCTAAAGGGGTGGATTTGTGGGCTGGAGTAAGCAAGGCTCGCTAGTGTGTAAGCAAGCTGCAAACGTCTGCGCAATCCAAAAATACATTTATGGTGTTTATTCGGAGACTTACCAAGAAAACAAGAGGATGAAAATTTAAGTGCTTGGTTATTTATAGTGAGGCAGTTCTTGGTCCAGAGCGGGACTCATATCCATAGTTCCCTTCTGTCATGTCCGCCATCTGTCTCAGATTTAGATTCAGATGGGAACCTTCCCTTGTAAGCTTGCCCGGTGGTGTGTGGTGATAAACACTAAGATTTGCTAATCCATTCAGAGAATGACTTTTCGTGTGTCTCACGTCAATTAAGTTTTCACATGCAACCTCAGTTTTGTACATAATCTCACGTGTGGTGAAAGGAACGAGTAGGCTACAGGATTCTACAAACACTGTTAACGAAGGTCAGAGTATGTGCAATAGGTTCCTAGGTCTGAGAGAGTGGCACGAAGGCTTCGTAAGTAAAAGAGCCCAGTACATCGTTCTCGACGGCGAGTGTTAATCAGAGACAAGGTTAACGTCAGCAGTGCCCCACAAACTTCAGCTTGGTGCGTGCAACTTTCTTGGTTATTTACCTTCGTATCTGCATTCCTTGTCCTCTCCCATACATCCATCCATCCATCCCCAAGTGTGTCCACGATGACATGAATTGTTGATTGTGTAGTAGATCACTCTGCACTTTGTCGATATGTTAATGTGTGATTGCACCTTCTGAATCCCCTTCAGTCGACCATTTCTGAACTGCCGTTATTGTGGCAGTGGACATTTCGTAATCTTGCACCAGTTTCGGACGAATTTTAGTCAGTGTTAAACCGTTTTAAACTTTCTGGTGGTGTGATATTATGAATTATTGTTTCGAGTGGAATGTATACGACATGCGTGGTTAGATCTGATGTGTGGAACTATTGAAACCTTTTTCGTTGTGGAGCGTTACAACACTACCTCCAATAAAATCATTCATTGCCAATACTCTGCAGGTTAGGAAATTTTCTTCCTGTAACCATAATCGGATCATTTACGAGTCACAGTTTTTATTTAGAGAGGACTATTCTTGGTTTTCATCAGATGGCTTGCTGGTTCATTTAATGCAATGGGTAGCTGAATTGTTGTCTGATGACTTAGTTAAGTAACAGTTTGTTCCACAAAAATCAGTTAAATACAGCAGCATTCTCTATTGAGAAGGTACTGTGAAGTACTGGTGATCTGAACCCCCAGAGGGTTCACAGCTCTTCCGAATAAATGCTTCCATTATTCCCCCTCACCCCCCCCTCTGCCTCCCCAGATGGTTTTCCTTGGTTCACACCTTGCTGGGACCTGGTTTATGGAAGGGAATCGAGTTTTCAATTCAGAAATTTTCTGTAACTTATAATTAAATAAAAACATAGTCCCCATTCTTGGGTTTAACTTTCCATCTATTTCCAAAGTTCTCCGGAAGTGCAGATCATGCAGGGAAAGTCACCCAATGCAGTGTATGCTCCCATTTTGTGTCTTTCCATCTTTGCACCCTTCGCAATGCATTACTGGCCAGGTAGCCATTGGTGAGGCTAGGTGGTGCGCATGGGAAGAGTTTCAATTCAGAATGGTGTCACCACAGCAGATGAGCTGCAAATGTAGTAGATGAAGTTATCTTCCACTGGCGGTCATACAGCCCAGCAGTCTCTGGTGAAGGAAAGGCCTGACTTCATGCATAGAGATATGACCCTAAAATGTTCCCTTCCTTGGCTGTGCGAAGGGGAGAACCATAAGGCTAAGTGACAAGCAGAGAGAGATTCTCTCCAACACATGGTTTGCGTAAGGACTGATGGGATTCCTTGTTGGCCACAAAAAGAACTTACAAGACAAGTTTGTGTAAGTGGCAGTCAGCTCTATAATGAATAGTGGGTCAGTTTCGATAAAAACAGCATCCCCTGCCCAGTCACAGGTGCTGCTTGCTTGCAACATGCTGGGTGACATACAGTTGACTGTCACTCCTCCATAACAGTCGAAATATAATTCAGGGCATCATTTTCCGCCAAGACCTGCTCTTCGAATCTGATGAGCTATGCACCAGTTTGGGGTGAGGGGTGTACACTTCGTTCATCATGAACATAGGGGACCAAAGGACAATGGGTTGCTATAGGTGCCTTCATCTTGGCCTGTGAGGGCAATTAATTGCCTGAAAAGGTCAAGGTGATTATATACCGATATCTGATGTGAAACTGTATGCCCCCCCTCCCCCCTTCCACCATCCAGTGCTTAAAGTGTCAACTGTGGAATGCACCATTCCTCCCTGCTCACCAGAATGCACCAATTTCCAGAGACAACAAAGACAAGAATATGAGACCCTGGATGAACTAACTTATCAAGAGGCAAAGTATTAGTGTTTGCACCCAGCACTTATAAATGTCATATGCTGCAGCTGTCATGACCTTGCATGTTTTGGCAACAGTACTGTCACCAGCTACGTCTCCTACAGTGGGGCTTCAGGGCTGCTTGACCAAGCCTACCCCCCCCCCCCCCCAACCACCACCCCTCTGCCCCCCGCCCCCCACCCATAGTTGGCAACTCTCCTCCTGCTACTTCCACCTCACCTACTTGAAAATCATGGACTTCCCACCCATCAGGGACATTGGTCCCCCACCTCCCAGCCAGACAAGTCATGTTCCTCTGGCTTGCCTAGCCAGAAAGAGGTCCCTTGGGACATGGGACACTGGCTTCCATTGTTTCCACTGGTCTGCAAACACTAAGAAGAAGAAATATCAAAAGTCCTCAAACAAGGAAATTCTGGTAGCCCCCACACCACCAAATCCCACCTGTTCCATTCCTGTGACCAAGGAAGAGATTCTGGTGGCCCATGAGGCCCAGTTTGTACCATATAGTGGAACCCAGAACCTGTGTATATTGATGCTATAACCCCTCAAGCTATGGCAGCACATGACCCTAAGGCATAAGCCACCTCCTTGGTCACTTTACGGTCCCACAGTACTTCAACATTATTATTCTCCAGTGGATCTACAGCAGTTTTTTCCACCTCCAGGCTGAGCTATGACATCTTTCAAACACTTCCCCTGCCTTTCATATTCCCCTTCAGGAGACGCGGTTTCCACCAACACATACCCTGGCCCTTCATTGATAGCGGGGGCATTATAAGACTCCTGCTCCCTATGACAGGGAGTCAGGCAGAGTTTGCACATATGTTCAGGACACTCTTTGTAGTGAACTTAATCCTCTTAATACACCTTTAGAGGTTCTTGCTGTTTGAGTAAGGGCATTTCAGAATATCACCTACTGCAGTGTTAACCTCCCCCACCCCCAACAGTAAAGTGTATCAGAATATACTGTAATCAGTGGTTTCTAAGCTTCCCCCACCGTCTTTGGGATTTCAACGCCCATAACTCTTTTTGGGGTGGAACTACA
The DNA here is from genome assembly GCF_023864275.1 of Schistocerca cancellata. Classification (NCBI taxonomy): domain Eukaryota; kingdom Metazoa; phylum Arthropoda; class Insecta; order Orthoptera; family Acrididae; genus Schistocerca; species Schistocerca cancellata. Next base: position 93,737,170 of record NC_064635.1, on the reverse strand, counting down.
ATCATTGGCCATGGCAAAGACCATGAAAGTGTACAGCCACAACCTGACCTTTGCCTACTGATTTCTGGTAGCCCCACAAACTTCAGCTTGGTGCGTGCAACTTTCTTGGTTATTTACCTTTGTATCTGCATTCCTTGTCCTCTCCCATCCATCCATCCATCCATCCATCCATCCATCCATCCCCCAGAGAGTCCACGATGACATGTGGTGACGACTTCCTGATGCCCTTCTCTGGTGAGATGGGCTCTCAACAGTGTTGACCAGAGTACTTTCACATCTCTGGTCACCCTGGGCTCCCTGCTGCATGGAGATATTGATGAGGCAGCTGAGAATACGACTGCACTCAATCTTTGGCAGCTGAATTGGTGATCCCCTGTTCGTGGACCTGCCCCAAAAGAAGACAGTACCTTGGTGGTCATTAAAAGACACAGAGGCCATTAGAAATTGTATGTTGGCTCTCCAATGCTCTAAGCAGCACTCTCCAACAAAGCACCTTATCGCCTGTAAGCAGCTTCATGTTCGGACCTGCCACCTAATAAAATGGTGGAAATAAGTGTGCTGGCAATGGAATCTTTAAACCATCAGACTAAGTACCTGTCCTTTGAGGTTTGGGCTATGATCAGAGGTCTCTACGGATACCAGAATCCTACAGATGTGCCTCGTATTACCTTGAATGGCACTGTCTGCACCGACCCAGATGCCATTGCTGAACATCCTGCTCATCCTTATGCCCGGACATCTTCAACTGAGAATTATCAACCTGCCATTTGTGCCCTGAAAGAGTGGATGGAGCAAAAGCAATTATCTTTCACTACACACCACTGGAGCCATGTAATGCTCCATTCAGCAAGTGGGAATTTGTCGGTGTCTTAGTCCACTGCCCTGATACATCCGTAACGCCAGACCACATCCACATTCAAGTGATTAAACGTCTATCAGGGTATTGTTGGTGTCACAGCTTTACTATCTTTAACAGCATCAGGGGAGAGGGCAAGTTCATAACACAATGGCAAGAAATTATATTTGTCCCAGTACTGGAACTGTGAAAGCACCTTCTAGAGATGGACCATTATAGCCCAATTAGTATCACCAATGCTCTCTGTAATTTTCATGAATGCAGGGTGAGGCAGCAGCTGTGTTGGCTCTTTGGGTCTCAGGACGCAATTTTGTGTGGAGGTTGATGAATTCTTATACCAGATAGGTACCACTGCAGCAAAATGAGGGAGATCAAGTGATGAAGTGGATCAAACATCCAAGTAAATAACAGTAGAGTATGAACAGCTCATGCGCCACCAAAGGATATAAGAGAGGACAACGTATGTCACTTGGAAGTAAGGCAGAGATGCAAATTTCCTGAATATAATGAATTTATGTGTGTTTATTGTGAAAAGTATGTAGTCCCATTGTGCAGTAACAAAAATGAAATGCTTTAACACTAGAACCGCTGATATTTGGACATACCAAGAACCACAGCTGGGTCACTAATGACCTGCGATCTTTTCCTTTATTTCCCCTATGTCAGTGGGTTAATGTTACTGCCAATGAATCTATTGTTAGAAGCACTACGATATTTAGAATGAAGTTAACAAAAAGAAACCATGTTTACACAAATTATAATTTAATATTTTAAAACTTACATGTATATGCTGAATGTTTTTACTGGCTACTGTTACATAATGAACACAAATAATAGTATTTTGATGTACATTTGTTGCACACAGTTTTCTTGCAGGTGTGACACTTAACAAATGATTTCTTTCCTTCATAGTTAGACTTTACAAGGCAGCGTGGTCAGGAATATCTTCAGGTCTGACAGGGATGCTAGTCTTTCTAGTCGCTGCGTACTTCTCAGCAAGCTCCTCCCCCAGCTGCAGGATGAAATCCCTGCGTTTCAATATTTTCTCATTCAGAGAATTGATCAATCCCAGCCAAATCCAGCAAGTTGTAAAATGTGTGAACAGGCCAACGTCTCGATGGTGCTTTGACAGAGTATTTGTGAGCCATTTGGTTGACCATGTCCACTCCATATTTAGAGCAGTTATAAAACGTAACAGTATCTGGCTTCTTTTTATACCATCCTCATTTGTCACATAAGGATGCATTGTGCTCAGAATCAGGACATTCTTGTTGCTCTTAAAATGATAAACAGTCAAGTGTGGTATCATCTTTTTTCAACAATACTGTGCTTTATAACTGTTCTCTTGCCTTCTTGATACAGACTGGCATTTCCCTGCGAGATCAATTTATTGTGCCCACAAGACTCGTAGAATTAGCTTTCAGTGTCTCGGAGAGTTCTAAGGAGGTGAAAAAATTGTCACGTGACATTTATTCATTTTTTGAGGTAAGATTGCATAAATTTTTTTACAACAAAGCCACCAAGACACTCATCACACCACCTAGTGTCATCCTTTCCTATATAAGGGATAGCATTCAAAATATATTTGAGTCTTTATCTACCACCATCCAATACTTTTGCCCGTATTTGTCTGGTTTTGATGTCATAAACTGCGTGAATGTGCAACGGCACTTTGAAGGAAAAAGCTGTTCAGCGATTGTTATATATGGACCCGGTATGTAGCTAGACTGTGCATTCGCAATGAACTCATTCCAGATTTCTGTTACCAAAGCAAACATGTCTTCTCTTAGTCATTCTGATCTTGTGGATCTAATGTCAAATCTGAGATAATGCATTATATCTCCGAATCTGTCACGAGCCATTGTTGATTTCACAAAATTATTTCCCCACTTCACTGACCACAATGTGTCCAGTTCTAAGTTCTTAGCTCCAATAGCACCATGGACGTACAATATAGCTATAAAAGCTTCCAGTTCTTCAATTTTTATAGTCCACTCATCTGAGCTCAGTACACAAGGTGCTTCAGTTTCTGTACATTTTACAATATGTTTCAAAATTTTGTCCATTATCATTACATGCTGTACACTCTAACAGGTCTCACGCACGTTTCATTTTGCATGCGGAGGTGGCCCTGTCCTATCTTTGAAAACATTCTGTTGTCAATATCTTCCAGCTGAACAGTCACCTATTACTCCAACTTTCCAGGTTGTTCCATTGGGTGCTACAATATTGCTACCTGAAGGAAACTGATGTAGTCCAGAACCCTGGGCAGTTCATTGTCCAAACCGACTTTCAGGACATCCACTTCCTCGAGTTGACTTAGTCTTTGTGGCATCTGTTCCTGTAATAGTAGTTATACATATTAGAACGTGACATAATATTGAATATATTGTGTAATATTAGAACAAAAAACACCTTCCTAAATGTAATATATAACTTGTAAAAATTCAACAGGAAACAATGTATAAACATAAGTGTTGCAATTCATATTACTGTCTACACAACATATACATAAACAAAAATTATTATAAAACAAACACATAAACAAACATACCTTTCTCATCAGCATTCAGTAGAACCTTCTCAGTAGTAACATTGTCTGCTGATGAAGAATCTGGAACTATTGGTGATAGAAATTCTTCCTCAGATAAAGACTCCAGTGGCTCACCCTCAGATTCATTATTTAAAATCTCATTTAGAGCATTTATAATGTCCGCTTCTGTGCGTAGAAATTTGGCCATAATATATTTGTAAGTTACAAGCACTATCTACACAGACAGAAAGCACTACTAAACCCGATCGCATGGTACAAAGCTCTGGGTGCACAATATCTGCATACAAGGTCAGGCTTGTTTGAACTTCTCACCCTCTCATCCCTTGCTGAAAACTGGAACGACAGCCAACAGTAAAGTAAAAATGAATTTCGCGATTGTTGACCAAACACACACTAACAATAGGCATGAAGCTAGATGAAAAATGCAAATGTTATAGCGACTGCACTGGACGGGTCAGAACTGACCCTTCCGCAGTTGTAGGTGCATCTTCATATTTCTGTTTTATGTTTTCACCATAAAATGTGAAATCAAGTATAATCACTAATTACATTATTTCATAAAAAGTCACAGAAATGTAACACTCTAGGCAACAATACAAAAGAGTGACAAACAAAAGAATTATCAAGTGGGTCACGAGTGACCCAGCCATGGTTCTAGTGTTACAGCATTTCATATGCAATAGGACAAAATGGTTAGTACCAAAATAAGCTGAAAAATTTAGGATTAATTCTGTCTTGTATTTAAATAATTTTTCTTTATATAATCTCCTGAGACTTGAGTACTTTCTTTTATTTTTCCTCTCTTCTAATATCAGTTAAGAAGTGTGTGTGCATAAATATTTGTGTTGGCATAAATATTCCTCAAACTACTCTGAAGTGTGTGGCAGAGGGTATTTTGGAAGGCACCATGTGTTAGAATTTTTCCTCATTGCAATTGAGTATGGACTGAGTGAATAATGGATTATTAACTGCCTTTATGTGTACAGTAAATAGCCTAATTTGGTCTTCAGAGTTTGTAAGGGAGCTAAATGCATGAGGCTGAAGAATATTTCTAGATTCTTCACTAGTACTGGTTCTTGTATTCTCATAAGATGACTTATGTGGAATAATTTGTACCTGTTTTCTCAGGATTATTGCTCCCATCAGTAAAGCAAACCTGTGACCCTCTGTGACATCCTTCTTTGTATATGTTCAGTCAGTTGAACAAACGGTCTGATCCCTCACACTTTTAGCAATTATCTAAGTTTGGCCACACACATGAACTGGAGTCATCCACCTGTTATGGACCCTGTAAAACTGTTTCATTTTGATTTCCTGAAAATTGTTATTGTCTTAGTTTACTGTTCATAATTTTGAATCATTGATAACGTAGTAAAAGTGTATGACACTTTTTTATTCATTTTGTGAAATCCAGAGTTTTACCTTGCTATCCATCAAATCAAGTTGTCAATCTTTGCCCCACTTTGAATTCTTTTTCGTATCTGATTGATTATTTCTGCAAATCTTTCCTGTCAATAATTCATTATTGGTAAGTATCATTTGTGAAAAGTCTGGGATTGCCAATAGTACTGCTGGTCAGCTCATTAACATAAAATAAGAATGACTAGAGTTCCAGCACTGTCATCTGGTGCAAGTCAGAAGTTATTCTTACTTGGGTTGATGAGTCTCCATCCAAAATTTCATACTTCATTTATCTAGTGCATCACTTTATCAAATGATTGAATGTTCTTACAGTTTTTTTTCTTTTTTTAAACTCATGGGCCAGAGTTCAGCAGACATTATTGTGGAAGCGCCTCCCTGCCAACAGGCAGGTAATAAATTTCTTGATTCCCTTTTAGTGCTTGACCCATGTTTGCTTGAACTAACAGTGCTGACCTATGGAATGTGCTGACACACACTTCCTATTTCCACATCTGTCAAAGGGTCTTAACTAACTCTCCCAACCAGTGTGAGTGGTGTTGACAAAATGGAAATGGGGTGAGAGGATAGAGGCAAGTGAAAGAAGAAACTTTCTATACTGTCCAAACACTCTTTGGTTGCTCCAGCACTAGTAAAGGATGTAATATTTACACATATGCCTATTGTTTGACACTTTATCTCCATTGTAAAACTTCTTCTCCCATAACCTTAACAAATAGTATAGTGAGAGGAGCCCTCTTCTATTCTTATTACAGTGGTTTGCAGAGTATATATGTAGACATATTGCAGTCTTTGTGATAGTGATTTACACTCAAATTTTGTTGATTTACATTTATTTAAGTGCTGAACTTTCTTTTCTTTCAGAAAAGAAAATCTGACGATGGCGATGGTGACTCATCAGAGTCTCCTAGAAAACGAAGACGAAGTGATAACGCAGGTAAGCTGTTTACATGCTACTGCAATGTCCATGTTATGATAATTCTGTGAAATGTGATCTTCCATACTCAGCAAATGGGAAGTGATTCTCCATTACATAAGTGGCACTTCTCACCCACTTGGTAATTCATATTCCTGTCCCAGGAAAAAGCAAACAAAAGTGTTGTTCATGGTTCATGTTGGGAATTTCTTTTAGAGCTGTCTGCATTCCTGAAATCAGGTCATTAGAAGTGAAAATAAATTTCTGAATTTTCTAGAATGTAAGAATTCACTTTCATGTTTGGCATTTATTCATTACTTCATTTACCTCAAGCCACCTGTGTTAGACTATATATTTGCTGGTGGTTACTTGACACCATGCTGTTTGTGGATCTGCCCATCTAATAACATTATCTACTCTCTACATCTACACTCGGCAAACAACTATATAGTTCATAACAGGAGGTACACCTCACTGCCAGTTATTAGGACTTCTTCCCCTGTTCCATTCGTGTATGGGGTGCAAGAAGAATAATTGTTTTAATGTCTCCACACAAGCTGTAATTAATCTAACCACCTCCTCAGAATTCCTGTGGAAGTGGTATATATGGGGTTGTAATATGTTCTGAGTGGCATAATTTGTATCCAGTTCCTAATACTTTGTCAGCAGGCTTTCTTGGAATAATTCATGTCCATCTTAAAGAGTGTGCTAGCTCATTTTTTTAGCTGTTCTGTCATGCTCTCCCATGGATCAAACAAACCTGTGACCATTTGTGCAACCCTTCTCTGTATTTGTTCAGTATCACCTGTTGGGTCCTATTTGATATGGGTCCCATACACTTCAGCAGTATTTTAGGATGGGTGATTTACAAGCAATCTCCTTTGTAGACTGACTGGATTTCCCTAGTATACTACCAATAAATTGAAGTCGGCTGCGAGCTTTAACCTGACAGAACTTCAACATCTTTATATGATAATATTGTATTACTAAGTTTTTCATTTTGTGAAGTGCACAGTTTTTAATTTCTCAACATTTAAAACAAGGTGCCATTCTTTGCACCAGTTTTAAATCTTATCAGGCTGTAACTGAACATTGATGTCACTTGTCACACTGTACATCTTTACACTGAGGTGACGAGAGTTGTGGGGTAGCGATAAGCACATATAAAAATGGCAGTAGTTTTGCATATGCAAGGTATAAAAGGCCTGTACATTGGTGGAGCTGTCATTTGTACAAAAGTAATTCGTGTGAAGTGGTATCAAGCATGATTCTGGCAACGTGATGGGAATTAAGACTTTGAACACGGAAGGGTAGTTAGAATTTGATGTATGGAGCACCCATTTCTGAAATTAATAAGGAATTGAATGTTAAAATACCAACAGTGTCAAGAGCATGCCAAAATAGCAAATTTAAGGCATCCTCTCTCACCACAGACAATGCAGTGGCGAATGGGCTTCACTCAACAACACAGCAGCGGTGTTTGTGTAGAGTTGTCAGTACTAATAGACAAGCAATACTGCATGAAATAACCACATAAATCTATTTGGGATCTATGACAAATGCACCTGTTAAGACAGTGCCTTGAAATTGAAATTGGGCGTTATTGGACTATGCAAGCAGATGACTGACAAGAGTGACTTTGCTAACAGCACGGCAATGCCTGCAGCACCTCTCCTGCACTTGTGACTATGTCACTTGGACAGAATATGACCGGAAAACTGTCTAGAATTCTTTTGGTAAGATCACATGATAGGATTAGTGTGTGGCATGGACCCGACAAAGCCATGGACCCAAGTTCTCAACAAGGCACTGTGTAACCTGTTGGTGGCTCCATAATGGTGTGGACGCTGTCAACATATAGCGGACTGGGTTCTGTGGTCCAACTGAACTGATCATGAACTGGAAATGGTTTTGTTCGGCTAGTTTGAGATTACTGGCAGCCATTCATGGACTTCATGTTTCCAAACAACGTAAGAATTTTTATGGATGACACTGTGCCATGTCAGAACATTCTGGGCAATTTCAATGAAGGATTTTTCTACCCACATTGCCTGATGTGAACCCCACTGAACATTTATGGGACATAATTGAGAGGTCAGTTTGTTCACAAAATCCTGTGGTGGCAACACTTCTGCAGTTATGGATGGCTGTAGAAGCAGCATGGTGCAGTATTTCTGCAGGGGATTTCCGGTGACTTGTCAAATCCATACCATGCTGAGACGTTGTACTGTGCCACACAAAAGGTGGTCTGATGCAGCATTAGGAGGTATCCCGTGACTCTTGTCACCTCAGTGTATAGCTAAATCAATCACCTGAAAAAGATGTTATGACACTAGTAATAATGTTTGCAAGGTAATTCATATAAGATCTGAACAGCAACATCCGCAATTAACTTCTCTGTGGCACACCCAAATTTACCTCGACATCTGTTGACTCTTACCATGTCCTTCCATAAAATACGTAGTGAATCCAGTCAAATTTTTTGCTTGATGCTCCCTAACAATCATACTTTTGATAACAAGTGTAAATGTGGTATTAACAGAAATTCATTTTGGAAATTAAAAAATACTGCCGTTACTTCATTGGCTCCATCCAAAGCTTCCAGTATGTCATGCGAAAAATGAGTTGATTTTCAAATGAGCATTGCTATCAGAATACATGTGGCTGGCATGGATATTATTCTGCTAGGGCTATCTCATTATGTCTGAGCTGAGAATGTGTTTCAATGTTCTACAACAAATACTATGGTGTGGGGACTGGGATGGGTTGGCAGCAGGGCTGGGGCACCATCATGTGTCACTTACCACAATATCCCTCATGTTCTTCAATTTCCCTACCATCTCAGCATTTTTTCCATCTCTTTCTTTGCGTGTTTTCATTTAGCATTCCTGTGTCATTTGTGTTGTTTTCTGTAACCCAAACAGACCTTCCCTGAGGTTGGATTCTAACAGCTTTTCCATTCTTCTGCTAAGAATTAGTGTTAGTATTTTGCAGCCATGAGGTACTCTCACCTGTCAGTACCTGCTTTCTTTGAAAATGGAATCATTACACTCTTCTTGTAGTCTGAGGGTGTTTCTCCTGTCTCATACACTGTGCTCATCAGATGGAATAGTTTTATTTTGTCGAGGCTGCTCTCCCATGGCTATCAGTAGTTCTGATTGGATGTTGTGTACTCCAGGGACGTTGTTTTGACTTGGGTCCTTCATTGCTCTGTCAGATTCCTCCTGCTGTATCATATCTCCCATCCCAACTTCATCTATATAGTCTTCTGATTCCATAAAATTGCTTACAGCTTCACCTCCTATGTATAGACCCTCTATTATACTCCTTGCAGTATTACCTTCTTTACTTACTTGTTTCTGTCTATTTCAGTTCTTGATATTCATACAGCTGCTTCTGTTACTTCCAAAGACCTCTTAGATTTTCTTGTTGGCAGTGCCAATCTTTTGCCTTGTGACATATGCTTCTAAATCCTTAAATTTGAACTCTAGCCTTTCTCCTTAGCAATTTTGTACTGCCTGTCACATCATTTGTAGATGTGTGTGTTCACTTTTACATGCTTCATTTGCTGCCTTTTTATATTTCCTTTCTTTTATCAATTAAATTATGTTCTCTTCTGTTTTCCAAAGATTTCTACTAAGCCTTGTCGTGTTACATAACTGATCTTCTGCTGCCTTCACCATTTTATATCCCAAAGCTACCCATTCATCTGCTACTGCAGAGATGGGCAATATCTCTGGCTTGGAGGCCATTCTTATATAGGCAGAGGTTAGCAGAAGGCCACACCTTGTAAAATGATGGCATGCAGTAGTTCACCTTGCATTTCAGAAAACACACACACACACACACACACACACACACACACACACACACACACACAAAATTGTGCCTGTCTGCAGCTCAACATGTCATCTTTATGGTGGATAGCAATCTATCTTCTTCAGAATGTTGTTAATATTCCAACTTGTCTTTTCTACTGTTTAATTAGTGCCATTTTATTCCATGATGAGACATCCTTAGTTTGTCTTTTACTTGTCATATATTTGTGCCTAAATTTTGACAGTAACTCAAAAATATTTTTTTTCCATGGCGATCAGGAGCCCAACAACCAGCCAGAGAGGAGACTGGTGGTGACAGAGGAGAGGAAGAAGAAAGAGAAGAATTAGGAGAAAAAGAAGCAGTAATTGTGAGTTTTGTCAGTAGCATATGGTTAGCCCCACAATCATTCTTGTTTTCCTTTCAGGGCACTCACAGTTTTCATGTGCATGGAGCTCCAAGTGATTACAATAGGCCTTCCTTTTGTGTGCTGGTATACCTTTCTCTAACTATTTTTTTAATCGGAGACTAAATGTTCCCCTGCAGAAGTGTATTATTTCTGGTAACAGCCACAATATATGTCATCAATTAATTTCCTTTCTACATGCCCCACCCACCTACTGAACTAATAGTGGTGTTCAGTAAGTGTTTTTGTACATTGGTAACTACAAACTACAGTCCCTGCCAAATATATGCAGCACATTTACTTTGGAGCCAACAGAACCAATGACAATTAGAAGTTCCTGTCTTGGTGTGGCTCATTGTGCTACCTTCAAGTTATTAGCCAGCACTACCCCATTTTGACATTTGCCTGCTTTATGTCTTCTTTGATAGTTCTTGGAGTCAAAGTATTGCGTTGTTATACGCGCTGAAAAATTGGGGATGGAAGTTCAACACTGACTACTGTAAATGATGTAGCTGACAGTTGCACAGTTGCATTTCACAGTTCACTCACAACCCCCCAATATTACACAGTTAATATGGCCAGTTTGCTATTGGTTAACTTTTGATAATCCTCATTAGTAGTTTGCAGGCAGACATCAGCATACTGCTACAATAGTTTACCACTGAACGTCTATGAGCAGTTAAACCCCAACCACACAGTTCTTGCAGAATAATATGGTATGTGTGACACTATTGAACAGACACTATCATTATTTTAACACATGCTTATTTGTGTTGCACTAATTTCATGATCAAGTTGATGCATTGTTGTTGATCAAAGCAATATATGTGTCTCGTTTGAAAATTGGCAATGGTCTGATTGTCTCAGGACTAATAATCAGGTCTTTATATATCCTCACAATAATAGATACTGTAAGTATACTTTGTTTGATGTTTGTTATAGAAATGACATTTAAAACCTAACTCATTCAATTAACTGAATCTATTGAAAAATTCCATCTTTTTTAACAGTTTCTTCTATCAGAAAAGTCAGATCAAATTATTTTTTAAATAATGAAATTAACACAAATAATTATAGAAACAATACTTTTGACAAACCTGGCAATTGCTTGGGAAATAATTAAGGGCTGGCTTTGCTAATATGTTATCGAATGGTGACTGAGGCACATCAGTATACCAGGAATGAGTTCACTGACCAACTTACTGAGGAAATGGGTAAGAGTGAATTAATAGATGTCAGGATAGTTGGTACTGACTTAAGAAACAAGGAAAGCTTGTAATTCTGAAGGTTTGGGATAGGGATTGCTAAACTTCTACTGCCCTTGATAGTTTGAGAATGGATGCAAAAACCACTACCAACCATTGTGGAAAATATATTATCACTTTATGCAGATTGGAATGCCCATACTGGGTTCGCTCTTGATTTTATCTTACAGTGAGAGAACACTCCTCACACTGGCTCATACATTGACAAGTTAGTGTATTGTGGCAGACCCGAGGAGACACACCACAATATGTCCTTGTGGGTTCTCTGTCTGGAACTTCCCTACACAGCAGACACCCACAAACAGTATCCCAGTTTCATAAAAAATTAACTTTTGTTTAAGGAAACATAAATCAAGAGAGCATGTTAAATATCAGGATATTTGTACCTACTTGATATTAGTCAGTTAATGAATTACAGTAATTTTGTTGTGCATGTTGCTACCTGAATCAAATCTGAAAAAGTCTCATGTAGGGATTTTGTACTGTTTGATGTTCAATGGTTGATTTGACCACTGTTTTCTTCCAAGACCCCAATTCCAGCTGTCCTCAGGTACAGAGTCAGTCAACCTGTTGCCCACTCTCTATGGACTATGATTTCTCAGTCAGCATGTGAGCCCCATAGCCATTGATTTGGGCACCACTTGAAACAGTATCCTCAACAACAGAGTTCTTAAAATAATTATTATTTTCTTCTGTTGTAAGAGGAAAGTAACCCTGGCAAAGTTTTCCAGTTTTGTGATAATTCTTCCTCTCTATTCTTCATTAATATAGAATTCCAAAGGAAAATGTTGCACCTCAGAAGATATCAAATCCAGCAGTGGAAACCCATAAAAATGTTATTGCCAAGTTACTACTGTTTGTAATATTCCACAGATGCTGCCAATGCTCAGTTGTTTTAAATTGCTTTTTCACTGTATTTACTTTCACTTCCATCAATGAAATCTGTGTATACACACTCAGCAATACCTCCATGAAGGGCACTATCTACTAAAAGAAGCACTTTGTTCAATATTTATCACATTAGAAACTTTTATCTCAGATGGACATTATCTTTTACACTTGAAAATACTGGAAAAATTACTTTTTAACAAATTAACCATGTACTGGTAACTAAGTTGTCACTCACCTGCAGTTATCATTGTCCAGTCCCCAAAACTGTTTCACCTTAACTTCAGCTATTCTTTCATATCAAATGTTTTTTGAACACTTAAATTCTGATACTAATACTGCTGATTTTGAGGTGACAGGAAAATGTACAGTAAGAAAGAAAAATGCAACAGTAATGGCAGGTTGCCCAGTTATGTTCAGAGATTTCTTTTAAATCACTGATTTTGTTTGTTGTGACCTAACTGCCTCTCACATAACTGACAAAACTTTGAGGACTCTCACTACTCTCCCTGTCACTTCAGTGGACATTGGGCTGAGTCTTGCTGCACTGTGGTGGTTTTCTCATCCAAATTTGTAATATTTTAAGTTTAGGGTCAGTTGTAAAGTGAAAGTTCTAAAGGAGGTATGTGTCATAACACTGGTTTTTATTTATTTAGGGAGAACATAACAGGTTTTCCAGTGTTTTCCTAATGGTAGTATATTTCTTAAGTTTTGTGCATCTTCTTCTATTTAAGAGGTTTAAGCTCATGTTTTTAACTGTAAATAATAATTCAGACCGTCTTTAGTGCTGTTTTCATCTCTTCTCAACAGCCAGGTACACAGCTCAGTAAGCCATGTGTAGATTGGTGAAATGTTGGGGGGAGGTAGCAAGTTACATTTTAGATTTTTCAGTTGTTACCGTTAACATCTGCAGTTAGTCTTGCTAGTAGGATGGGTAGGATGGGTGCATACTGTGTGTGGATGCAGGTGGAGCTGGCCACAGCTAGCAAACAGCTGAATACATGTATGTCTATGGTCAGCCACTTTCAGACTGCTGCCTCAGGTTGTAGCAGTAGCAGGCAATCTGGTGTATCGCATGGGACACCTTGGGTGTCACCTGTTTCACTCTGCTTCTGATGCACCTCATTGCTTAACAAAATGGAATCTGCCCATGTAGCAGTGTGTAAAACAGTCAAGAAGGCCAGTGGAGAAATGGCAGTTAAGCAGCTGTTAGTATATCACTTGGCAGTGAATTGAAATCGCTTATTTCCATTATGATGGTTATAGAGGTATTACAAGTGAAGTTTAAGCAGATTGCTAGTTGTGCTCTGGAGAAATAGGTGCCTATTAAGTGAATTAAGTTTGGGAAAGACCTACTGGGTCAGGAAAATACTGAAGCAAAGGTAAGTGGAAAGATTCATGCATCTATGAAAAGATATGTGTGTGAAGTGTACAGTTACTACCAGTTACTGTCGCAAAAAAGATGTCAGGAGATCTAAGAAAATACTGGTTCTATGTAAAATCAGTGTCTACGGTTAAAGCTTCTTGGCAGTCATTTATTGACCAGTTCAGTGTGGCAGTTTAAAATAGAAAAATTAAAGCTGAAATTTTGAATTTTTTGTTGAAGAAAGCATTCATGCAGGAGAATTAATTGTACAAACCCACCATTGCTTGATCATCACACAATGTCCCATATGGATAACATAGTAGTAAGCATCCCAAGAGTAGAGAAACAACTGAAAGGGTTGGAAACAAAGAAGTCATCAGGTCGAGGTTGAATCCCAATTTGGTTTTACAAAGAGTATATTATGGAATTGGCACTTTGCTTAGCTTAGCTTTGATTTGTCGTGAATTTTTCACTTAGTGCAAAGTCCCAAGTGACGTAAACAGCACAGGTGACTCTTGTATATATACAGGGTGAAAGAATGGATCCAAAAATTACAGACCAATAACCTTATCAGTTTGATGCAGAATTCATGGACATATTCTAAACTCAAATATCATGAACTTTCTTGAGACTGAGAAGCTTATGTCCACAAATCAGCATGATATTTAGAAAGCATTGCTCATTTGAAATTTCACAGTATATTGTGTGAGAAAAGGAAACATGAAGTAGGGATGATAAAGGCCAGCAAACAGTTGACAAATTAATATTGTTCTCCTGAAAAATTAATGATTTTAATTTCAACTTTCATTATTTACATATGTAGCTCATGGCAGATACTTAATATAACAATGAACACAATTCATTTGCAAAGTTTGACACAAAAATGCTCGGTGTGTTAACAGTGGAAACATTTTGTCTCTGTTATTCAGTGTTGTAACATTATGACTGATCTTGATATCCACTCAAAATTCACATTGTGGCACTGCACTAATGACAGTGCCTGTATCATTGAACTCTTTTTATCTTCAAAGAATTAATATCATCTTCAATAATACTAAGCTCAAGTACCACTGATCCAGTCACAAGAGTGTTTCCTGCTTCACTGCACAAATTTATCTCTGATGCTAGAAAGTCAAAATGTGTAACATCACAACTGTTGGATGAGATGGTTGTTTGTTGTCGTGGTCTTCAGTCCTGAGGCTGGTTTGATGTAGCTTTCCATGCTACTCTGTCCTGTGCAAGCTGCTTCATCTCCCAGTACATACTCCAGCTTACGTCCTTCTGAATCTGCTTAGTGTATTCATCTCTTGGTCTCCCTCTACTATTTTTACCCTCCACGCTGCCCTCCAATGCTAAACTTGTGATCCCTTGATGCCTTGGAACATGTCCTACCAACTGATCCTTTCTTCTGGTCAAGTTGTGCCACAAACTCCTCTTCTCCCCTATTCTATTCAATACTTCATTATTAGTTACGTGATCTACCCATCTAATCTTCAGCATTCTTCTGTAGCACCACATTTCGAAAGCTTCTATTCTCTTCTTGTCCAAACTATTTATTGTCCATGTTTCATTTCCATACATGGCTACACTCCATACAAATACTTTCAGAAATGACTTCCTGACACTTAAATCTATACTCAATGTTAACAAATTTCTCTTCTTCAGAAACGCTTTCCTTGCCATTGCCAGTCTACATTTTATATCCTCTCTACTTTGACCATCATCAGTTATTTTGCTCCCCAAATAGCAAGACTCCTTCACTACTATACGTTTCTCATTTCCTAATCTAATTCCCTCAGCATCACCCAATTTAATTTGACTACATTCCATTGTCCTCGATTTGCTTTTGTTGATGTTCATCTTATACCCTCCTTTCATGACACTGTCCATTCCGTTCAACTGCTCTTCCAAGTTCTCTGCTGTCTCTGACAGAATTACAATGCCATCGTCGAACCTCAAAGTTTTTATTTCTTCTCCATGGATTTTAATACCTACTCCAAATTTTTCTTTTGTTTCCTTTACTGCTTGATTAATATATAGATTGAATAACATTGGGGAGAGCCTAAACCCTGTCTCACTCCCTTCCCAACCACTGCTTCCCTTTCATGTCCCTCGACTCTTATAACTGCCACGTGGTTTCTGCACAAATTGTAAATAGCCTTTCACTCCCTGTATTTTATCCCTACCACCTTTAGAATCTAATAACTGATATCTAATAACAATATTGTCACCAATTGAGAGGGGCTAAGTAATAAGTTTAATGATTACTTCATACACATTGCAGAATCTGACTTCTGTACTGCAGATAAAGTAAATGTTGGAAATCGCACCGAGGCGAGGCCCACGAGAAAGAGGCCATGGCACGTAGATCCCGACGGTAGGCCAAGCTCGCTCAACTCAGCACACAAACTGCATTCATACACCTATTAACTAGTAACTAGACGTGTATGTATAAACAAGAATTGTATCTTCTACTGGGAGTCACTACTATGAAGTCTCACTGTTACTAGTCCTACAGTGATAGTAAGTCCACAAGGTTACTGATAATTTGTTATGGCGGTACTGTGGTATAATAAAATTAAAATCATGCCTAAATTACTATCTGTTGCATAAGGCTCTACATCTTGCATGAAATGAGGACTCTTAATCAGAAGAGACTAAATGCTATAAACAAACCATTGTGCTGTTTGATGAGAACTGATCTTGTTTCATTGTATGACTAGTAATAAGTGAGACCTCATAATAGCAGATTCCAGTAGAAAATGCAATTCTTGTTAGTACACATACACCCAGTTGAGAGCTAACAGGTCTAAAAACACAGTTTGTATGCTGAGTTACGTGAGTGAGTGCACTCAAGCCTACATTAGTGACCTCTGCGCCGCGGCCTGTCTTTCTCATGGGCCTCAGCTGAGGTCAACTCAGTTATTCTCTTCGCTGATGATACAAGTATAGTAATCACACCTGACAAACAAGAATTAACTGATGAAATTGTCAATAATGTCTTTCAGAAAATTACTAAGTGGTTCCTTGTAAACGAACTCTCACTGAATTTTGATAAGACAGAGTACATACAGTTCTGTACAGTAAATGGTATGATGCCATTAATAAATATAGACCTTAATCAGAAGCATATAGCTAAGGTAGAATATTCCAAATTTTTAGGTGTGTCCATTGATGAGAGATTAAATTGGAAGAAACACATTGATGATCTGCTGCATGTTTGAGTTCAGCTACTTATGCAATAAGGGTCATTGCAAATTTTGGTGACAAACATCTTAGTAAATTATCTTACTACGCCTATTTTCACTTATTGCTTGCATATGGCATCATATTTTGGGGTAATTCATCACTGAGGAATAAAGTATTTATTGCACGAAAGCGTGTAATCAGAATAATACCATAAGTCCACCCAAGATCATCCTGCAGACATTTATTTAAGGATCTAGGGATATTCACAGTAGCTTCTCAGTATATATACTCTCTTATGAAATTTGTTATTAACAACAAAACCAAATTCAAAAGTATTAGCAGTGTGCATAACTGCAATACTAGGAGAAAGGATGATTTTCACTATTAAAGATTAAATCTAACTTTGGCACAGAAAGGGGTGAATTATACTGCCACTAAAGTCTTTGGTCACTTACCAAATAGTATCAAAAGTCTGACAGATAACCAACAAGTATTTAAGAAGAAATTAAAAGAATTTCTGAATGACAGCTCCTTCTACTCCATAGAGGAATTTTTAGATATAAATTAAGGAAAAAGAAAAAAAAACGAAAAAATTATAAAAATTAAAAAATATATAAAAAAGTTGTTATATCAACTTAATTATGTTGTTAAATTAACTTAATTGTGTCATGTATTGGAAAATTTGACTCGTTCCACATCATTACGAAATATCATATTAATGATCCATGGAACTAGTATTAATCTAATCTAATGTAATCTAATCTAAACCTGATCAACTCCATGAACTTGAACTCAAGGACACTTTGCAGCTCATCAGAGAATGTAAAAACATAAAATCTGCTGGCTGGGATGAAATTTCTCCATTTTTACTTACAAAGTGCCAATATAATCTAGCATATCATTTGATGGCTCTGTTAAATAGCATCTTAAAAGGAGGAGTGGTCTGTGATAGACTAAAATTACCCACCATTAAACCTCCCTAGAGAAAAGGTGATAAACAGTTAGTAGAAAATTACAGACCACTCACTTCAGCTTCTGTTTTTAGTAAGTCAATCAACAAAATCATTCTGAAATGTGTTAGAGTAGTATAATATGCACAAACTCCTGAGAGATTTTCAGCAGGGCTTTGCAAGTGGTTGAAGGGCCATGACAGCAGCACTACAATTTGTGCTGAAATTTCTTGAGAAAATCAATGAAGGCATGCAAGGAGCTTGAGTTTTCCTAGATCTATCACAGACTTTTGATAGGGTTGATAAAGAGGTACTCTGGTCAAAACTGGCCAGAGATGGCATCAGTGGAAAACTTTTGCACCTTCATATGTCATATTAGAAAACAGAAGACAGTTTACCAAAATCCCACACAATAATGGAGAAATATTAAAAAGCTACACATCAAGGGCCAGGAATATTAAATACTGTGATCATGAGGGATTGATAATTGATGCCCTCCTTTATGTACGCTATGCCAGTGAGTTCCCAAATAAATTCAAAACTGGTACCTTCATTAAAATGTATGCAGATGACGGTTCAGAATTTATTGGGGAAATTGTATGTTTAATCTTGTCATGAAGGTAAAAAATTTTATACATACGGCAAAGTCAGAGTTTGAAAATAACATTTTAAGTCAACTCACAAAAAAGAAGTATAATTTCGTTCAATGTTGGGGACTTGGAAAATTGTACTGGTTAGACACTGGACTCGCATTCGGGAGGACGATGGTTCAATCCCGCGTCCGGCCATCCTGATTTAGGTTTTCCGTGATTTCCCTAAATCGTTCCAGGCAAATTCCAGGATGGTTCCTTTGAAAGGGCACGGCCGACTTCCTTCCCCATCCTTCCCTAATCCAATGAGACCGACGACCTCGCTGTCTGGTCTCCTTCCCGAAACAACCCAAACCAAAATTGTACCAATAGTCAAGATATAATGTGTTAGGGAAAATCTGCAGTGAGTGTAAGTTTGTAGGTATATGTGTAGACAGAAAATGGTTATGGACACAAGAAGTTGGCAATGTGTGTTTGTTAGACTAATATCCAGCTTACATGTTTCAAGAAGAATAGCTCCATATGTCAACACCCAACAATGAGGGTAGGCCTAATGCATTTCAGTTTAATGCAGCCCTTTCTTCCATATGCTTCAGTATTGTTGTGTGGGGCTTCAATACCTCATTTGGACAGAGTTTTTAAGCTGCAGAAATGAGCTTTGAGAATATTAGGTAAGAAAGATGCAAGAACATCTTTCAGGGATTAATAGATTTTAAAATAATGACTATCTGTTCAATGTATGTATTTGAAGCAATAGTACTGGCTATAGAAGACAAGAAATATACATGTCATAAAACAGAAATTCATGAACATAACTCTGTACAAGTAGAAAATTACCATGTGGCAGACAGAGACTGAAAAAGAATTGCAAATTGTCCATACACTAAAGGAGCAAAATATTTCAATGCCCAGCTGTTAATTACTCAAAAATTCTAAATGCATTGAAAATCATAGCTCACTGAGCAATGCTACTAGAGCCTACCATAAACACTAAAATTTAACATATTATTATGCAAAACAATTTAGTGTATACTTCAGTACCTTTTATAACATAGATTGTATAATGCTGTGTTTGTTGTACTACGAAATGCAATGCATGTGATCAGATGTTTCACACAAATAAATTACAAATTTTCCAGCAATGGAACATCAGCTGTATTAAAATGTACTACGTTTTTTCCCAGGCATATCAGTTTTATCTTCAACATCCACTAGTGCATCATCAAAGTTTTCAAAACTGCATCTCTTATCTTGCTACTGTGTCATTACAGAAATTATTTTCTACTGAGACATGATGTTGAACTGATATACCTCATCTTACTTCATTTAAGAAAGTCTGAAGGATATTTGATGTCCCTCACCCAACACTACTCTAACTCAGCCATCCATAAATGATACTTTTATCTTTAGTTTCACTTACTGTGATACACAACAGTTCCCACATTATGTACATTATGAATCGCTTTGTCCCAAGAGGATTTAAACTTCTCCAAAGTTACAGTTTTCATTGTGTTGACATTGTCTGTGGTATGTAATTCTTCACTGTGTCCACATAATATTTGACTTTGTATGAAGATTGAACTTCAGATGTTTCAGTATGGTGGATGGTTGTGTGTTTTTGTTAGTAATTTCTCCAAATTGCACAAAGAAACTCAATACCCTCAGATTTTTCAGAATCACTACCTGGAGCCCCCACTGCACAGCTCTCCTACAATTTTGCAGAGCTTTGGTTTTATCCCACCTGATCAATGGATGTGTTGCTTGTGAGTCAATACCACATCAATACTGAGTTTGTTAGACCTTACCGGTATCCACTTCAATGGTGTGCAGTTGGCAGCTGGTGCTTTCTGTGAAGAGTCCCATACACAAAATACTGCTGGGAGTTGGTATCCCACTATTGAGGCTCAAGTGCCAGCAGCTCTTGGTGAAGAATTCAATCTAAATTTGCCACATGCCTAAACATCTATATTAGTCAACTCTGTTTCACAACTAACTGTTCATATTCATTCTGAATCCTCCAAAAATGGTTAAACTAGTTTAGATAACATTGGAAACTGTATGCGAGGACCGGGCCCCACTTGTCTGTTTACATAACTCCTTGTCAGCATCTCCTGTGATATGCCTCCAGCCTTATGATTAAAGTAGATCTCTTTTGTGGCCATAAGAAAAATGCAGATCAACCACCCTCAGGTAACTAGTGTTCAGTTCCCCACAACTACCCTAATTCGACGAGCATGTACATGGACAGACTGAAAGTTAATGGCAGGTTTGGTTGTGGTTTTTCACATGCAGAATGCATTTCCTACCTCACGCATACAGTGTACACACTGGAGAGTTGGTCATCATGGCCAGGCTCTGCAGTTTATTGAAAAAATCACCACAAAGGACAACTGGTTTCTAGGGACTACGTGAACTGCTTACAAAGGACATATCACCTCATGTACATTTCAGAAGTGAACATCCAAGTCTTAGTAGATGACCTTCACAAGTAAAGAGTACTAACATTCATCTGGACACAGAGCAATGTGGGTTTTCTGTGAAATGACCTGACAAATCGGCTAAAGAGGCAACCACAAGAGGCAAGCTTGAATATGTGTACTGGAGAGAGAGAGACCTAAGATCTCAGCTGCAACATAACATTTTGAAAGCCTAGGATATGAATGGCAGGCTACAACAACCCTCAGCGAGATGAGAGTAACTGATTGGACCACTGTGGTATATGTCACTCCCGGCCACTCAGAAAGAAGCAATTTTACTGTCCACTGCATAGTGACCACTACACAGTTTCCCACAGGTTCCTTTTTAATAGAGGACACCCCTCGATGCAACTGTGCTGATCATCTTATGCCAACTCATATTTCTGTAGAATGTGCCCTGCTACTTGATGTGAGATGAGCCATCAACTTGTCTACCACACTACCCCAAATACATGGGATTATGAGATAGTAGCTAAGAAAGCAATTCATTTCCTGAAGGAAGATGGATTTTACAGTACACACTTTACATATGATGTATATTCTAGATGCATTTTAATTTTTCATTATTTAATTATTTCCTTGTTGGGGGTGCCAGTGTACCCCCTAGTTCCCTGGTTGCCTCAGTCCCATTGTGCCCTGCACACCATAGTGATTTGCGTGGACAAAATGTGAAGAAGCCTTAAAATTGTACAGAGCAACTGATCTAGCAGTTTCCGTATTACATGCTTTAATGTGCCAACAATAGAGAATTCATCCATTGATGGTGGCTCTGTTGAGATGCACTCTTACACATTAACTTTGAGCCCTCAGTTTTGATGTCACGTTTCCCTTTCTATATTCTGCAAACCAATGTGAGGTGCACGGCAGAGGGTACACCCCATTTTACCCATTATTAAGGTATCTTCCTGTTCCATCCATGTATGGGATGTGAGAAGAAAGACTGTGTGAATGCCTCTGAGCATGTGATAATTATGGTCATCTTATCCTCACAATCCCTGTTCGAACAGTACATAGATGTTTGTAAGTATATTCCTAGAGTAACCATTTAAAGCTGGTTCTCAAAACTTTGTTAATAGTCTATCTCAGCGTAGTTTGTCTTCAAAAGTCTGCCATTTCAGTTCCTTCAGTATCTGACTGAATATTTATGCAGCTTCTCTCAGATAGTGTTTCATTATAGATAACTGCATCTTATGGGAAAAAGCCAGGTTTTACTATTAATATTGCCTGTGAGGTCATTAATATACAGCAAGAACAGCCAGGGTCCCAACACACTACCCTGGGGCACACCCCAAGTTACTTCTACATCTGATGAGTCTCCATCCAAGGTGACATCCTGTGCCATTCCTACCAAAAACTCCTCAATACAGTCACAAATTTAACTTTGTACCCCATATGATCATACTTTTGAAAATAAGCATAGGTGAGTCAAATTCTTCTTGAAAATCAAGAAACATGGCATCTAAATGATTGACTTGATCTCCCCCCCCCCCCCCCCCCCACACGCCCAGGGGGTCCACAAATCTTTTGTGGATACGTACCTAGCGAGCACGGGCCCCTGAGCTAATGTGGCCCTCCTTCCTTTCTGGGCTGCATACCTTCCTTTTCCGCATCCTTCCCTCTCCCCCATCTTCGCCCCTCCCCCCCTCACCTCTGGCTCTTTCCATCCCTTTCTCACCCTCTGGGAGTATGGTTTGTGCCTACGTTCGGAGGTGGATTCTCGTAAATGTACCGCATTCTTCGCCTTCTCTGCTTGTATGTCTTCATCCTTCCTTGGTCCTTCTCTTTTCCTTACCTCTTCTCTTTACCCTTTTCTCCGCTGTGGCGTTTGAGAACTCTCCTCTTTCCTTTCTCTTTCTTTGTTTTTCCCTTTCTCTTTCTTCCTCCCTGTGCGTGTCTGAAGGCCAACCTACACATTTTTGTGCGTAGCCGGTGACGGGGTAACGTGTAATTCCCTGCCCTGGGTGGACAGGTAGGACATGTACGTACCCCCTGGTAACAGCCAGGCCCAGGGAGGGGTGATTACCCGAGCTGATACCTTCTCAAAGTGCCGATTGGTCCCTCCATCCGTTTGTCGGGAGGTGTGACCTGAGGTGTGAACAATCACCTGAGGTGGGAGTGCCCTCAGAGAGGGCCCCCACAAGGGAGGAGCGTGCATTCGGAGACGCTGGTAATCATGGGGGATTCATCCGCAATGGTTTCCTCCCCTTCCACTATGTCTGCTCACAAGCGTAAGTTCAGTGAGTCTCAGCCACAGACAGTTCTCCCATCGTTGCCACAGTTCCTTGTTGTTTCTCGGTCTGACGAAGGTCATGACTTCTCCACGGTCAACCCTTTCATTATTCAGAAAGGTGTCGATGCAGTTGCAGGTCCTGTAAAGTCTTGTTCCAGATTACGGAATGGCACCTTGTTGTTAGAAACAGTCAGTGCCCTCCAGGCACAAAAATTGCTGCGTACTTCACTGCTCCACACCTTCTCTGTCCAGGTTGAAGCGCACCGCACTTTAAATTCCTCTTGTGGAGTCGTTTATACATGCTCCCTCAATGGGTTTGTCTGACGATGAAATTCAGCACTACCTGTCTGACCAGGGCGTAACGGCTGTTCAAAGAGTTATGAAAAGGGTTGACATCAACATCAGTCCAACCCATACTATCTTCTTGGCATTTGACAAAGTTCAACTCCCATCGAAAATAAAAGTAGGCTATGAGATAATTTCCGTTCGCCCTTACGCCCCAAACCCTACACGTTGCTATCGGTGTCAGCGGTTCAATCACACCAGCCAGTCCTGTTCCAATCCAGCCAAATGTGTTATGTGTGGCAAGGATGCCCTTGAGGATGCTTGTCCACCTCCATCCCCTCGCTCCATCAACTGTGTGGGTGACCACGCTGCTTCCTCTCGAGATTGCCCCACTTTTAAGGACGAAAAGCTCATCCAGGAAATCAGAGTGAAGGAAAAGGCGTCAACCTTTGCTGCTCGAAAATTATTCACCAGTCGACAGCCCACCATGCCTCAGACAGGAATATACAGCACTGTCCTTGCTTCTCCTCGGCCAACAAAGGAGGCGGCCATGCAGACTTGCGACCTCACCTTTAGTGCCATGGTTGTCAGATCGGCCAGCACAAAGATCGCCCGTTCAACGTCACCACTTTCGCCTGCCCACTCTCTGGCTCAACATTCGTCGGGTTCTGCTAAATCTCGAGCCCAAAAATCAGACACCAAGACTTCGAAGAAAGAACATACTCGTGAAGATTTTTTACGTACCCCAACTTCACAACCATCGGTTCTTCCTCCTTCTAAACATCATATTTCCAAGAAGGCTACAAAGAAACCCAGTTCCTCTCTTCTCCGCCAAGGCGTGTCCCATCTACAGCACCACCTGGCAGAAATCGCCCTCTGCCACCTTCTGTGTCGCTGAGGCGCACTCCTGGTGGCCGATCAACCGGCCGATTGCTGGTGGCAGGAGCTGTTCCTGAACAACCCATGGATCAGGATCTTCTGCCTTCGGCTGAATGCCATTCCATGCTGTCGGTCGCAAGCTCTGAGCAGTCATTGAGTTGACAGCAACCTTGGTCACATTCCTCCATTTTCTGTTCACCCTATGTCCATTATCCACTGGAATATCCGCGGCATTCGAGCCAATTGGGATGAGTTGTCGATCCTCTTAAGATCCTACTCGCTGGTCATCTTCTGTCTCCAGGAAACAAAGCTGCGTCCCCATGACCGCTTTGTTCTCCCTCATTTTCAGTCTGTCCGATATGATCCCCCTCTGTTGAAGGCACTCCAGCCCATGGAGGACTCATGATTCTTCTCCATGATACTCTCCATTATCACACAATCCAATTAAAAACTTCCTTCCAAGCTGTCACCGTCCGTCTTTCCCTTTCTGGATACACGTTCTCTCTTTTTACTTTATACATTCCATCGTCCACACCAATGGCACGAGCTGATCTCCTTCATCTTCTTGGTCAGCTTCCGCCCCCCCTATTTGTTGGTTGGGGACTTCATTGCCCACCACCTGCTTTGGGGATCTCCACATCCTTGTCCACGTGGCTCACTATTGCTAGATGTCTTCCACCAAACGGATCTAGTTTGCCTCAACACAGGGGTCCCTACATTCTTGTCTGCCTCTACGACAAATTTATCTCATTTGGACCTTGCGGTCGGTACTGTTCCGCTAGCTCGGCGCTTCGAATGGTTTGCCCTTGATGATACACACTCGAGTGACCACTTTCCATGTGTCCTTAGACTGCAGCCTCAACTGAACTATATGTGCCCGCGATGCTGGAAGTTTGCCCAAGCCGATTGGACACTTTTCTCGTCTCTAGCGACATTCGATGACCGTCACTTTCCCAGCGTCGACGATGAGGTCACACATATTACCGACGTTATTCTTACAGCTGCGGAACGTTCAATACCATGCACCTCCGAATTGTCCCGGCGCCCCCCAGTTCCTTGTTGGAACGAGGCATGCCGTGATGCAATACGTGAGCGGCGACATGCTCTTCGTGTTTTCCGCCACCATCCTACTTTGGCAAACTGTATCCGCTATAAGCAGTTCCATACGCGATGCCATCTTGTCATCCGTGATAGCAAGAAGGCAAGCTGGAAATTCTTTATTAGCTCATTTAAGACCTTCACTCCCTCCTCGGAAGTTTGGAGTCGGCTTCGACAGTTCTCAGGCGCGCCTAGTTTCTCCCCAGTCTCTGGGCTCACTGTCGTGCATGATACATTAGTGGACTCCGTCGCAATTTGTAACTCATTGGGTCAGCACTTTGCTGAGATTTCGAGCTCTTCAAATTACCCACCAGCGTTTCTCCCGAAGAAACGTGCAGCGGAAGCGTGACATCTTTCTTTCTCCTCTCAAAATCGCGAAAGCTATAATACTGTTTTCTCCATGCGGGAACTCCAACATGCACTCTCTTCTTCTCGCTCCTCCGCCCCAGGACCGGATGGTATCCACGTCCAAATGTTGCTGCATTTATCAACCCATAGTCTGCGTTACCTCCTTCGCCTTTATAACCGAATTTGGACCGACAGAACTTTTCCCAGACAATGGCGGGAAGCTATCGTTGTTCATGTTCCGAACCCTGGATAGGACAAACATCTCCCCTCTAGCTATCTCCCCATTTCTCTCACGAGTAGTGTCTGTAAGGTTTTGGAGCATATGGTGAATTACCATTTGGCTTGGTGGCTGGAATCCCGCAGTCTTTTAACACCTGCCCATTGCGGATTCCGAAAGCATCGTTCTGCCGTTGACCATCTTGTTGCTCTCTCCACTTATATCATGAACAATTTTCTCCGGAAACGCCAAACAGTAGCAATATTGTTTGATCTGGAGAGAGCATACGATACTTGTTGGAGGACAGGCATCCTCCGCACACTGTTCTCTTGGGACTTTTGTGGTCGGCTGCCCCTTTTTCTTCGCGAATTTATGGCAGAGCGCACATTTAGGGTGCGGGTGAACATTACTCTCTCCTGTACTTTCTCCCAAGAAAACGGGGTACCCCAGGGCTCCGTGCTTTGTACTGTTTGCCATTGCCATAAATCCAATTATGGATTGTCTCCTTCCTGATGTCTCGGGCTCCCTCTTTGTGGACGAATTTGCGATCTTCTACAGCTCTGAACAGACCAGCCTTCTTGAACGACGCCTTCAAGGATGTCTCAATCGCCTCCACTCTTGGAGCATCGAAGCCGGCTTCCGTTTTTCTCCCAGTAAGACTGTTTGTGTTAATTTTTGGCGACGTAAGGAGTTTCTTCCACCCTCCTTACATCTAGGACCTGTCAACCTTCCATTTTCAGACGTCGCTAAATTCTTAGGTCTTATGTTTGACAGAAAACTGTGCTGGTTCTCCCACATTTCCTATCTTTTGGCTCGCTGTCTGCGATTCCTCAACACCCTCCGTGTCCTGAATGGTACCTCCTGGGGAGCGGTCCGAGTGGTCCTTCTCCGCCTCTATCGCGCCTTAGTGCTCTTGAAATTGGACTATGGAAGCATAGTCTACTCCTCTGCTCGGCCGTCTATTCTTCGGCATATTCTTCGGCGTCTCAACTCTATCCACCACTGTGGATTACGTTTAGTGTCTGGAGCTTTTTACACCAGCCCTGTGGAAAGCCTTTATCTGAGACTGCTGAACCTCTGCTGTCCAGTCGGCGAGCAGTCCTTCTGAGTCGTTATGCTAGCCATCTGTCTTCCATGCCTGCTAATCCAGCCCATGAAATTTTTTTCAACGCCTCCTTTGATGTAGGGTATGCAGGCCGCCCTTCCTCCCTACTACCACTGAGAGTCCGCTTCCGTCAACTGCTCCATTCTCTTTCCTTCCGCTTTCCTAAAACCTTCTCGACAACTTGGGGTACAGCACCATCTTGGCTCCGTCCCCGGATCTGCCTGCTCAGTGACCTTTGTCGATTTCCCAAGGATGGTACCCCTTCACTTGTTTATTGTCTGGCATTTGCTGCTCTATGTGCACAAATGACAGAAGCCACATTTATTTACATCGATGACTCGAAAACATCGTTAAGTGTAGGGAGTGCCTATATCGCTGGCGACACCCCAAATCACTTTCGGCTTCCCGACCAGTGTTCGGTTTATACTGTGGAGCTTTACGCTGTTCTCCAGGCTGTCCATTACATCCGCCGCCATCAGCGGATACAGTACGTTATCTGCTCAGATTCTCTCAGCTCTCTCCTCAGTCTCCAACCTCTTTACGCTGTGCACCCTCTGGTCCACCGGATTCAGGACTGTCTGCGCTTGCTCCACCTGGGGGGTCTCGGTGGCGTTCCTCTGGCTCCCGGGACACGCTGGTATCTGTGGAAATGAGGCGGCCGATATAGCAGCCAAGGCTGCAGTCTCTCTTCTTCGGCCAGCTATTCAGTCGATTCCCTTCACCAATCTAAGGAGCTTTTTATGTTGTCGTGTTGTTTTTTATGGCACGCACATTGGTCGACACTACCCCATAATAAATTACGGGATGTGAAAACTTTTCCTTGTGCTTGGACCTCTTCCTCCTGAACGCATCGTTGGGAGGATGGAATTTTAACTAGACTCTGGATAGGGCACTGTCTTTTTAGCCATCGACATCTTTTAAGCGGCGATCCTCCCCCACTCTGTCCCCACTGCTCTCAGCTGTGGACGGTAAGACACCTTTTAATTGAGTGCCCCTATTTTAATCCATTATGCGCCTGTCTACAGCTGTCGCCTGATATATCGTCAATTTTAGCACATGACACGCGCTCGGCCGATCACGTTCTCGAGTTTATTAGTGCCAGTGAAATGACGTCGGTCATTTGAAGCTTCTTTTGGGGACAACCAACCCCTTTCTGTAGTGGATTTTTAAGCCTTCCTTCTGCTTTTAGTTTTTCCAATTTTATGACTTTCGTTCCCATTGCTGCTGGTTTCCATTTTCGGTTTTTTACTGTTTCCTAAGTCACGGACCGGGTGCTAATGACCATAGCAGCTTTGCGCCCTAAAACAAAAAAAAAAGTTGACTTGATCCAAAGCTTTCAGTATGTCATGTGAGCAAAGTGTGAGTTGGTTTACACATGATCAGTGTTTTCGAAAACAGAGCTGGTTGGCATTGAGGAGGTTTTTCTGTTCGAGGTACATTATCATGTTTGAGGTCAGAGTATGTTCTATGGGTCTACATCAAATTAACATCAAGGATGTTGGATGGTAGTTCAATGGGTCATGTCTACTACCCTTCTCATAGACAGGTGTGACCTGTGTCATTCTCCAATTAGTGGGCATGATTTTTTGCTCGGGGCAGATATGATAGTGTAGTGAGAATAGGGGCTAACTCAGCTGCAAATTCTATATAGAATATGGTGGGGATTCCATCAGGCTTGAAGTACTGTTCATTTAATTCATCTTTTCAATGGTACAAGGATTAGATTGGGGCAATTCTCCTGGGTTTTGGAAATAGAGTTAAGCATTTCAGCTTTTGCTTTGCTACCATGAGTTTCAGATCCCATCTCATTCTCTAGGGAATGGATCTGAACTTCAGTGCCACTTACAGCCTTTACATATGAGCAGAATTACTTTGGGTTTTTTAAATGTCATTTGACAATATTATGCTATAGTAGTCATTGAAGGTAATATGCATTGCTCTCTTGAGAGCCAAATGTGTTCATTCAGCATCTCTCTGTCTATACTCCAGTGTTTTGTTTTACACCTATTCTGCAGCAGTCTGTTTCTTTAGAAGTTTCTTTACAGTTGCTGCATACCATGGAGAGTCCTCCCACTATGAACTGAACTGTTCTACTAGGTAAATATCTATACAGTGCATGGTCAATTATTCTTTTGAACTTGTGCCATAGTTCCTCTAGATGCTCCTGACCCATGCTGAAAGCTAAAAGTTCCTCCTGAGATATGACACTACTGATGTTTATCTAATTTACTCAACATATCTTTCTGCTCATTGTAGTGGTCCTTTGTACTTTGGAAATCATTGTTGCTACAACCACATCAGTTCACTGACATAAGTTTCTTTGTCAACATCCTCAGAGAGATCAGGTCTGTTTGCTGTCAGCAGATCCAATGTATTTCCATCGTGGGTGGGTTCCTAACTATCTGTTCTAGGTAGTTTTCAGAGAAGGCATTTAGTGAAGTTTTGCAGTATGTCTTATCATGCCCACCATTTACAAAATTGTAATTTTTGCAGTTAATAATTGGACCATTAAAGTCTCCACCAATGATTACAGTGTGATTAAGGAACTTGCATACAAGTGAATTGAGGTATTCTGTGGAGTTTTCAGTTGCACCAGCAGATAAGTCTGGTGGGTGATAGAAGGATCCTATTATCATTTTATGCCCATCGCTGATACTGAGCATTGCCCAAACAATCCCACGTGCAGCTTCACAGTTTGTCTTGGTGGATTTGATTGTTTTTGTCTGTTGTGACATATACACCACCTCCTCCTCCTCCACCTCCTCCTCCTCCTCCTGGGGCTCAACATTTTGGTTGCTGGGAAAAAGCTTGACAGTCCTGAGTTCCTGAGCTGGGGACTGGTGAGTGCCATCAGTCCTCTGTTACTGTAAGTTTTGGGCATGCTTCAGTGACAACGCTGCATTTCAGCTCTGGAATGTTGTGTGTTTTGGAGAATGGGGGCCTTGGCTTCACCACCTGGACTGCCAGGAAGGTACACACCTCTATAAATGGTGTGCTATGTGCTGGTGAGGTGAATGACTGTTGAGGAACACAGTCTCCAATGGGCA
The DNA here is from genome assembly GCF_023864275.1 of Schistocerca cancellata. NCBI lineage: Eukaryota > Metazoa > Arthropoda > Insecta > Orthoptera > Acrididae > Schistocerca > Schistocerca cancellata. The sequence goes on along the minus strand of NC_064635.1, from coordinate 93,707,269 downwards.
ACCTATTGGGTGCCTGCTGCCCAGCAGTTGTATAATGCTTTCTCAGGCATGCAGGGCTCTGCCTGGGTTGACGGTTGTTTCTCTAGCATCTGCTGGGATCCCTATGGAACAGGTGTACCATCAGATAGTACCTATGCCCACTCATCAGAGAGAGCTTAGTTGGCCAGTCCTCCCAAAAAGAAGTCTGAATCATAGTAACAGGGCATTAGTGTGCACTAACACTTTCATTGTAATCAGGAGAACAGGAGGAACCTTTGAGAAGGCCTTCCCTTTCAATATTCTCAAGGCAAGGAAAGGTATTGCTTGGTCCCAAAAAAAAGAGTCAAATAACTATGTAAAGAAACACTTCTAGTTGAAACTGCTAATTCAACCTAGGTATCTAAGCTTTCGGGATGTAAGGCCTTAGATGAATACCCACTAGAGGCCTTAACTTTAGTGAGGGTGTTGTTACTTGCTTCAATATAATGAAGGCAGAGCCCACCGAGCTACACAAAGAACAGAAAATTATGGGCATTATGGAAGTGCAGAACCATGTGAGCTGAGTCAATGGCAAGTTGGAAAAATCTGCAAAATTTATCCTAGCATTTAGTACTCCAGAATTACCTGAACATAGCCATGCAGGCTATATCTGTCTCGAGGTTTGTCCATTTGTTCCTAACCCAGAGCGATGCTAAAAATTGGAAGAATTTGGCTGTACCTCAATTGGATGTAATGGGAGTGCTACATGTGGCCATTGCTGAGGCTCAGCTCACAAAACAGGCAATTATTGTATACTTCTTGCAAAATATGTGAACTGCTCCAAGGATCACCCAGTGTGGAGCAAGAAGTGCAAGGTTTTACAACAGGGAATGGAAAATTCAGGAGTTGAAAGTCAATGGATGCATACCCTATGGTGAAGCTATAAAAGCTTTCAAAGCTACACAACCTCATGTTCTTGCTACTTCTTTCACATGAGCCCTTAAGACGCTAATCACTGAGTGTGATGCCTCTACACAATCTTGAACCACAGATTAAAGTATGAGCTCATGCACTTATTGGAGAACCTGTGGGGGAAACACTCCAGTTGAAACTAAAGTCTTCGAAAGCCATCAGCAGTGGGCGTCACCACCTAAGGCACATACCACTACCCACCATCAGAAGCGAACTAAGCCATACCTCAAACCCATCTGTAAAGAAAAAAGTCATTCAAAAAGTAATTCAAAGTCCAAGAAAGTGGTAGGTAAACCTTCAGATTGGTGATCTCTCTCCCTCTCTGGTGGGAACTAAGCTTTGGAAGATATGGCCTTCCAGTCACAGGAACCAGAGAGCTGAGAACTGGCTAACATTCCCCCTGATCTCTCCAGAAAACCACCTCTGAAGGAGAAAGAAAATACCAACCATCACTAAACAATGGCTGCCGGAGGGTCTTCTGCATTGCAGTTGTATTTAAATCGATACCGCTCACATTTGGAAGAATGACAGCTCCTGGTCCAGGAGAAACACTTCTGCATCTGCTTACAAGATACTCATTTTGAAGTCGCAGACACATCAGCATTATGAGGTTACCACCCCTACAGGAAAGATGATGATACTGGAGGCAGAGCTAAAGGTGGAGTGGTTGTTCTCGTTCATAACAGATACCCCTCCTCTCCTATCCCTCTTACCATGACCATGGCAGTAATTGCTGAGAAAGTTCTCACACCTTCTAATATCACAGCGTGTTCTTTGTGCCTTCCTCCTAATGATGATTTGGTTGCAAACATACTGACGGAAGTCTTCAGGCACTCCCACACCCATTCCTCATGGGGGACTTAAGTGCACACATAGTGTTGTAGGGCTCACCTATCAACTGCTCCAGGGGTCAGATGATCTAGCGATTCATCCGTTATGAGAATATCTGCTTTCTGAACTTGGGTCAGATGACGCACTTTTCCACAGCTCCAATGTCTTTTTCAGCCATTGACCTTTGTTATTGTTCCCCAGCTGTTGCAGACTGAGTTCAGTGGGAAGTGGCTACAGATTCACATTCCAGTGACCTCTTCCCAGTGTGGATCTGTCTGCTGACAGTGGCTGACAGGAGACCACGCAGATGGATGATAGAAAGGACAAATTGGTTGCAATATAGTTGATAGGCTATTTTTGAACAAAAGGATTGTGCACAGGACACAGTGGCCCATATCAGTTGTGAGATACAATCAGCTGCTGCAGAGTCCATCCCCCAGTCTAGTAGCCACCACAGATGATGGCCTGAGCCTTGGTGGAATTAAGACTAGACTGGCAATCAGGGCCAAATGAACAGCTCCGCAGAACTTCAAACACCATCCAAGTACAGGAAACCTTCATGCCTACAGATCTGTGAGAGCACATGCGGGGTGAGTGATAAAAGAACAGGTCTTCCTGGAAGGACTTCTCGACTTCCATTAATTGGTCCACTTCCACTCTGCAAGTTTGGGACTCAGTAAAGTGGATTTCGGGCAAGCGCAGTCCCCTTACGGGCTTGTCAAGGAATTTGGTGTTGATCGACATGACAAACCATGGCTCAGGTTTTAGCTGAAAACATTTTTAGTGTCACCAAGTCATCCAGACAAGCTCCTGTTTTTCAGGTGTTCCATAGGATTGCAGAGATGAGGAAATTCAATTTCTTGTCACGTAATGAGGAAGTCCATAACCTTCTGTTCTCCATGTGGCAACTGGAATTAGCTTTGTCTGTAGCCAGAGACACAGCTCCAGGACGTGATAAGATCCACTATGCCAGGCTTTGTCATCGGTGCTCTGAACTGAAAGGATGTCTCCTTTGTTGTTTTAGTCAGATCTGGTTTCGTGGACACTACTCCATGAATTTGAAGGAGGCAATATTAATTCCATTCTGGAAACCAGGCAAAGACCTTAGTGTCCCTAACAGTTACTGGCGTGTTGCCCTTACAAGTGGTATGGGTAAGACTCTTGAACGCATGGTCAACTGCCGCCTCCTCTGGTTGCTTGTGTCGTGAGGTCACCTGATCCCCTACTGCTGTGATTTCATGCACTACAATTCCACTCTTGACAATCCAAATTTACTGGAGACAGCAATACAGGAATCCTTCTTATGCTGAAACCATTTGGTTTGAGACTTTTTAAACCTCCAGAAAGTATGAAACTTTTTGCAGGCACAACATCCTTTGCCAACTTCATGAATGGGGACTACATGGACATCTGCCACTTCTTATCCAGTTCTTTCTTGAGGACTGGCATTTTTTATACCACATTGCAAATGCCTCAGCTGACTAATATGTTAAAGATAATTGTCATGCTAGGCAGTATACTCAGTGAAATTTCCTGGCAGATTAAAACTGTGTGTCGGACCGAGACTTGAACTCGAGACCTTTTCCTTTCGCGTGCAAGTGCTCTACCATCTGAGCTACGCAAGCATGACTTACGCACACTCTGCTGCAGAGTGAAAATCTCATCCAGTGTACTCATTGTCACACCGTTCACCATCACTGTCAGTGGCATTTCCTCCACAGTCAGGAGAACTGTCAAATAATCTTTGTTTGTGGATGACTTTGCAATCTTCTACTCTTCCTCTGGTCTTACAACAGTGATGATGCAGCTGAAAACCTGAACCAGGACTACTGGTTTTTGATTATCACCAGAGAAGACTAAACATGCCTATTTAACTGTCCTTAAAGTTTTAACCAACCTGTATTCACAATGAGGGACAATATTTTACGTTTTCAAGAAACTGAGCGCTTTTTGGGTTTATTATTTGACTCAAAATTAACTTGAAAGACATATGAACAAAGGGATTCCAGTCATTGAATACTTCAAAATGCCTTAGCATACAAATATGGGCGGCTTGACAGATCCTCCCTCTTGCAGTTTTATACGGCATTTGTTCAATCACTTTTAGTTTACGGCAGCATGGTCTATAGATCAGTCCTTATTTCCTATCTCAAGGTGTTAGATGCTGTCCACCACGAGGATAATCTGATATTGACTGGAGCCTTTTGGACCAGTCCATTTCAGTCTCTCTGGATTTGGCTTGACAGGTGCTGAAAATCTGTGTCCCAACTTTGGTTTCATCCATTTTAAGCACATACCACAGTTTTATCATTGTTTATACAGATGGATCACAGCAAAAGAATGTCTTCAGTTGTTTTGCTGTTTTCCCTCAATGGGTTTTCAAAGTGTGTCTTCCAGAATAATTCACAAATTATGATGCAGAGTTAAATGATATTCTGATGGCACTGAAGAGGATACAGACATCACCGTACAAGGTTTCTTGTCTGTTTCGACTTGCTTAGTTTACTACAAGCACTTCACCAAATGTATCTGGAAATCATGAAGACCAGTTGATTCAACACATCCATGACTCACTATAGTGATGCCAACACTGTGGCAAGGAAGTGATAATTTGCTGGGTACCTGGCCACATTATGATACAAGGAAACTACATGGTCAACAAAAGCCACTGAGGATTCATGTTAGAATGCTGCTGTTCATCAGTGTCCCATTTGTTGCATGCCATAATCTCATTTTCTGACAAATGCATCATGTGTTAGTAGGAGACTAAATGGTTGCATGTGACACAAAACAAACTTTTTTTTTTTTGGTCATCTGTCTTCTGACTGGTTTTATGAAGCCCATCGCAAATTCCTCCTGTGTGCCTATCCCTTCATCTCAAAGTAGCACTTGCAAGCTATGTCCTCAATTATTTGTTGGATGTATTCCAATCTCTGTCTTCCTCTACAGGTTTGTCCTCTACAGCTTTCTCTAGTACTATGGAAGTCATTCCCTGATGTCTTAACAGATGTCTTATTATCCTGTCCCTTCTCCTTTTAGTGTTTCCCGTGTATTCCTTTCCCCTCCATTTCTAAGCATAACCTCTTCATTCCTTACCTTATCACTCCACATAATTTTCAACATTCGTCTGCAGCACCATATCTCAAATGCTTGATTCCCTTCTGTTATGGTTTTCCCACAGTCCGTGTTTTCACTGACATACAACACTGTTTCAGATGTACATTCTGAAAAATTTCCTCCTCATATTAAGGCCTATGTTTGATACTAGTAGACTTCTGTTACCCACAAATGCCCTTTATGACAGGTCTAGTCTGCTTTTGATTTCCTCCTTGCTCCCCTGGTAATTGGTTATTTTGCCGTCTAGGTAGCAGAATTCCTTAACTTCATTTACTTCATGCCCATCAGTCTTGATGTTAAGTTTTTCACTCTTCTCATTTCTGCTACTTTTCATTACTTTCATCTTTCTTTGATTTACTCTCAATCCATATTATGTACTCATTACATTATTCATTCCATTCAGCTTATCATGCAATTCATCTTCAATTTCACTCAGAATAACAATGTCATCAGTGAATCTTATCATTGATATCCTTTTGCCTTGAATTTTGATTTCATTCCCGAAGCATTCTTTTATTTCTATCATTGCTTCTTTGATGTACAGATTGAACAGTAGGGAGGAAAGTCTACATCTTGTCTTTCGCTCTTTTTAATCTGAGAACTTCATTTTTGGTCGTCCTCTCTTATTATTCTTTCTTGGCTCTTGTATATATTGTATATTAACCTCTGTCCCTGTGGCTTACCCCTATTTTTCTCAGAATTTCGAACATCTTGACCAGTTTACATTGTCGAATGCTTTTTGCACGTCAACAAATTCTATGAGTGTGTCTTGATTTTTGCTTGGTCTTCCTTCCATTATCAACTGCAATGTCAAGATTGCCTCTCTCTGCTGCCTTTACCTTTTGTAAAGATAAACTGATCGTCATCTAGCACATCCCCAATTTTATTTTCAACTCTTCTGTGTATAATTGTTGTCAGAAACATGGGTGCCTGAGCTGCTAAGCTGATTGTGTGATAATTCTTGCACTTGTCAACTCTTGCAGTCTTCTGAATTGAGTGGATGATATTTTCCTGAAAGTCAGATGGTATGTCCCCAGACTCATACATTCTAGACACCAATGTGAACAGTCAATTTGTTGCCACTTCTCCCAATGATTTTAGAAATTCTGATGGAATGTTATCTGTCCCTTATGCCTTACTTAATCTCAAGTCTTCCGAAGCCATCTTAAATTCTGATTCTATTAGTAGATCCCCTATCTCTTCTAAATTGACTCGTGGTTCTTCTTCTATCACATCTGAAAAATCTTTCCCCTCATAGAGGCCTTCAATGTACCCTTTCCACCTATTTGCTCTCACCTCTGCATTTAACAGTGGAATTCCCATTGCATTCTTCATATTACCACCCTTGTTTTTTGTGTCACCAAAGGTTGTTGTGACTTTCCTGTATGCTGAACTAGCCCTTCCAACAATCATTTCTGCTGGCAGTTGTGGGCAAGCGGTTCTAGGCACTTCAGTTCAGAACCGTGCTGCTGCTATGGTTGCAGGTTCAAATCCTGCCTCTGGCATGGATGTGTGTGATGTCCTTAGGTTAGTTAGGTTTAAATAGCTCCAAGTCTAGGCAACTGATGACAATCATTTCTTTTTTGATTTATTCAGAATTTCCATGCAGCCTTTTTGTCTTGGCTCCCTGTGGTTCCTATTTATTTCCTTCCTCAATGACTTGTACCTCTATATTCCTGTTTCCCTGAACATTTTTGTACTTCTTCCATTCATCGATCAGCTAAAGTATTTCTTCCGTACTCATGGTTTCTTCGCAGTTACCTTCTTTGTACCTCTGTTTTTCTTTCCAACTTCTGTGATTGCCCTTTTAAGAGATGTTCAACCCTCTTCAGCTGTATTGCCTACTGAGCTACTGCTCGCTGTGCTATCTATAGCCTTATAGAACTTAAAATTACATCTCATCATCCCTTAGTATATCTGTATCCCACTTCTTTGAGTATTGATTCTTCCTGACTAATCTCTTGAACTTCAGACTACTCTTAGTCACTATTTCAATACACTGTGATCAGTCTGTATCTGTTCCTGGGTATGCCTTACAGTCCAGTATCCAATTTCCGAATCTCTGGATGGCCATGATGTAATCTACCTGAGATCTTTCCTTATCTGCATGCCTTTTCCAAGTAGACCTCCACTTCTTGTGATTCTTGAACAGAGTATTTGCTATTACTAGCTGAAATTTATTACAGAACTCAATTAGTCTTTCTCCTCTTACTTTCCTTGTCCCAGGCCCATATTCTCCTGTAACCTTTTCTTCTACTCCATCCCCTAAAACTTCATTCCAGTCCCCAATGACTATTTTATTTTCATCCCCCTTAATGTACTGTATTCCCCTTTCAACATTTTCACGCACTTTGTTTGTATTTTCATCTTCAGGTTGTGGCATCAGTACATATACCAGAACTATTGTTGCTAGTGTCAATTTGCTGTCGATTATGACAAGAACAAACCTATCACTGAACTGTTCACTATTACACACTCTCTGACATACCGTCCTATTCATAATGAATCCTACACCTGTTACACAATTCTCTGCCACTGTTTATATTACCTTATACTCATCTGACCAGAAATCCTTGTCTTTCCATTTAATTTCGCTGACCACTACTATATGTAGATTGAGCCTTTGCATTTTCCTTTTCAGATTTTCTAGCTTCCCTACCACATTCAAGCTTCTTACATTCCATGCCCTGGGATGCAGGATGTTATGTTTTCGTTGATCATTCAGTCTTTTTCTCATGGTCACCTCCCCCTTGACAGTCCCATTCTGGAGATCCGAATGGGGGACTAGTCCAGAATATTTTGGCATTGGAGAGATCATGACACTATGTCAATTACAGGCCACATGTTCTGTGAATACACACTTTGTGTATTTAATACAGAGGTTTACATTGTCTTCTGCATCCTCATGACATTGATCATTGCTGATTCTTTCACCTTTAGGAGCAGCTTTGTACCCAAGGACAAGAGTGTTCTGAAAATCTGATGACTCCTCCGCCCTCTTCAACAAGGCTGAGACAGCATCTATGACGACTGGTCATACAAGGAACGTCAAGAAAAGTAGGAAGATATTTTTCCTCAGCAAGGCAGACAGGATACAAATTCAAGATACTTGGCAGTCTGCAACAAATATTCGGCGATGAGGATGAAGAGATGGAGATCAAATAGAAAAAATTCAAAGGCATCATTCAATATGCCCTAGGCAAGTATGTTCTGAGCTAGGTTTTAAGGGATGGGAAAGATCTACCATGGTTTAATAGCCATGTTAGAAAAGTGCTATGTAAACAAACAGCACTTCATCTCAGATTCAAGAGAAGTAAAAACCTAGCTGACAAACAAACGCTGAACAAAGCAAAAATTAGCGTAAGGAGAGCAATGAGAGAAGTGTTCAATGATTTCAAAAGTAAGATGTTGTCAACCAACCTGAGTAAAAACCATAAGAGATTTTGGTCATGTGTAAAATCAGTAAGTGGGTCAAAATCATCTGCTATTCTCTGTGCTCACACTAGCACCAAAACGGAAGATAACAGAGAGAAGGCCAAAATACTGAATTTGGTCTTCCAAAGTTGTTTCACCATGGAAGATCATAACACTGTCCCTCCTTTCAATCATTGTGCGAACGTCGAAATGGCAGATATTGAGATAATCGATAGCGATATTGAAAAGTGGCTAAAATTGCTTAGTAGTGGAAAGGTTGTAGGACCAGATGAGATACCTATGAGATTCTATAAAGATTATGCGAAAGAACTTTCTCCCTTCCTAGCAGTAATTCATCATAGATCATTTGAACAATGAAAAGTACCAAACAAATGAAAAAAAGTGCATCTCATTCCCATTTTTAAGAAAGGCTGTAATACAGATCCACATACCTATAGACCTATATCATTGATGTCAATCTGTTGTAGAATTATGGAACATGTTTTATGCTAAAAAATTATGACTTCTTGGAAGAAAATCAACATGGATTCCACAAACACAGAACATGCAAAACTCGGCTGGCTCTGTTCCTCCACGAGATCCACAGCGCAGTGGACAATGGCGCTCAGGCTGATGCTATGTTCTTTGACTTCAGTAAGGCATTTGACAGCATGCCGCATTGCCATTTAATGAAGGGGGAGGGGAAAAAAATTAGAGCTTATGGAGTATCAGAACAGATATGGCCCCGCTGTGGGTCCGGGGGTTAGCATAGGCCCAATGTATTCCTGCCTGTCATACGAGGTGACTAAAAGGAGTTTCACTCATTTCAGCCTCTATGCGATGGTCCCTTGTAGGGTTTGACCTCCATTCTTCAAAATTTTTTCAAAGAGCGAGTCAACTGGGGAAGGGCGCCTTACAAGGAGTATCTTGTCCATCATGCATTGACATTTTCAGCACACTTTCTCGTCATCGCATTGTAGTCCTGCCCATTCTCCATCTCGTGGGTGAGGACACCTTCCTGGGTGCATTTTCCACAATTCACTATGCACCGTTGATTTCTGTGTCAATGATGAACATGGACTTCTTTGCACCTGATATCCAGCACGGTAGCCAGTCCGTAGTGGTGGGGCCGTCAGTATCCTGTTGGTTGTAACCCCTTGACCACTGAGGGATTGCTCTGCTGATGCCTACACTGTTAACTCCCCACGTATACCAAGGGGTAGATTCCCAGCCCCCTGGGGCACCAGGACTCCCAATAATGCCCACCCTGACAGGTGGCCTTTGCTGCAGCTACGTGGTGCCCATGGGGAGGGCCCCTGGTCAGAGTGGGTGGCATCAGGGCAGATGACATGCGATGAAGTGTAGTCCATCATCTCTGGCTGGTCTCTAAGCAATGACAAACTCGATTCAATGCACAGAAGTATGACCCCAAATCATTCTCCTCCCTGGCCACACCATGGGAGGAACATCAGGCTAAGGATGGCAGCAGATCTTATTCGCCCCGGTACCTTGTATGTTCAAGAGCTGATGAGGAATATTTCATGACGATGAAGCCTCAGTTTTTTGTTGAGCGTTTAGAGGACAAATTCAGGGAGGTGGAGGGCTTGTTGAAAATGAGATCTGTGTCAGTCTTGATCAAAACAGTCCTCTGCCCCGTCATGGGAGTTACTCGCTTCTGACATGCTGGTGTATGTTTCTGTAAATATGGTCCAGGGTATCAGAGAGACCTTTTACAGTCCGACGATGAGCTGCATGCCAATTTAGAGCAGTGAGGTGTATATTTCATCTGGCGTGCCCACTGGGGTTGGAAGGGTAATCAGGTTGCCACCAGTGCCTTTGAGGGTGATACGTTGCTCGAGAAGGTCAAGGTGATGGTGTACCGGTGTGATGTAAAGCCCTATATCCCTCACCCAATGTGGTGCTTTAAGTGCTGTAAGTTTGGCCATGTGTCTTCCTGCTGTACTTCCAGCATCACATGCCAAGATTGCGGACGCCCATCACATCCCAATACTCCATGTGCCCCGCCTCCCATCTGTGTCAGCTGCAGAGAATACCATTCGCCTTGCTCCCCTGACTGCAGGATTCTTCAGAAAGAAAGGAAAATCATGGAATACAATACCCTGGACTGACTGAACTACACTGAGGCTAATAGAAAATTTGAACATCTGCATCCTGTGCCTATGACATCTTAGGCAACTGCTACAACAGTTTTGGCACCATCAGCTTCGCCAACCCAGGTCACCTCTCAGAGCCAGAAGAGTACACTTGCCCCCTTGACGGTGGGGGGCATTTCCGTCCCTGTTGCTCCTGCACCACCTACTTTAGGAGCAACACCCTCTCAATCATCAGGGACCTCCATCCCCATTTCTAATCTGGAGAAGCGTTAAGTCTTCTTTGGGTTCTATCACTAGGAGGGGTCCCTTGGGACACTCCATTCCCAGGTTTCTTCTACTGGGAAAGATGACACCCGCCAGTGTCCGAAGAGCCCAAAAGCAGCTGGTTGTAGGGCTTCACGCTCACCCTCAGTCCCGGACACTGAGCCAGTGAAGTCCTCCCAGCCAGGGAAACCCAAGGACCAGCGAGAGAAATCCGAAAGGAAAACCCCCAAGTCCAAGGAAACTGTGGTGGCACCCAAACCACCACTACCTACAAGCTCTGTAGCTGAGGATGGGGTGTAGGTTCTGGTGTCTGCTGAGAACCTAGATCTCGCCAGAACCTCAGACACAATGGGTATAGACTGCTTAGGCAATAAATCGGTGGCAGCACGTGACTGAGGTGTAAACTGCCTCATTGAATGTTCCATGCCTTCCCAGTCTCAAGATATCATCCTCCAGTGGAGGCAGAGCTATGGCAACTGTTACATTTTACACCTGATAACTGCATTGCTCTCCAGGAAACCTGGTTCCCAGAAATGCAAATCCCTGTCTTCCACAGCTATAAGGGGTATTATACAAACCATAGTGACTACAATCGAGTATCAGGTGGAGTTGGCATTTATGTCCTAAACTCGGTCTGTAGCTGAAGCTGTGGTTGTCAGAATAAGGAAGACAGGAAATAACTGTCCGCAATGTATACCTCCCTCTAGATGGTACAGTACCCCTGAATGTATTAGTTGCACGGATTGATCAACTCCCTAAACTTCTCCTACTTCTGGGAGATTTTAATGCCCATAACCCCTTGTGGGGTGGTACCAAACATATTGGCCAAGGCATAGACGTCGAAACTTCACTGTCACAATTCGACCTCTGGAATGTGTGGCGGTCCCAGTACTCAAGAGGCAGTGTGGCTCATGGTAGTTACTCTGCCATTGATTTATCAATTTGCAGCCCAGGACTTCTCCCATCTATCCACTGGAAAGCACATGACGACCTGTTTGGTAGTGAACACTTCCCGATCTTCCTGTCACTGCTCCATCATCAGGCACATGGACGCCTGCCCAGATGGGCTTTGAACAAGGCGGACTGCGGAACTTCACCTCTGCTGTCACCGCTGAATCTTCCCCACATGGTAACATCGATGTAATGGTTGAGCAGGTGACTAGCACAATTGTTTCTGTGGCAGAAAACGTGATCCCTCACTCTTTAGGGTGCCTGAGGTGTGAGGTAGTCCCTTGTTGGTCACCGGAAGTCACTGAAGCAATTAAGGAGTGTTATCGAGCTCTGCAGCAGCATTAGTGACACCCTTCCCTGGAGCACCTCATAGCCTTTAACGGGTTCTGTGCCTGTGTTCGCTACCATAACAAACAATGGGAGAAGGAGTGTTGGGAGCGATTTGTCTCCATTGGGTGGCACATGTCACCTTCCAAAGTCTGGGGAAAGATCAAATGTCTTTTCAGGTAGCAGGCTGTCCCTGGGTTACCATAAATTGCAAGTTCTGTACAGACGCAAATGCGTTTGCCGAGGGCTTTACCTGAGCCTCTGCGTCAGAGAATTACCCCCCAGCCTTTCACATACTCAAGCGGCTGCAGGAAGAGAATGTTCTCTCATTCACTACACGCCACAATGAATCCTATACGCCCCAATGACAGAGTGGGAACTCCTCAGTGCCCTTTCAAATTGCCCTGACACAACTCCTATGCCTGATCGTATCCACAGCCAGATGTTCAAACATCTCTCATCTGACTACAAGCAACATCTTCTCGTCATCTTAAATATCTCTGGTGTGATGGTGTCTTTCCACAGCAATGGTGGGAGAGCGCCATCATTCTGGTGCTCAAATCGAGTAAAAACCCTCTTGATGTGGGTAACTATAAGACAATCACCCTCACCAACGTTCTTCCTAAGCTGCTGGAACGTATGGTATGTTAGCAGTTGGGCTGCATCCTGGAGTCACGTGGCTTGCTGGCTCCATGTCATGGTGGCTTCCGCCAGGGTCGCTCTACCACTGATAATCTTGTGTCCATTGAGTCTGCCATCCGAGCAGTCTTCTCCAGAAGACAACACCTGACTGCTGTCTTTTTTGACTTGCGTAAAGCATACGACACGACTCAGTGACATCACATCCTTGCCACATTGCATGAGTGGGGTCTCCGGGGACCACTCCAGACTTTTATCCCAAACTTCCTCTCACTCCATACTTTCCGTGTCCAAGTTGGTGACTCCCATAGTTCCATCCATATCCACGAGAATGGAATCGCACAGGGCTCTGTATTAAGTGTCTTTCTATTTTTAGTGGCCATTAACATTCTTGCAGCAGCTCTCAGACCCTCCATCTCACCTACTCTGTATGCATATGACTTCGGCATTTTGTACTGCTGCTCCAGCACTGTTGTTGCTGAGCAGCCCCTCCAGGGAGCGATCCACAAAGTGCAGTCATGGGCTCTATCCCACGGCTTCATTTCCTGCTGCAAAGTCGTGTGTCATGCACTTCTGTTGGCATTGTACCCCATCTGGAACACTCAATTTACCTTAATGACAATCCACTCACTGTAGCGGAGACATATCAATTTCTAGGACTGGTTGTCGATGATCGATTACTTGGCTGCCTCATCTTCATCAGCTTAAGCAGAACTGCTGGCAGCACCTCAATGCCCTCCATTGCCTGATCATCGCAATTTGGTTGCAGATCGCTGTACGCCGCTGCAGTTCTACAGAGCCCTTGTCCAATCCCAAATTGACTATGGGAGTGTGGTTTATGGTTTGGTAGCGCCTTCAGCATTGCATTTACTCGACCCTGTGCACCACTGTGGGGTTAATTTAGCGACAGCAGCTTTTAGGACCTTTTAGGACTAGTCCTGTGACCAGTGTACTGGTGGAGGCTGGTGTCCCTCCACTGCAGATCAGACGTGCGCAACTGCCCCTCAGTTACACAGCACACATTCATAGTTCACCTGAGCATCCAGATTAACATCTCCTTTTACCACCTGTGGCAGTCCAACTCCCACATCGGCGGCCCAGATTGGGCCTAAAGATTGTGGTTCACGTGTGGTCCCTTCTCTCTGAACTGGAGTCCTTCCCTTCACCACCTCTACTTGAGGTCTATTCACATGCACCTCCAGGGTGTATGCCTCGGACACAGCTTTGTCTGGACCTGTTGCATGGTGCTAAGTACTCCGTTAACCCTGCCACTCTCTGCTGTCACTTCCTCTCGATTCTTGATGTGTTCCAAGACTCTGAAGTGGTTTACATTGACAACTCAATGGCTGATGGTCACGTAGGCTTCGCATATTTTCATGGAGGGCAAGTTGAGCACCACTCCTTGCCAGTTGGTTGCAGTGTTTTCACTGCAGAGCTGGTGGCCATATCTCGTGCTCTTGAGTACATCCGCCCATGCCCTGGAGAGTAATTTCTCCTGTGTACTGACTCATTGAGCAGCCTACAAGCTATCCATCAGTGCTACCCACTCCACTCTCTGGTAGCGTCCATTCGGGCAATTATTAATAGGAATTTTAAGTACACCGGATATTTCATAATTTCAAATATTTCTAAAAAAAAAAAGGTAATTTTAACTGTACATTGTAACAACAAAAATAATTTCTTTTTATACATTTTAGCCTGAAATATAATGTATCATGTACAAAATCAGATATAACCCTTTTTCTTCTTTAAAAAAAAAGTGAGATAATATTAACCTTCTTACAAATTTGTAAATATCTTTTGGTATCACCTACTTCTCTTGAGGAAAAGTAATGCTAGAGGAGGGTGTCCCTTTATACTGTCCATGACGCATATCAGTAGAAAACTGAAAGAGTGGCAATTTGGAGCCCTCTAAGTCCAGCTAAATTTTTGAACAGCAGACACTGCAGCGAGCCAATAAGTCCTTTGAAATGGTATCAGTATGTGGATAACACTTTCGGGTGATGGTGGTGATGGTGATGGTGATGGTGATGGTGATGGTGATGGTGATGGTGATGGTGATGGTGATGGTGATGGTGATGGTGATGGTGATGGTGATGGTGATGGTGATGGTGATGGTGATGGTGATGGTGATGGTGATGGTGATGGTGATGGTGATGGTGATGGTGATGGTGATGGTGATGGTGATGGTGATGGTGATGGTGATGGTGATGGTGATGGTGATGGTGATGGTGATGGTGATAGTGATTGGTTTGTGTGGCACTCAGCTGCATGGTAATCAGTGCCCATAGAAAGTCCCAGTCTTTATGGAGCCCAATCTAGCCGCTGTCGATGATGATAGATGATACACACTCAGCCCCATTTTGTGTCATGTAATCAGGGTGAAGTGAATTGTTTCTTGGTGCATTTAAATAGTATTAATCCAAAGATGCAATTTACTGTGGAGACAGAAAGTAATGGACAGCTTAATTTTTGGGATGCTTTAATAACTAAATAGGCAAATAGGACTTCAGGTCATAAAGTATAAAGGAAATAAAGTATAAAGGAAAGATACATGTACCAATCGTTAGTTCCATAAGGATTCGGACCGTCATCCCAGGCCGAAGAGAGGTGTCATTAAAACATTGGGTGAACAGAGCTGACAAAATCTGAGAGCCAGTTTATTTGCGAGAGGAACTAAATCATTTGTCAACAGCTTTTAAGAAAAACAAATACACTGATAAGAGAGATCGAGCACTCCATCATAGAAGAAAGGTGTTCAAAAACATCCAACAACCACCACCATTGGGTGGGAAAGTTTTCTTCCATTTATTTACAACATTATGGAGCATATTGGGAAAGTTCTGGCCACTCTTCAGACCCACCAAGCAGATTAGTGAATGTTTAACATCTGCGAAAGATGCACAGCACCCTATTGCAACACCTGGGGTGTATAAAATTGTGTGTTGTTGTGAAAGGTTTATATTGGAACAACAAAAGGAAGTGTTAATTTGCTCTTAACAGAACACAAACTAACAAATCAGCTTTACCAGAACATGGTTCTTCAAGATGGCGATCACAAAATAAAATTTAGTGAAATGAGTGTGTTAACTAAGACATAACATTATTATGCATGTATGTACAGAAAAAGCCATAGAGATTTATAAACACCACAATAATTTTAGCGAAAATGAAGGCTTAAAGTTGGATAAGGTATGGTGTTGGCTTTGTACCGATGATGTGACAATAGATTATCTTTGATTGAGAGTAATGTTGTTAGAGTGAGTTTTACTGCAAAAGCATACACTGAGTAGAGGCATCCTCTATCTATAAACTGGACCTCCAAACCCATGTAGACAGACATGGCTCAGCTCAGATGATGTTGCGTGCAGTTGGCAATGAAACATCAGGAGGAAGAATTTCTACTGTTCAACCATGGCCTCTTAGCCTGGAAGTTTAATTAATGACCCATAATACTTTACCATTATATCATATAACATCCCACTCTCTACTCTGCTTACATCTTCACAATTGAATGTGTAAATCTGACTTAGGTTTTTGCACAGCATGTTAACAATATTCACAGGATTAACCCTCAACTCATTAGGTGTGGTCTCTCAGAGCGAAAGGAAATTTTGAACTCTCTCAAAGGCCAGTTGTGGTGGAATGCTTCTATACTCCACCTAACCTCCTTAAATTACCAAGCCTATGATGTTTTGTTGTCGATTGCATTATCGCCTTCTGTGTTTATTGTTGACATGTGTTACTGCTTGGCATTGGAGTCTCCTGGACCATGCCTCATGAACTACATGCCATATAGCCCAAAATGTGTTGGTGTGATTGTGTCATTTTTAACTTTCCCGAATTTGATGAAATTGTTAGTTGGTCTATGGAGGAACATGTCAGTGATACAGATCAAGAAATAAATGAAGACAGTGATTTTACATAAGCCAGTGACCACAGTTCTGCTATTAAACTAGAGTATCATTCGGAGGAAGAACTTCCGGAAAGCTGCGATGAGGATGTCTGTTTCTTCAAGGAAATACTTAATCTGTTAAAATAAAATGTGTTCGGAGTGGTGATAAGAAAAAATTGTTCCTAGCAATTAATCTCAATTTGAAAAAGTTTTTTTTGTCCCTATCAGGTGGACTTTTTATGTGCAATTTTAAACCCTGCACATTAGTTTTATTTGTAAATTTATTTGCTAGAGAGATTGTAGAATTTTACAGCATGTAAAATTCAGTACTCTAACAGTCTGTTTATGTGTACTATTTGAAAGAATCACACAAAATTATGTGCTTTTGTGTGATGAATAGTCAAATGCTGCAGGCTTTGTTTAGTGCAGTAAAATAAACTAGAAGCATTTAGACAACACTTAAATAATTGTAAAAATAAATGTTATATAGCATAAATTAAAAATTTCAAATCAATTTTGCCTTGATCCCAGTTTAAACATCGGGCTCCAAGAGACCCCTCCTTGTGGCATGAAATGGAAAAAAAATTCCCACGCTTCATGACAGAGCATAAGGGAACAATGCAGGAGACCATACTAGGCAGAGTCCTAATGGAGGTGGTTTGCTATTGCCTTCCTCCAACTGTAATGGGGATGGATGATGATGATGATGATGATGATGGGGACACAACAACAACCAGTCATCTCGGGGCAGGTGAAAAATCCCTGACCCCGACGGGAATCGAACCTGGGACCCAATGCTCGGGAAGCGAGAACGCTGCCGCGAGACCATGAGCTGTGGAGCTCGTGGCATATGTTACAGAAAAGTCACCTCTTGAGATATGGGTTAAATGACTTCCATCTGTTGATACACTACCAAATACAGCAGTGGCCTCGTTTGTACTGTGTGTACAGTTACAATGCAGTGAGGCCAGTACACTGATGCTAGCAGTCCCATATGTGTTGTTATGGGTGAATACTGTAGATAGCCACTTGGAGGGGTACATCACCATGTTTTAAGAATGTTTGTAGTTGGTTGTAGGTGTATGAACTTGCAATAGTTCCCATGTCAGTAGTGAGATGTTGGCTGTCATCAGTATGCACTGACGACTGTTTGTGCCCTCTGGGACGCTCTTCATAACTGTATTAAGCTATAAAAAATCATTTACACACATCTTTGTCAAATTACTTTTAAAAAATTACTTCACTACAGTCTTGACACTATCGTATAACATTTCATTGTAGTTTCTTTGGAAAGGATGTTGAGTAGTTAACTGTCTACTCAGCAGAAATTAATGTAATGCTGGTGGTGAGCATTGCTTGAAAACTGAGAAACCAAAATGAAAGAGAGTTCAGGCCTAGATAGCAACAAGCTCAGTGTACTGACCAGAATTTGCTTAGTGAGCTACAGTGCGAGAACAGAAAGATTAGGGAATGGTTCAAGAATGGACAAACCAACATTTCAATTTGTCTTTGTGACAGTAATGTCACATTTTCGTTGGTAAGTAGTGTGGGATAGGGTAAGGATGACCTGCAAACATGGAAAACACTAAGGAACGCTCAGCCACATAGTTTGTCGATTGCAAACATAACTTGATATCTAGTAGGGTTATACAATGTGATGTCCAGTCAGAGCTGTGTGCCTGCCGCACCTCCCCTCCCCCCCCACGTTTGAATCTCCCACTGAAACCTGGTCAAATGAGTTACTTATGGTAGGGATGCTCAAATGTGATACTGCCCGCTGCATCCTTCCACTGTATCAATTGCAATTTTGACCGTGCTGTCTCCTCCAGAGATTGTCCCATGTATCTTAATGAGTGGACCATCCATGAGATCAGGATCAAGGAAAAAGTGCCTTACCCTGTCACTCACATGTTCTTGGCTAGTCAACAGGCCTGCATTTTACCATCTGGAACTTACAGTACCATTCCTGGTATACCTTGCTCCACAAAGGACATGGGCATGCAGACTTGCAACATTAAGTTCATCACCATGGTTTATCCCCATCTCTTTCTCCTCCATCTGTGCAAAAAGCCATTAAATTTTCACCTCCAGCAATAACATCACCTGCTACATAACCAGCAAGCCAGAAAGGATAAAAGGAATACTCATACGAAGACTTCTATGTCCCTCCAGCCAACAAACATCGAACTCCTCATCTGTCAGCTGCAAAGGATCCAAGAAACCAAACAAAGGCAAATGGCCACCACCAACTGTGTTTATGCCCTGGAATCTGCAGGTAGAGCAAGGGAGAATGCTGACACCCCTGTGGAGCTCGTGAAGGAGAATCCTTCAGCCCCTGTGCCGTGTAGCAGTAATTCTTCAAAGTCTGGCACTTGGCAGCCGTCTGGGTGACCCCCCCTTCATTTTTTCCCTCCTGCTCTTACCCTGACATGACTTTCCTCCAATGAGGAGGAATTATGGCTGCTCTTTAATTGCAGTGCCAATTTGTTCTCTGCCTCTAGGAAACAAAATTGCATTCCTTTGGCCACTTCCAGTTTTTACAGTCCACTTTGATCTTCCTGGCCAAGGATGGCATTCTACCTCATGGGGAGTCATGCTGCTCATGCGGGGTGATGTTCATAGTCACACCATCTCTCTGAACACCCGGGTGCAAGCTGTTGCAGCCTGCATTTTCCTTCCTTGCTTCACCTTTTCTCTTTGTACCATCTACATCTCTCCATCACTTAGTGTCACCTGGGCAGCCTTCCTCCAGCTTATTTGGCAACTCCCCCATCCCTTTTTGTGCTCAGTGACATTGTCACCATCCCCTTTGGAGCTCTCACAGGACCTGTCAGATAGGTGCCCTTTGAGCTGATCACCTCAATCTACTCAACAGCATCTACTTTAACACTGGGGCACTCATGTTCCTTCCAGAATCCACACACACCTTCCCACTTGGACTTCACATTTGGCACTGTCCAGCTTGCCAGTCTTCTCGACTGGTGTGTTCTCTTTGACACATACTCAAGTTACCATTTCCATTTGTGGACTCCTACCCCATCTACATGTAAACACAAATGGCAGGTTTTTAAGGCTTTCAGGAGGCTTTACTCCTCCCCGGTGCCCTTAGATAAACATGATTTCCTCAGTTGTCATGACCAGGTAGAGTACCCTACCCACATTATTCTTACTGCTGCAGAACATTGCTGTCCTCACATCTCATCTCTTCCATGCTGTGTCCTGGTCCTTTGGTGGACTGAGGCATGCTGTGATGCAATTCGCCCCTGGAGACATGCTCTCCACATTTTTAACAATCATCCAGTGATGGGAAGCTACTCTCTTCATAAACAGTTGCATACACAGTGTCGTTGCATTTTTCGGGAAAGCAGAAGAGCTAGGTGCATTTGCCTTACTAGTCCTTTTAACAGTTTTATTTCATCTTCCACTGTGTGGGCCACTCTGCAGTGGCTCTGTGGGAGCAAGATCCATTCTTAAATTTCCTGCCTGACTACAGCAGATGATATCATAATGGACCTTATTGCTATCTCCAACATGTTGGGCGACTATTTTGTGAGGATTTCAAGCTCCACGCACTTTTCACCCCGCCTTCTCCATTGGAGTGGAGGCGGCTTGCGTAATACCATTCTTTTCTCAGAATTGTGAATGCTAAAATGACACTTTTACTATGGGGGAGCTAGATCATGCTCTTAATTCCTCCTGATACCTGCCTCAAGACCAGACAATGTTAATGTTCTGATGGTGCAGCACTCTTCTCTTGCGGGCAAGCACTTTCTCCGTCATGTATACAGACGCATCTGGACAGATGGCACGTTTCCCAGACATTGGTGTAAAGCCACTGTCATACCCACACCTAAGCCCTTGTAAGGACAAGCACCTTCCTTCTAGTTCTAGCCCCATTTCTCACCATCCGTGTTCGCAAGGTGTTGGTACATGTGATTCAGGTCTCGAAATCTACTAACCACTGCACAATGTGAATTTCCAACACACCATCCTGCAGTTGACCATCTCATAACCTTGTCAACCCGTGTCATTTCTGTGGAAATAACACTGTACCTGCATTTTTTGACCTGGAGAAAATGTAAAATTCATGCTGGAGGACTGGTATACTCCATACTCTCTACACATGGGGCTTCTAAGGCCGCCTGCACCATTCCTTTCAGGAATTTTTAAAAGACACCTTTCAAGGTACATAAGGGTTTTGGCTTGTCAAACCCATTTATCCAGGAAAATGCTGTACCTCAGGGATCCATCCTGAGTGTTGTCCTTGCTGTCACCTTCGATACTGTTATGGCCTGTATGTCGCAGGGCAAATCCGGCTCCCTTTTCATTGATGATTTTTCGATCTATTGCATTTTCCCACAGACTGGTCTCATTGAGCAGCGTCTTCAGTGATGTCTTGATTGTCTTTACTCATGGAGCATTGACAAAGGCTTTTGCTTTTCCACTGTCAAAACTGTTTCTATGAATTTCTGGCAGTGCAATGGGTTTCTTCCACTGTCTTTACATCTTGAGCCTGTTGTGCTTCTGTTTGCTGAAACTGTGAAATTCCTGGGGCTCATGCTTGATAGGAAATTTTCTTAGTCCTCCCACA
Organism: Schistocerca cancellata; assembly: GCF_023864275.1. Lineage (NCBI taxonomy): Eukaryota > Metazoa > Arthropoda > Insecta > Orthoptera > Acrididae > Schistocerca > Schistocerca cancellata. The sequence continues at coordinate 93,686,196 of NC_064635.1, read as the reverse complement.
TCTTACTTGGCTGCCTGCTATACCCTGTCCCTCAATGTCCCATCAACAGCACTTCCTGGGGAGTGGATTGGACCTTCCTCCTCAAGTTCCACAGATCCCTTGTCCATTCAAAACTAGGCTATCAGTGTTCTTTTTATGCATCCATCTTACACCATCATCACATCTGTTTGGCTACTGAAGCATTTTATGCTAGCCCAATTGAGAGTATGAATGCAGAAGCTGCTGAATTACCACAGTCAGACTGGTGTGATGTTCTCCTCAACAGGTGCACATGGTGTTTGTTTGCCAGGCCTGGCTACCCATCCTCTGCCCTCTTTTTTGATGATTATTTTCACCATCAGTGTTAGGTGCATCCTTCTTCTGTTACTTCCCATTTTGGCTATTGCTCCAGCTGCTTAAATACATGCTACCTGACACTTTACCAACCTCGGCTTCTTGTGGCAGCCTGTGTTCACTCCAGACTTCATAAGAACACTAATCCAGATTTGATCTATTGCATAAGTTTCTCAACCTTTGCATGGAACATAGCAATAGTACATTTGTGTACACTGATGGCCGTCAGACTGATTGTGGTGTCACGGGTGCCTTTGTCATTTGTGTTGACAAATTTCGGTACCAGCTTCCAGAACACAGCTAAGTATTTACAGCAGAGCTTTTTGTTCTGTATCAAGCCACACATTACATTTGGCAATGCAGGCTTTTCAATTGTCATCTGCTCCAGTTCTCTCGTATCCCTTCAGATCCTCTGTGTGCTGCACAAGGTCCATCCCTTAGTGCAACTGGTTGAAGAAAGCTTCCACTTGCTCACTCTTTATGGAGCTACTGTGATGTTTATGTGGGTACCTGGTCATCTCGGTCTGATCAGAAATGCAGCTTCTCTTGTTGCTGCCAAGGCAACAGACTACCTCAGCCTGCTAGTTCTTCCATACCGTCTGATGATCTCTGTGTTGCCATCAGTCCACAGGTGGTACCCTTGGGCATCACCACTGGTCCCCCCTTCATGGGAACAAGCTCCTGGAAAGTCCAGCTGCTTGTCATCAGCCTTTGACAGTTTGGCATTTCCTGACAGAATCCCCTTTTTTCAACCACTTATCTTCTCATTTATGTTTGCTGCCTGAGTTATTACCCATTTTTGCGAAAGCTGCACAGGCAGTTGACCCTGTCTTACCTTTCATCTATCGTAGCAATACAGCAAATGACATTTAATATTTAGTTCTGGATCTCTGTTGTCTCTATGGGAAATTTTATGCAACTTTCTCCCCAAGGAATTTTTCAGTTTTAACTGTCTCTCGTCTGTAGATTCAACTTAACGAGCACTTACTTTTAACTCCTTTTTGTCTTAGTTTTCAGATGCTCTGACATGGGCACATATGACCTTAGTTGTTCTTGTGCCCTAGAATAAAACAAATAAAACAATCAAAGTGTTAAGAATATACTTGATGGGGTTTCTAAAAACAAATTCAAATTCAAATTGAATTTCATTAAGATTTCAGATGTGGAACCCTTTTGCAGCTTTGACTGGACTCCCTTTATGAGTGCTGACAGGAAATGCACAATTGGGTTCTTTAGAAGTGAAGCAGTGTTTCTTCATGTATAAGGAACTATTGAACTCAGTGTGTCCATGACTTAGTGTGAAAAACTGAAGTGATTTGTGTAATCTGATATAACAGAACCCTGGAAATGGGGCAAAAATAGTTAATGTAGCTGATGTAAATCAAATAAAGTAATTCCATTGGCACCTTTTGATCTGTATTTTGAGAACCTTCTTGCTCCTTTGTGGCCATAACTTATGGCTTACAATCCTTTTACTTTCACCATTTTTTAGGGGAAGAATAAAAGAAAAATATGTGAAAGATGTACTTGGCTAAATGACATACTTAGATAATTTAAAAGTAAAATAGTTGATAAACTGCAATAACATATTTGTTCTATTACATTGTAGTGGTAAAATTGAGCAAATTGGGTTATATTTTGCAATAAATATTTATCAGTCCTTTGCCTTTTTACAATGACAGTATTGCTGAACAGCCTTGAATTCTCTGCATAACAGTTCCTCTTGACACATGCACTGACGACTAAGATTATAAATCAGCATTGTACTGTAAGAGACAATTGAATGGCATTAGATTGTTAGCCATCTGCCTCTGGGCCACCCCTCTTACAGACTTTCAGGAAAACCAAGCAGATCTATGCTGATCTATCTTACTTCATCACAGTTGGACTTGTAGCAATATAACTGATTTTAATTCTGAATATTGTCTTTTTAATGAATAATAAAAGATGACCTGAATTACTAGCACATTAGTAAATCCACAAACCATTAATTCTTACTGCAAAAATGCGTTTAGTTTGTATAAGTTGTTAAACTTGGATATATTCATTCAATGGTGTCTTGTTTCTCTAACTATGACTCAAGAAATTGAAATTCCTTTTCAAACTTGGTGAAGAGGTGGGACATTGAAAGACAGTAAGTACCATCATATAAAATCAGTGTCGTTGACAGGGTTTAGATCTTGTTTTCCTGTCAGATCCCTCACACTACCAGTTTGTTGTTTTTACTCCTCCATTTGGCCTCCTGTCTCTCTTCTGCATTCTGATTCTCATCTGAGATCATGAAAACTTTGTACTGCCTGTCCCAATTTGTCATTGGCATTGACTGAATTTTTAAAGATGATTTCAATATTTCATTTATATTTACTGATTTAGCCTATATGACAACTGCAGGGTTGTCTTACTGACGTCCAAAGTGGGAGACAGTTCCACTTTCTTCCAAGGTTGTCTTCAGTGTGGCTATTGTGTGAGGATGAACACTGTCAGCAGCAACATACCTTCCAGCAGCAGGTCAAACATGTTCTTTTATGCAGTTCATATTGATGCTCAAGCTGACTATGTGCTAGATTGCCATGTGAAATGTAATTTAAGTGATGAGCCTCATATGGTTGAATTTTGTTGCAAGGAGAATGAAATAGTCACCTACTGCTCAAGTGTAAACTTGGAGGTGGACTGTGTTGTGTCTTCCAAAATGTGGAGTTTCAATGGAGTAATTAAAACACAGTAGGATAGAAAAGCTCGTGTCAAAGAATTTGATAAGTAGTTCAATGTGACTTTTCATATTAGAGCACAGCATTGCACATACACCTAAAATTAAGTAGATTGTCTCCAAGTTGCCCTGGAAAGGAAAGTTGCTACTCACCATATAACAGAGATGCTGAGTTGGAGATGGCACAACAAAAAGACTGTCACAAATATAACTGGTTATAGTAGTTACAGGTACTCCTTTTAGGGTATGCAGTACTGTAGTCCAGTGTAACACAAATGAATATTGACAAATACTTAACACAGGCTTGTGTTTGCTTTTACTTCCAGTTCCAAGAACATCTACCAGCCAGGGAAAGTAGCTGTTTTCTATGCCATGAACTGGTGGGAATTACAGGGACTCCCATGACTGCCCTCACCAGTACCAGCAGAATCAGCCTCAGCCAGAAGCTGGGTGAAATTATACACATGTGGAATATAGAAATTGACAGAAGAGGAATGCTCTGTGAAAGATGCTGTTCACAAATTAATGAGATAGATGAGAAGGAAACGCGAGTGAAGCAGCTGAAAAAAATAATTATACTCCGTGTGCTCCCCAGGGACCCTGATTATGGTAAGCACTGCAGATGTTCCACAAATGAGTCACATTATCTGATTTTTAGTGTTTATGTTAATTTTGTCTTGAAACAAATTATTGTGATTTCAGCACATGGAAAAGTGTGGGGAGGGGAATGGTGTGATCATTATAGTTGAGAGTGGTTTATGGCTGTTATGGAACACTGAGAACGCTGCTATTTTGGTGGAACACCTAGCTTATTTTGAAGGTTAATAAATGTAAAAGACTCATAATCCTGTTTTATTCAGTGATTACTTCAATTTTAAATTATAACAAACAACATAGAGATCAGAACAAAGCAAAAAATCCTTTTGTGTTTTTCCAAAAAGCTTTACTGTTCTGGTATCCTGGTTAGAGACAGTAAGAAAATTATGAAACATGTCCAGTGAAATGTTCTAAACAGCATTACTCTCCTTTGATTTTCATAACATTTACTCATGTGCTCCTAAATCCAGAAATTTAGGTGTAAAGAAAACCAAGTTCACAAGAGATGGCATGCAGTATGGCATCTGAACTACAGAATTCTTTATACTGTGCACCTAAATGTGTTAATCATTGGCCTAGTTCTTTGCAACCTTCATCAGAAACAGCTTTATGAGGTCTCGTGTCTTTGGCACACATTGCAACACACTTCTGTGTTATACTATTGTTTATTACTTCTACTATCCTTGAAGGAGCTGTGTCAGTGTGGGTTTTATCACAAATGTGTTACTTTAAATGAGTGATTCCTGACTGGGAACACAATAATGCAAAGCTGTATATGTGGAATACGTACCTACTAGACTTGATGTTTCCATGCCTAACCAATCAAAATGTACTCTATACTTCACTGATTAGATCCCCACTATTTACTTCCTCAATGTGTATGCATTGATTCCAGTCTTAGTCCTCACTGCATTGGCTGTCTCATGTTGCAAGATTATTTACACATAAAATGAGAAGACATTGCTGGATGTAGCCAAGCATTATAGACATATTGAATGTCTTTGGAGTGAAACATTATCGAGGCGTGATGAAATAAATTTGACTTCTACTGCAATATCACATTGGAACAACTGAATAGTGACAGATGAAAATTTCTTTTGCACTCTGGGTATCAGTCTGTTTCCTTCCTAACCCAAATCTCCACAGTAGTGTACCCTATATATTACTCTTCTTTGCTTGCAGGTCTACTGTACTCCTGTGGGATATCTGACATTGCAGTGCATTTGGACTGACAGGCCAATATTACATCAGGCATGAATATTTATAAAAGTGTGGTGTCTGTTCCTTTGGATGTCTGTTCCTTTGGATGTCTGTTCCTTTGGATGTCTGTTCCTTTGGATGTCTGTTCCTTTGGATGTCTGTTCCTTTGGATGTCTGTTCCTTTGGATGTCTGTTCCTTTGGATGTCTGTTCCTTTGGATGTCTGTTCCTTTGGATGTCTGTTCCTTTGGATGTCTGTTCCTTTGGATGTCTGTTCCTTTGGATGTCTGTTCCTTTGGATGTCTGTTCCTTTGGATGTCTGTTCCTTTGGATGTCTGTTCCTTTGGATGTCTGTTCCTTTGGATGTCTGTTCCTTTGGATGTCTGTTCCTTTGGATGTCTGTTCCTTTGGATGTCTGTTCCTTTGGATGTCTGTTCCTTTGGATGTCTGTTCCTTTGGATGTCTGTTCCTTTGGATGTCTGTTCCTTTGGATGTCTGTTCCTTTGGATGTCTGTTCCTTTGGATGTCTGTTCCTTTGGATGTCTGTTCCTTTGGATGTCTGTTCCTTTGGATGTCTGTTCCTTTGGATGTCTGTTCCTTTGGATGTCTGTTCCTTTGGATGTCTGTTCCTTTGGATGTCTGTTCCTTTGGATGTCTGTTCCTTTGGATGTCTGTTCCTTTGGATGTCTGTTCCTTTGGATGTCTGTTCCTTTGGATGTCTGTTCCTTTGGATGTCTGTTCCTTTGGATGTCTGTTCCTTTGGATGTCTGTTCCTTTGGATGTCTGTTCCTTTGGATGTCTGTTCCTTTGGATGTCTGTTCCTTTGGATGTCTGTTCCTTTGGATGTCTGTTCCTTTGGATGTCTGTTCCTTTGGATGTCTGTTCCTTTGGATGTCTGTTCCTTTGGATGTCTGTTCCTTTGGATGTCTGTTCCTTTGGATGTCTGTTCCTTTGGATGTCTGTTCCTTTGGATGTCTGTTCCTTTGGATGTCTGTTCCTTTGGATGTCTGTTCCTTTGGATGTCTGTTCCTTTGGATGTCTGTTCCTTTGGATGTCTGTTCCTTTGGATGTCTGTTCCTTTGGATGTCTGTTCCTTTGGATGTCTGTTCCTTTGGATGTCTGTTCCTTTGGATGTCTGTTCCTTTGGATGTCTGTTCCTTTGGATGTCTGTTCCTTTGGATGTCTGTTCCCTGTTCCTTTGGATGTCTGTTTATTTATTTATTTATTTATTTATTTATTTATGTAGCATCCAATATATCACACATGTGATATAGGATTTGTCATTTGAATACATGTAACACCTAACAACACATACACATAATAAATGGACAAACACATACAAACAGCAAAACAAATTACATACACACAGTACATAAATAGTGTACAAGAACTTATTACACAAAAACAAAAGTATGTGCTCATGATAAACAATTATAGATCATGAACTACGCCTTATACACAAAACATATTATGGATGTTTAACAGATTTTCTGTAAGTACCATAATTCTGAATTTGAAAACCTAATTAAATTAGTTTAAATTTTTTAAAAATAAGTACAGGTTTCAATCCACAGTCTGAGACAGATATTCATTTACTCGGTAGTAGCATTTTTCCATCAAGCATTTTTTTTTATTTCATGCGTGAAATTATTTTTGCCTTTCAATTCTTTAATTTGAGATGAAAGTGCATTTAAAAGCTTTATTCCTAAGTGGCTAACATGTTTCTGACTTCTAGTTTTTGCTACACAGGGAATGTGGAAGTCTTTACAATGCCTTGTATTGTGATCATAGTAGCTTGAGTTTGGTTTGGAGATTGCAGTTATTTTTACTGATCATTTCCAGGCATTTAAAAATATATATCAATGGTATTGTCAGTATCTTTAGTTGTCTGAATATGGGTCTACAGTGAGTTTGTGGTGGGCTGTGTGTCATGATAAGAATAGCTCTTTTTTGCATAATAAAAATTTCATTTAGTCTTGACCTGGTTTTTCCCCAAAAGCGTATGCCATAGCTTGCAACTGATTGGAAATAACTAAAGTACACCACTCTAATACATTCCTTGCTACATACCTTGGATATTATTCTTGAGGCAAAACATGCTTAGCTAAGTTTCTGAGTAAGACATACACTGTGTTCATTCCAGTTTAAATCTTGGTTAATTCACATTCCCAGAAACTATGTGGTGCACACTTTTTTATTTGTTTGCTATCCAGCATAAGGCACATATTGTCCCCTTGACACTTGCTTCCACACTGTATAAAGTTTGTTTTCTTTGTATTTAATTTCAGCTTATTTCAATAAAACCATTACTGTATGTATGAGAGCATTTTTTCTGCTGTAGTACACAGTGATTCTTTTTATCACTAATTATGATACTTGTCATCTGCAAATAGTAGAATTTTGGCTGAGCTGTCTGGAGCCTGTATGTCATTGATATAAATTAGAAATAACAATGGGTCCAGAATGCTGCCCTGTGGAACACCTATTTCAATTTGTTTTGGTTCAGATATGAGTTTAAAATTGTGAACATTGCTGGATGACCTCAGCTCAACAACTTGTGACCTGTTTTGCAGATAAGATTCAAACCATTTTTTAACAGTACCCCTGATGCCTATTGCTTAAAAGTTTCCCTAGTAATATTGCATGGTTCACAGTATCGAAGGCTTTGGATAAATCTAGATTAATTCCAACAACCTGTTTATTTGACTCCAAATTTCTTACTTTTTCTGTTGTGTAGTCCAATATGGCTGTTTCTGTACTGTGCCCTGCTCGAAAACCATGTTGACTCTTATTTATTAGTTTGTTTTTCTAGATATTTTGTAACCCTGATTTTCATTAATTCCTCAAGTACTTTGGAGAGGGCTGGGAGGACAGATATGGGTTGGTAATTTTCTATTTTATGTCTGTCACCATTTTTGTATAGAGGTATCACTTTAGAGATTTTAAGTCTATCCAGAAATATCCCTTCAGTAAGGGACAAGTTTGCTATGTGCACTATAGGTTTGACAACACATGGAGCAATTTCCTTAATTATTGATACAGGTATATCATCCAACCCAGAGGACATTTTGGATTTCAAGCACTTAATGACTTTTAGAACTTCATGCTCATCTGTTGTGATTGCCATCATGCTGGTATTTACCATTGGAGTCATCACTATTGGTTGTTGCTCAAATTTACTACTTAAAGTAAGGGGAATATTTACAAAATAATTGTTTGCTTTGTTTGCCATGGCATCTTTTTCTATGGAGATATTTTCATTATTTTTAAGATTGATTTCCTGTTCTTTAGTTTGACCCCCATTTTTTTTTTACCATTTTCCATATCATTGTGGACTTGTTCCTAGCCTGCCTTATTAATCAATCATTACTTAATAATTTAGCTTTCACTATTACTTTGCAGTAAGGGCTTTTGTATGTCCTCACATACTCAACAAACTGCTGAACATGACATGTTTTTAATTTTAAACGCCAGCCGGAGTGGCCGTGCAGTTCTACGTGCTACATTCTGGAACTGAGCGACCGCTACAGTCACAGGTTCGAATCCTGCCTCGGGCATGGATGTGTGTGATGTCCTTAGGTTAGTTAGGTTTAATTGGTTCTAAGTTCTAGGTGACTGATGACCTCAGAAGTTAAGTCGCATAGTGCTCAGAGCAATTTAATCCATTTTAACTTTAAACTTAGTAATTTCATGGTTTCACTTGACTTTTTAATTCCGGGTGTAATCCAGGTCCCTTTGGATCCAGATCCCCCCTACGGGTCCGGGGATTAGAATAGGCCCGAGGTATTCCTGCCTGTCGTAAGAGGCGACTAAAAGGAGTCCATCCCCCTCACGGGGGTAGTTAGCGCCTGCGTCCGGAGACGGACGGTTCCACGACCTATAATCGTGGTCTTTTTGGTTTTTCACTTCTCGTTTCTTCCTTCCTTTTGTTGGTTCCTTTCTTTGCTCTTCTCCACCTCACTGTTTTCCTTACTCTTTCCCTTGACTTCTCCTTGCCTTCTCATTGCCTTTTTCTCCTTGCCTTCTCATTGCCTTTTTCTCCTTGCCTTCTCATTGCCTTTTTCTCCTTGCCTTCTCATTGCCTTTTTCTCCTTGCCTTCTCATTGCCTTTTTCTCCTTGCCTTCTCATTGCCTTTTTCTCCTTGCCTTCTCATTGCCTTTTTCTCCTTGCCTTCTCATTGCCTTTTTCTCCTTGCCTTCTCATTGCCTTTTTCTCCTTGCCTTCTCATTGCCTTTTTCTCCTTGCCTTCTCATTGCCTTTTTCTCCTTGCCTTCTCATTGCCTTTTTCTCCTTGCCTTCTCATTGCCTTTTTCTCCTTGCCTTCTCATTGCCTTTTTCTCCTTGCCTTCTCATTGCCTTCTTCTCCTTGCTTTCTCATTGCCTTCTTCTCCTTGCCTTCTCTGGTCTCCGGCTCGGCGTTTGAGGCAGTTGTCCTCTTTCTCCCTCTCTCTCTTCTTTTTCCTCTTCTTCCTTCCTCCCTGTGCGTGCCTGAAGGCCGACCCACGCGTTCACACGCGTAGCCGGTGACGGGGTAACGCGTAAGTCCCCGCCCTGGGTAGACATGTAAGGCACGCGCGTACCCCCTGGTAAAGGCCAGGCGCGGGGAGGGGTGATTTCCTGAGCTGATACCTTCTGACCATGCCGATTGGTCCCTCCGTCTGTTTCTCGGGAGGTGTGACCTGAGGTGTAAACATTCACCTAAGGCGGCAGTGCCCTCTGAGAGGGTCCCCACAAGGAAAAGCGCGCCATCGGAGACGCTGGCAATCATGGGGGATTCCTCCGCAATGGATTCTACTCCATCTCTTTCGACTTCGACCCAAAAACGAAAACGTGACCAGTCAACAGTGACAAAAGTACTACCGCCTGCCCCACAGTTCCTCGTAGTTTCTCTATCTGAGGACTGAAAGGATTTTTCCTCTGTCAACCCTTTCGTTATTCAGAAGGGCGTAGATGCCATAGCGGAATCTGTCAAATCTTGTACCAGGTTGCGTAACGGCACCTTATTACTAGAAACTGAAAGTGCCTTTCAGGCACAAAAACTGCTTCGGGCCACCCTCCTGTACACGTTCCCTGTCTGGGTGGAGGCCCACTGAACTTTGAATTCGTCTCGTGGTGTAGTCTATACTAGCTCCCTCGACGGATTGACTGACGAGGAGCTTCAATCTTTCCTCGCTGAGCAGGGCGTGACGGCTGTCCATAGGGTAATGAAAAAGGTCAACAATGACCTTGTACCGACCCGGACACTTTTCTTGACCTTCGATAGTGTTAAGCTGCCATCGCGCATCAAGGCGGGCTACGAGGTTATTTCTGTTCGCCCCTATGTCCCGACACCTACTCGCTGCTACCAGTGTCAGCATTTCAATCACACTCGACAGTCTTGTTCCAATGCGGCTAAATGTGTCACTTGTGGCAGGGACGCCCATGAGGGTGACTGTCCACCTCCGTCTCCTCGTTGTGTGAACTGTCAGGGTGACCATGCCGCATCCTCCCGCGACTCCCCTGTCTATAAGGAAGAACGCTGTATCCAAGAAATTCGGGTCAAAGAGAAAGTGTCCACCTCGGCTGCTCGCAAGCTATTGGCTAGTAGGAAGCCCACGCTGCTCCCAGCGGGGAAATACAGTACTGTCCTCGCCTCTCCTCGGACTACCCGGGAGGTAGCAACCCAGACATGCGATCTGACCTTCAGCACCACGGTCGTCCGTTCGGCCAGTGCTAAGATCGCGCGGTCGACGTCTCCTCTTCCTCCCATCACCCCACAGACACCAGCCCCTTCCTCAGCTTCTGCTAAGACGAAGACCCCGAAGTCAGATGCACGGGCCTTCAAGAAGGAACCATCCCGTGCAGACTTCCTCCGTACCTCGACCTCCCAGCCTTCGACCGGTACTTCCACCAAACGTCCTTCCAAAAAGGCGCATAGGAAGCACAGTTCTCCTTCTCTGCCACGGCGCATTTCTTCTCCTGCGCCACCCAGCGGTTGCCGCCCCAGGCCATCATCCGTTTCACCTGGCCGCACCGCTGGTAGCCGTACATCTGGCCGTTCACCGGCGGAGGAAGCTCCCCCTCCCGGCCATCCTCCCGAGATGGCCGATGACCCTATAGACCCCATGGATGATGACTGTCTGCCTACTGATAGCGGCGGCAGTGCTCGCTCGAAGCCAGGCCCTAAGCGGCCTTAGAGGTGACCCCTTCTCTCATCTTCCTTTTGTTACGATGGCACTTATTCACTGGAATATTCGCAGCATTCGCTCCAACCGAGAGGACTTGAAGTTGCTGCTCCGCTTGCACCGTCCGCTCGTCGTAGCCCTCCAGGAAACGAAGCTATGCCCATGCGATCAAATTGCCTTGGCACACTACACCTCTGTGCGTTTTGACCTACGCCCTGTGGCAGGTATCCCAGCTCATGGAGGGGTTATGTTGCTGGTCCGGGATGATATTTACTACGATCCCATCACGTTGCACATCGGCCTGCAGGCAGTTGCCATCCGCATTACTCTCCCCACTTTTACGTTTTCCTTTTGTACCGTTTACACTCCATCGTCATCTGCCGTTACCAGGGCAGACATGATGCAACTTATTGCTCAGCTACCTGCACCATTTTTGTTAACTGGAGACTTCAATGCCCACCATCCCCTTTGGGGCTCTCCAGAATCCTGCCCGAGGGGCTCCTTGTTAGCAGACCTTTTCAACCAGCTCAATCTTGTCTGCCTCAATACTGGCGCCCCTACTTTTCTTTCGGACACATCTCACACCTATTCCCATTTAGACCTCTCTATATGTACTCCCCAACTTGCACGCCGGTTTGAGTGGTATGCACATGCTGATAAATATTCGAGCGACCACTTCCTGTGTGTTATCCATCTCCTGCAGCATACTCCCTCTCCGTGCTCCTCTAGTTGGACCATCTCCAAGGCAGACTGGGGGCTCTTCTCTTCCAGGGCGACCTTTCAGGATCAAACCTTCCCAAGCTGCGATCATCAGGTCGCACACCTCATGGAAGTCATTCTCGCTGCTGCTGAATATTCCATCCCTCACTCTACTTCTTCTCCACGTCGTGTACCGGTCCCCTGGTGGACCGCAGCATGTAGAGACGCTTTACGTGCTCGTCGACGTGCTTTACGCACCTACAAACGCCACCCTACAGTGGCGAATTGTATTAATTATAAACGATTATGTGCTCAGTGTCATCGTATTATTAAAGAAAGCAAGAAAGCCAGCTGGGCTGCTTTCACAAGCACCTTCAACAGTTTTACTCCTTCGTCTGTTGTCTGGGGTAGCCTGCGCCGGCTATCTGGCACTAAGGTCCACTCACCAGTTTCTGGCTTGAAGGTCGCGAATGAAGTCCTTGTGGCCCCTGAGGCTGTCTCCAATGCCTTCGGCCGCTTTTTCGCAGAGGTTTCGAGCTCCGCTCATTACCACCCTGCCTTCCTCCCCCGCAAACAGGCAGAGGAGGCTAGGCCACCTGACTTCCGCTCCTCGAATTGTGAAAGTTATAATGCCCCATTCACCATGCGGGAACTCGAAACCGCACTTGGCCGATCACGGTCCTCCGCTCCAGGGCCTGATTCTATTCATATTCAGATGCTGAAGAACCTTTCTCCTGCGGGTAAAGGTTTTCTTCTTCGTACATACAATCGCATCTGGATTGAGGGACATGTTCCCGCATGCTGGCGCGAGTCTATTGTTGTCCCGATTCCTAAGCCGGGGAAGGACAAGCACTTGCCTTCCAGTTATCGACCTATCTCACTTACCAGCTGTGTCTGTAAAGTGATGGAGCGAATGGTTAACTCTCGATTGGTTTGGCTGCTCGAGTCTCGACGCCTACTTACCAATGTACAATGTGGATTTCGTAGGCGCCGCTCTGCTGTTGACCATCTGGTTACATTGTCGACCTTCATTATGAATAACTTCTTGCGGAAGTGCCCGACCGCGGCTGTATTCTTTGATTTGGAGAAGGCTTACAACACCTGTTGGAGGGCGGGCATTCTCTGCACCATGCATACATGGGGCCTTCGCGGTCGCCTCCCTCTTTTTATTCGCTCCTTTTTAATGGATCGACAGTTCAGGGTACGTGTGGGTTCTGTCCTGTCCGACACCTTTCGCCAGGAGAATGGGGTGCCACAGGGCTGAGTTTTGAGCGTCGCTCTCTTCGCCATCACGATCAATCCAATAATGGATTGCCTCCCAGCTGATGTATCAGGCTCCCTTTTTGTGGATGATTTTACCATCTATTGCAGTGCGCAGTGTACACGTGTCCTGGAGCACTGTCTTCAGCGTTCACTTGACCGTCTTTACTCCTGGAGTGTCGCCAATGGCTTCCGTTTTTCTGCCGAGAAGACGGTCTGTATTAACTTCTGGCGCTACAAAGAGTTTCTCCCACCGTCCTTACGACTCGGTCCCGTTGCTCTCCCAATCGTGGAGACAACCAAATTTTTAGGCCTTACCTTTGACAGGAAACTTAGCAGGTCTCCACATGTGTCATATTTGGCCGCCCGTTGTACCCGTTCTTTAAATGTCCTCCGTGTTCTCAGTGGTATGTCGTGGGGAGCGGATCGAACTGTCCTACTTCGTCTATATCGGTCGTTCGTCCGCTCCAAGCTGGATTATGGGAGCTTCGTATACTCCTCTGCACGGCCATCCATCTTACGCCGCCTCAACTCCATACAACATCGGGGTTTACGACTTGCGATCGGAGCATTTTATACTAGTCCCGTAGAGAGTCTTCATGCTGACGCTGGCGAATTGCCACTCACCTACCGGCGCGATATACTGCTTTGTCGGTATGCCTGTCGGCTACTGTCAATGCCCGACCATCCGTCTTATCGTTCCTTTTTCGACGACTCTCTCGACTGTCAATACGGGTTGTATGTCTCTGCCCTGCTACCCCCTGGAGTTCGCTTTCGTCGCCTCCTTCAACACCTTAATTTTTCACTCCCTGCAACCTTTCGAGTGGGCGAGAGCCACACGCCACCTTGGCTCCAGGCTCAGGTCCGCGTTCGCCTTGACCTCAGCTTGCTCCCAAAAGAGGTTACCCCCGGTTCGGTCTACCACTCCCGTTTTTTGGAACTTCGTTCGAAGTTCATCAACATGACTTTCATTTATACAGATGGCTCTAAGACCAATGACGGGGTCGGGTGTTCCTTTATTGTCGGGGCACAAAGATTCAAATACCGGCTCCATGGCCTTTGTTCGGTCTTCACAGCTGAGCTCTTTGCCCTCTACCAGGCTGTTCTTTACATCTGCCGCCACCGACATTCTGCTTATGTCATCTGCTCCGACTCCCTGAGCGCCATCCAGAGCCTCAGTGATCCGTACCCGGTTCACCCTTTCGTACACCGGATCCAATGCTCTCTTCAGCAGCTGGTGGACGTCGGTTCTCTGGTTAGCTTTATGTGGGTTCCTGGCCATGTCGGTATCCCTGGGAACGAAGCTGCAGATGCCGCGGCCAAGGCTGCGGTCCTCCAGCCTCGGACAGCTTCTTGTTGTGTCCCTTCGTTCGATTTTAGCAGGGTCATTTGTCGGCGCATCTTATCGCTGTGGCATGCCGATTGGGCTGCACTTACAGACAACAAGCTTTGGGCCTTAAAACCTCTTCCCGTGGCTTGGACGTCCTCCTCATGCCCTTCTCGGTGAGAGGAGGTCGTTTTAGCCCGGTTAAGAATTGGGCACTGCCGGTTCAGCCATCGCCATTTGCTGACGGCTGCGCCGGCGCCGTTCTGCCCATGTGGGCACTTGCTGACGGTTAGACACATTTTAATGTCCTGTCCAGATCTTAACACACTGCACCTCGATCTTAACCTGCCTAATACTTTCGATGCCATTTTAGGGGTGACCCACGAGCAGCTGCTCGTGTTCTTCATTTTATCAATTTGACAAACCTCGCTAAGGACATTTGATGATGCTGTTTTTTAATCCTATGCCTGTCAGTCTGTCTTTTATCGTGTTTTCCCTTTTAGTTGTTGTTGTCAACTTGTGCCTCGCGGTGCATTCTTACAGTAGTCAGGGCGCTAATGACCATTGAAGTTGTGCGCCCTAAAACCCCAAAAAAAAAAAAAAGGATCCAGATGATCTATAACTTAAAAGCCTTTTTGGGAAACACATTTCAAAGTATGTCATAGAAGTGGAAGCAAATGTATTGTAAGCATCATTTGTGTTTGTTTGTGCCAAGACCTCTGACCAAACTGCATTTTTTAAATTATTTTTGAACTGATTACAATTTTCAGTAGAGATAAATCGTTTGTACTCCTTTTTATTTTCCTCCTCCTTGGGCATTGCAGTGAGATTAAAGGTTAGTGCATTATGATCTGATAATCCTATATTCACATTTGTAACTGCAACTTCATGTGTGACCATATTTGAGAAGATGTTATGTATTAGGCTTTCACTGAAATCTGATGTTCTAGTGGGAACTGATATGTGGGGGAACATGTTGAAGCTTTTTAGCATGTCTAAAAACTTGTTTTTTACTGAACTATGGACCGATAGATTAATATTAGTCACCACAAAGAATTTTGGTTGAGTTCTCATTTGAGAAAGTGTTCAGCATTTCTTCCAAATTCTTAAGAAAGACTTCAGTATCTCCAGATGGTGATCTGTAAATTATTTTCTTCTTTAAACTATATAACTGAATGGTGACTGCTTCAAAATCCTTTTCTATTATTAATGGGTCAGCCTCGTATCTTAACTTATATTTAAGCTTGGGATTTAGATAAATGCATACACCACCACCTTTGGCATTTTGCCTACTGTACTGACTGGTAAGTTTATATTATTTGTGACCAAAAGGATTTAAACTATATCTGTAAATTATATAAGGCTCAGTCACAACTTCTGTGCATGGCTATGACAGGTGGCGTGGGCAGCCTATCACGTTAGGCTGCGGTCTCCTGATCTCACATTTTGTGCCCCCTTACTCAGTTGTGCAGGGCTCTGACACTTGTCTCACTCCTCTGTCAACACAGCTTCCCTTTCATGTCATTTGTCACCTAACACTGCAGTCAGGTGTCATGAGGTGTAACTATTTAATACAATGATATATTATATTCTGTACCTTATCTTCTATACTTCTTCTCAAACTCTGTTATAATTACTTTAAAAATAAAAATTGATGTCTTTGATGCATTACATTTTTATAAATAACTTACTATGCCACTTTTGACTCAACAAATTATTTATTCCCTTCATCATCACACTCGTGAACTACACTAAAATATCACCTTCATTCAGTAAAAAAACTCACAATAACTTTGAAGGTACCTCTTCTGTGTCTCACAACATACATCAGTTGTTGAACTAACTCTCCTTTGGCAGCCTATGCCATTACAGGACAGTGTGGTGACACCACAGAATACTTATTTCCACAGCATATAGTTTCTCACCCAAAGCTGCTGCGATATCTGTACAGTGCTGAATGTGCATATTGTCCCCCGATGTAAGTCACCACACACAAAATAGAAATAACACTAATGAACAATATCTGTACATTTATGTTCGACATGTTGTTTTCTGTTACTCTTTTCATAATATGTACATAACACATCTTTAAAAATGGCATTCATTGATCAGAGGTCATTGATATGTGCATCTCTCCTCTGGAGTAGTACGTACAAGGACAGTCTGTGAACATGGTGTCCCAGTGAACGCAGTCAAGTTATTTTAAATTTTTTTTCCATCTGCCATGAATGTGGATTTCTTTTCATAACTACGGCTTATGAGATTGGTTATATCCTCAGTACAGCATTTTCCATGAAAAAATACGCAAATTTACCTTTAATTGCAGCCATATTTTAAGAGCATGTCACTAAAGCAGTACATAAAGTACTTAAGATGTTTTCCTCTCTGCATGTTCAATAGTAGGCAGTGCAGAGCCACAACGGGTAAGGACACCAGAGGCTGGACCCAGTACTGGGCCTGGGGACATACCTGCAGCAAAGTCACCTGGTGAGTAAGAGTAAATTTGCCCATAATTGCAGCCATAATTTAAGAGCATGTCACTAAAGCAGTACATAAAGTACTTAAGATGTTTTCCTCCCTGCATGTTCAATAGTAGGCAGTGCAGAGCAACAACGGGTAAGGACACCAGAGGCTGGACCCAGTACTGGGCCTGGGGACATACCTGCAGCAAAGTCACCTGGTGAGTAAGAGTAAATTTGCCCATAATTGCAGCCATATTTTAAGAGCATGTCACTAAAGCAGTACATAAAGTACTTAAGATGTTTTCCTCCCTGCATGTTCAATAGTAGGCAGTGCAGAGCCACAACGGGTGACACCAGAGGCTGGACCCAGTACTGGGCCTGGGGACATACCTGCAGCAAAGTCACCTGGTGCGTAATAGTAAGAGCCCACTGTGCGAGGCTTACATTCCTTCTCTGTATACTAGTGAATCAAATGTACCTGGACACCTATTATTGGACATTAAGATTGTGTGTTCTCCTTTATGAGGATTTTAAACTCTTCTGGGGATACTCTGACATTTTGAAATCTCTGTGGGTGGATGCCAGCCCATTCTTTCTTGATAGCTGATACCAGAGAAGGTAGAAATATTGGAAACAGGGTATGGAGTGAAGATGCCATTATAACTAATTCCTAATTTGATCCATTGCTTTCAGGTTGGAACATTGGTAGGCAAGCATTCTTCAGGAATGCCACTGGTTATAAGCCTTTGCCTAGCAATGCTGATTCATGAGAGGCACCATTGTTGAGCTTATCAAATCAGTCATTATCTGTGAACTGTTCCTCTGCTGTGTATAGTACACAATACTGTCAAATATGTACTTACCCTTCTGCATTTATCATATCCTGAAGTGCAATAAGGGGAGAACAAGTTAAGGAGGAGAAATTGCATATTGTTACAATGCCTGCTCTGCACTGCATTGTTGGCAGTAGAGAAAATGGCAGATAATGTTCACTTAGTAGTCACCACATCCAAATTCTTCCATCAGATAGCCACGGAGTATAGCACTGTTTGTCACCCCAAATCTTGTTGCCACTCATCCACTCCCCAGTAGTCATAGATTTGTATGCTATACTCAGTGTGGTTTTATGTTGAACAGAAATATGTTGTTTCCAGAAGCTGCTCAGCCAATGTAACCAGTTTTTCTAACTCCCTGTACACAGCCATTTCCTTAGGGGGCTCCTAGCTGCACTTCAAAACTGAAGAGTGACTGCAGCAGCTAATATCAAGCTGGTTTTTACTATTTCTTACCGCAATGCAAGAAGCACTTGTCCATCAGCATACTGTATGTGCCAGGACTTCATTTGGCATTGGCTGTTCCTTCACATTTCCACTAAACTGTCACATCACTGACAGCTGACTTTTGCAAGTTTGGAAGGGCTGAAATGCATCCCTGTATTAATTATTCAGGTGGAATGCAAAGACAAGTCCATGTTCAGTGTACTCAGATCCCTGACTGATGAATTCTGCTTACAGTATTACCTGCCACTTCCTATAATGGTAGTTCCACCTCTCATTGAAGTAAAGTGCTCAGTTCCTTGTTACATAAGGGTGCCCAGGTATTTTGAGTGGATAGTGTGTTGATAGATAAGAACTGTGTTATTTCTGCAACCCCTTAGTCAGTCCACCATACACAATTGAATTAGAATCCAGAAATCACAATATATTTTACTATAATTAAGTCTTTGAATATAGAGAACTTTGATTTGGGGCAGGTAGTTACTGACTTACAGAAATACAAAGTTTGCTTATATAGCAGTGGAAATACATGTGCTGAAAATTACTGGGAGGGAAAAGGAAACAGACAAATGGACAGGGAACAGGCAGGAGTTGGAGACATAGTGGGAAGGTAGTGGAGATGAGTGATACATGTAGTGAGTGAGGGAGTGAGTGACAGATAGGATGAGACAATTACATGCTCCTATCCTAGAGAGGTGAGTGGGAGGAACATCGAGGTGACAGTCTGGTGTGAGGCATTGAGTGGATATCAGGCTACATGGACTACAAGCAACAATGCCTGTAGCTTGAGACCAGAATACCGGGAGAAGCCAGGGAAGAGGCTTAATCAAACAGTGGGACTCCAAGGAATGATGATGTGAGGAGAAGCGGCTGAGGATGATTTGTATTTCAAAACTGAACATTTATGTACACCCTATTAGGGTAGTAACTTAAATGATATATTGGGGTGTGAATCTAGTTTATAAATGGCCATAGCTGATGCGTTCAGCACTACCATATGAGTTACTTGATACTAACATTTTCAGCGGCTTCCTTAATCTTTCTGTGATCAATCAGACATAAAGGTCCTGCCAAAATGTTTGTTTCAGAGTCTGCACAAACATAGGAATTTCCCATTTCATTGCATACTGTGATCTGTTGTTCAGTTTATGTAAAATTTGAACACAGAAGCTGACAGGTGATGCTAGAATGTGCTTTTTCTTTGTTGGTACAGAAGTGAGTATAGTATGTTTTGTAGAAGGAGCTTCCTATCTTTTGCTTAACTGTGGGTGGAAAAGACAGTGTAGATACTATTTATTTTTGTTACATTATTTGCTAGGTACATACTATTTGACATATATTTTCACTGATAACTTATTCTTGAAGAAAACTGATGTCTGTGTCTTGTAACTAAAATTAATGCATGTCTTTATTAATGAAAACCATATCAAAATCGTGACTGTAGTTGGATATCTGCCACCACAAATGTACAGATACTGTTCTTTTGATGTATTGTTTTTCTTCTTTTTCATGAGATAGTGTACTGGAGACATTTGTTTTCTTTTCCTTATTTTGTCTTGGATGTTTCAGTAGTTTTTTTGGAATAAATTGTTTACAATTATTTATGGAGCTGTCTTTTGAATTAAGGGTAGGGTGGTTATGAAGAATCCAGTCAGCAGAAATAAGGTTTCTGTGATCTACTTTATAAAAAATAAAAGCTGATCACCTCTGAAATGAAGATGATGGGAGTACATTGTAGAGTGGAAACAACTGAAGCACGTGCGACAAATGTGTCAATACATGTGGAGAGAATGGCTGACAATACAGTATCATTTTCTGTTCACTAGATTTGTCTCTGGTGCCAGTACCTTTGTTCATAAAATATTTCCCATCAAGAGTTTCACTACAGTTTGATCCCAGACCAATCTGTTTGTCTTTCTGCCTCACCTCTCTACAGGGAGTCCAGCAGGGAGCTGCCTTGCCCCATCTGCCACCCACACTCGTGGTCATATGTCCCACCTAATGTGGATGATCCATGCACAAGGAGAGAAATGTGCTCGGGTAGCCATGAACGTTAAAACTTCATTGCAACACAGAAGGCACAGGATTATGTTGGGCAAGTGAAACAGCTTCATAGTGCAAGCAACATAAAAATAGTCCTGATGTGCTGTAAGGTTGTCACTAATATGAGCTAAGCTGAGCACTGCAAGCTGCTCTGGCAACGTCCTAGATTCCCATGTTCTTGTGCTCAGTTCTGACTGTAACAGCAGCCAAAAGTATGAACTGTCATCCCCATGGATGAGATGGCAGTGCCATCCGTGAGGCGCACACCTGGAAGCAAAATACAGAAATGAGGCCATGACATCAGTAACGAGGGACGATGTTGGGGAATGGTGCAGGCAGAAAGACACCAGGATAAAGGAATGAAGTGGCATAAGACATTTTAACATGGAGCAAAACCATTCAAACACTATGCAGAAGCACTTGAACACAGAGATGAAGGCTACCTAATAGATCGCAAGAAACTGGTAAAAAGTTTCCAGATACAAAAAGTAATGAGAAAAGCACAAGAAGAGAGATGTTCCTGAGTAGAGAAGAGGAATAGAGTTTCATTGCAGCACAGATTGTACATGCCAACATGCAGCAAATGAAACAATGTTTTGGTGAAGGCAAGGTAGAGAATGCCCTGATGCACGAAAAGATTGCCACTAATATGAAAAATATTCTTGAAGCTTCCAGTTGAGCACTCTGTCTGTAACAACTGACAAACACTGCTGTAGGCACCTTCAGTGTAGGTTGTACCTGCAATGCCAATATTGTCGGCTGTATTCTTATTAATATAGTCATGGCACTCTGAAGTAGATAGTTGATGTCAAGTCTAGAACTTTGGTTGGCTGGTGAGCCACTGAAATTCTCCTACAAAGGCTGTGCAGTGGAAAAATACTGTTAAGTTGTCAAGTGTCACATGTCTCCAGTGTGGAAACCATGCAGTGGCTGTCACTAGTGAGATCAGCTCCACTGAGGACGAGTTTGTTTCAGGCCTGTTAACACACCAGCAACTGACATACCTCTGTTGTGTGGCATAAGGCAGGATTGTAAAGCACCAGCCAAGCCAGATGCTACACCACCCACTTCCACCTCATTCCTATTATGTCTCCTAATCCATCCTGTTCCTATACCCATCAGATTTTCTTTCTATCTCACCTGATTCTCCTCAGTACTTGTACCCATCCATAAGTAAAGAAAGGAGTGTTACATTGAATGTGTTCGAGGTGGCATTTTTACTACACAAACAGCAAAAATGTGGTAAGTGATAAACATTTTTGCTATTACTTTCTGTGGGGTATCCGTGAGAAAAATTCATGATAATTTGAAATTATTGGTGAAATTTTCTGCAAAACACTAAGTGCTCTCATTGTCATACTGGATGAATATAATGTCGGTATATGCCTGCAATGAGTGAAGCTGCATACACAGGCATACACACAGTTCCTAACTGTTAAACTTGCCACAGAGTGTTAACTGTGTAACATAAGACTGTATGGTTTACTAAGTAGATTACTACAGGATTTTAAATTTTAAAATATGATCAATAATTATCTGAAATGATGGCAATAAACATTTATTTCTCCCTGATAGTCTTCAGATAGTCAGCCTTCAACTGGAATAAAGTTCTGGCTTTCTGGGAGCCAGTAATATTAATTGTCATAGATAATTGAGTAGATTAGATGCTCAATTATTCACTAATCCATAGGCTCTCTAAAAGAGAGAAACAATTGATTCTGTTCTTTGTCATTTCATGTTGAACCACTCGTAGTTTATCACTAGTTTGCTTTACTTGTGCAGATAAAGTAGTTTTTATATTAACACGCAAATTCTTTTTTGTCAATCAGGCCCTGTTGAGGAGGAAGGCACACGTCCTATCGCTCAGGTGAGTGAAAGTAGCAGCAGCATGTATGAGACTGGCAGAGCAAGTGTGATTTTCACCAGTAGCAAATAGTTTGGTTATGGCCTCCTTCCAGGGTGAGGACATATTTAATCAGCTCAGGGCTTTGAGCCATTACAATACTTCCTCCTCTTCTGTGCTACTCTGCACACTACCCACTTACTTAATCAAATAAACTCCTTTATTCATATCCTATTCATCTCCATTCCAGTCACATTGTATTTCCCATGGCAGTCATTTTCCTGACTTCACAAACTTTGCAAATTCTTTTGCACTAGTAACTGAAATGGTATCTGAAGTCTAAATTACCTGCTAAATGATCCAAAACATTTCTCAAAGACCAATCATATACTGGTGCTTAATTTAAAACAAGAAACTCTCTTCCCCCAGGGGGTCCACAACTCTTTTTGTGGATACGTGCGTAGCAAGCACAGGACCCCGAGCTAATGTGGCCTTTCTTCCTTTCCGGGCTGCATACCTTCCCTTTCCACATCCTTCCCCATCCCCCATCTTCACCCTCTTTCCTCACCTCTGCCTCTTTCCTTCCCTTTCTCCCCCTCTGGGAGTATGTTTTTTGCCTACGTCCGGAGACGGACGCTCAAAACTTTACCACAGTCTCTCTTCTTCACTTTCTCTGCTGGCAAGTCTTTGCCCCTCCTTTGCCCCTCCTTTGCCCCTCCTTTGCCCCTCCTTTGCCCCTCCTTTGCCCCTCCTTTGCCCCTCCTTTGCCCCTCCTTTGCCCCTCCTTTGCCCCTCCTTTGCCCCTCCTTTGCCCCTCCTTTGCCCCTCCTTTGCCCCTCCTTTGCCCCTCCTTTGCCCCTCCTTTGCCCCTCCTTTGCCCCTCCTTTGCCCCTCCTTTGCCCCTCCTTTGCCCCTCCTTTGCCCCTCCTTTGCCCCTCCTTTGCCCCTCCTTTGCCCCTCCTTTGCCCCTCCTTTGCCCCTCCTTTGCCCCTCCTTTGCCCCTCCTTTGCCCCTCCTTTGCCCCTCCTTTGCCCCTCCTTTGCCCCTCCTTTGCCCCTCCTTTGCCCCTCCTTTGCCCCTCCTTTGCCCCTCCTTTGCCCCTCCTTTGCCCCTCCTTTGCCCCTCCTTTGCCCCTCCTTTGCCCCTCCTTTGCCCCTCCTTTGCCCCTCCTTTGCCCCTCCTTTGCCCCTCCTTTGCCCCTCCTTTGCCCCTCCTTTGCCCCTCCTTTGCCCCTCCTTTGCCCCTCCTTTGCCCCTCCTTTGCCCCTCCTTTGCCCCTCCTTTGCCCCTCCTTTGCCCCTCCTTTGCCCCTCCTTTGCCCCTCCTTTGCCCCTCCTTTGCCCCTCCTTTGCCCCTCCTTTGCCCCTCCTTTGCCCCTCCTTTGCCCCTCCTTTGCCCCTCCTTTGCCCCTCCTTTGCCCCTCCTTTGCCCCTCCTTTGCCCCTCCTTTGCCCCTCCTTTGCCCCTCCTTTGCCCCTCCTTTGCCCCTCCTTTGCCCCTCCTTTGCCCCTCCTTTGCCCCTCCTTTGCCCCTCCTTTGCCCCTCCTTTGCCCCTCCTTTGCCCCTCCTTTGCCCCTCCTTTGCCCCTCCTTTGCCCCTCCTTTGCCCCTCCTTTGCCCCTCCTTTGCCCCTCCTTTGCCCCTCCTTTGCCCCTCCTTTGCCCCTCCTTTGCCCCTCCTTTGCCCCTCCTTTGCCCCTCCTTTGCCCCTCCTTTGCCCCTCCTTTGCCCCTCCTTTGCCCCTCCTTTGCCCCTCCTTTGCCCCTCCTTTGCCCCTCCTTTGCCCCTCCTTTGCCCCTCCTTTGCCCCTCCTTTGCCCCTCCTTTGCCCCTCCTTTGCCCCTCCTTTGCCCCTCCTTTGCCCCTCCTTTGCCCCTCCTTTGCCCCTCCTTTGCCCCTCCTTTGCCCCTCCTTTGCCCCTCCTTTGCCCCTCCTTTGCCCCTCCTTTGCCCCTCCTTTGCCCCTCCTTTGCCCCTCCTTGCCCCTCCTTTGCCCCTCCTTTGCCCCTCCTTTGCCCCTCCTTTGCCCCTCCTTTGCCCCTCCTTTGCCCCTCCGTTGCCCCTCCTTTGCCCCTCCGTTGCCCCTCCTTTGCCCCTCCTTTGCCCCTCCTTTGCCCCTCCTTTGCCCCTCCTTTGCCCCTCCTTTGCCCCTCCTTTGCCCCTCCTTTGCCCCTCCGTTGCCCCTCCTTTGCCCCTCCTTTGCCCTCCTTTGCCCCTCCTTTGCCCCTCCTTTGCCCCTCCTTTGCCCCTCCTTTGCCCCTCCTTTGCCCCTCCTTTGCCCCTCCTTTGCCCCTCCTTTGCCCCTCCTTTGCCCCTCCTTTGCCCCTCCTTTGCCCCTCCTTTGCCCCTCCTTTGCCCCTCCTTTGCCCCTCCTTTGCCCCTCCTTTGCCCCTCCTTTGCCCCTCCTTTGCCCCTCCTTTGCCCCTCCTTTGCCCCTCCTTTGCCCCTCCTTTGCCCCTCCTTTGCCCCTCCTTTGCCCCTCCTTTGCCCCTCCTTTGCCCCTCCTTTGCCCCTCCTTTGCCCCTCCTTTGCCCCTCCTTTGCCCCTCCTTTGCCCCTCCTTTGCCCCTCCTTTGCCCTTCTCTCTTCTCTCTTCTCTCTTCTCTCTTCTCTCTTCTCTCTTCTCTCTTCTCTCTTCTCTCTTCTCTCTTCTCTCTTCTCTCTTCTCTCTTCTCTCTTCTCTCTTCTCTCTTCTCTCTTCTCTCTTCTCTCTTCTCTCTTCTCTCTTCTCTCTTCTCTCTTCTCTCTTCTCTCTTCTCTCTTCTCTCTTCTCTCTTCTCTCTTCTCTCTTCTCTCTTCTCTCTTCTCTCTTCTCTCTTCTCTCTTCTCTCTTCTCTCTTCTCTCTTCTCTCTTCTCTCTTATCTCTTATCTCTTATCTCTTATCTCTTATCTCTTATCTCTTATCTCTTATCTCTTATCTCTTATCTCTTATCTCTTATCTCTTCTCTCTTCTCTCTTCTCTCTTCTCTCTTCTCTCTTATCTCTTATCTCTTATCTCTTATCTCTTATCTCTTATCTCTTATCTCTTATCTCTTATCTCTTATCTCTTATCTCTTATCTCTTATCTCTTATCTCTTATCTCTTATCTCTTATCTCTTATCTCTTATCTCTTATCTCTTATCTCTTATCTCTTATCTCTTATCTCTTATCTCTTATCTCTTATCTCTTATCTCTTATCTCTTATCTCTACCCTTATCTCTTATCTCTTATCTCTTATCTCTACCCTTATCTCTTATCTCTTATCTCTTATCTCTACCCTTATCTCTTATCTCTTATCTCTTATCTCTACCCTTATCTCTTATCTCTTATCTCTTATCTCTACCCTTATCTCTTATCTCTTATCTCTTATCTCTACCCTTATCTCTTCTCTTCTTCGCTCTTCTCTTCTTCTCTACCCTTATCTCTTCTCTTCTCTCTACCCTTATCTCCGCTGTGGCGTTTGAGACCTCTCTTCTTTCCTTTCCCTTTCTTTATTTTTCCCTTTCTTTATTTTTCCCTTTCTTTATTTTTCCCTTTCTTTATTTTTCCCTTTCTTTATTTTTCCCTTTCTTTATTTTTCCTCCCTGTGTGTGTCTGAAGGATGACCCATGCATTTCCATGCTTAACCAGTGACGGGGTAACGCGTAATGCCCTGCCCTGGGTAGACAGGTAGGACACGTACGTACCCCCTGGTAACTGCCAGGCCCAGGTAGGGGTGATTACCTGAGCTGATACCTTCCGAAAGTGCCGATTGGTCCCTCTGTCCATTTCTCAGGCGGTCTGACCTGAGGTGTGAACTATCACCTAAGGCGGGAGTGCCCTCAGAGAGGGCCCCCACAAGGAAGGAGCGCGCCATCGGAGACGCCGGTAATCATGGGGGATACTTTCACAATGGTTTTCTCATCTTCTACTATGTCTGCTCACAATCATAAGGTCAATGAGTCTCGGCCACAGACAGTCCTTCCATTGTTGCCACAGTTCCTTGTTGTTTCTCGGTCTGACGAAGGTCACGACTTCTCCACGGTCAACCCTTTCATTATTCAGAAAGGTGTCGACGCAGTAGCAGGTCCTGTAAAGTCTTCTTCCAGATTAAGAAATGGCACCTTGTTGTTAGAAACAGTCAGTGCCCTCCAGGCACAAAAATTGCTGCGTACTTCACTGCTACACACCTTCCCTGTCAGAGTGGAAGCGGACCGCACTTTAAATTCATCATGTGGGGTTGTTTATACATGCTCCCTTGACGGATTGTCCGATGAGGAAATTCAACACTACCTGTCCAACCAGGGTGTAACGGCTGTTCATAGTCTTGAAAAGGGTTGACACGAACATCATTCCAACACGTACTGTCTTCTTGACATTTGACAAAGATCAACTCCCATCGACCATAAAAGCAAGCTATGAGATAATTTCCGTTCGCCCGTACATCCCAAACCCTACGCGTTGCTATCGGTGTCAGTGGTTCAATCACACCAGCCAGTCCTGTTCCAATCCGGCCAAATGTGTTACATGTGGCAAGGGTGCCCATGAGGGTGCTTGTCCACCTCCTTCCCCTCATTGCATAAACTGGGTGACCACACTGCTTCTCTCGTGATTGCCCCATTTTTAAAGGCGAAAAGCTCATTCAGGAAATCAGAGTGAAGGAAAAGGTGTCAACCTTTGCTGCTCGAAAATTATTCGCCAGTCAAAATCCCACTGTGCCTCTGACAGGAAAATACAGCACTGTCCTTGCCTCTCCTCGGCCAACAACAGAGGCGGCCATGCAGACTTGTGATATCACCTTTAGTGCCACAGTTGTCAGATCAGCAAGTGTAAAGATCACCCGTTCAACCTCCCCACTTTCGCCTGCCCACTACATGGCTGACCCTTCATCGGGTTCTGCTAAATCTCGATCCCAAAAGTCAGACACTAAGACTTTGTAAAAAGAGCATACTCGTGAAGATATTTTACGTACCCCAACTTCACAACCATCAGTTCCTCCTTCATCTAAACATCATGTTTCCAAGAAGGCTAATGAGAAACCCAGTTCCTCTCCTTCTCTGCCAGGGTGTGTCTCATCTACAGCACCACCTGGCGGTAACCGCCCTCGGCCGTCTTCTGTGTCACCGAGGCACACTGCTGGCAGTCGATCAACCGGCTGATCGCTGGTGGCAGGAGCAGCTCCTGAACAACCTATGGTTCAGGATCTTCTGCCTTGGGCTGAATGCCGTTCCGTGCTGTCAGTCGCAAACTCTGAGCAGTCGTTGAGTTGACGGCAACCTTGGTCACATTCCTCCATTTTCTGTTCACCCTATGTCCATTATCCACTGGAATAGCTGCGGCATTTGAGCCACTCGGGTTAAATTGTTGATCCTCTTATGATCCTACTCGCCGGTCATCTTCTGTCTTAAGGAAACAAATCTGCGTCCCCACGACCGCTTTGTTCTCCCTCATTTTCAGTCCTTCCGATTTGATCTCCCCTCTGTTGAAGGCACTCCAGCACATGGAGGACTTACAATTCTTCTCCATGATACTCTCCATTATCACCCAATCCCCTTAAACACTTCCTTCCAAGCTGTCTTAATGACAGCTCAACTTCATCTTCATTCTCCTGATGTAATGGCAGTCGTCATGGTGCTGACAGTTCCAGGGGGAAGGCACATTGCTGAACAAGAATGACGCAGCAAGGAATAAACCTGTGGACTGGGTGTTTGTGTTGCCATCATCATTTGTGAAAGTGGCATGACTGGGCCATGTAAAATTTGGGAATTTGTGTGGATGGTGATAACCATGCCATAGAGTTCCCCCTACCCAGGTATGATCATCATCATCATCATCATCATCATCATCATCATGGAATAAAACACTGAAATCATCATGAACTGTGAAGAACGATAAAGTAATTATCGTTATCCCACCCTGCAGAAATGCTGCATCAATCTGCACTAGATTTTATGCACAAGAGAAAGTGTATAAAAGTTTAAAGCCACCATTTGAACTAAAAAAGACTTTGTGATGGTGACCATTATTCATTGGTACTATAGACATTGTGACACTTACACCTTTACCAAAGCGATGGGTTACACCATAGTTGTTACTCACTATACATGACAATAAATATTCCTTAAAACTGACAATTACCACTTACTGTTGTCCATATTACTTACTGATTGCAGTTGGGAACTGAGATGTCCACATTTTTGAGCAAATATCACAAACACAAATGACAGGTACTCAAAATAGCAAACACGCATCAAAGTACCTTTCTAGAATGACTCATTCTCCTTCATACATTCATGGCCTGACAAACTTCCCAAAGTCTTCTGAAAATACTTTCCTGGTTGTGAAATAAGTACCAAGTGAACTACTTCGAGAGGTCTACTTGTCATAGTGGTTGTTATGTTTGACATGTGTTGACCAGTAATTCGATAAGACTACCTTAGTGTACTTCAGAACATGCATCAAAAATTGTGCAGTGTGATGTAAACATAACTTTTGTCTTTTGGGATTTGCTTTCAGTAATATTAATATAGGTCTCTGGTACATGAAACAGAATCAAATGATCATTCTTGTGGTGTACTTTCAGATCTTGCATTGACTTATTTGCCAGCTGCCATGACCATGGCAAACAGTCCTTTATCCAGTAAGAGGTTTCCTTTTCATACATCTTGTTCTGTAGGACCAAAATGTGGCATGAATCTTAAAGGTCATGGAATGTGTCAGATAAAATAAAATGTTTGAGAAACCAAAAAAGAGGAGCCATAAGTTAATGTAAATGCAATCAAAAATGTAACTCAGATATCAGCTTAATTTTTCAAGTAAATCCTCAACAGAATAGGTAACTCTTCAATTTTGATTTGAAACCACATGGATTACTGCTAAGATGTTAGAATTCCTGTGGTAGCTTAATGGAAATGGATGCCACAGTATACTGCATGAATTTCTGCACAAGATTCAAGAAAGTGTGCCCCCAAAGGCAGAATGGATTTCTGCCTAGTGTTAACTGAGTGAAAGCTGCTAATTCTTTGGAATAAGCTGATACTGTTAACAAGAAGTGACAGCAAATAATGTATATTTCTTGAGAGGCCTATGTCAGATTACCCAGACTAATTAACAGGGGTCGACAGGAATTACATGAGCTTCTACAAGTTACTGCCTGAACCTCCCCTTTCTGAGCTGAAACATCCTTTGGGAAATGGAAATGGAAGAATTACTCCAAAATATACCACCATATATCACAAGTGAATGAAAATAAGCAAAGTAGACTAATTTTTGGGTCAAACTATGATATACTTCATATACCATTCAAATAGTAATAATGACAGCATTAAGTCTATGAACAAGATTCTGAATGAGTTTTCCACAACAGTTCTCTATCTAGCTGAACATGTAGAAATCTGAACTGTTACATTTCACTAATCTTATGGCCATTCTGTAAAATTAAAATAGCAGGTTTTGTTGAATTGTTTGTTAGAAATTGTAAAAACTGATTCTTGCTTTGATTTAGCATTAGTTTATTATCTACAAGCGATGAACCAGTGTTCGAACTGCAATACTTGAAACAATGCCAACGTTTCCAAGGGCAGCTATATTACAGAAAAACCACACCATTCTGTCATGGTATATAGGCCTCGATGAATGTGTTTTGTGACAGCTGAATACGCTGCCAAAGATACCATGTATATTAACACACAGCCGTAAACTCTGTTCATTAAATGTTACACTAGTTCAGACAGTAGTTTGGCATTGGTGATTCATCAGCAGGAGGATGATCTGTGAGAATTTGAAAAGTACCTTGTCTGATATGGTTACATATTCCTTCCAGTGAGTGGAAGCTCAGTGGTGCACTACATTTTCTCACATGTTGAGAGTATCTGAAAAATCCCAACAATTACAGTAAAATATGCATTTATAAAGTTTTTAACCTTGTATGTTGAGAAGGGGATGCCCTCTCCCAGGAGTTGAATAAGGTTAGGCTTCAAACATATCAAGGGTCCTCATCCTCAGGACAATGGAATGTGTAAACTATTCAAAGGGAAAGGGACTTCTTAAATTCTATGGATATTTATACCAGTACCAGTTCGGCTTTAGGCTGTATATGGATGCAGACAAAGTAAGCTCTTGGTAACTAATGAAATGCCTCAAGGTTGGCAGCAGAAAAAGCGGATCCAGTTTGTCTTCATAAAAGTGTGTTCCATGACCTTCTGTGGATTCTAAAATAGGCATCATTACTTATTTAAGACATAGATTTCCAAGTTCCTATTTTTATTACAGGGGAAGTTAGGTAAATTCTAAGAACGTTGATAAAGTATCATCCCTTTGTTCAGTTAGGTGATGATAGTGAGAGCTGTGTAGGTCAAATAGAGGTAAGGCCAAAAATGTCTTAAATTCCATAGTCATTGTGATGTTTTAAATCACTTTATCAAATCAGCAGTTTCCCTGGACTTTAAGTTTGACACAGTGATAAATTTCTTCTCAGCTATAATCTTCTTACTTTTATCACTTTTTGACTTTCTGAAATACACACAGGACATATTGCGCCTGAAATAGGTTATTTGAAATAAAAAGAAAACAGTGACTGACAAACAGAAAAAGCCTTTTTTTTATTTTTATTTTCACCTGTGAATAGGCTATCTGAGGACCACATCCCAATTTCCGGTCCTCACTGTTTGTTGTTTCCTTTTTTTCCATTATGGTTTCATCTGTTCACTACATTTCTTCTGTCATTCTTCAGACCATTTTGAACCAGTCTTTCTAGTTACCCTGCTGTGGAATCTTCATGTTTAATACTTCTTTCTGAAATATCACTCTGTTGTTAAGATCTTCTGTTTTTATTTTGTTTCTTTCTAAATGCTTTTTTTTACTTCGTTGACCAAGCATGTTTCGTATTGCTTACCCCACAACTATTAGAAAATGTTACTTCTTAGCCTACTGCCTTGTGTTCAAAATAAATTTTCTGTATTTTGTAAATTTCAGCATAACTTTGTAAATTATAACCTTCTGCTTTATGTTTCCATTTTAATTTGTTTTATTTCCTTTGTTTTGAGTGCCATTGGGACCCTAGTTGTTGGGCTGCCCCAGTCCTATTATGTTCCTGCTCAAGTCACTACTCGACAAAAATTCTTATTTGCAGTTTCCTGTTTATTGGGTGTGTTGACATTAGTCACATTGTGTTGCTGCTGTCATAATATCAGCTTCCATCACTGTTAGCCACGACCACAGAGATACATATGGCCAAAATACAAAGACACTTCAAAATTGTCCACATCAAGTGCTCTTAGCAGCTTCCCAATTAAATGCTTGATTGTACCAAAATGGAATAAAGAGGCACTGCCTGTAGTTTTATCAAAATGAGCTGTTACAGATTACTTTCAAGACTTCAGTTTTGACATTTCCTTTCCCCTTCAAGTGATGTAGGACTTGTCTTTTGCATGCCTGATGTTAAGTCATCTGTACTGAGTAACACACTTGTTGATGATAGTTTTGTTGGTTAAGCAGTGTATACACATTGACATATAGTTCGTTTAGTTGCTGGATATAAAATTTTGGAAGTGTTGGAACTCCCATACCTTTATGCTGATTCTTCACACAGTCACTGTTGCTCTCTGCAGTGTTACTATGAATATGTGCTAAGCTGTTACAGTATTTGTGATTTATGATGACATGTATCATTGCTACCAATGTCACATAGTACACTTCAAGACACCTACACTATCTTCTTTGTAAATTAGATATACTTTTCTGCATATCACCTTAACACTGTCCACAGCATAAAGTGGCTTCTGCCTATTCATTCACTATGAAACACAACAGTCTCACTTGTTCTGAGTGTACAGCTACAATGCAGTGAGGCTGATACACAGATGCCAGTAGCCACTGATGCATTTTTACAGGAGAATGCCATCAATAGCTATTTGGATGCCTAGAGTGCTATATTTCAATCACATTGTAGTCTGCTGTGAACAATAATAGCTACTGACTGTAGTTTGGGGGCTAACTGAGCATGTGCTAATAAAAAAAAAATACATAATTCACATAGAAAATAACTATCCTAACCCTAACCAACAATGTACCTTGAAAAAAAAACTGCTTGCATCAGTAAGAAGCTGCCTAACAGGGTTGTTTGACTCGATTGAAATGAAAACTTACGTGCTGCCCCTGCATGTTAAGTATTTGTGGGCAAATCCTCAACACATTAAACTTCCTTACCTCAGGGGCAGCTATTAGCATGTTGGAATCCAAAATATGAACTCTGATGAAGAATTATTCTAACACAGCAACCCTCTAGAACAGGTTAATACACCCCTAAATAGACAAAGCTCATAAAATTATAATGTATTGTTGAGGCCAGTGTCCTCCAGCTTTGTAGGTATGCAGTCATTACAGTACTTGCAGATAGTTTAAATTGTTTCGATAAGGATTCCTGGTAATCATGTGACCTTTATGGCTTCCTATCAACATGACACTACTAATACAGAAGAAAGTGAGTCACATATGAATTTAAAGTTCTGCCACAACTCTTCTACACTACATGGCATGTCATTTGCAACATCTGCCACATGATTTGCTGTTGCTCAATGCTTTGTGATCTGCTGGTTCTCAGTAACTTGAAATCCGTTGGAGACACTATCAGAATTACACGTGACATAATTTCTGTATCTCCTAACTGTGACAGTCTGTAATTTTATAATGGTCTGTTAGTCCTTTCACCTTTCATGAGGGGTATTCATTCCAGCAAACTAAGCTGTACTTTTATTTCAGTCACTGGCAGTATCCTTACAGCAGCCTTCAAACACCTAGCAGCTGTGGTCTCACTTCCACAATGCTGACTTGAATTTTGTGGGCACCTTTTTCCTTCTTTATGACAGTAGCTGTATATGGCAGCTGTAGTGATGGAGATTAGTAATTGGGTGGAGTGACAAGTAGATACATGTGAAATTTTATTAAAGTGAGATTGATGAAAACTGCATAATGATCCAAGTGAAAATCCAGGTAGTGAAGGGAGATGAAAATTTAATAGTCATGGGTGACTGGAATTCAAGGGCAGGAAAAGGGAGAGAAAGAAACATAGTAGGTGAATATGGATTAGGGCTAAGAAATGTAAGAGGAAGCTGCCTGGTAGAATTTTGCGTAGAGCATAACTTAATCATAGCTAACACTTGGTTTAAGAATCATGAAAGGAGGTTGTATACACGGAAGAATCCTAGAGATACCAAAAGGTATCAGATGTGGAACTTGACCACATGCTATTGGTTATGAACTGTAGATTAAAACTGAAAAAACTGCAAAATGGTGGTAATTTAAGGAGATGGGACCTGGATAAACTGAAAGAACCAGAGGTTGTACAGAGTTTCAGGGAGAGCATAAGGGAACAATTGACAGGAATGGGGGAACGAAATACAGTAAAAGAAGAATGCGTAGCTTTGAGTGTTGAAACAGTGAAGGCAGCAGAGGATCAAGTAGGTAAAAAGACGAGGGTTACTAGAAATCCTTGGGTAACAGAAGAAACACTGAATTTAATGGATGAAAGGAGAAAATATAAAAATGCAGTAAATAAAGCAGGCAAAAAGGAATACAAACCTCTCAAAAATGATATCGACAGGAAGTGCAAAATGGCTAAGCAGGGATGGCTAGAGGACAAATGTAAGGATGTAGAGGCTTATCTCACTAGGGGTAAGATAGATACTGCCTACAGGAAAATTAAAGAGACCTTTGGAGAAAGGAGAACCACTTGCATGAATATCAAGAGCTTTGATGGAAACCCAGTTTTAAGCAAAGAAGGGAAAGCAGAAAGGTGGAAGGAGTATATAGAGGGCCTATACAAGGGCGATGTACTTGAAGACAATATTATGGAAATGGAAGAGGATGAAGATGAAGATGAAATGGGAGATATGATACTGCATGAAGAGTTTGACAGAGCACTGAAAGACCTGAGGTGAAACGAGGCCCCCGAAGTAGACAACATTCCATTAGAACTACTGACGGCCTTGGGAGAGCCAGTCTTGACGAAACTCTACCATCTGGTGAACAAGATGTATGATACAGGTGAAATACACTCAGACTTCAAGAAGAATATAATAATTCCAGTCTCAAAGAAAGCAGGTGTTGACAGATGTGAAAATTGCCGAACTATCAGTTTAATAAGTCACGGTTGCAAAATACTAACGCGAGTTCTTTACAGACGAATGGAAAAACTGGTAGAAGCCGACCTCGGTGAAGATCAGTTCGGATTCTGTGGAAATGTTGGAACACGTGAGACAGTACTGACCCTACGACTTATCTTAGAAGAAAGATTAAGGAAAGGCAAACCTATGTTTCTAGCATTTGTAGACTTAGAGAAAGCTTTTGACAATGTTGACTGGAATACTCTCTTTCAAATTCTGAAGGTGGCAGGGGTAAAATAAAGGGAGCGAAAGGCTATTTACAATTTGTACAGTAACCAGATGGCAGTTATAAAGATTCGAGGAACATTAAAGGGAAGCAGCGGTTGGGAAGAGAGTGAGACAGGGTTGTAGTCTCTCCCCAATGTTGTTCAATCTGTATATTGAGCAAGCAGTGAAGGAAACAAAAGAAAAATTTGGAGTAGGTATTAAAATCCATGGAGAAGAAATAAAAACTTTGAGGTTCGCCGATGACACTGTAATTCTGTCAGAGACATTAAAGGACCTGGAAGAGCAGCTGAACGGAATGGACAATGTCTTGAAAGGGGGGTATAAGATGAACATCAACAAAAGCAAAACAAGGATAATGGAATGTAGTCGAATTAAGTCGGGTGATGCTGAGGGAATTAGATTAGGAAATGAGACACTTAAAGTAGTAAAGGAGTTTTGCTATTTGGGGAGCAAAATAACTGATGATGGTCAAAGTAGAGAAGATATAAAATATAGACTGGCAATGGCAAGGAAAGCGTTTCTGAAGAAGAGAAATTTGTTAATATTGACTATAGATTTAAGTATGACAAAGTCGTTCCTGAAAGTATTTGTATGGCGTGTAGCCATGTATGGAAGTGAAATTTGGATGATAAATAGTTTAGACAAGAAGAGAATAGAAGCTTTCAAAATGTGGTGCTACAGAAGAATGCTGAAGATTAGATGGGTAGATCACATAACTACTGAGGAGGTATTGAATAGAATTGGGGAGAAAAGGAACTTGTGGCACAACTTGACTAGAAGAAGGGATCAGTTGGTAGGACATGTTCTGAGGCATCAAGGGATCACAAATTTAGTATTGGAGGGCAGTGTGGAGGGTAAAAATCATAGAGGGAGACCAAGAGATGAATACACTAAGCAGATTAAGAAGGATGTAGGCTGCAGTAGGATATGAAGAAGCTTGCACAGGATAGAGTAGCATGGAGAGCTGCATCAAACCAGCCTCAGGACTGAAGATGACAATGACAACAACAACAACAACAATATTGAATTCAGACTATTAATCTCAATTAAAATTCAAATGTTTTGTGGTTTTTCACGTGGATCATTATGCAGTTTTCATCAATCTCACTTTAATAAAATTTCACATGTATCTACTTGTCACTCCACCAGATTACTAATCTCCATCACTATTTTTGTTTAGCAACTTCTTGACACTAAGATGAGCATGTGCAGTGAGATGACAACCACTGCCACATTTCAAGGTGTCTGATTTACACTCAAATTCTATTGATGTAAAGTTATTCAGCTTTTTAATTTTTTTGCAGATGCCGCAGAAGTTGAGGATGGATGAACTATTGGCAGGTGAGATTTTTGCTTTCTTCAGTAGCTTAATTACACATTAAAGTTACCACTTTAATATTTTGTTACATGGTACTTTATTTTTCATCTTTGTCTTTGGCATTAATACTTCATTGGTGGTGCGCTAAATTATTTTTTGTGACACAATTTTTTCAAAATTGTATACTGTAACTTAACACTGTATTTTAATTATGTAGTACACAATTCATACTGAAAATTGGCAGTGTTATTGTAACTACAAAAGATTGGTCACAAATGTGCAGTTGCATTGAAATTGTGTACTGTGGTAGATTGTGAGGGAAATGTGGTCAAAGAGAAAGAAGACAAATTTTTAAGTACCAAATTGACATTTAAAAATATGCCATTGTAATGTTAAGCAAACATTACAAATAGTCACACTACGATAAGTAGTAATGAATTTTGCCACCTGATTGACGTGTGAAATAGTCTGGCCCATCTGGGTGCCACAATTACTCTCAATCTTTTGCTTGCCAAGAGTGTAATTGACTACCCAGTGACAACATACTACTGAGTACAAGGTGTCTGACTTGTTGGTAGCTTCACAGCCTGTGTACTGGATTCTCGAGACCCATCTCATACTCCTGTCACCGCCTCCACTCCCATACCAGCTTCCCTAATTTGAACATGTGGGAGTTCCCCTTAACTTATCCTTAAGTTCCACAATCCTCCTTCCCTCAGTACTTGATACACCTACACAGCCCTTTTCCATGCATAGCTCTGTACCTGTACGTGTGTACCTGTATACCTGTACCCCCTATATTACACCCTCTGCCACCCATCCCCTTTCTGACATCCTCAACTCCTCAAGCAGTTGGCCTGCAGGTTTAAGACAATTTATCTGATTGGCAGAGGGACAGAGCATGGCAAATCTTATTCCAGATTAAGCCTTTTACTGCTTACTTCCAGATTAAGCCTTTTACTGCTTACTTCCAGATTAAGCCTTTTACTGCTTACTTCCAGATTAAGCCTTTTACTGCTTACTTCCAGATTAAGCCTTTTACTGCTTACTTCCAGATTAAGCCTTTTACTGCTTACTTCCAGATTAAGCCTTTTACTGCTTACTTCCAGATTAAGCCTTTTACTGCTTACTTCCAGATTAAGCCTTTTACTGCTTACTTCCAGATTAAGCCTTTTACTGCTTACTTCCAGATTAAGCCTTTTACTGCTTACTTCCAGATTAAGCCTTTTACTGCTTACTTCCAGATTAAGCCTTTTACTGCTTACTTCCAGATTAAGCCTTTTACTGCTTACTTCCAGATTAAGCCTTTTACTGCTTACTTCCAGATTAAGCCTTTTACTGCTTACTTCCAGATTAAGCCTTTTACTGCTTACTTCCAGAATAAGCCTTTTACTGCTTACTTCCAGAATAAGCCTTTTACTGCTTACTTCCAGATTAAGCCTTTTACTGCTTACTTCCAGATTAAGCCTTTTACTGCTTACTTCCAGATTAAGCCTTTTATGGCCAAATGAACATCTTAGGCTGATGCATAAGACTGTAGCATTTCCTATAAGTTAAAAAAACTCAGGCTATACATAATGGACACTTAAATCATCATAAATAATATAATTTAATTCACTGTTCACTACAGTCTGTTGGGATAACTTTCTGAATCCTCAACTGTAGAAATCATGTGGTTTTGTAGCAAAGAGCCATGTTCGAAGTGTATTTTCACCCCAAAGGAAGTATGCCAAGATCATTGAACAGAGAGCAGAAAAGATGAAATCTGAGGGTGCAAGATCAGGTGAAAAAGATTGGTGCAGAATGACTTCTCAACCCAATTGTTGTATAGTATTGTATAGTATTTGTTGCCAGTCTAGCAGAATGCTGGTGGCTGTTATTGTGGAATAGCATCACGTCACACAGTATTCCTGGTTGTTTTTCTGGGACTGCATATGCAAGACGTCTGTTGTTGATAATAAATGCCAAGAGGAAAATTACACCTCATGCAAGCAACTCTTAGTACACCACATGGTCACTGTTCCACCATATGCATAACATCTTGTGCGGATGCACACAAGTCTTTCTATGTGGCATTGCTGCTTTGTTTGGACTAAAGCTTTCCTTTCTGTTTTTTCTCTTACATTAGCATAAAGACAAAATTTCTGGCCATCAGTAATGATACAGAATAGAAATGGTCAGTGGAGTTCACCCACTAATCCACGACAAGCAAGAGGGTAATGTACATATGGCCAACCAGTCATTTTTATGGTTTGGTGTGTGGTACACATATGCTTTATTGTTAAACCTTCTCCTTTGTATTCAAATGCTGCACAATGATGGAATGATCATACTTCATCACATTTTCTCGTTCTTGAGTGCAATGATGTGGATCATTGTGGATTAATGAATTTCGATGATCTTCATCAAATGCTGAAGGGCTTTCTGAAGATGGATGGTTACTAACGTCAGAACAATCACCCTTTAAATGAGAAAAAACTCTTTGTGCCTAGCTCTGTCCCATGGCATTATCCCCATACATGGTGAGAATGTTACCATTGAAACCACTTATTCGTAAACACCACTGTTCTCATTTTGCCCATTTAGCCATTTAAAATTAAAATCTAGCAGTGCTTTGTGTCAATATAATATTTATAGATTGACTATTTACCTAAAAGAATGTGTCCACATTAAGTGAGAACAAGTTAATGTACTTTGTAAAAATGGTGAAAAAGCACACTGTATCCTTTGAGCCCTAGGCATATGAACTTGTCTTAGATCACATGTAATGCCCCCAACAACACAAAGCACAAAGATGGGAAAGGCCGACTTAAAGCATACAATGTGTGCTCACTGTTACAATTATTGGTATCGGCTGTGTAAGTAACAATAACAGGGTTCACAGTTTTCACTCAAGAAGTATCTCTTTTATGCTCCCAAAATTTAATGTTCTAATGATGTACAGACATCATAATTGTTTTGATGGGTTGTTTCAAAACAATATGAACAAAACAATTGAAATTTGTGACAAGGCTGAAGATACATTGGTACATAGGACACCGCATAGAACTATATAGGACATTGTAGAAGTAACTGTAGATGTGCTCCAAGGAAGTGAGTTTGGGGCCCTTGATATTGCTGTTTTATATTAATGACATCACAGACCTTCTTCTTCTTCTTCTTCTTCTTCTTATTATTATTATTATTATTATTATTATTATTATTATTATTATTATTATTCAATTTGGGGTATCTAATGACCACATACTAATTTCAATGCTTCCTCCTTTGTTCTTCTTCTTCGTTTTCATCCAGGTTTCCTTCGTCTTCACTATCTATCCTTTTTTTTCTCATCAGACCATTCTGACCCTGACTTCTTCTTCTTGGCTTGGAATCCTTCCATTTGCAACACTTTCTTCTTGAACATCTTTCTTTCTGCTGGGTCTTTTTCTTGTATTTCTTTCCAGATCTTTCCTAACTACTTGAATCCATGCTATTGTTGACATCTTGTCCCAAAGGTGCTTAATAATCTGTTTGGTTGACCTGCTGTTCGCTCTGTATAAATGTCAAAAAAATAGTCAGCTCTTCTGCAGCATTTCATTTGTTTTTCCTATGCTGCAATACACTTCATTACTTCTTAATATTCATACTTCTGGATTTCCTAGCAGCCTGAGTATTTTTCAAATGATTCTTCATTCTAGGACTTAGTTTGTATAATTCATAATTCAACATTAAACATCCACTTGCATAGAGACATTCTGGTTTTACTACTGTACTGCAGTGCTGTATTTTCAAATGTTTAGACAGACACATCTTGTGGTAAATGTTCAAGGTTATATCATATGCTTTCTCCATTTTACATACTCTTTTTCACTACAGCAAATATTTTTTAAGCCATTGCTTTGAATCTTTCCTCCCAAATATTTAAATTTAGAAAATCTCTTTATCTGTCCGTTATCTGTTACTAGGATTTCTCGGACATTTTTTTTATGTTTGTCATAATTTTTTTTCTACAGAAACTTTTAAAGCTGCTTTGTTGGCTATTCCTTCGAAGAGGTTGATTTGTATTTCTGCATTTGTTATATTTTCATAGAGATTGGCATAATCATTTGCAACTACTAGACACTGAATTTCAATATCTTATTTTCCTGAAGTCTCCAGTCTCATTGGTGACAGCTTATGTTCATTTGGCCTTTGTTTCCATTTTCTTACTATTTCCTCTAAGATGCAGTTTAGGAGATGTGGAAACAGGTTGTGACACTGCATTTCACTGGTTATTTTGAGCGCCTTAGGTATTTCACACCAAAACTTTACTTATGCTTGAGTGTCTGGGTGTTTCATGAGTAAGGTTCGCTAGTTTCATGTAATGCCAAATTCTTGAGTACTTTATCCGCTGTTTACCTATCAATCAAATCAAATACCTTTCTAAAATCTGTAAATGTTAAAACTATTTCTTTAGAATTCATAAGTCTGTGACAGATTGTGGACATAAAGTTGAAATTCTGTTCTGAGCCAGATTTGCTCTTTCTAAATCCACTCTGATATTCTCCCAAATGGCTGTCAAGTGTTGCTTCTACCTTGTTTAGTAATATTGTTGAAAATATTTTACAGCCCTCTGCCAACAGGTAATATACCTCTGCAATTATTTAGTCAATGCTTATCACCTTTATTGTGCACAGGGTGGATAGGAGCCATTTTCCAGTTGTCGGGAATCTTTTCAGTTTCCCATATTTCTTCAGACATAATCTTAAGGTTAGTTGTCATTTTTGCTTGTGACCAATTATGGTTGAGATAATTTTATAATT
The DNA here is from genome assembly GCF_023864275.1 of Schistocerca cancellata. Classification (NCBI taxonomy): domain Eukaryota; kingdom Metazoa; phylum Arthropoda; class Insecta; order Orthoptera; family Acrididae; genus Schistocerca; species Schistocerca cancellata. Next base: position 93,645,841 of record NC_064635.1, on the reverse strand, counting down.
TCTTCAGTGGCTTTGTTGCTTTTCAGGGTTTTTGTTGCTTTTTTGGTTCTTTTAGCTGTAGGTGGTAGATCTGCTTCTATGTTTTCATCAAATATCTGGAAATTCTAGCGAACAATTCAGTTCTCTACAGTTCAAGAGTTGATCAAAGTACTTTCTTAGTAATTTACAGGTGTGGTTATTGCTTAGACCTGTTTTACCATTTTAATCTCTGATGTAAATACTTGGAGCATGGCAGCCCTTTAGATGATTTTTAAATGTCTGACACAGTTTGGAAGGATAACAAAGATTCTCCAACTCATCTTGCTGCAGACGTTGTTGTTGTTGTTGTTGTTGTTGTTAACAGTCATGGAACACACACACACACACACACACACACACACACACAAAAAACACCACTCTAAAAGACCCCTTTCATTCATTCAGTATTAAATAGACAATTATTAAAATCCCAACGATCCTCTTCTGTGTCTCGCTGCATGTATAGTTTATTGAAATAACTGCCCTTTAGAAGCCTATGCATCAGCAGGACAGTGTGGTGACCCATGGAATACCTATTTCCACAGCCGAGCACATAGTTCTCACTGAATGCTGCTGGTACAACTGTCCAGTGCTGAAGGTGCATATTGTCCCATGACGTACAAGTCACCACACACAAAATGGAAATAAATCTAATGAACAATATCTGTATGTATGACAAGTATGTTACTATTTTCATACAGTATTAATGACATTCTTTCTTAAAATGTCATTCATTGTAAGAAGGCATGGGTATGTGCATCACTCCTTTGAAGCAGTATGTATAGGCATATTCCATGAAAATTGTGTGCTAATGGACACTGTCTAAAGTTTTATTTTTACACGGACCATGAATGTGGCTTTGTGTTTCTTAGTAATGCCTTCTGAGATAAGTTACAGGTGAAGTATGGCAACGGTGTGTGTTAAAATTAGCATATGTGCCAGTCATTACCACCATAATTTGGGAATAGTAGAAGGAGCACATCACTAAAGCAGTAAATAAAGTTATTAAAAGATGCTTTTCCTCTGTGTGTGTACAGTTGCAGCTGCTGGAAGACGGCGGCAACTTGAGGAAGATACCGATCCCAGGACAGAAGCACGGGGTGGGAAAGCCAGCCCGTACTCAGTGGGTGAGTAGTAATTAGAGCCCACAGTGGGTGACTTGTGCATCAAATGTATCAGGACACCTAGTAGTGGACATCAAAATGCAGCGTATCCACCCTTCTCCTTTATGGTGGCTTGAACTGTTCTGTTAGCACTTTCATTGAGACGTCTGAACCTCTGTGAAGGAATGATAGCCCATTCTTCCTCAAGAGCTGAACCCAAAGAAGGTAGAGATGATGGACATTAGGTTTGGAGTGAAGTCACCATTATAACTCATCCCTAAGATGATCCATTGCTTCCAGGTTGGAACATTGGCAGGCAGGCTCATTTCAGGAATGTCATTGTCCATAAACCTTGGCCTCACAATGCTGCTCAATGACATGCGGTATTATTCAGCTGATTGTCACTCTTTGTGTCTGAACTCTTCCTCTTCTGTAGACAGTACACTACTTTGAAATACATAATTATCCTTCTGCAATTAGCATTTTCTAAAGTGCAATAAGAGGACAAGAAGTTAACAATGTGGAATTGCATACTGTGACACTGCCTCCTCTGGTACTGAAGATGATGGCAGGTAAAGTTCAGCCAGCATTCAGCAAACCCAAATCCTTCAATCACATTACCATGGAGTATGGAATGATTTGTCACTTCGCTCCCAGTCTGTTGCTTCCAGTTGTCCACTGTCCAGTGGACATTGCTCATTACGTGATGTTCAGTATTGTTTAATGTTGAGAACAGGAGTGTGCAGTTTTGAGAAACTGTTCAACCATTGCAACCAGGACTGTGGAGAGTAAGGTGTGGCACTTTTTCCCTTTCATGTTGTATGTCTGTCATCTTGCTGCACTTTTTTCCTCTCACTTGGGGAACATGTCTGGGGTATTCTTGGGAATGTCCAGCATTCTGTCGCGAACAGTCTCGCCTTTGTTTTCTGCTCCATTTTCCTTTCTTTGTTTCCCTTCTCCTCTTGTTCCTCCACTTTGGCATTTGAGGGTCCTCTTGTTCCCTGTGTGCTCCTAAAGGCTGGCCCATGCATCTGACGCGTAAGAGGTGACTAGGTGACTCATAATTCCCAGCCCTGGGTTGGCAGGTAGGGTTTGCACTTTCCCCCTGCTATAGGCCAGTCTCAGGGTGGGGTGTTTGTTTGAGCTGTAACCTTTCCAAATTGCCGATTGTTCCCTATGTCAGGTCTTCGGGAGGTGTGACGTGAGGTGTGAACAATGACCTAAGGCAGGTTCACTTCCTTCTGAAGGCACAGAGTTGGAAGGAGCACGCGATCTGAGACACTGGCAAATGTGGGAGACTTCCTCGCGATGAGTCAGCCATCTTCCCTCTCAAAACCTACAAAATGTAAATGCAATGATGCTAATGATTCGAAGACCATTTCCACTGCACCATGGTTACTTGTGGTCTCAGGTACTGATAACAGTCATCATTCACCACAGTAAATCCGTTCATCATTCAGAAAGGTGCAGTTGCTGGCCCTGTGAAATCCTGCTTTCATTTACAGAATGACACTTTGGTTTTGGAGACCACTTCTGATTCTCAAGCACAAAAACTGCTTGCTGCCTCACTTCTCCACAGTTACCCTTTTCCTCTGGAAGTTCACAGGACTTTGAATTCCTTCCAGTTTGTAATTTATACTAGGCTGCTCGATGGTCTAACCGAGACTCAAATACAATCTTACCTCTCTGATCTGGGTGTCATTGCCATTCATCATGTAATGAAAAAGGTAGATTCCTCCTTAGTGCCTACCCACACTGTCTTTCTGTCCTTTAATAGAGTGGTGCTTCCATCCTAACTCAAAGCAGGCTATGAAATTTTCACCGTCTAGCCATACATTCCAAACCCGATGTGCTGCTACCAGTGTCATCATTTTAACCACTCTAGAACATCCTGTCAACACCCAGCCAAATGTGTTGCCTGTGGTAGGGATGTGCATGAGGGCTATTGTCCACCTACATCTCCATACTGTTTCAACTGCAATTGCGGCCATGCCGACTCTTCTCAGGAATGTCCAGTGTATTTTGATGAGCAGGCTGTTAAAGTGATGCAGTTAAAGGAAAAAGTGCCTTATCCAGCTGCTCACAAGTTACTGGGTAGTCGCAAACCCTGTGTTCTCCTGTCAGGCATTTATAGTTCTGTTTTTGTTACCCCTAGCTCCATGAAAGACGTGTCCATGCAGACATGCGACCTCCAACTCAACTCTGAGGTTGTAAAATCGGCCAGTGTCAAGGTACCATCGTCTTTCCTCCATCGTGCAGTGCAACAAACAGTCAAACTCTTGCCTCAAGGGGCGAAGCCACCAGCTACACAACCGGTAGGCTGGAAAGGACAGGAGGAGTACTCCCATGAAGACTTACTCCGTCCCTTGTCCCAAACAACACTTGAGTCTTGATGTAACTGGGAGGGCTCAAAGAAGTCCTCCAAAGGCGAACGGTCCTCTCCTTTGTCACCTTGAATGTCCTCTTCGATGGTGTCGGCACGTGATACCGTAGCCCGGCCAGCCTCCATGTTGCCGGTGTGCACCAACAACTGTTTTTCAGCACTGGACTCCACAGACTGACCGCACAAGCGAGCTGATGCTTCTCTGGACTCCACGGAGCAGGATCCTCCTGTGTCTGCGCTCTGTAGTAGCGCCTCTTCCTCGGCTGTCACTCAGCATCTGTCGAGGTGACACCCGCACATTTCTTCATCGTGACTGTTCTACAATGAAACGTTCACCACCTTCGGTCCCACAATTAGGATTTACGGCTGCTTTAAGTATTGCAGCTGCCTTCAGAAAATGAAATTGCACTCTTATGAACACTTTGAGCTTTCATATTTCTTACTGATTTGGTGTGACCTTCCCCCTGAGGTCGAACAAGAGAGTCGAATAGGAAAGGAAAAACGAAACGGACACGACAGACTGAGCAAGACATCAAGGACAACCACAACAAGCAATAAGCAATGGGGTCACAAGTGAAAACCTCACAAAATGGACAACAGCCACTCCTACATGGAAGAAAGCCAAGTAAACACGATGGCTGTAAGAGAGATATCGAGAGACTCGCGCGAATGTCAGACTGCTTCGCTGAGTGAGATGCAGGCGCTTAAATACACAATGGGGTGTGTTGCTATTGGCTGCTGGGACCACATACTCGACAGTGGATCCCTCACATTACATGCAGGCGAGTAGTGCACGCAGCCATGCCTGACGACGCAACGGCTACAGAGACCTCTAGTGGTAATCGAGATCCGTGCCGTCTGGCACAGATTCGAAACGCGTGGCACTCGGTACCAGATCCATCCCCTCTGAATCTAACACGTAGGGGTGGAAAGGCCCCAAACAGTGATGCAGTGGTCAGCAGATGGGAAGAGACCTGGGCTGGTCATCTGCTGTTGGCGGGGTGGAAGAGACATCTGAGGTGTTCACGACGGCCGACCCAAAGGCTAGGGCAGCTGAGGGAGCTGCTGATCCACCTGGGGGTGGGAGGGCCGGCGGCAGGCTGGCAGGGAGGCAACAATTGGGGGGCAGTGGCAGTGACAGTGACTCAAGGACCATGTCTGTACCTGAAGGAGGTAGCGGTTGATGAGGTGGTGGCGGGAGTCCCGCAGGGAAATGAGGGTGGAACTGTTTATGATGGTGGCACTCCAACCCTTTCCACATGTGCACTGATGTCTCACGCCACTCACGGGCTGCGATGACTGTGGCAAGTGTCCAAACCCACCTTGCTCCTGTAAACGTGGGCCCACACTATTGTGCTGGGGGCATAATGTTGAGAGGGCCAAGAGAAGGAGCAGTAAGAGGATGGCATCAGCCAATGCAGCAGGGTCCATGGCTGTCACCCATAGAGGAGCTCCACCAAACTACGTCTGTCAATTGGCGTGGTGTGATAGGTGCTCAAGAACAGGGTGAGGGCCGATGTGGTTGGAGACGTTTCGACCACCTTCATCAGGTGGTTAAATGTGTGGACAAGCCTCTCCGCTGCACCATTGGAGGAAGGGTGGAAAGGCGGGCTACGGATATGTTTGATGCCATTGGCCAGACAGAATTCGTGGAAGGAGGACACCATGAATTGGGGGCCATTATCGTAGACCAATGTGTGAGGCAGGCCCTCAATGGTGAGAACCTGGGCCAGGGCCATGAGTGTGGCCTCCTCGTTGGTGGATGCCATGCGGATGACATGTGGGTATTTGGAGTAGGCATCAATGGTAAGTAGCCTCATAGACCCCAAAAACAGGCCCTAAAAATGAAGATGGATATGATCCTATGGCTGGAGAGGCACAGGCCAGGGTGAAAATGACTGAGGAGGGGCTTGCCTGGTGACGTGCACACAAAGTGCACCCGCAGACCAGGTGGTCAATATCACCATTGATGTCAGGCCAATACATGTGCCAACGAGCCAAAAAATTCGTGTCAGACATACCCCAGTGCCTGTGGTGTAACAAACTGAGCACTACACGCCACAAATTCAGAGGGATGACCACCCGAAGGGCATATGACTCCGTGGCTAACAGAAAGACATTGACCATGGGGAGCCTGTGGTGTAGGTGGTGCCAGGGGCTGACGTCGGTCTGCATCCGATGAGTAATATAGAAGGGCCACCAGTGGACCACATAGCGTAGAACCTGCCACAAGATAGGTCTCGACATGTAGCTGTGGCAATGTGAGCAGCCATAAGAGGCAGACCATACAGCATGTCCTGGTGGGTGAAATCAAAGTGAAAACAGAGGACCTTCCATTTTTAAAACACAGGATTGGGGTCTGCTGGGAGACATGACAAAGTGTCTGTATTAGCATCGTAGGCGGTGGGCTTATATCGGATGGTGTAAGTGTAATCACATAAAAATAACGCCCAGTGGTGGAGACATTGAGCCGTCCACTCTAGAAGGTGAGAGTAGTGCCCAAAAAGCATAACTAAGGGTTTATGGTCTGTCAGGAAGGTGGACTTCGTTCGCTCCAAAGAGATAGTTGTGAAATTTTTGGACGAGGAACACTATCGCCAGGGCCTCATATTCAATGTGGGAGTAGTTCTGTTGTGCTGGGGTCAACGTCTTAGATGCATAAGTGATGGGCTGTTCAGAGCCATTGGCATTCTGATGCATGAGGAAGGCCCCAATGCCATATGCTGATGCATCAGCTGCCACAGCCAAGGGGCGGTCTGGAAAGAAGGGAGTAAGGCAAGGGGCGGACTTCAGCATCACCTTTAAACAGAGAAAAGCCTGGTAACAGGCAGGAGTCCAATCAAAAGGTACCCCTTTGCGACACATGATTGAGGGGTTGAGCTACAGAGGCAGCCTGGGGTAAGAACTTGAAGTAATGAGTAACCTTGCCGAAAAACACCTGGAGTTCAGATAAGTCCTTGGGAAGAGGGTGGCCTCAATGACCACAACATTACAACACAAAGGGCGAATGTCATCTTTGCTAAGCCAGTGGCCTAAGTATTCCACTTCTGGTTGAAGAAAACAACACTTGTCCAGCTGACAGCATGAACCTGCAGACTGGAGTGTGTGAAATAAGGTGCTGAGATTTTGCAAATGTTCCTGGCGGGAATGACCAGTGACCAAGACATCATTCAGATAATTCACACAGGGGGGATAGGATGCCTAAGGCGCTCCAGGACCCACTGGAAAATGGCCAGCACAGAGAGACACCAAATGGAAAGTGATTTTACTTGTATAATCCGAAAGGCGTGTTGATAATCATGATGTTCTGGGAATTGGCATCCAAGGATAAATGTTGGTATGCCACAGCCAGGTTGATCTTTAAACAGTTCTCTCCCTCGGCAAGCTTGGTGAGAAGGTCTACCTGTTGGGGAATGGGGTAAGTGTCTATGAGGGACTGAGCATGGACAGTAGTGCCAAAGTCCCCACACAGCTGAAGGGTCCCATTGGGTTTCCGAATGACCACCAAAGCTGTCGCTCAGGCACTATATGTCACTGGTTCCAAAACGTCAGCAACCTGGAGCTGATAAAGTTCCTGCTTGAGCCGAAGGGGTCGGGCCTGGAAAAAGTGAGGCTGCACATCCGGCTGAAGTGTGATGTTCACCTGAAAATCTGAAGCACATCAGAGATCAGTTGCAAACAAAGTTCTGAAAAGAAACAGCTGTGGAAATGACCTTAAATTCATCAGAAATTGGAAAGCCAAACAGTTGAAATGCATCCAGGCCAAAAATATTCAAAGCCGACAGATAGTCGACGATAAATAGGGTAAGGAGCTGGATAACGTGTATGTACGTTGCCTGCACAATGAACTGCCCACGAAGGGGAATGGAACAGTCTCTGGAGGTGACCAAATGCTGAGACGGAAGTGACAACTCAAGAGCCCAGTCACGTATATGTTGCCATATTAATCAGGGAGACGGTGGCCCCAGTGTCAACCTGAAAACTGACATCCTCCATGAAAAGGCGGAGCATGAGTGAAAGCTACCATGCAGATGGGTCATCCAGCGGGGCAACAGATTGCAGAGCATGTATGGTATGTCAAGGCCCAGGAGGGGCAGGACTGGGGCGAATAAAGTGACTGCGACACTCCAATTGGATGTGGTCCCCCTCGTCATACAGCATGTACGTTTTCGAATGGTGGGGGCAATCAGCTCGAGAATGTGTGGTAAAGAACAGTGAGCAAGATGAAAGTGGACCACCCAACCAGCGACTGGAGGCACAGATGCCATAGAGACATCAGACAAAGAGGAGTCCCAATGGAGCTGGCCTCTGTTGGCCGGTCCACCTCAACTGACGAGGGTGGTTGTGAGGTTTGCCATGAACGAAAGCGCAGCGGAACTGTACAGGAGCAGCCCACGAACATTCAAAATGGATAACGGGAAAAGGAGGACAAGCATGACGACAGATGACCAAGCAAGACAACAAGAACGACAACAAGCATTAAGCAACAGGGTCACAAGTGAAAACCTCATGAAAACAAAAATTTCCACTGGTACACAGAAGTAAGCCAAGTAAACGTGATGTCTGTAAGCCGAATATTGAGACTTAGGCGAATTTTGGACTGCTTTGCTGAGTGAGAGGCAGGCACTTAAATGCATTATAGGGTACATCACTATTGGCCACTACTTCCCCCATTTTAGCTACTTGGTGACTTTAATGCATATCATCCCCTTTGGGGTTCCCCCAGGACCTGTCAGAGAGGTGCCATCTTGGCTGACCTGCTTAACCAATTTAACCTCTCCTGTGCCTTATTACTGGAGCACCCACTTTCCTGTCCAACTCTTCGCACACATATTCCCATTTGGACCTATCCTTCTGCACTGCCTTGCTTGCCCATCAATGCTTTCTAGGTTTAACTGGCAGCCTTACTCCTCCCTGACGACCTTGGAAGAATGAGATTCCCCAGGTGTGATGACTAGGTTGAATATCTCACAAATGTTATCCTTACTGCTGCAGAATGTTCCATATCCCACACTTCCTCTCTACCATGTCATTTCCCAGTCCTTTGGTGGACTGACTCATGCTGTGACGCAATTTATGCATGTAGATGTGCTCTCCACATTTTTAACCACTACCCTATTCTGGAAAACTTCATTCATTATAAACAAATGCGTGCAAAGAGTCATTGCGTTCTTCGGGATAGCAAAAGAGCTAGCTGGATTTTGTTCACTAGTTCTTTCAACAGTTCCACACCTTGCTCTGTCATGTGGGCCAACATCAGACAGCTATCTGAAACCAAGATCCATTCCCCAATTTCTAGCCTGACAGTCGCTGATGTCATTGGGGATGTTATTGCCATCTTCAACACCTTGGGTCGCCATTTTGCAGAAGTTTCAAGCTCTTCTCACTATCACCCTACCTTTCTCCATTCTCTGAACCATGAGTACTACAATACTGTCTTTACTATGACAGAACTAGATCATGCTCTCAGTTCATCCTGATCCTCCGCCTTAGGGCCAGATGCCATCCACATTCAGATGTTGCAGCACCTTTCTCCTGTGGGCAAGAGCTTTCTTCTAAAAACCTTCCTTCTGGCGACCCCCTCCCCCCATATCTCTTACCAGCTGCATTTGCAAGGTGATGGAATTTGTATGATTCATGACTGGTTGGTGTGGTGGCTCGAATCTCACAATTTACCGTCGGATACTCAGTGTGGATTTCGAGTGCGGTGGTCTGCAGTTGACCATCTCATTACTTTTTCCACCCATGTCATGAACGGTTTCCTGTGAAAATCCCAGACTGGGCTGTGTTTTTTGATTTGAAGAAGGCCTAAAACACCTGCCGGAGAAATGGTATCCTCTGTACTCATTAAATGTGGGGCTTCCGTGGGCACCTATCCTGTTTTCTTCGGGCATTTTTACAAGACCGAGTTTTCAAGTTGTGTGTGGGTTCTGCCTTGTTGGACACCTTTATTCAGGAAAATGGTGTGCCTCAGGTTTCCATCCTGAGCTTCGTCCTCTTTGTTATCACCATTAACCCTCTAATGGCCCGTATCCCACCAGTCATCTCTGGCTGTCTTTTTGTAGACAATTTTGCCATATATTGCAGTTCTCCATAGACTTGTCTCACTGAGCGGTGCCTTCAGCACTGTTTTGATAGTCTTTACTCCTGAAGCATTGACAAAGGCTTTCGCTTTTCCCTTGACAAAACCATCTGTATGAATTTCTGGCGGCGCAAATGGTTTCTCCCACCATGTCTACACCTTGGTCCTCTTGCTCTTCCGTTAGTTGAAACTACGAAATTTTTGGGGTACATGGCAGATAGGAAACTCTATTGGTCCTCCCATGTGTTTTACCTGGCAGTCCACAGCTGTATGAGGTCCTCAATCTCCTACATGTCCTGAACGGTACTTCGTGGGGTGCCGATCGAACCACCCTCCTCGGTTTGTAGCAGTCCCTTGTCCATTCAAAACTCGACTATGGGTGCTTTGTTTATGAGTCTGCACACCCATGCATCTGTTTGGTGAGTAGGTTTTATCTATCCAATTACATTATTTTGTAAAAATGGATTATTTTTGTTGTTAAACTAATCCAATTTAATTTTTATCTTAGAGAAAGTTTGACGTGAAATATAACATAGTCGGGGATTATTGGTGATACAGAAAAAATACTCATTGAGATAGAATCTAGAGTAAATGTAATTTTTTATTAAACACTAAACTTATCTTAACATTTGCAGTTGATGATATACATCCAGTGTCACTTCTTGTTCTCTTGATTTATCTCTGGTGCCAGTGCCTAGATCATTAAATATTCCCCATTAAGACTTTCACTACAGTCTGTTCCCAGAACAATCTGTTTGTCTTCCTGCCCCACCTCTCTACAGGGAGTCCAGCAGGGAACTTCCTTGCCCCTTCTGCCACCCACACTTGTGGTCGTACATCTTACCTATTGTGGATGATCTATGCACAAGGAGAGAAATGTGCTGAGGTTGTCACGAACATTAGAACTTCATTGCAACAAAGAAGGTGCATGATAATGTTGGGCAAGTGAATTGGATTTCCAGTGAAAGCAACCTAAAAATAGTCATCATATACTTTCAGGTTCTCACTAATATGAGAACCATTCTGTAAGGTGTAAGTTTAGCACTGCAAGCTACGCAGGCGATGTCCTAGATTCCAATATTGTTGTTGCACTCAAAGCAAAAATTTTGACTGTAACAGCAGCCAAAACTTTGAGAACTGTCATCCCCAAGGAGGAGATGGCAGTGCCATCCAGGAGGCACAGACCTGGGAGAAAAATACAGGAATCAGGCCAGGGCGTCTTTGAGGAGGAACAGTGTGGTGTAATGTGCAGGCAGAAAGACATTAGAATAAAGGAATGAAGTGGCACAAGACAGAGACAAGAAAGAAAAAGTAATTATAAGTCTAAGAATCACTGAACATGAGAGAACAAAAGTGTATAGTCAACTGCAATCCAAAGGAAATGGGAAGAATGTTTTTTGAACATAGAGCAAAACCATTCAACCACTGTGCAGAAGTACTTGAACACAGAAATGAAGGCTACGTAATGGATCACGAGACTAAAAAGTAATGAGAAAAGCACAAGAAGAGAGATGTTCCCGAGTAGACAAGAGGAATTGAGTTTCATTGCAACACAGACTGCACGTGCAGCAAATGAAACAGCTCTCTGGTGAAGGCAAGGCAGAGAATGCCCCGATCCACTAAAAAATGCCACTAATAAGAATAATTTTCTTCAAGCTTACCGTCTAGCACTCTGTCTGTAGTAAGTGACAAACACTCCTGTAGGCATCTTCAGTGTAGGTTGGACTGGCAATGCCAATATTGTGGGCTGAATTTTCATTAATATAGTCATGGCACTTGGAAGTAGATAGTTGATGTCAAGTCTGGAAATTCGATTGACTGGTGAGCCACTGTGCATTGAACTACGAAGTCTGTGCAATAGAGAAATACTGTAAAGCCCAGTGTCACATGGCTCCAGGGTGGAAACTATGCAGTGGCAGTCATGGGCAAGATGAACTGCACTGAATGTGAGTTTCAGTTTCAGGCATGTTTACATGCCAGAAACTGACAGCCCTCCATTGTGGGACATGAGATGGGATTGTGAAACACCAGCCAGATGCAACAACACACACTTCCACCTCAGTCCTATTATGTCTTCCTCTCCATTCCGTTACCATACTCACCAGCTTTTCTTTCTGCCTCACCTCTACAAGAATCCTCCTGAGAAGTACCCCACTTCATCTGCCACTCATTCTCCTGACTACTTGTACTCATCTGTAAGTAAAGAAAGGAGTGTTACATTGTATGCATTTGATATGGCAATTTTAATGTAGAACAATGAAAATATAGTAATTGGGAAGCATTCTCGCTATTGCTTTCTGTGGGCTCTCTCTGAAAAAAATTCCTTGTAATTTGAAATTATAGTGAAGTTCTTTGCAAGTCACTAAGTGCTCTCATTGTCAAAAACTGGATGAATATAATGTCGGTATCTGCCTGCTATTGGTGAAACTGCATCCTCAGGCATGGACACAGTTCCTAACTGTTAAACTTGCCACAGTGTGTTAACCATGTAACATAAGATTGTATGTTTTGATTAGCAGATTACTACGGCATTTTAAATTTTGATCAGCAGTTATGTGAAATGTTGACAATGAAAGTTTATTTTCCCCTCACTGTCTTAAGATAGGCAGCCTGCAACTTTACTGAGTTGCAGAAAGGCAGTATTTTATTAGTGTTCTACTTAATTGAGTAGATTAAATGCTAAGTTATTCACTGATTAGTAGGCACTCTAAAAGACTGATATAATTGATTCTGTTCTTATCATGTCATGTTGAAACACTATTAGTTTATCACATGTTTGTTTTACTTTTGCAGGTAAAGAATTTTTTATATTAACTCAAATCTTTTTTTCTGTCAATCAGGTACAATTCAAAGTGATCTGTCTCCTATTGCTGAGGAGCATGAACATGGAGAGAGCACCACTAACACTGGTGGAGAATTGGTATGTTTAACCAGTAGCACAAAGTTTGATTTTGTAGCCTGTAATTAACACAACACTGTTTCCTGGCCTTCTTTCAGGTACTCACAAAGTTCATTAGCTCAGGGCTTTGAGCCATAACAGTACTTCCCCCTCTTCTGTGCTGCCATGCCCACTACCCACATACTTAAATAAAAAAAAAACTTCTTCCTTCATATTGTATTCATCTTCATTTCATTCTCATTCCATCTCCCATGCCAGTCTGTTTCCTGACCCCCACAAACATCACAACTTCTTTTCGAATGGTAACTGAAATGCTATGTCAAGTCTAAATTATCTGCTAAATGATCCAAAACATTGCTCAAAGACCAGTCATATACTGGATCTTAATTTAAAACAAGAAATTCTCTTTAATTATTAATGGCAAGTCATGTGTCATTGGTTAGTATACAGAATCCTAATGACAGCTCAGCTTCATCTTTGTTCTCCTGGTGTAATGGTAGTTGTCATGGTGTTCACAGATTTGGGGGGAATTTTAACTAAAAAAATGACTTTGTGGTGACCATTATTCGTCGGTACTATGGACATAGTGAGATAAACAAATTTACCAAAGTGATAGGTTACGTGATAGTTGTTAGTCATTAAACATGAGGATTAATATTCTTCCAAAATGACAATTATCGCTTTTTGTGTTGTTTAAAATATTGCTGTTGTGAGGTGAGGTTTCCTCATTTTTGAGCAAATATCATAAACTCAAATGATAGCACTCATTCTCTGCCATGCAATCATAGCCTAACAAACTTACTAAAGTCTTCTGAAAATACTTTCCTGATAGCAAAAGAAGTATGAAGTGCACAACTTCGAGAGATCTACTAGTCTTTGTGGTTGTTGTGCTTGACACGTGTTGAATAGTAATTCAATAGAACTACCTTAGCGTACTTCTGCACATGTATCACAAATTGTGCAGTGTGATGTAAAAGTAACCGTTTAGTTATTTTTATCCTTCGGGATTTGCTGTCAAGTATCTGGTACCTGATATAGAATGAAATTATAACGCTTGTGATGGTCTTTCAGATCTTGCATTGACTTACTTGCCAGCTGCCATGACCATGGCAAACAGTCCTATATCCAGTTACTGGTTTCTTTTTCATGCATCTTGTTCTGTAGGACCAATATGTGGCACAAATCTTAAAGGTCATGGAATGTGTCAGATAAAATAAAATGTTTGAGAAACCAAAAAAGAGGAGCCATAAGTTTATGTAAACACAATCAAGAATGTAACACAGGAATCAGCTTAATTTTTCAAGGAAATCCTCAACAGAATAGGAAACTCTTCAATTTTGATTTGAATCCACATGGATTACTGCTAAGATGTTTGAATTCCTGTGGTAACTTATTAGAAATGAATGCCGCAGTATACTGCATGCCTTTCTGCACAAGATTCAAGAAAGTGTGCCCCCAAAGGCAGAATGGATTTCTGCCTAGTGTTAACTGACTGAAAGCTGCTAATTCTTGGGAATAAGCTGATATTGTTAACAAGAAATGACAGCAAAGAATGTATATTTATTGAGAGGCCTATGTCAGATTACCCAGACAAATTAACAGGGGTCAACAGGAGTTACATGAGCTTATACAACTTACTACCTGAACTGCCCATTTCTGAGCCAAAACATCGTTTGGGAAATGGAAGAATTATCCCAAAATATACCACCATATGTCATAAGTGAATGAATTTAAGCAAAGTAGACTAATCTTTGTGTCGAACTATCATTTACTTCATACACCATGCAAATAGTAATAATGAAAGCATTAAGTCTTTGAACAAGATCCTGAATATGAGTTTTCCACAACAGTTCACTATTTATCTGAACATGTAGAAATCTGAACTGTAATGTTTCACTGATCATATGGCCACTCTGTAAAATTAAAATGGCAGGTTTTGTTGAATTGTTTGTTAGAAATTGTAAAAACTGATTCTTGTTGTGATTTAGTATTAGTTTATTATCTACAAGCCATGAAACTGTCTTGAACTGCACTACTTGAAACAATGCCAACATTCTCTACTACCAAGCTAGTGTGTTCACCAAACAGAAGGCATACCATATATGTAAATAAGGAACAAGTGTGGACACAACAATTTCAAGAACAGATATATTACAGAAAACCCACACCAATCTGACAAGGTATGTAGGCCTCAATGAATGTGTTTTGTGACAGCTGAATTTTCTGCCGAAGATAACATGTAAATATATAAACACACACCCATAACCACTGTTCATTAAAAATTATACTAGTACAGACAACAGTTTGGCATTGGTGGTTGATCAGCAAGAGGATGATCTGTGAGAATTTGAGAGCACCTTGAGTCTCACGTAGTTATATACTCCTTCCAGCAAGTGGAAGCCCAATGTTGTGCTACATTTTCTCACAACACGTTGAGAGCACCTGAAATATCCCAGCAATTACAGTAAATTATTCATTTTTAAAGTTTTTAGCCATGTATGTTGAGAAGGAGATGCTCTCTCCTAGGAATTGAATAAGTTTAGGCTCAAACCTATCAGGGATCCTCATCCTCAGGACAATGGAATGTGCAAACTATTCAAAGGGAAAGGTAGGGTGAACTGATACTTCTTAAATTCTATGGATATTTATACCAGTACCAATGTGGCTTTAGGCTGTATATGATGCAGACAATGTAAGCTCTTGGAAACTAATGAAATGCCTCAAGGTTGGCAGCAGAAAAAGCGGATCCAGTTTGTCTTCATAAAAGTGTGTTCCATGACCTTCTGTGGATTTTAGAATAGGCATCATTACTTATTTAAGACACAGATTTCCAAGTTCCTATTTTTATTACAGGGGAAGTTAGGTAAATTCTAAGAACCTTGACTGAGTATCTTCCCTTTGTTCAGTTAGATGAGATAGTGCGAGCTGTGTAGGTTAAATAGAGGTAAGGCCGAAAATGTCTTAAATTCCGTAGTCATTGTGATGTGTTAAATCACTTTATCAAATCAGCAGTTTCCCTGGACTTTTTATTTGATGAACCTAAATATCAAGTCCCTCCAGCACACAGAAATAAACTTCACAGAGCCCTATTAAGTATGGTATATCCATTTGTTCCCTTCTTGTGCTAAGTTCATACTTGCCACTTTTGTCATATGCTGCAGATGCTATCCACAATGATCCTACTGCTTAATTCCAAAATTTTGCCCCCCACCCACTCCTCTGTCTTAAAAAGTATTTTTTCCTTCTTGCTGTGCCGGTTTTGGCTGAATCTGCATGCTGTTTCATTCCAATATGGCACAGAACTTTTCTGGATTAAGTTCAACACAGTGATAAATTTTTTCTCAGCTATAATTTTCTTACTTTTATCACTTTTTGACCTTCTGAAATACACACAGGACGTCTTGCACCTGAAATAGGTTATTTGAACTGAGAAGAAAACAGTGACTGACAAACAGAAAAAGCCTGTTTGTATAAAGATCATGGATAACCAGTTCTTAATTTTTTTTTCCTCCTGTGAATAGGCCATCTGAGGTCCACATCCCAATTTCAGATCCTCACTGTTTGTTGTTTCTTTTTCTTCCATTATGACTTCATCTGTTCGCTACATTTCTTCTGTCATTCTTCAGACCATTTTGAACCAGTCTTTCTTGTTACCCTGCTGTGGAATCTTCATTTTTAATACTTCTTTCTGAAAGATTACTCTGTTGTTAACATCTTCTGTTTTTATATTGTTTTTTTTTTTTATAAATGCTGTTCTTTTTCTTTGTTGACCCAGCTTGTTTTGTTTTGCTTATCCCACAGCTATTTGAAAATCTTATTTGTTAATCTACTGTCTTGAGTTTTGTGATGAAACAAGCTGGGATAATTTTACTCCCACTCTTGTTTTGCCACCTGCCTGCTTAAAATTCATTTTGTCAATTTTGCATTAAGTACAACTCACATGCATTAATATAATCTGCATTTTCATAAAAGAGAGAGGTTGGCCCTCAGTTTTAAAGAACTTCATGCCAGATCAAATTTTGTGTTTAATTTTATGTATGTAATTGATTTTCCAATTTATTCTGAATATTCACTGCTGGTATCTTTCATTATAAGGTGAAATCAGTAATAGTTTCATAACTTAAATTTTATTGTTGATGTATAAACATATCTAAATTCTCTACTAATTATAAACATTTGAGAGACAAAATACTAGTAATCTTAAAGTATCTATTTGGCTCTATTCAGAAACATGTTTTGCAAAATAATCTGTTCATTAATCCCAATGTAATTAACAGTTTTGTCCAAACTATTGTTAGCATACTTACATTTGTCAGTTTGATTATTTCAACAAATATTTCTGCCTAACTTTTGTAGTAGAAGAAACTGTTAAAAAGACAGAATTTTTCGATGTATTCAGTTAATTTAATGAGTTAAGATTTAATTGTAATTTCTGGAAATTCAACTTCAAACAATGTGTAGTTTTAGTACCTATCAAGGGCCTAATGTCTCGTCGTGACACAGTCAGTCCAGGGCCAAGTTTCAGATGTGGAACCTGTGTTGGTTAGAATGACAACAATGTATCAGCTTAACAGTGAACCTATCTATTTGGCCCATGTTGGTTTTAAAGGATTTTCTAGCGTTCTTAACATGCCCACCCCTACCATAGAAATCCTTAAGCCAGTTCTACTGGCTATTTCCTGCAGGAAACTCATTTGTGTTACAGCAGATGCCACATCTTCAGCACGTATAACAAAATCACCTTTACATGTTCAGTATATTCTTCGTAAAAAATTCTTACTATTTTCTCTAACACAGTATTAAAAAGAATTGGGGACAGGCCATCACCTTTTTGTACATATGTTTTTGTTTTGAAGGCTGTGAAATTTATCTCATAAGATTTACATCACAGAGTGGTATCTGTAAGTGTTTCATGGATTAGGTTTGTCAGTTTAGATTTTATACCAAATTCTCGAATTATTTTCTCTTTAATTTTTCTGTTAACATAATCAAAAGCCTTCTTGTTATCCACAAACATAACTACAATGTCCTTTGAATTGAGTAATCGGTGATGAATTACTGACTTGAGATAAAATATTTGTAGTGATCCTGGCCTTCCCTTCCTCTAAAGCAATCTTGATATTCACATAAATGGCTATCTAGTGTTGTTTTATATTCTGCTTGATAAAATTTTGGAAAATACTTAGATGCTACTGACAGTAGAGAGATTACTATGTAGTTGTTTACATCCTATTTATTGTCTTTCTTATGCAGTGGATGTATCAAGGTAACTTCCCATTCCTCTGGGATATTTTCTTCTGTTATCCAGATATCACCAAAGAGTAAATGTAGCTAATTTGCTTTATTTGGCAAGGACAACTTCAAAAGTTCAGCTGTAATAAAATCTTCTCCACAAGCTTTGTTATTTTTGATGGTGTTAATTCCTTCTTCAGTTTCTTATATAGCAGAGGTAAATTGTCTTCACAATATTCATTGCTATCTGAGAATTCAAATTCATGAAAAATCTTGAAATTATTATTTAACCCAATTTGTCTGTTTTCGTTTTAGAAATGTATTTGCATTTTTAAACCCCTTCAATTTCTTCTTCGCAGTTTGATATAAAACATGGGAATTATTTTTGTGTATTTTCAAAAGTTTCTTCTTCTCAAAGGCTTAATTGCTTTTTCTGATTAATCTGGTTGTATTCTTTCTTTGATGTTTAGATTGATCATGATCTAGAATTTTCTTTGAGCATTTTTGTCTTACTCAGCCTGCTGCCATGTTTAGTTACTTTTGATAGCTTTTAACTGATTCTTTTGTTAGTGAGCCTGTGTGCATTATGTTTTAGTAACCTTTATGACTTTTTTTGTTCTTTATTAGACAGGAGTTTTACTTCAAATTCACCATTCCTTACTACTTCCAAATTCATAACTTCCATTGTACTTCTTTGTGGAATAGGCACATGACCTAACTGAAAAATTTCTGACATTGGATTGTCAGATATCCATGTTTTAGCTTCCCTTGGGAGCTTCCTAAGGTGGGTTGACATCAATTTCAAGAGAGCTTTGACACAAAATGATTGGCCTCAATTGTGTTGGTTCTTCTGTGAAGTGGGTGATGTCCTACTTGATTTATGAATTTCGTTACTTTCTGTTTATTTCACTGCCATAATGATTTTGGCCTCAAGCCCTTAATGAGCACAAAAAAATATGTGGCAGGCGTGTGAGAAACATATTTTCATTGAGCCACAGAATTCACAATACATTCATTACACATGCCGTTTCTCTGAACATGTTAAGAAATCACTGTGCAGTTTGAGGCCAGTTTGGTTTCAAAATTGTAATAATTACAAGAAAAATATCTTCCTCCATTTGGAAAATGCTCATTTGACAGGAGGTCCATTAGCAGTTAGTCTTCTTTTTAAATTACTTTCAGTTCCATTTACTGGAAATTCTAAAAGGCCTTGAATTTTTTTGTGGTGGTTCATCATTTACAGACCTGCATCAGCTGGCAGCTGTGGCAGAATTTGCAACGCCTAACCCCCTCCTCCTGTCCAGGCCAAGTACTTGAAGCGATGCTGCAGTCAATAGTAGTGTCATAAATATTGTATGGAAATTTTGATATTTAGATAAATATCTCCTAGACTGTACTTGAAAATGTCTAATGGAGAAGCCTTGTCAGTGTTCAGTTCTGTGCTTCCAGGAGTCCTGCTGAGTTTTCAACATTTTATGCACAATATTTGAATGACATATTGATCAGGCTCTTCCAGGTACTGCAAGTCCGAAGTTGCATGAAATCGGTGCTAGATATTCAATCTGCCAAGCAACCAATCGTTGTTGTTCATGCACAACTGTGTATAAGAGTTTGATTGCTGGTACCCACTGCACAATTTCATGCGTTTTGCTGTTTGGAGCCCTTACTCATATTATGTGAAATGGAAATATTGTGTTTTTTCTCAGCACATGCCCCCAAGCCATGTTCAAATTGAAATACCTGATACAAAACAATGTTGTTGGCAGTTGGCGCACTTTATACATAGGTGCACCAACTTGAGCTTTAATTATTTCATCCAAGCTATCTGAAGTTTCCAACCTGAAACAGGTCTCATCACATTTCATTTCATGATTATGCCTGTGGCAGACCTAAGTTACACCTGATTTGCTACTTTGTTTCACCTGGATGTGTTGCTGGTGCTCTATATAGTTAATCCTTGAAATTACAAAATGAGACTTCTTATCCTAACTGAAAAGAGCAATATACACAGGATGCTCTTGTATCCATAGGAGCCTCCTGATATGCTCATATATTGGGCAAACATAAGGTAAGAAAGCAATTCTCAGTTTCTCTTACACTCTTTTTCATTCTCTGTCTCTTAATCAGCTGTTCTTGAAATTGTCTGCTGCTCCCATCGAATTTGATAATTTCGCTATTCATTCTTTTGAATCGCTTTTCTTAGGTGATGTAATTCATTGGCGAGGCTCTCTTTGTCTGGAAGTGTTAGGGGTCTGTGGATCAGAGACGGTAACACTAAATTTGTTCATAACAATATTGTGAATAGTTGCTACTCACCATATAGCAGAGATGTGAGTGACAGACAGACACACAAAACAAAGAGATGCTTGGAAGTAGAGCTTTCTCCTAACATGTCCTTTGTTGAAAATAGCTGTGGGCACTCTATGGCACCATGTTATGCCAACCTATTCATGTGGCATCTAAAAGAATCCTTCCTGAACACCCAGAATCCCAACCTCTCACCTGGTACATATTTGTCTTTGCCCTCTGGATTGAGGGTGAGGAGACCTTATCTACATTCTTTCAGAACCCTAACACCTTCAACCCCATTTACGTCATGTGGTCCCATTCTACCCAACAAGCCGCCTTCCTCAATGTGACCTCCACCTAAAATATGGATACATCAGTATGTCTGTCGATGTTGGACCTACCAACCATCAGGAATACATCCACTTCAGCAGCTGCCACTCATTCCTTACCATGAAGCCCCTTTGAGACTGCCTTTAAGTATATGGAAGGTGTCATTGAGGCTTTACAGGCAGTAATTACCCTCCCTACCTTGTATAAAAACTGATCTCTTGTGCCCTGTCTTTCCGGTCACGACCCACCTCACAAAGTCCCACTGTCCAGCCACAAAGGTGCATTTGCCTTGTGACTCTGTACCACCCAGGACTGGAGCAACTGAATTAAATTCTCCACCAGCGATTTGACTACCTCTCTTTCTATCCCGAAATAAGAAATTTCCTACCCACTACGTCCCCACCAAACTCCCACACCAGTACTCCAGTGGCCAATGATGCTACACAGCCTCTGCTTCCTACCTCATGGACTCTTGTCTGATACCCTTGTAATAGATGTAGATCCAAGACATGTCCCCCACATCCTCCCACCACCACCTTCACGTACTGAAGTCCAGTCAGAAACATCACCTATCCCTCCTTTGGTGGGCAACCTGTGAAATGAGTCATGCGATCTACAACCTAGGCTGCAACCAACCACTGTACTGCATTCTACGATGGTGGGACAAATAAGAAGTTTCTGTCTGCATAAATGGCTGCTCATACACTGTGGCCAAGTAACAATTGAACCACACTGTTGCTGAGCATGCCACCAGACCCAGTGCACTGCTGCCAGTATCATCTTTATGGCTACACTCAAATATCATGGCTACACCCAGCCAACTGTGTAACCTGGCTACCTTGTCGTCCCTGCTGCACAATTTGCAATGGTCATCATGCCATCTCCTCCCAAGATTATCCCATGTATCTCAATGATTGAGTGTCCTGGAGACCTGGGTCAAGGAAAACATGCCTCACCAGGTCACTCGCAAATTGTTGACTAGTCAGTGACCCTGTGTTCTACCATCAGGCAGTTACAGTACCATTCCTGTTACATCTTGCTTCGTGAAGGATGTGGAGATCAAGATGTGTGATGTGTAATACAGCACTGTGGTTGTTAAATCACCCAGTGTCACAGCAGCAGCCCCGTAATCCTCCTCCTCCTCTTTTTCTTCAGCTGTGCAACAAGCCTCAAACTTTTGTCCCATGGGTCAAAGTCACCTGCTATGCAACTGTAAGCCCAGAAGGGACAGAAGGTATACTCCCATGAAGAATTTCTATGTCCCTTCAGCCAACAAACATTTGAGTCTTCTAATGCAAACCAGAAAGGATCCAAGAAATCAAAGAAAGGCAAACCATGTGCTTCACTATCGGCTCACAGTTCCTCCTTGATGGTGTGGCCACATGACACCCTTCTCTGGCTGTTCACCTTGTTGCCGGTATGCACCTCCTGCTCTGGACCACAAGGACAGACAGAACGATAATGCCGACCCTCTGTAGATCTTCCAGAGGCTGATTCTCCAGCCTGTGTCCCCTGTAACAGTGATCGTTCAAAAGCTGCCACTCAATAACCGCTGAGTTGACACCCCTCTTGGCCGACCTTCTCAGTCAGCTTAACCTCATTTGCCTTATCGTGGGGGTACCCACATTCCTTTCACACTCCATGCACTCCTACCCTCATCTGGACCTCTCCTGCACAGCCCAATTTGCCCATCATTTCATCACTGTCTCTGGTATGTACTCGAGCAACCATTACCCATTTGCTATCCATTTTCTGACTCCTACCCCACCTACGTGCACACCCAAATGGCAACTTCCTAATGAAGACAAGAGATTTAATGCTTCCTGGCACCCTTCGAGAAACAACATATACCCAGTTATGATGCCCAGGTTGAATATCTTAAAAATGCTGTCATTACCACCACACTATATCTTTACCGTGCTGTGTCCCAGTCCTTTGTTTGACTGAGCCATATTGTGACTCTACTTGCATGTAGAGATGTGCTCTACATGTTTTAAAAATTCAATGATAGCAAACTGCATTCATTCTAAACCCTTGCTTGAATAGTATCGTCACACCCTTCAGGATAGCAAAAAACTTGCTGGATTTATTTAACTAGTACTTTTAATTGTTTCACTCTCTCTTGTGTTGTGTGGGCCAACCTCAGATGGCTCTCTGGGACCAAGAATCATTCTCAAATTTGTGCCCTGCTGGCAGCAGATCTAGTCATAATGGACCCTATCACTGTCTCTATAATCCGTAATTTTATAATGATCTGTTATTCATTTCCCCTACCATGGTCCTTTAGACTACCCCACCAGGTCATAGTTGTAGGTTGTTCATTCCAGCAAACTATGCTGTACTTCTATTTGTCACTGGCATTATCCTTACACCAGCCTTCATAGATCTAGCAGCTTTAGTCTACATTCCCACCATGTTGACTTGTGTTTTGTGGGCACCTTTGTCCTGCGTTATGACAGTAGCTGTGTGTTGTGGCTGGCAGCTCTAGTGAATTCAGGTAGTTAAGCTCAATTAAAATTCAAATATTTTGTGATTCTTCATTTGGATTATTATGCAGTTTTCATCAATAAAATTTCACATGTATCTACTTGTCACTGCACGTGATTCATAATCTCTGTCATTATATAATTTACCAACTTACTAACATTGAGATGAGCATGTGCAGTGAGATGACATACCACTGACACATTTCAAGCTGTTTGATTTATGCTTAAATTCAGTTGATGTAAAGCTGTTCACCTGTTCAATTTTTTTGCAGGAGCCACAAGAGGTGCACCAAGAGGAGGTACCGGCAGGTGAGATTTTTGCTTTCTTCAGTAGCTTAATTACACGTTAAAGTTATCTCTTTAATATTTTCTTATGTGGTATTTTTGTTCTATCTGTTTCTTGCTAAAGTATTTTAGTCAAACAGTTGTTCAAAATTTTATACTTGAACTTGACACTGGATATTAATTACATGGTACATAATTCATACTGGAAATTGGCAGTGTCTTTGAAACTACAAAAGATTGGTCTCAAATGTTCAAAATGGGTATTGTGGTAGATGGTGAGGCAAATATGATCAAAGAGAAAGAACACAACTTGTTATGTACTGAAGTGACATTCAGAAATAAGTCATTGTAAAAGTAAGCTAACATTACAAAATGGCACACTGTGATAAGTAGTAATATTTAGATCACAATTCCCTTATTCTGTAGTCATCACTCTTATTAAAATCATCATCTGGAGATAAATATATTTAAGTATACAACTATCACTCGGCATAGTTGAGCTTCTTAAAGAGGAAAATTGCCAATGTTATTGGGGACTAGAACAAGTTACACACATTCATAGACAGTGATTTGAAACATCCTCATCATGTCTTGAAATGAAGAATATTGTCCCTGTAATCTGCCTCCTCTCCCAAAGCAAATGGAGACTTATGTAGTCATAAATAATATAATCTGCTTCACTGATTGCTGCAGTCTGCCAATGTTGGGAAAATGTTCTGAATGCACAACTGTAGAAATCACATGGTTTTGTAGCAAAGTATTTGTAGATCCATGTTCAAAGTGTATTTTCACCCTAAAAGGAAGTTTGTGAAGATCATCGAACAAAGCACAGAAAGGATGAAATCTGAGGGTGCAATATCAGGTGGAAAACGTAGGTGCAGCATGACTTCCCAACCCAGTAGTTGTGTAGTGTTTCTTGCCAGTCTAGCAGAATGCCGGTGGCTATTATTGTAGAATAGCATCACTTCTGACAGTCTTCCTTGTTGTTATTCTGGGATTTCATTTGTAAGAAGTCTGTTGTTGGCAATAAATGCCAACAGGAAACTTCTACCTCATGCAAGCAACTCTTTGTAACCCACATGGCCACTGTTCCACCAGATGCACAACATTATCTTACGTGGATGCACACAAGTCTTTCTATGCAGCATTGCTGCTTTGTTTGGACTAAAGCATTCCTTTCTATTCTTTCCCTTACAGTAGCACAAAGACAAATTTTCTAGTCATCAGTAATGATGCAGGATAGGAATGATCCGTGGTGTTCACACACTAACCGATAACAAGCAAGTGCATAATGCACATAAGGCCAACCAATAATGTTTCTGATTTGACTTGTGGTTCTCATACTCTCCTTTTCTGAACCTTCTCTATTGACTTCATAGTCATTCTTGAGTGTCTGTTGAAATGTTAATATGTCTGTCCTGCTGTGTTGTTCAGTTATTGATAAAAAAACATATTTCTAACTTTATAGGCCCATTTGTGGTTTTCAACTGTGCACAATGTCAGCCATATTATATATATTTCACACATACTCAAATCGTGCAATAGAACACACCTTGTAAGACCAAAAATACATTTTTTTGGCAAATCACAGGCAGGTCAAACAATCTTAAAATTTCAACATGATCTTGAGAATGGGTATAAAGCTGAAATCATGACTGTGTAAAACAAATGAACAATTAATAGTCAATTGATGGCAATATCTTTAAAAAGGAAGGTAAAGGAAATATTTGTGGTCAGTGAGACATTGGTAGTAAAAGAGGAGGAGAGATTTGTGAAGACAGAATCAGTTGGGAGGAAAAGAGATAGGAGCCAGTGTAGACAAAAGGAAAGACTTAGGGACACCGTACACCAATTTTGTGCTGTACTTTAACACATAGGTGTGGGAGAGAGAAAATTTTGGTCTGAGGTCTTACACTCTTGTGTATAAGAAAAAAAATTAACTTGGATGGCCCAGATTTATTTTTGATACATTAAGGAGTTGTGGAGTCAGTGGGCTTATCAAAGAAAGACAACAGCAAACAGTGTAATTGAGAGAGTTGACATTGACAGTGGGATAGACTGTAAATCAGTGGAAGAAAAATGAGACAATGGGAGAGAGCCATATACACAGACAGTGACAGTGAGGTGGAGGTGCTAAGTACGAATGCTTCACTACAGGGAGAGACCAGGTAAATTAATATAGATTATTGTGTGTTAAACTGGTGGGAGTATGTTCACATGCAAAAATTTCTGGTGAGGAAGGCAAAATGTGTACTGGGGCAGCTGGTTCCCAAGAGAGGAACATATTCACCTTTCATGTGCTCCAACAGGAGCATTTTACCAGTGGTTTGCTCTATGGTACTATGTGTTGCATGAGATACTGCTGGTAGAACTAGAGCAAATTAACAGTTGATTGTGATGCAGTAGGTTGAATCAGAATGTGGTAGTTTAACAAAGTGTATTGTCAAGCCACTATTGACTACACTGCCTTTGGTTGCATGTTGTATGCAGTGTAGTCCTGTATTGCAAACATATGGACACTGAAGTTTATAATCTTCTGATTGAGTAGAGGCCAGGGATATAATAAACATAATCAATAATACAGTTCCTGTTAATGCTTCATTTTCTGTACAAAAGGCAATGTTCATCACTCTGCTTTTAGATGCTTTTGCTTCAGCTGTACTTCTTCCCACAGAAGCAAAGAATTACTGAAATTAGTATCTTGTGTAAAATTTGCTTATTTCATTTCAGGCATAAAAATAGTTAACAATGTTTTTCTATGAAAGTGTGGAAAGACAAAAATCCAGGATGGAATGTAACAGTATTATGAAAAGGGAAGTTGCTACTCACCATATAGCAGAGATGCTGAGTTGCAGATAGGCACAACAAAAAGATCCCCACATTAAAGCTTTCGGCCATTAAAGCTTTCGGCCATTGAGGCCTTAATCAACAATAGAGTCTCTCTGTTGTGCTTACCAGTGACTCGGTATCTCCACTATATGGTGAGTAGCAACTTTCCTTTGCTGAATAACGCAATCTGTTATTTCACAAAACTAGTAATAGATATTAAGATAAATCTTGTGTTATATTTTATTACAATTAAAATTATCTGGAACATAGAAAAACAAAAAAACTAGTCATAAACCATATCTCCAGTTTCCCCCTCTGTGGCTTGGAATGAACACAGATTGGATAGATCATGGAGTGTGGAAAGGTTAAATATATTGAGAAAGTGTAGTAGCACCATGATGTCTTTGTGAAGTAGGAGGCAAAAATAATAGTAACAAACGGGTTTGAAAAGTAGGGATGGAAGACAGTTTTTCAGGAGCCCAAGACCACCACAGCTAAGGCACCGGATGACAGCTCAACCACGAGCTAAATGAGAAGGAAGTCAACAGATATTACTCATGAACTTACAAGCTCAGCTTGAGATGCTATTCAGTAATGAATTATTGTAAAATGTGTGTGTGCTCCATTTCATTTAATTTTTTAAATTAGTTTAATTTACTTTCACTCATCTATAAAAAAATACTAAATGTTATAATTATGTGTAAAATGATGAAATGCCTGCTGCGATATTGAGTATTTAGTCCCCCTTTGTTCCCCGACATGCCCACACATTTCAGTAAACAGAGATCAGTGCACTCTCATGTAAAACACCATTATTTGTGCAATTGGTAGCATTTTATAACCTTTTGCCTGTTACACTGACAATGACATGTGGTGGGCCTTTCTTTCAGGAAATGTTTCATATGATGTTTTGATTGTTTATAATTGGGTTCAAGTTATTGTCAATGACATAAAATATATTTAACTTGAATAAATCTATTCCTGGTTTCGTCAAGATACACCTAGTGAAATTAATAATTGATGCCAACTGCACTGACAACAATCTTAGATCAGGGGGAGTGTGGCACCAATTTTCATTAATATATTTTAAGTCACTTAATAATCTCTGAGTGTCTTATTGCATCAGTGGTAATATTTTGAGCTTGTAGTAATTCGCTTCTCTAGTCAGTTGATGCCAACAACTTTAGCTAAACAGACAGCATGATTAAACACCTGAAGAATCCCACATAATCCTAAACACCCTATACCACAGTATATGCTTCAGCTGACAAATTTAACTAGCTGAGAGTTTAAACAGCAATGGCAATCTTGTCCAAGTGAGCTGCAATTTGAATTTCAGTGTCAACTTGAGCATTCCAATGGGTAGCAGACATATAATATAGAGATCTCCCAAACAACTTTTTCAGGCCTTGTTAGCATTGTGGACTGCTACTGAATAGGTTTTAAAAAAGCCAAATCTCTTCAAACAAAGTATCTGCTTCATGGCAACACTCGGCCACAAAAGGCTAAGATGAGCACATGGAGAAAATTTTACAAAACAATTTGACTGAAGAAAGTGTTAGATTTCCTATATATGACCCTATAATATTCTGTCCCCTATCATAACCATGTCTGTGGCATTCATTAAGAGGAACGGGGTGTTTTACAAGTGTTGATTGTATTGAGTGTGGAATAGCATTTATTGTTTCCTGATTTCAATCTATGAATTCCAAAGGCAAGTCATGTTTCATATTTATCAGTCCCCTTAGCATAGCAAATACGACGTAGGGTGAATGTTGTTTGTTTGGTATGATTTGAACTGGGAGTTGCAGCAATAATAATAAAGTAATGCTTCTCATTTTCTCTCTGTTCCAATATAGCACCACTGACATGACAACAAGAAAAAAGTTCATTCTTAGTATCACATGACAGATCATGCATGAGTAAACACTTTCCAGATTCTTGTTGGTCTCTAACCTTGCTTATGTATTCAGTTGTTATACACAGAAGAGCTCTAATATTCACAGGAAATTTTCATTAGGTGGACCTTCAATATTTTGAGCTGAACCTCTGAATGTCAAGCCTCTTTACCAAGAAATAATATCATATCAAGTAACTTGAGAGCTCCAATGCAAGTTGGCTATTCTATGGATGAACAGAAAATGTTACCTTGTTTACTTCCAAGCATCAGCATTCATCTTTCATGTCATTTTATTTCTTTGCTTTTATGATTCTCCTGTGAAATATTTCTACAAATACAAACATTTCATTTGGTGTGTGTTGTTGGATGAAAACTATATTCCATATACTTGTTTTTAATGTAAATCACCTTGAGATGTAATCAGAAATGTGTTACTTCTGAACGATGTTGGCAAGCCTACCAAATTGTAATGTTGTATTACAGCTGCCAATGTGTGCATTTGTTGGGGAAAAAATTTTGATAGAATTTACAAGAATATTTGAAGAAAGCATTTTTTTCGCTCCATCACAATGTGGATTTAGTGCACAATATCTAAAAAAGAAATAAAATAATATAACAGTGAATACAATCAACTTTGCCAAAATAACACTGTTCTACAAACAAAACTACTTTTCAATTTCTGAAAAAATACATTGTGATCCTATGTGTACTTAAAGTGTTGAATTCAAAACTGTTTTTAGTTTTTTTTTTCTGTCAGGGATTGCTTATGAATAATCAAAATTTTATTTGTCTTTCCTGTTTCTGATATTGCGGCAAACATGAGGTGAAATTCGATTGACAAATTCATATTTTTATGATGTTGTAATTTCATCACATTAATGGAGGGTGAGATTTATCATATAAAACAGAAAGCAGAAGTGGAAAAATAGAAAAGTGGAGACTGGATGCAATGGTGGTATGAGGGCTGAGCAGTGCTGGAATGGGAAGAGCTGGGTGGGTGAGAAAAGTGACTAACCAAGGTTGAAGCCAGGAGGGTCACAGGAACGTAGAATACGTTGCAGGGAGAGTTCCCACCTGTGCAATTCAGAAAAGCTGGTGTTGGTGGGTATGATCTATATGGCTCAGGCTGTGAAGGAGTCATTAAAATGAAGGATGTCGTTTTGGGCATCGTGCTTAGCAGCAGGGTATCAACTTGTTTCTTGCCACAGTTTGTAGGTGGCCATTTATGTAGACAGACAGCTGCTTTCTCATGCCCACATACAATGCAGCACTATGGTTTCATCTTAGCTTATACATCACATGACTGGCTTTACAGGTAGCCCTGCCTTTGATGGGATGGGTGATGTTGGTGACCGGACTGGAGTATGTGGTGGTGGTGGTGGTGGTGGTGGTGGTGGTGGTGGTAGAATGTATGGGACAGGTCTTGCATCTAGGTCTATTACAGGAATATGAGTGATGAGGTAATGTGTTAAAAATCCTTCCTAAACACCCAGAATCCTAAACCACCTCCCCTCGTTCAGATACATTGAAGAGATCTTTGTGATTTGGATTGAGAGTGAGGACGCCCTATCCACATTCCTCCAGAACCTCAACAGATTCTCCTCCATTGCTTCACCTGGACCTTCTCAAGCCAACAAGCTGCCTTGCTAGATGCTGAACTCCACTTCAAAGATGGCTAAATCACTGCGTCTGTCCATATCAAACCTACTAACCACAAGTAATACCTCCATTTTGATAAATGCCACCCATCACATACCAAGAAGTCCCTTCCATATAGACATTCCACCCACAGCTGTAACATCTACAGTGATGAGCGGTCCTCCTCAAAATATACCGGGGGTCTCAATTACATGTTCAGAAAATAATTATCCTCTAAACCTTGTACAGAAACAAATCTGATGTGCCTTATCTTTGCGGTTTACCACAATCCCCAAAGTTTCATCTTTTGGCTACAGAGAACTATTCCCCTCGTAACTCAGTACCACCCAGGACTGGAACAACTCAATTACATCCTCTGCCAGGGTATTGGCCACCTGTCATTGTGCTCTGAAATCAGAAATATCCTGCCTACTATCCTTTCCACTCCTCCCACTGTGGTATTCCTCTGTCTACCAAACCCACACAATATACTAGTCCATCCCCGCACAATCCCTGCTCCCAACCCCTACTTCATGGCTCATATCACTGTAATAGAACTAAATGCAAGACCTGTCCATACATGCTTCCATCACCATCTACTCCAGTCTGGTCACAAACATCATATATCCCACCAAAGGCAGGGCTACGTGTGAAACCAGTCGGGTGGTATACAAGCTGAGCTGCAACCACTGCACAGCTTTCTGCATGGGAATAACAAGCAACAAGCTGTCTGTCTGTGTGAATGACCACTGATAGACTGTGGCCAGCAAACAAATGGACCACCCTGTTGCTGAGGAAGCTGCCCAACATGATATCCTTAATTTCAATGACTGCTTGACAGCCTGTGCCATATGGTTCCTTCTAACCAACCCCAGCTTTACTGAATTGCACAAGTGGGAACTCTCCTTGTGGTATATCCTTAGTTCCTGATCCTTCCTGGCCTCATCTTGATTTGTCAGTTTTCTCACCCATTCAGACCCTTCCCTGTCTCCATTCCAGCACTACATAGCACTCATATGACCAACACAAGAAGTCTTTTTAACTCCTTTTGTAGAAAGAACTTCCAGGATTTTGCTTTTTTGTGGGTGGCAAAATCAGTGAAGATATTATTTGCCTTTATTACATTATGTGATAGGTATATACTATTTGACATATATTTTCACTGATAACTTATTTGTAATAGCTACCCCAGCTAAGGCTAAGTATCTATGGCTGGATGACATGTCTGGCATTGCAATAATGGAGTATACAAACCACCAAGGAACAGACCTGGAAGAAAAATACAGGAATCAGGCCACATCATCATCGAGGAACAATGGTGAGGTGGAATGGTGCAGGCATAAATACACTAAAATGAGGGAATGAAGTGGCTCAAGTAATATTAAGACAATCAATCACAGAACATCAGAGAACAAAAGTGTTGAGTCAACTGCAAATTAAAGGAAATGAGTGTTTTCTGAACATGGAGCAAAACCATTCAAACAGTGTGCAGAAGCACTTGAACACAGAGGTGTCTCTGTGTAGCCAAGAGGAATAGAGCTTCATAGAAACACAGGTTGTGGTATCAACAGGCAGCAAATGAAATGGATTTCTAGTAAAGGCAAGGTAGAGAATGCCCTGATCCACATAAAGATATCTGCTAATATGAGAACTATTCTTGAAGCTCCAGTTCAGCACTGTGTGTGTAACAACTTAGAGGCACTGCTGTAGGTACCTAAAGTGTAGGTAGCACTGGTGATGCCACTATTGTGGGCTGAATTCTTATTAATATAGTCATGGCACTCCGAAGTAGATAGTTGATGTTGAGTCTGGGTCTTGGGTTGGCTGTGCAGTACACAGGAATACTGGAAAATTGTCCAGTGTCATGTGGTCCCTGTACAGAAACTATGCAATGGCTGTCATGGGCAAGATGAGCTGCACTGAGTTTGTTTCAGGCCTATTAACATGCCAGCAACAGACAGCACTCTGTTGAATTTCACAAGACAGCACTGTAAGGTACCAGCCATCTAGTTCCCCTGGTACACCACCCATTTCCACCTCATTCCTATTATGTCATCTAATCCATCCTGTTGCTATACTCATCAAATTTCTTCCTGCCTCACCTCCATGAAGAATGCACCTGAGAAATACCCCACATCATCTGCCACACAGTCTCCTGGCTATATGTATCCATCTGTAAGCAAAGAAAGGAGTGTTACATTGTATGTGTTTGATGTGCATTTTACTGCACTAACAGCAAAAATGTGGTAAGTTATAAACATTTTTGCTATTATTTTCTGTGGGGTATCCATGAGAGAAATTCACGATAATTTGAAATTACTGCTGAAGTTTTCTGCAAGTCACTAAGTGCTCTCATTGTCAAATACTGGATGAATGGAATGTTGGAACATGCCTGCAGTGAGGGAGGCTGCATATACAGTCACACACAGTTCCTAACTGATAAACTTGCCACACTGAGTTAACCCTGTAACATAAAATTTTAAGTTCTGATAAGCAGATTACTATAGGATTATAAATTTTAAAATTTGGTCAATAATTATGTGAAATGTTGGCAATAAAAGTTTATTTGCTACTGGCATTCTTCAGATAGCCAGCCTGTAACAGTAATAAAATTCTTGCTTTCTGGAACTTGGTTAGTAATATTGACTGTTGTACATAATGGAGTAGATTAGATGCTCAGTTATTCACTGATCACTAGGCACTGTAAAAGATTGAAATAATTGATTATGTTCTTTATCATGTCATGTTGAAACAGTTTTCATTTATCATCTGTTTCTTTTACTTTTGCAGATAAGATATTTTTTTATTAACACACAATTTCCTTTTTTGTCAATCAGGTTCTGTTGAGGAAGAAGGCACACGTCCTATTGCTCAGGTGAGTGAAAGTAGTGGCAGCACGTACGAGACTGGCAGAGCAAGTGTGATTTTCACCAGTAGCAAATAAATTTTGGTTCTGTGGCATGTAAAGAACCCCACACTGCTTCCTGGCCTCCTTCCAGGGTGAGGACATATTTCATCAGCTCAGGGCTTTGAGCCATTACAATACTTCCTCCTCTTCTGTGCTGCTCTGCACACTACCCACTTATTTAATCAAATAAACTCCTTTATTCATATCCTGTTCATCTGCATTTCAGTCTCGTTACATCTTTCATGGCAGTCTGTTTCCTGACGTCACAAACTTTGCAACTTCTTTTGCACTGGTAACTGAAATGCTATCTCAAGTCTAAAGTACCTGCTAAATGATCCAAAACACAAGACCAATTATATACTGGCTCTTAATTTAAAA
The DNA here is from genome assembly GCF_023864275.1 of Schistocerca cancellata. Taxonomy (NCBI): domain Eukaryota; kingdom Metazoa; phylum Arthropoda; class Insecta; order Orthoptera; family Acrididae; genus Schistocerca; species Schistocerca cancellata. Next base: position 93,613,081 of record NC_064635.1, on the reverse strand, counting down.
CAAGAAACTCTCTTTAATTATTAAAGTGAAGTCATGTGTCATTGGTTAGTATACAGAATCTTAATGACAGCTCAACTTCATCTTCATTCTCATGATGTAATGGTAGTTGTCATGGTGCTGACAGTTCTAGGTGGAAGGCACAGTGCTGAACAAGAATGAGAGAGCAAGGAATAAACCTGTGGACTGGGTGTTCATGTTGCCATCGTCATTTGTGAAAGTGGCACTACTGGCCCATGTAAAATTTGGGAATTCTTGTGGATACTGATAACCATGCCAGCCATTGAGTGCCCCCCTAACCAGGTATCATCATCATAATGGAATAAATCACTGAAATCATCGTGAACTGTGAAGAACGATAATTACTTAATCGTTATCCCACCCTGCAGAAATGCTGCATCAATCTGCACTAGATTTTATGCCCAACAGAGAAGTGTGTAAAAGTTTAAAGCCACCATTTGAACTATAAAAGAAGACTTGGTGGTGGTATCCATTGTTCATCGTTACTATAGACATTGTGAGACGTACACCTTTACCAAAGCGATAGGTTACACCATAGTTGATACTCACTAAACATGACAATAAATATCCCTTAAAATCGACAATTACCACTTACTGTAGTCCAAAATACTTACTGATTGCAGTTGGATACTAAGATTTCCTTGTTTTTGAGCAAATATCACAAACACAAATGACAGGTACTCGAAACTGCATACTGGATTTCTGCCTAGTGTTAACTGAGTGAAAGCTGCTAATTCTTGGGAATAAGCTGATATTGTTAACGAGATATGACAGGAAAGAATGTATATTTATTGAGAGGCCTATGTCAGATTACCCAGACCAATTATCAGTGGTCAACAGGAGTTACACGACCTTATACAACCTACTGCCTGAACTGCCCATTTCTGAACTGAAACATGCTTTGGGAAATGGAAGAATTACCCCAAAATATACCACCATTTGTCATAAGCGAATGGAAATAAGCAAAGTAGACTAATTTTTATGTTGACCTATCATTTACTTCATATACCATTCAAATAGTAAAAATGCCAGAATTAAGTCTTTGAACAAGATCCTGAATAAGAGTTTTCCACAGCAGTTCACTACCTATCTGAAAATGTAGAAATCTGAACTATTACGTTTCACTAGTCGTATGGCTGTTCTGTGAAATAAAAAAGGCAGGTTTTGATAAATTGTTGGTTAGAAATTGTAAAAACTGATTGTTTTTGTGATTTAGCATTAGTTTATTATCTACAAGCCGTGAACTTACGTCTCAAACTGCACTACTTGAAACAATGCCAACATCCCACACAACATTCTTTACTAGCAAGCTGTGTCATTGGCAAACAGAGGGCATACCTTTTATATACATGAGGAACATGAATGAACCCAACAATTTCAAGAACTGTTGTATTACAAAAAACCCACACCACTCTGTCAAGGTATGTAGGCATCGATGAATGTGTTTTGTGACAGCTCAATTCGCTGCCAAAGATAACACGTAAATATATAAACACACAGCCATAACCTCTGTTCATGAAACATTATACTAGTACAGACAACAGTTTTGCATTGGTGATTGATCAGCACGATGATGATCTGTGAGAATTTGAGAAGCACCTCTAGTCTCGTGTAGTTACATACTCCTTCCAGTGAGTGGAAGCCCAATGGTGCACTATATTTTCTCGCGACGCGTTGAGAGCATCTGAAATATCCCAGCAATTACAGGAAATTATTCATTTTTTTAAAGTTTTTAGCCATGTATGTTCAGAAGGAGATGCTCTCTCCCAGGAGATGAATCCAGTTTATCTTCATAAAAATGTGTTCTGTGGACTCTAGAATAGGCATCATTATTCATTTAAGAGACAGATTTCCAAGTTCCTATTTTTATTACAGGGGAAAGTTAGGTAAATTCTAAGAACCTTGTAAAAGTATCATCCCTTTGTTCCATTACATGATAGTGAAAGCTGTGTAGGTCAACTAGAAGTAAGGCCAAAAATGTCTTAAATTCTGTAGTCATTGTGATGTGTTAAATCACTTTCTCAAGTCGGCAGTTTCCCTGGACTTTTTATCTGATGAACCTAAATATCAAGTCCTTCCAGCACATGGAAATAAACTTTACAGAGCTGTGTTAAGTCTGGTATATTCCAAAATAGCACCGCCATGCCCTCCCTGGCTTAAAGAATGTTTCTTCATATTTGGTATGCAGGTTTTGATTGAATCTCCATGCTGTTTCACTCCAGTATAGCACAGAACTTTCCTGGAACAAATTTGGCGCAGTGACAAATTTCTTCTCACCTATAATCTTCTTATTTTTAGCACTGTTTTCCTTTCTGAAAAACACACAGGAAATCTTGTGCCTGAAGAAAACAGTGACTGAAAAACAGGAAAAGCCTGTTTGTATAAAGATCATGGATAACCTTTTTTATTTTTTATTTTTTTTCTGGTCCATCTGAGGACCACAATCCAAATTAAGATTCTCACTGTTTGTTGTTTTCTTTTTTCCAAGACAGCTTCATCTGTTTACTACATTTTGTCTGTCATTCTTCACACCATTTTGAACCAGACTTTCTAGTTACCCTGCTGTGGAGTCATCATTTTTAATACTTCTTTCTGAAAGATTACTCTGTTGTTAACATCTATTTTTATATTGTTTCTTTCCAAATGCTGTTTTTTACTTTGTTGACCCAGCTTGTTTTGTATTCCTTATTCCTTAACTATTTGAAAATGTTATTTTTATCCTACTGCCTTGTGTTCAAACTAAAGTTTCAGCTTAACTTTTTTAATGTACAACCTTCTGCTGTGTTTTTAATACTTTCATTGAAACTTTCCTTTTAAGTACTTCTAATTTATTTAAATTGTAGGTTAATGCCAGGCATTCACTTGAATATAAACATTCTGACATCATTACTGTTGTTGTAATGCATTATCTTTGCATTTCTGGAGAGGCACTATTTATTGTAGAGGTCTTCAGTGATTCCATATTGTTCCTCCAATGTATTCAAACTTTACTCTGTTGGAGAATTCTGCAATGCATTTTCTTGGATTATCTCCTGTAGATACTTCTTTTTATACCCCCTTCATTTGAACCACATCTATTTCCAGGGATTTTCTTGCGTTTTTAACATTTGTTAATTTCTTTTTGCCCTAGATAAATCCTTAAGCCAATTTTACTGGTTATTTCTTCCAGGATACTCATTGGTGTTACAGCAGATGACACATTTTTTACAGGTATAACAAAATCGCCTCCAAATTGATTTTGATCTTCTTGCTTCCTCTTCCTAAGCTTATTGACAAAATGCTCAGTTCAATACATTCTTACTATTTCCCCTAACTCAGTATTAAAAAGAATTGGGGACAGGCCATCACCTCGTGGTATATATGTTTTTGTTTTGAAGGCTGTGAAAATTCTCCCATAATATTTACTTTACAGAGTGGTATCTGTAAGCGTTTCATTTATTAGGTTTGTTAGTTTAGACTTTATACCAAATTCTCAAATTATTTTCTCTTTAGTATTTCTGTCAACATAATCAAAAGCCTTCTTGTTATCCACAAACATAAATACAATGTCCTTTTGAACAGAGTAATCGGTGATGAATTACTGACTTGAGATCAAATATTTGTTCTGATCATGGCCTTCCCTTCCTCTAAAGCAAGCTTGATATTCACGTAAATGGCTGTCTAGTGTTGTTTTTTTATTCTGCTTGATAAAATTTTGGAAAATACTTAGATGCTACTGACAGTAGAGAGATTACTATGTAGTTGTTTACATCCTATTTATTATCTTTCTTATGCAGTTGATAAATCAAGGTAACTTTCCATTCCTCTGGGATACTTTTTTTTCTGTTTTCCAGATTTCATCAACAAGTAAATGTAGCTAATTTGCTTTATTTGTCAAGGACAACTTCAAAAGTTCAGCTGTAATAAAATATTCTTCACAAACTTTGTTATTTTTGAGGGTGTCAATTCCTTCTTCAGTTCCTTATGTAGCTGGTGGTAAATCTTCTTCATAATGTTCATTACTATCTGAGAATTCAAATTCATGAAAATATCTTGAAGATATTTTTCAACCCAATTTGGCCATTTTCGTTTTAGAAACATACTTGCAGTTTGAAACCCCTTTAATTTGTTCTTCACAGTTTGATAAAGACATGGGAATTATTTTTGTCTATTTGCAGAAGTTTCTCCTTCTCAAAGGCTTATTTGGTTTTTCTGATTAATATGGTTGTTTTCTTTGTTTGTTGTTAAGATTGATCATGATCTAGAATTTTCTTTGAGCATTTTCGTCTTACTCATTTTCTGTGCATATTTCATTCCACCACATTTTCCCTTTATTTTTTATTGATTAAATTATTTTTTGTCCCATGGATATCTTTTTGCCAGCTGCCATGTTTAGTCACTTTTGATAGCTTTTAACTGATTCTTTTGTTAGTGAGCCTGTGTGCATTATGTTTTAGTAACCTTTATGACTTTTTTTGTTCTTTATTAGACAGGAGTTTTACTTCAAATTAACCATTCCTTACTACTTCCAAATTCATAACTTCCATTGTACTTCTTTGTGGAATAGGCACATGACCTAACTGAAAAATTTCTGACATTGGGTTGTGAGGTATCCATGTTTTAGCTTCCCTTGGGAGCTTCCTAAGGTGGTTTGACATCAATTTCAAGAGAGAGCTTTGACACAAAATGATTGGCCTCAAATGTGTTGGTTCTTCTGTGAGGTGGGTGATGTCCTACTTGATTTATGAATTTCTTTACTTTCTGTTTATTTCACTGCTATCATGATTTTGGCCTCAAGCCTTTAACGAGCGCACACAAATATGTGGCAGGCATGTGAGAAACATTTTTTCATTGAGCCACAGAATTCACAATACATTCATTACACATGCTGTTTCTCTGAACATGTTAAGAAATCACTGTGCAGTTTGAGGCCAGTTTCGTTTCAACATTGTAGTAATTACAAGAAAAATATCTTCCTCCATCATTTGGAAAATCCTCATTTGACAGGAGGTCCATTAGCAGTTAGTCTTCTTTTTAAATTACTTTCAGTTCCATTTACTGGAAATTCTAAAAGGACTTGAATATTTTCCTATATGTTTTCCTATATCTTTTATAAAAGAGTGAGAAAGCAGGATTAGTTTGGCTGTGTTTAATGGAGCTCAGGTACTTTAGTGTTTCAGATGATTTTTTGATTCCTTTTGTGACCCACTTGCTTTTTCCTGCTGTTGATAATGGACATAGTACTTTAGGAAATGTTTCTTCAAAATTTAATTTAAACAATGTCATGAAATTTTTGAATTTTTCATTTGCATCTACCTCTGAGTATAATGAGTCCCATGTTTGTCCTGCTATCTGTTTGGCAAACTCATGTCAATTTTTTTTTAGAAAAAAATCGTCTGTAAATATGCATTTTCTTTGTTTCTTCTGGAGCCACTTTTATATAAATGATGTGAGCTGAGTGATCAGATAATCCTAGATCTGCTACCACCACCTCACAGTTATCTTTGCCTAAATCTGTTAATACCTGATCAACAGCTGTCTTTGAGTATTTTGTTATTCTGGTTGCACTGTTAACCATTGGAACTAAATTGAAACTTTCAGCAAGACTTTGTAAGGAGTCCCATGTAGAATCAGGATTCAGTTTATCCACATTTAGATCTCCACATATGAGAATGTGGTTCTTTGGAGTGGATATCTTGTTAAGAACATGATTAAGTTTGGAGAAAAAGATATTGAAGTCTCCACTAGGAGATCTGTATGTACATAAGATAATCAAATTCCTACACCTGTATTGGTCCCTGATTTCAACTGCTGCCAGTTCAAAATGTTGCTCTTCACTGATTACACATAAATCGCTTCTGGTCTTATACTGACAATTTTGTTTTACATAAATACAACACCCTCCACACTTCATAGAATTCCTACAGTATGCACACGCTAAATTGTAAAACTGCATGACTAACTGATTAATTTCAGCCTCATTGCACCAATGTTCAGTGAGACAAACTACTGAGCAGTCTGTAGACTCCAGCTCCACTTCTAGCGGTTGGGTCTTATTTGCTAGGGAACGTATATTTTGGTGAACAACCATTAAGTAATTTTTTCCAGCACTATTTGCATTCCCACTTTTCTTCATTTTCATGTCGTTCTGTTTTGGTTCAACTGCTTCCTTATTATGATTACACTCACGTTTTTTGTTTGCATATAGTATTCTTGGATAGTCACCCCCTGCAGACCGTATTAGTTTCCCTTATTTTTTTATAATTTTACATAAATCCAGGAGCATTTAACTGAAAGTCATTGCACCTAGTCTGTTTAGGTGCAGGCCATCCCTACCCAGACATTTGTCGTTGAGAAATTTATTTGGGTCAACAAATACAACACCAAGTTCGTCGCACTGTTCCCTAATGCCAGTGTTTATTTTGTTTGTATAAGCGTTACTCACTGATCTTCTTTATAGAATTCCATTGATAACAATTCTGGAGCTTGTAAAGAAACCGTTGGCTGACCAAATTACATTACGAATATCATTTATGATTTCTTCTTGTCTGCTGCTTCTAATACAGTATGTCCTTGCGTGAATTATCACACCTTTAAAATTTGTGTTGGAATCATTGCTGTTTTGGTTGGATTTTTCCATGTATAAGAGAGTTTGATTGCTGGTACCCACTGCACAATTTCATGCTTTAGTTGCTTGGAGCCCTTACCCATATTCTGTGACATGGAAATATTGTGTGTTTTTCAGCACTGGCCCCCAAGCCATGTTCAAATTGAAATGCCTGTTACTGTTTATTAGATTTCCTGAAGTAATTATTTCAACACCCCTTAACCCTTGGCGGGTTTGCTGGTTTTTGTAACATGAGCAGGCGTGTGGTGTACTTCATACACATGTAAATGATGGCTGTGTTGATCCCTGCCAGACACATATTCAAGTACTAATTATCTCATAGGCAATTGCCTTATTGAGGGGTTGTGGTGCCAGCTCAGAATCTGGGTCTCTCTTCTTTATTTTTTATTTTTTATTTTTTTACAGGTCATGAATTTTTCTCGCATGGTTCACTGTGTACTTTGATACTGCTGCTCACTTTGACATATAACAACACAGCTTACCATTGTGTTAGCTGAAGCAATAATGAAGGAATAGAAATAGGCTCACAATGGTAAAATAACAGTGAAATGATATAAAACAATGTTATTGGCAGTTGGCACACTTTATACATAGGTGTACCAACTTGAGCTTTAATTATTTCATCCAAGCTATCTGATTATGCCTGTGGCTGACCTCAGTTACACCTGATTTGCTACTTTGTTTTACCTGAATGTGTTGCTGGTGCTCTATCTAGTTAATCTTTGAAATTACAAAATGAGACGTCTTATCCTAACTGAAAAGAGCAATATACACAGGATGCTTGTGTATCCATAGGAGTCTCCCAATCTGCTCATATATTGGGCAAACATAAGGTAAGAAAGCAATTCTCAGTACCTCTTACACTCTTTTTCATTCTCAGTCTCTTACTCAGCTGTTCTTGAAATTGACTGCTGCACCCATTGAATTTGATCATGTGGCTATTCATTCTTTTGAATCACTTTTCTTAGGTGATGTAATTCATTGGTGAGGCTATCTTTGTCTGAAAGTGTTAGAGGTCTGTGGATCAGAGACAGTAACACTAAATTTGTTCATAACAATATTGTGAATAGTTGCTAATCACCATATAGCAGAGATGCTGAGTGACACACACACACACACACACACACACACACACACACACACACACACACACACCAAAGAAATGCCTGGAAGTAGAGCTTTCACCTAAGAAGGTCTTTGTTGAAAACAGCTATGAGCACCCCATTGCACCATCGTATGCCAATCTATTCATGGGGCATCTAAAGGAAGCCTTCCTAAACACCTAAAATCTGAAACCTCTCACCTAGTTCAAATCCATTAATGACGTCTTTGCACTGTGGATTGAAGGTGAGGAGACCTTACCCACACTCTTTCAGAACCCCTGTCCCCCATTCGCTTTATGTGGTCCCATTCTACACAAAGCCACCTTCCTTGATGTGACTTCCACCTGAAATATGGATTCATCAGTATGTCTGCCCATATTAAACCTAACAACCACCAGGAATATCTGCACTTCAGCAGCTGCTACTTATTTTATACTGAGAAGACCCTTCCACACAGCCTCCAAACACACAGGGGATGTCATTGAGCATGTCATTGAGGTCTTTACAGACATTAATTACCCTCCCAACCTTGTACAAAAACCAATGTCTCGTGCCTTAACTTTCCAGTTGCCAACCACCTCACAAAGTCCCACTGTCCAGTCACAGAGGAACACTTGCCTCATGACTCCTTACCTCCCAGGACTGGAGCAGTTAAACTACATTCTCCACCAGGTGTTTTGACTACCTGTTATTGTACGCTGAAATAAGAAATTCCCTACCCACTATGTTTTGTGCAACTCCCACAGTGGTATTCCAGTGCCCAACAATCCTACAGAACACATTCCACTATCCCTACACGACGTTTGGTTCCAACCCCCTTGTCTCATGTCTCATACTCTTGTAATAGATATAGATGAACACACATCCCACACATCCTCCCAGCACCACATCCAGGTGTTGGAGCCCAGCAAGAAACATTACCTATACCTTCAATGGTGGCCAACCTGTGAAATGAGTCATGTGATATAAATGCTACACTGCAAACAAAGACTGCACTGCATTCTACGAGGGCAGGACAAACAAGAAGTGTCTGTCTGCATAAATGGCTGCTCATACACTGTGGCCAAGAAACAATTGGACCATGCTGTTGCTGAGCACACCACCAAACCCAATGCACTGCTACCAGTGTCATCTTTATAACCACACTCAAATGTCATGGCGACACCCAGCCAACTGTGTAACCTGGCTACCTTGTCCTCCCTGCTGCACAAGTTGCAATGTTTATGCCATCTCCTCCCAAGATTATCTCACGTATCTCAATGATTGGGCGTCCAGGAGACCTATGTCAAGGAAAAAAAATGCCTTACCAGGTCACTCGCAAATTGTCGACTAGTCAGTGACTCTGTGTTCTACCACCAGGCAGTTACATTACCATTCCTGCTACATCTCGCTCCATGAAGGATGTGTAATCCAGACGGGTGATGTGTAATACAGCACTGTGATTGTTAAATCACCCAGTGTCGGAGCAGCAGCCCCGTCCTCCTCCTCTTTCTCTTTTTCTCCAGCTGTGCAACAAGCCTCAAACTTTAGTCTCATGGTACAAAGTCACCTGCTACACAACTGAAAGCCCAGAAGGGACAGAAGGAATACTCCCATGAAGACTTTCTATGTCCCTTCAGCCAACAAACATTTGAATCTTCCAATTCAAACGAGGAAGGATCCAAGAAATCAAAGAAAGACAAACAATTTGCTTCTCTATCGGCTCACAGTTCCTCCTCAATGGTGAGGCCACATGATACCCTCCTCTGGCTGATCACCTTGTTGCTGGTATGCACCTCCAGCCGTTTTCCTGCTCTGGACCTCAAGGACAGACAGAACGATAATTCCGACACCTCTGTAGATCTTACAGAGGCTGATTCTCCAGCCTCTGTGTCCTGTAGCAGTGATCCTTCAAAAGCTGCCACTTAATAGCCGCTGAGGTGACACCGCTGCATTTTTCCCTTCTCCCATTTCCCAATCATGACACTCCTCCAGTGGAATGTTTGCGGCCTTTGATCCAACAAAGAGGGTTTACAGGTGCTCTTGGAATCACAGACTCTGCTAGTTCTCTGCTTCCAGGAAACAAAATTGAATCCTCATGACCTGCTTTGAGCTCTCGCATGTATTTCCTGTCTATTTTGACATCCCCCAACCTTACACCGTCACTCAAAGATTGATTCTATGTCATTGGGTAGAGTGATGCTGCTCATCAAGGATGACGTTCATCGTCTTCCTGACAACCCAGCTTCAAGCTATTCCAGTCACATTTTACTTCCTCTCATGAACTTTTTCATACGTACAGTTTACATCCCTCAGTCATTCGGTGTCCTGGACAGTCTTCTTCCAGCTTACTGGCCAACTCCCTCATTCCTTCCTGCTGCTCGTTGACTGTAATGCACATGATTCCCATTGGGACTCTCGCAGAACCGGTTAGAGAGGTGTCCTCTTGGCCAACCTTCACAGTCACCTTAACCTTATTTGCTTTATCGTGGGGGTTCCCACATTCATTTCACACTCCATGGACTCCTAACCCCATGTGGACCTGTCCTAAACTGCCCAATTTGCCCATTGTCTCGTCACTGTCTCTGGTACCTACTCAAGCAACCATTTCCCATTTGCTATCCATTTTCTGACTCCTACCCCATCCATGTGCACAACCAAATGGCAACTTTCTAATGATGGTGCTCCCTGGCACCCTTCTAGAAACATCATTTACCCAGTTGTGAAGCCCTGGTAGAATATCGTACAAATGCTATCATTACCACCACACTATGTTTAATTCTTTCACTTTACCTTTACCATGCTGTGTCCCAGTTCATTGTTTGACTGAGCCATGTTGTGACTCCACTCACATGCAGAGATGTGCTCTACATGTTTTTAACATTCTATGATAGCAAACTGAATTCATTATAAGTTGCTGTGTGAACAGTGTCATCACACCCTTCAGGATAGCAAAAACCTGGCTGGATTTAATTAACTAGTTCTTTTAACTGTTCCACTCACTCTTCTGTTGTGTGGGTCAACCTCAGATGGCTCTCTGGGACCAAGAATCATTCTCAAATTTCAACCCTGGTAGCAGCAGATCTAGTCATAATGGACCCTGTCACTACCTCTATAATCTGTAATTTTATAATGGTCTGTTACTCATTTCCCCTTCCATGATCCTTTAGACTACCACACCAGGTCATAGTTGAAGGTTGTTCATTCCAGCAAACTATCCTGTACTTCTATTTGTCACTGGCATTATCCTTACACCAGCCTTCATAGATCTAGCAGCTTTAGTCTACATTCCAACTATGTTGGCTTGTGTTTTGTGGGCACCTTTGTCCTGCTCTGTGACAGTAGCTGTGTGTTGTGGCTGGCAGCTCTAGTGAATTCAGGTAGTTAAGCTCAATTAAAATTCAAATATTTTGTGATTCTTCATTTGTGTTGTTATGCAGTTTTCGTCAATCTCACTTTAGTAAAATTTCACATGTATCTACTTGTCATTGCACCTGATTCATAATCTCACTCATCATATAATTTACTAACTTACTAACACTGAGATGAGCATGTGCAGTGATATGACATACCACTGACACATTTCAAGCTGTTTGATTTATGCTTAAATTCAGTTGAAGTAAAGTTATTCACCTGTTCAATTTTTTTGCAGGAGCCACAAGAGGTGCAGCAAGAGGAGGTATTGGCAGGTGAGATTTTTGCTTTCTTCAGTAGCTTAATTACACGTTAAAGTTATCTCTTTAATATTTTCTTATGTGGTATTTTTGTTCTATCTGTTTCTTGCTAAAGTATTTTAGTGAAACAGTTGTTCAAAATTTTATACTTGAACTTGACACTGGATATTAATTACATAGTACATAATTCATACTGGATATTGGCAATGTCTTTGTAACTACAAAAGTTTGGTCACAAATGTTTAAAATGGGTATTGTGGTAGACGGTGAGGAAAATGTGATCAAAGAGAAAGAACACAAATTTTTAAGTACCGAAGTGACATTCAGAAATAAGTCATTGTAAAAGTATGCTAACATTACAAATTGGCACACTGTGATAAGTAGTAATATTTAGATCACAATTCCCTTATTCTGTAGTCATCACTCTTATTAAAATCATCATCTGGAGATAAATATATTTAAGTATACAACTATCACTCGGCATAGTTGAGCTTCTTAAAGAGGAAAATTGCCAATGTTATTGGGGACTAGAACAAGTTACACACATTCATAGACAGTGATTTGAAACATCCTCATCATGTCTTGAAATGAAGAATATTGTCCCTGTAATCCGCCTCCTCTCCCAAAGCAAATGGAGACTTATGTAGTCATAAATAATATAATCTGCTTCACTGATTGCTGCAGTCTGCCAATGTTGGGAAAATGTTCTGAATGCACAACTGTAGAAATCACATGGTTTTGTAGCAAAGTATTTGTAGATCCATATTCAAAGTGTATTTTCACCCTAAAAGGAAGTTTGTGAATATCATTGAACTGAGAGCAGAAAAGATGAAATCTGAGGGTGCAATATCAGGTGGAAAAGGTAGGTGCAGCATGACTTCCCAACCCAGTAGTTGTGTAGTGTTTCTTGCCAGTCTAGCAGAATACTGGTGGCTATTATTGTAGAATAGCATCACTTCTGACAGTCTTCCTTGTTGTTATTCTGGGATTGCATTTGGAAGAAGTCTGTTGTTGACAATAAATGCCAACAGGAAACTTCTACCTCATGCAAGCAACTCTTTGTACACCACATGGCCACTGTTCCACCAGATGCACAACATTATCTTACGTGGATGCACACAAGTCTTTCTATGCGGCATTGCTGCTTTGTTTGGACTAAAGCATTCCTTTCCATTCTTTCCCTTACAGTAGCAAAAAGACAAACTTCCTAGTCATCAGTAATGGTTCAGGATAGGAATGATCCGTGGTGTTCACACACAAATCGATAACAAGCAAGCGCATAATGCACATAAGGCCAACCAATAATGTTTTTGATTTGACTTGTGGTTCTCATACTCTCCTTTTCTGAACCTTCTCTATTGACTTCATAGTCATTCTTGAGTGTCTGTTGAAATGTTAATATGTCTGTCCTGCTGCGTTGTTCAGTTATTGATAAAAAAACATATTTCTAACTTTATAGGCCCATTTGTGGTTTTCAACTGTGCACAATGTCAGCCATATTATATATATTTCACACATACTCAAATCGTGCAATAGAACACACCTTGTAAGACCAAAAATATATTTTTTTGGCAAATCACAGGCAGGTCAAACAATCTTAAAATTTCAACATGATCTTGAGAATGGGTATAAAGCTGAAATCATGACTGTGTAAAACAAATGAACAATTAATAGTCAATTGATGGCAATATCTTTAAAAAGGAAGGTAAAGGAAATATTTGTGGTCAGTGAGACATTGGTAGTAAAAGAGGAGGAGAGATTTGTGAAGACAGAATCAGTTGGGAGGAAAAGAGATAGGAGCCAGTGTAGACAAAAGGAAAGACTTAGGGACACCGTACACCAATTTTGTGCTGTACTTTAACACATAGGTGTGGGAGAGAGAAAATTTTGGTCTGAGGTCTTACACTCTTGTGTATAAGAAAAAAAATTAACTTGGATGGCCCAGATTTATTTTTGATACATTAAGGAGTTGTGGAGTCAGTGGGCTTATCAAAGAAAGACAACAGCAAACAGTGTAATTGAGAGAGTTGACATTGACAGTGGGATAGACTGTAAATCAGTGGAAGAAAAATGAGACAATGGGAGAGAGCCATATACACAGACAGTGACAGTGAGGTGGAGGTGCTAAGTACGAATGCTTCACTACAGGGAGAGACCAGGTAAATTAATATAGATTATTGTGTGTTAAACTGGTGGGAGTATGTTCACATGCAAAAATTTCTGGTGAGGAAGGCAAAATGTATCCTGGGGCATCTGGTTCCCCACTGTACTGTCAGTATTTTAAAGAGGAACATATTATTCTTTCATGTGCTCCAACAGGAGCATTTTACCAGTGGTTTGTTCTACGGTACTATGTGTTGCATGAGATACTGCTGATGAAACTAGAGCAAATGGTCAGTTGTTTGTGATGCAGTAGGTTGAATCAGAGAATGTGGTAGTCTGAAAAATTCTACTGTGGAGCCACTATTGACTACACTGCCTTTGGTTGCATGTTGCATGCAGTGTAATCCTGTATTGCAAAACATACAGATACTGAAGTTCATAATTTTGTCCTTGAGTAGAGGCCAGGGATGTAATAAACATTACTTATCAATAATACAGTGTTTGCTAATGCTTCATTTTCTGTGCAAAAGGCAATGTTCATCACTCTGATTTTAGATGATTTTGCTTCAGCTGTATTTCTTCCCACAGAAGCAAAGAATTACTGAAATTAGTATCTTATGCATTTTAATGCCTGAAATGAAATAAGCAAATTTTACACAACATTTTTTTATGAAAGTGTGGAAAGACAAAAATCCAGGATGGAATGTGACAGTATGATGGAAGTTGCTACTCACAATATAACAGAGATGCTGAGTTGCAAATAGGCACAAGAAAAAGACTCCAACAATTTTCAGCCATTGGGGCCTTCATCCACAATAGAGTCTCTCTGTTGTTCTTACCTGCACCTCAGTATCTCCGCTATATGGTGAGTAGCAACTTTACTTTTCATAGTATGGAAAGACGGGTGTCCTAATTACAGAACTAACACTTTTTTCCAAGCACATTTTCTGCATACACGATTCTGGTACCCACACACATTTTCAGTCAGAATTAGATTTTGCTATCACCTACAGATTAAAGTAACATTTAAAAATGTATTTGCAATTTTCATTGTATTTAATTGTGATAATTTCATAGAAATAAAACAGTAGCATACCCATGTGATGAGTCCATGCTAAGTTCACACTCTATATTTCACATTTGCTTTTTAGTGGAGTATGTCCAGCCGTTTTATTACATCCCAGAGCAAGTAAAAAAAAGAATGCATTAACAGACATGGCGTTAATTAAACATTTTGCTGAATAATGCAATCTGTTATTTCAGAAAACTAGTAATAGCTATTATGATAAATCATGTATTATATTTTATTACAATTGAAATTATCTGGAATGTACCAAACAAAAAAATCTAGTCGTAAACCATATGTCCAGTTTCCCCCTCTGTGGCTTGGAATGAACACAGAAAGTGGATAAATCATGGAGTGTGCAAAGGTTAAATATATTGAGAAAGTGTACTAGCACCACAAGGTCTTTGTGAAGTGGGAGACAGAAATAATAGTAACAAATGGGTTTGAAAAGTAGGGATGGAAGACAGTTTTTCAGGAGCCCAAGACCACCACAGCTAGGGAACAGGATGTCAGCTTAAACATGAGCTAAATGACAAGGGAGAAAAGAGCGAGATGTATGGGACAGGTCTTACATCTAGGTCTATTACAGGGATATGAGTAGTTAGGTAATAGGTTAAAAATCCTTTCTAAACACCCAGAATCCTAAACCCCCTCCCCTCATTCAGATACATCTTTGTGATCTGGATCGAGAGTGAGAACACCCTATCCACATTCCTCCGGAACCTCAACACGTTCTCCTCCTTTGCTTCACCTGGACCTTCTCAAGCCAACAAGTCACCTTCCTAGATGTTGACATCCACTTCAAAGATGGCTAAATCACTGTCTCTGTCTATATCAATCCTAATAACTACAAGTAACACCACCATTTTGACAACTGCTACCCACTGCATACCAAGAGGTCCCTCTCATACAGCCTATCCAACTACAGTTGTCACACACACACACACACACACACACACACACACACACACACACACACAGTGATGATCGAACGTCAACATAATATAACGGTGGTCTCAATGAAGCGTTCAGATAATAATTATCATCCAAACATTTTACATAGCAAATCTTCTGTGCCTTATCTTTGCAGGTTACCACAACCCCCAAAGTCTCACCTTCTGGCCACAGAGGAACATTCCCATCGTAACTCAGTACCACCCAGGACTGGAACAACTGAATTACATCCTCTGCCAGGGTATTGGCCACCTGTCATTGTGCTCTGAAATCAGAAATGTTCTGCCTACTATCCTTCCCACACCTCCCACTGTGGTATTCCTCTGTCTACCAAACCTACACAATATACTCGTCCAACCCAGCATAATCCCTGCTCCCAACCCCTTACTTCATGATTCATATCGCTGTACTAGAACTAAATGCAAGACCTGTCTCATTCATGATTCCACCACCATCTACTCCAGTCTGGTCACAAACAAATGGAGGCCTGTGTGTGAAACCAGTCATGTGATATACAAGCTAAGCTGCAACCACAGTGCTGCTTTCTGCATGGGAATGACAAGCAACAAGCTTGCAGTCTGCATGAATGGCCACTGATGAACTTTGGCCAGGAAATATGTGGACCATCCGGTTGCTGAGCATGCTGCAATTTCAGTGACTGCTTGAGAGCCCTTGCCATAGGGATCCTTCTCACCAACCCCAGCTTTTCTGAATTGCACAAGTGGGAACTCTCCTTGCGGTATATACTTAGTTCCTGCAACCCTCCTGGCCTCATCTTGATTTGTCAGTTTTCTCACCCATTCAGATCCTTCCCTGTCTCCATTCCAGTGCTACATAGCACTCATATCACCAACACAAGAAGTCTTTTTAACTCCTTTTGTTGAAAGAACTTCCAGGATTTTGCTTTTTTGTGGGTGGCAAAGTCATTGAAGATACTATTTATCTTTATTACATTATGTGCTTGGTATATACTATTTGACATATATTTTCACTGATAACTTATTCTTGAAGAGAAGTAATGTCTGTGTCTTGTAACTAGTGTGTTCAGGAAAATTAACATTTTGATCACTCCTTCACGTTCAAAGCTACATTTTTACATTTATGATAGCTACCACAGCTAAGGCTAAGTATCTATGGCTGGAAGACATGTCTGGCATTGCAGGAATGGAGTATACAAACTAACTTAGCTAATTAATGCATGTATCTATTAATTCTGATTGTGTCAAAATCCTGACTGTAGTTGGAGATTAGACCTCACAAATTTACAGATACTGTTTTTCGGTGTACTATTGTTCTTACGTCTCATCATAGTGCACTGGAGACAATTGAATTGTTTCCCTAATTGGAATAATTTAAGTGTTTACAATTATTTATGGAGCTGTGTTTTGAATAATGGAAAAGGGGGAAAAGGGGGGGGGGGGTTATGAAGAATCCAGTCAGCAAAAATAATATTTATATGATTTACCTTGACACATGAGAGCTGATGACCTATGAAATGAAGAGGCTGGTAGTAAACAGTATAGTTGAAACAACTGAAACACACAGTAGAAATGTTTTCACACAAGTGGAGAGAATGGCTGATAAGTATCCGAAGATGATTTATGTACAGTATCACTGTCCTTTTGCTCATAAAATATTTCCCATTAAGACTTTCACTACAGTCTGTTCCCAGACCAATCTGTTTGTCTTCCTGCCTGACCTCTCTACAGGAAGTCCCCCAAGGAGCTGCCTTGCCACATTTGCCACCCACTCTTGTGGTCATTCATCCCACTTACTGTGGATGATATGTGCAAAAGGTAAGAAATGTGCACAGGTTGTCACAAACATTAGAATTTCATTGCAACACAGGAGGCACATGATAATGTTGGGCAAGAGAAATAGCTTCCCAGTGCAAGCAACATAAAAATAGCCCTGATATGCTGTAAGGTTGTCAATAATATGAGCTAAGCTGAGCACTGCAAGCTGCTCTGGTGATGCCCTAGATTCCTATGTTGTTGTGCTCAGAGGAAAAGTTGTGACTGTAACAGCAGCCAAAAATATGAGAACAGTCATCCCCATGGAGGATACGGCAGTGCTATCCAGGAGGAACAGACCTGGAAGAAAAGTACAGGAATCAGGCCACATCATCATTGAGGAGCAATGGTGAGGTGGAATGGTGCAGGCATAGAGACACTAAAAGGAGAGAATGAAGTGGCACAAGTAATATTAAGACAACAATCACAGAACATCAGAGAACAAAAGTGTTGAGCCAAGTGCAAATCAAAGGAAATGGGAGTGTGTTTTGAACATGGAACAAAACCATTCAAACAGTGTGCAGAAGCACTTGAACACAGAGGTGTTCCTGTGTAGCCAAGAGGAATAGAACTTCATAGAAACACAGGTGTTGTGTGTATCAACAGGCAGCAAATGAAATGGATTTCTAGTGAATGCCAGGTAGAGAATGCCCTGATCCACTGAAAGATATCTGCTAGTATGAGAACTATTCTTGAAGCTCCGGTTCAGCACTCTGTGTGTAACAACTTAGAGGCACTGCTTCAGGTACCTAAAGTGTAGGTAGCACTGGTGATGCCACTGTTGTGGGCTGCATTCTTATTAGTATAGTTGATTAGTAGATAGTTGATGTTGAGTCTGGGTTTTGGGTTGGCTGGTGAGCCACTGTGCAGTGATCCATGAAGGCTGTGCAGTGCACAGAAAATTGTCCAGTGTCATGTGGTCCCTGTACAGAAACTATGCAGTGGCTGTCATGGGCAAGATGAGCTGCACTGAGTTTGTTTCAGGCCTATTAACATGCCAGCTACAGACAGCCCTCTGTTGAATTTCAAAAGACAGCATTGTAAGGTACCGGCCACCCACTTCCCCTAGTACACCACCCATTTCCACCTCATTCCTATTATGTCATCTAATCCATCCTGTTGCTATACTCATCAAATTTCTTCTTGCTTCACCTTTCCAAAGAATGCACCTGAGAAATACCCCACACCGTCTCCTGGCTATATGTATCCATCTGTAAGTAAAGAAAGGAGTGTTACATTGTAAGTGTTTGGTGTGCAATTTTACTGCATGAACATCAAAAATGTGGTAAGTGATTAACATTTTTGCTATTAATTTCTGTGGGGTATCACTGAGAAAAAATCATGATAATTTGAAATTATTAATGAAGTTTTCTGCAAGTTATTGTCAAATACTAGATGAATAGAATGTTGGCATATGCCTGCAGTGAGTGAGGCTGTGTATACAGTCATACCCACAGTTCCTATTTGTTAAACTTGCCTCAGTGAGTTAACCCTGTAACATAAAATTTTATGTTTTAATAAGCAGATTACTACAGGATTTTAAATTTTAAAATTTGGTCAATAATTATGTGCAATATTGGCAATAAAAGTTTATTTTCCCATGGCAGTCTTCAGATAGCCAGCCTGCAACTGCAATAAAATTCGGGCTTTCTGGAACTCGGTTAGTAATGTTCACTGTTATACGTAATTGAGTAGTTCAGAAGCTCAGTTATTCACTGATCACTAGGCACTCTAAAAGATAGAAGTAATTGATTCTGTTCTTTATCATGTCATGTTGAAACAGTCTTCATTTATCACCTGTTTTACTTTCAAGAATAAAATATTTTTTACTTTAACACACAATTTTCTTTCTTGTCAATCAGGCCCTGTTGCGGAGGAAGGCCCACATCCTGTCGCTCAGGTGAGTGGTAGTAGAGACAGCACCACTGTGACTGGCAGAGAGGGGGTGAGTTTCACCAGCAGCAAAAGAAGTGTGGCTTTGTGGACCATGATGAACCCCACACTGTTTCTGGCCTCCTTCCAGGGTGCTCACAAATTTCATCTGCCAATGGTTTTTAGCCCTTCTGTGTTCTGCCCTGCACATCCCCATTTTAATTAATCAACTCCTTTCTACATATGCTATTCATCTCCACTTCATTCTCATTATTTTTTGTACTCAAATCTTTTCTGACACCACAACATTAGCAACTTCATTTGCTCTGGTAAGTGAAATGTTATCTCAAGTCTATTATCTCAATATAATTGTCTACGGAACAATTCCAAAAATTTCTCAAAGAATACTCGCATACTGGCTATTGACAGCTTAACTTCATGTTTTGTCCCCTGATGTAATACCAGTTGTCACAGTGCTACAGATCTAGGGGCAAGGCACATCACTGAACCAGAATGAGATAGCATGGAATAAACCACTCAAATCAGCAGGTACAGTAAAGCCTGATGAAGCAACTATCGTTGTCGCACTCTGCAGAAACTCTTCATACACCTGCAGCAGATTTCATGCACAAGATAAAAAATTCCTGAAGTGAATAGAAGTTTAAAACCACTATTTGAACTAAAATATAACTTCATGGCAGCAACCATCATTCATTGGTTCTATAGACATTGCGAAATATGTAATATTACCCAACTGATACATTACACCACAATTGATATTCATTAAACATGATAATTACCACCTACAGTTGTCTAAAATATTTAGTTATTCCAATTACACATCTATTAATTTCTAAAATGATAAGTCACTCTTCTTGATATCATTATAGCCAGACGAACTTGAAAAAATCTTATCAGAATATTATCCTGGCTATTAAATAGATATCTTGTGATATCCAAAGACAAGAAGACCTCTCTACAAAGTGCACAAGTTTAACTCCTGTTGCTTAGTAATTCAATAAACCTAACTTCAAGTTTGGTAGCTCGTATATCACAGGTTGTTCTGTGTGAAGTAAAGGTAACTGTGTAACTACTTTTTGTGTTTGGGATTTGCTTCCAGTACATTCAGACATGTCTCTGATGCATGAAACAGAATCAAATGACCAATCTTCAGATGACCATCCAGATCTTGTACTGACTTCTGTATACTGTTAGAAGTCCCTACTGCAATGACTACATGATCAACACTCATGCTGTCTGTCATTTGAATTTCACTGTATAGTGTCTGCCACAAGGAGTGCAACTCTGAGGGCAAGGGCCCATTCCACATTAACTTACACTGCCATAGACATTGCAAAAATATCTTAAATGTGATCACAATGGGAGTAATTAATCAAAATGGGTCAAAAATGGATGATGTGGCATACAGTACAGTGCCTTTTGTGAAGCTGTAGATATTAGATTCTGGTTTGACATTGTTCACACTTTCAAAATGTTCAGCATCTGGATGCTAGAATAAACCTGAAGTTCTTACAACCTCATCATTATGAAACAGTAAAAGTAGTTGTGTTTTTTGCACCACTGAGGGGATATTTTTGGAGTGTGGCACTGTTACTGTATCATTTCCGTAGGGGAACTCCAATTCTTATTAATATCTTAATGAGATCTTGTTGGGGCTTGATTTCCCCCCTTGCTGTATCGCATCCTCAGATGCAATGGTCCATATTGAAATGATTAGTGGGAATGTTCGCTGCCTCACTCTGCTCACTCTCTTTGTGAACTAACTGTAACAGACCACTGTGCTGCAAGTAAGGATGCACAAGTCATTCTGTATGCGATAGTCTTTCATTGGTATTCCGAGGTGGTGCAGATCTATCACTCCTCCACAATATTAATTGGAAATGCAATCTTCATCTGCTACCAGCACTTGTCGATCCATAATCTCCATGTCTACTGTGAAGGCAATGCGATGTATGTGGAAGCATAATATTACGGAGTACTAATAATGTTGAATGGTTGGTCCTACCATTGGAAGACTGTTTAGTGACAAATTCCTGTTTGATTTGGCAAGAAAATGAAACACTACTCTTGATTTAGTAGTTAAACTGAGTTTTTTAAGGACAGCTGAAGTGGCAAGTAATATTAAATGAAATCTGTAATGATTGCTACTACCATATGTCGTAAATCTTCATACTTACTCACAAACTTTGTGTAGCTTTCCACAAACATTGATTGTCTTGCTAGTTTCTGTTCAGTCTGAGAGAAGCATTTTGCTGCATCATGGAAAGAATTGCATAACAAACTTCGCTCTTCCTGAAATGGAAGATGAATAATGAATCTATCTGTAGAATCTTTAGTTGCGTGTTCCACAAAGTGCGAGTCACATTGCTGCTTTTCTTTTATCATTAAGACATCGATACCTCACATCTAGGGCTGGGACAGCTTTAAGGAAAAGAATTGGAATGTGGACTCCCATATTTTGTAGTTTGTTGTTTTATGTAGGTCTAATACACTTTATTACTTAACAATATTATTATTATTACCATTTAAAAACTTACTGAAACAGTTGTGATACTCGCAGTCGAAATTTAATCAGGCTTAATTAATTAGAAGCCATATTTTGGCAATTGTACCACTATGAAAACGGCATGAAATTGGAAGCACACAGTTCACAAAACAAGGAAAGGTCACACCAGTCAGGCAGGTTCAACAAATAATTTTATCAATCAAATGAATCACAGAGACAGACATTAGATGCGCTAACAATTTGCAAGCTTAAGTAACTGTTACATAATTGAGTAACATTCATCCAAATACAGGAAGATTTGCAAGTCACACCATTGATTGTAGCTGTTGGAAGGCCTCTTAGAAATGTATAACACTTAACAAAAAGAAAGAAAAACCATTAAACAGTAAACTACACACGCCATCATACCAGACAAACTGGGAAGGTATGAATTTGAAGTACTGCAAACAAACATTAAAAACTACCTTTAATACACATACAGTTGTCAAATATTCAGAGAAAGCTGAGAGCTACTGCATAGAACTGTAACAGTCAACAAGGAATGAGCAGCCAAATTCCCCAAGTGGAGTTAGCAAATGACTATGCACCAAGGCAAAGATAAACAGTTTACACTGATAACTAACAGGTTTTAAACTTAACATACTCAGAATTAATGATAAGAATACAACATTTAAGCAAGTAATTAAAGGTATAATGAGGAGGAACCTCATGCTTGGTAAATGTGCCGTTACCACCTGAGCTCAATAAATTCACCAAATAGAGCAGACTACTGGCTC
The DNA here is from genome assembly GCF_023864275.1 of Schistocerca cancellata. NCBI lineage: Eukaryota > Metazoa > Arthropoda > Insecta > Orthoptera > Acrididae > Schistocerca > Schistocerca cancellata. Next base: position 93,590,609 of record NC_064635.1, on the reverse strand, counting down.
CTGCCCATATTGTGGCAGTCCGCTGTGGCACACGTCAAATGAGCAGCTTCACTTCACTCAAGCCACCACAGTGCAACTGGTAGGGGCAGCAGACTGCCAGTCAACCCAGACACCATGCGACGACGGAAATGCCGCCATGGCAAAAGGCAAATGTGCCTCTACTCTGGGCCCGGGGAATAAGAACACTTCATTTCCTGCCAAAGCTACCCTGCCAACACACACCAATGGGAACAGTAATCTGCACAAATAAAGCTTCACTCAAGAAGGGTCAGGGAGTAGAAAATATGAACAAATGGCACAAGTGACTAGCAATGTAATTAACACTCATTAAAATTTCTGTTATTCGGAAGCGAAAATATCAGCACCTGCTGATACAATAACTCAAGAGTACACATGTACCAAGATAGCTTTGCCTCCAACATAGATCATGTTACTATTGATTCCCTTCGTGAGGCTTACAACAGGGAATATTCTTACATTTGCATGACATATTACTTGCAACACAAATTGCAATTAATAAAACTGACTGATGATCATCCACTCAGTCACTCATAGGTGCATTAATATAACAGATGCAATTTTAGATAACACAGACATGAGCTTACTCAAATGTAACAAAACAACACTTAACTCCACTCAGTTGTGAAGGAGCCATACCTTGCAGGATTCCAGCCAGGGTATTATTGCATCCTATCCACTTGGGTGATTGTTGAGGAGCCATAAAACTTAAGCTTGTAGAGTAAGCCAATTACTTGCCAATCAGTTTACATGGAATGTCCATCTATCTTCATGCAGCTCACCGCTATCTGTCCTTATGTGAACCAGCCCAGCTTGCCCTTACTGATACAACCTTGAGCGACATCTCGGGACCTGCACCAAACAGTGGGATTCCCCCAAAATCAACAACTTGCCAGCCACATGGCCTCCAGCCAAATGTTCTCCAGGCCTCACCAAACACACACACATGCACACATGTGCAAGTGTTGCTATGGCTCAGACATGATTTAATCCTTGTGTCTTCCACAGTTCCTTCAAGAAAGTCAGTGTCGGATTTCACAAAGCATAACATGAATGGCCACATTGACAAAATTTTGTGCTCTACCATTTGATACTTCTTTGACATACATAACCCAACATTGTTCTGTTTCTTAAAGCACAGGATGATGAGTTCTAATGGAGATAGTCCGTGCCTTCTGAATGTACAGACAAAATTTTGCTCCCAGCAAAATGTTGATCTTGCCAGGTGACCAAAATTCTGGATCGATAAGTTTTATACTTGTCTTGATCCCAGTGTGTTGGATTTGACAAGATGTCAGTTACCTTCAGCAACATTAAACAGGCAGAAGGTAAAATGAAGATGTTTGTACAGAAGTTGACTTGAACAGAGATGTGCTGTTTTGTTTCCAATATGATTCCACCTGTTCCTTGAATGGATACTCTACTGTGCCATCTGTGAAGTCATAGGCATTTTGCACATACTTCAGATATAAATCATGACTGCGAGTCAGAAACTGAGAGAGCATAAGTTTGCCATGTTCCACTGCTATGTTTCAACCATATTGTCCCTGTTGTGAGCAGCACTTGTCTGTCTGGGATGACTTTAAGTGAGCAATAATGCAATGTACTTGATGGATGTATACCATTGTGTTTGTGTTTCACATCACTAGGACAATCCTTCCTTGTTCCATATTGTGTGTTTTATTTCTGTGTGTAGCAATGTGTGGGGTCATTTTTGACAAGCATGGCAGCATACAGATGCGCAACTAGAAGCCCTACAATCACCCTTCAGACAATTGATGAACAATGTGTTGGGCATCACGATTGGTTTGTGTTCACTACACGTTGCTTGCCTGAATTTGCTCCACTTCTGCAAAACATAAGGCAAGTGGCACATGACAAATGCAGCACTAGCAGGGACTAGATTCATCTCAAATGCCCAAATTGCTTGGCGTTGCAGGTGCTCTGCTTTTTGTTCCCATATGTGCTGTGCCATGGTAGTACTGTAGTCTTCATGATTTCAGATTTGCATTTATTTTTGAGAAAAGACCATCTCTTTTCTAATGTCAGAAAGCTATTGAAACTCAGGCAAGTTTTAAATTATGTTCTTACAGACTGGTCAACATTTTCTATAAAGGGCAGTGATACAATTATGTCTTGAAAGGATACATTTAGTTGTACTACCATCAGCACATCAACATTGCTTGAAGTAGTGCATGAAGTTCACTTGCCCCTTCCCCAGTAACTGATGGGAGCATTAACAACTTCTTCAGATGGGCAATTACATTGTGAGCTGCAATTGTTACTGAACTAAGCAAATGGTTATTTAGCATTGTCCTCTAGTTCCTCATTATTTACCACAAGGCTCACAAATGTCACAAAAATTCCTGACTTGCTTTACATCACATTTGAATTATGGCAGTTTTATGAGGTCAACTTTATGGTACACTCATGGCTTCCCTCCATTCGTCAGTCCGTGATGACGTTTGTGACAGTGACCAATATCCAGTGATCCTATTGTTCCTCTGCTACTGTCAAGTGGACAGGCCCCCAAGTTACGCATTCCACAGGGCCAATTGCCCTTTTTATATGTCTGCCGTGCACTTCTACACCTCCCTGTCAAATTCCATTGATGCAGTCATGCGAGGCATCTCTTCCACTATTCTTCACACTGCTGTCTCCCCTATGAACAGGTCTCCTTGTCATTGATCGGTACTTTGGAGGGCTGAGGATGTCACAGTCGCTGTCCACGAGCGCTAAAAGGCACTGCTGTATTCTGACACCTTCCACAGACCAACCTCTTTTGTTTTAAGTGCGTTCATGCTAAGGCTCATTACTTTCTTATGCAGCATAAAAAGGAATGCTGGTAGCACTGTGTGTCCTCTCTGGGTACATACGCCTCTTCATTGCAGGTTCGGTCCAAGCTCCATAGCGTTCTTGGCTGCTAGAAACATTGTTGTCCAGGGCCTCTGCACTGAACCGTTAGTCCTCACAGAACACCTTGCTGCACACTTTGTGATGACATCAGCATCACCTTTCTATCCTGCTACCTTTCTCCAGCAGAAATGCAGTGTTGAACAGATCCCCCCCCCTCCTCGCCCCTTGTTTCGTCACGCACCACATTGGGCTATATAGTGAACCCTTCACTGAATGGGAATTGTTGCAAGCTCTTAACTCTTCACAGGGCATGGCAGCTGGCCCAGATTCCGTCCACACCCAGATGGTCTAGGGTCTTCAACTGCATTTCGTTCACAGATGCTTTTCTGCCACAGTGATGAAACAGTATAGATAGATATCACTGTCCTTAAGGCGAGGAAGAACCCAACGGCTCTTGACAGCTACCACCCAATTAACCTGAAAAGTGTCCTACATAAACTGCTCAAGAGGATGGTTAGCTTCAGATTATGCTGGATACTCGAATCTCTTGGCCTTTTGTCCTGGTATCACTGTGGCTTCCGAATGAGACGATCTACAACTGACCATTTACTTGGAATGGAAAAAGCCACCCGGCAGGCTTTTATTCACTGCCAGCTCCTTGTCATGGGCTTCTTTTTACCTACATAAGGCACACGACATGGCTTGATGCCATCACATTTTAGTTACCAATCGTGACTGGGGCTTCCAAGGTCCCCTTCAGATTTTTATCCATGAGTTTTTCTCTCAGCTGTCTTCTGGGTTCAAGTTGGCATTTCACTCAGCACCCATGGAATTCTGGAGAATGGTATCCCACAGGGTTCTGTGGCAAGTGTCACACTCTTCCTCCTTGCAGTCCATGGGCTTGTGACCTCTGTTGGGCCTCTGGTTACTCTGGCATTGTACATCGATGACTTTTGCATCTGATGCAGCTCCCACTAAGTAGTATCTGGTGAGTGCCAGCTCCAAGATGGCATACCATGGGCCTCTGCATGGGCCACCTCCTATGGCTTCTAGTTTTTTCCCTCCAAAATACATACTTATCATCGACTCACAGTACACCCCAATTCTAAATTTTATTTATGTGACCAGCTTCTCTATGTTGTAGCACAGTCCTGTTTCTTGGGCCTTATTTTTGATAACAAGCTGACATGGCTGCCCTACACTTGCCACCTAAAGACTGTATGTATGTGGAAGCTTAATGCTCTCCACCTCCTGGCTCTTGCATCTTGGAGTGCAGACTGTATCACTCTTCTCCATCTTTACCGTGACCTAGTCTTCTCCAGGCTAAATTTTGGTAGTCAGGTTTATGGCCCAGCAGCTTCTTCGACTTTGAAGCTACTTGACCCTCTTCATCATTGTGGAGATCATCTGGCTATTGGTGCCTTTCACACTAGTCCCGTTGATAGTCTCCTCACAGAAGTGGGGATTCCCCCTCTACACATATGACTGAACCAACTACTACTTTCTTACGCAGACATCATTTGCCAATTCCCTGACTATCCAATGTACCCTGCAGTCTTCGCCAATGAGGAATGTATGTCTCCTGGCACCCACTCTTGCATGGAATTGCCAGTTGGCATGCGTATCACTTCCCCCTGTCAGGATCCCCATCTCCACTCATTGTAATGCACCTTGTGTTTTTCCACCCATACCCTTCCCACCCTTGGTTGATAACTAGACCATGAATTAGGACTGACCTATTCGAGGGTCCTAAGATCTCTGTCGACCCTTTGATTCTCTGCCATCTTCTATGTGCCATCCTTGAAGAGTTCTATGGTGCCACAATCTGTTACACTGATAGTTCTAAAACAGTTGATAAGGTGGGATACACTTTCATGTCTCCTACTGGCTTAGAACACCATTTATTGCCAGGATCATTTAGTGTGTTCATAGCAGAGCTTCTATAAATTCACAGAGCTCACATTTTGTTTCCTCAGACCTCACTCCACAGTGTTTTAATCTGTTCAGACTCAATGAGCAGCCTGCAGGCTATCGACCAATGCTACTCTCATCATCCTTTGGTATCTTCTGTCCGTGTCCTTCTGTCGGCCCATGAGTGTGCCATCTGTTCAGTTGTCTTTCTCTGGGTCCCAAGTCATGTGGGCATCCCAGGGAATGAACTGGCTGACCGTTTGGCTAGTGAAGCAGATACTTACTGCCATTTCCTTTCATGATTCCAGCTGTGGATATGTGGATCTATGTCAAATCTCTCTTTGCCCAAAATTTGAATGACATCTGATGTGCTACTGTTCATAGTAATAAACTCCCTAAAATCAAGTAGTCCAGTGCTGTTTGGTGCTCTTCTTTCTGCTCTGCTCAGAGGGAGTCATTGTTTTATGCCATCTATGCATTAGTCCTACCAGGCTCCCACATTGTTTCCTCCTATGTAATGACTCTCCCCCACAATGTTGTTGAGCCAGACTGACGGTACCCCACATATTGGTGGAATGTCCCCTTCCTTTGGCCCTTTGTGCCAAGTATAGTCTTCCTGTTTCCTTAAATTTAATATTAGCAGACGGTTTTCGGATGGTTGAAGTGGTCCTCTGTTTCCTCAGTGAAAGTGATTTTTATTTACAGATACAAGGTTCTACTTCATTCTTGGAGCAGGGGTTGGGACCTCTTTTCCAGCCTTCTCAGTGTGGGACCCAATGAACACTCCCTCATGGAAAGACCACCCCACCTTTTTGCTTTTTTCTTTCTTTTCCCAGTTTTTACATTTGGTCTAACATTTTATCAGTGAAGTGAGATCCATCACCTAATGAAATTTGCTTCATCCCCATGCTACTCCATTGAAGTTCACTGCATTTTCACCCACAGGTGGCTGCTCCTGCATAGAATTTCATCGAATCCATCACAGTCCAGCCCAGCTGGACCAAAATGTTGTTGTCCACAGACAGCAATTTAAATTGTCAATTTTGTCTGAGGACCAGGAATTTAAAGGACTGGATATTTGTTCACATTCAGTTAGATGGCAATGAATGACAGTGTGTGTGCAGAAGCACTTATAATTGACAGTTGACACACACATAAATGAAAATACACATATTCAACATTCAGTGTAAGAGGCGTGTATGCAGCGATCTATGACAGGTGCCAGATCGAGTATTATTTCACAACTGTTCGCTCTATTTCTGTGGCAATTGTCTTATTAGCCACCCTAGGAGTGTGGTGTCATGGCTGTTATCCCTCAGGCAGAAATGACTTGATAGAGGGCAGTGCTCTCCACTGACTTGGACAAGTGTACCGACCAAACAACCACCTACTCCAGTCTGCTCTCAAGCATCACATATCCCATCAAAGACAAGGCTAACTGTGAAAGCAGTCATGTAATCTACAAGCTAAGCTGTGAGCACTGTGCCATGTTCTGCTGGATGTGCCAAACAACAAGCTGTATGTTCACATGAATGGCCACAGACAAATTGTGGCAGAGAGGTAGTTGAACTACCAAGTTGTTGAATGAATGCGCTGTCCAACAGAACGTTCTTCACTTTAATGACTGCTTCACAGCCTGCATCATATGGATCCTTCCTTCTCACACTAGCTTCTGTGAACTGCGTAGGTGGGAATGCCCCCTCCACATTGCAATATTGACAAAGAATGACAGATAAATGGCCACATTTCTAACACACATACTAGAGCATCTCATGGTATTTTATCTACAACAAAACTATGGCAAGAAACCACCTCACTGCAGGTATCAAAATATAGAGTACAAAAGTGATTTTGAATTTTTGGTTAGCAGAAAAAGGAACACCAACAAAATGTTATGGTTCACAACAAAATCAAAAATATTTGCCAAGCACAGAAACAAAACGTCGCAGACTAATGGCGTAACCTGCTTGGCAAACCAACCAGGACTTAATGGAACCCAAGAGAGAGCAGCAGAAAATTTCAAGCTTCATTATGTTCTGAAGATAAAGAACCTTTATTTGTCCAGATTATGTGTAAAATGCTAGTTGAACATTTCAATGGCATTTGGAAATTTTCATTTATTTTGCTTGCTTCATTATTTCTGTCTGTAAATGCTAACTGAATTTGGTATCAGATTTAATAAATGCAACTTGATGAGTAGCTCTTTGTAATTTACACCAGAAAAACTATGAAAGTCATAAATTACATTTCTTCCCCATTACAGAGGAATAAATTGACTGTGTATCATCACAGATACATTTTCTGGAATATCTAAACTTATGACTTATAATCTACTGTCCTAGAACTTAGTTAAGTCATAATGTCAACTGTTGTGTAGGCTGACGTTCAAGATATTAGTCATGAAGACTCGACACACAAAGAAGTGGGATGCAAACATGCTAAGGAATGTGATAAGCTTGAAGTTCTTCAAGGCTCTAGATAAAGCAATAAGAAATAACTCATTAGGCAGTACAGTTGAAGAGGAACACATGTCTCTAAAAAGGGCAATCACAGAAGTTTAAAGGAAAACGTAGGTACAAAGAAGGTAATTGCGAAGAAAACATTGGTAACCAAAGAATTACTTCAGTTGATCAATAAAAGAAGGAAGTACAAAACTGTTCAGGGAAATTCAGGAATACAAAAATAATTCGCTGAGGGATGAAATAAATAGGAACAGGGATGCTAAGATGAAATAACTGCATGAAAAATTTGAAGAAATAAAAAAAAAAAAGAGATAGTCAGAAGGACAAATTCAGTGTGTAGGAAAGTCAAAACAATGTTTGTTGAAATGAAAAGTGAGGGTGGTAGCATTAAGAATGCAATGGGAAGTCCACTGATAAATTCAGGGAACAGGGTAGATAGGTGGGAAAAGTACTTTGAAGGCCTCTATGAAGGGGTAGATTTGCCTGATGTGGTAGAAGAAGAAGCAGGAGTCTAGTTAGAAAAGATAGCGGATCCAGTATTAGAATCAGAATTTAAAAGAGCTCTGGAAGACTTAAAATGAAATAGGGCACAATGGATACATAACATTCCATCAGAATATGAAAAATCATTGGGGGAAGTGGCAACAAAACAATGATTCATGTTGGTGTGTAGAATATATGAGTCTGGCAATATACTATCTGACTATCGGAAAAATACCATCCATGCAATTCCCAAGACTGCAAGAGTTGAAAAGTGCGAGAATTATCACAGAATCAGCTTAACAGTTCAGGCATCCCACTTATTGACAAGAATAAGAATGGTAAAAAAAATTGAGGATGCATTACATGATGATGATGATCAGTTTGGCTTTAGGAAAGGTAAATGCACAAGAGAGGCAATGTGACGTGGTTCATAATGGAAGAAAGACTAAAGAAAAATAAAGACATGTTTGTATGATTTGTCAACTTGGAAAAAGTGTTCAACAATGTAAAATGGTGCAGGATATTAGAAATTCTGAGGAAAATAGGGGTAAGCTATAGGAAGAGATGGGTAATATACAATATTTACAAGAGCTAAGAGGGAATAATAGGCGAATAACCAACAACAAATTGCTTGGATCAAAAACAGTGTAAGACAGGGGTGTCGTTTTTTGCCTCTACTATTCAATCTGTACAGCATAGCAGCAATGATGAAAATTAAGGAATGTGATTAAAATTGAAGGGGAAAGTATATCGGTGATACAGTTTGCTGATGACATTGCTATTGTGAGTAAAAGTGAAGAATTAAGTGATGTTATGAATGAAGTGAACAATCTAATGAGTACAGAATATGAATTGAGAGTAAATCTAAGGAAAGATGAAATTAATGAAAAGTAGCAGAAATGAACAGAGTGAGAAACTTTAGATTGGAATGATGGTCACAAGGTCACCTAGGCAGCAAAACCACCAATGATGGATGGAGCAAGGAGGACATCATAAGGAGACTAGCTCTGGCAAAAGGTGTTCTCTGGCCAAGAGGAGTCTACTGGTGTCAAAAATAGTCCTTAATTTCAGGAAGAAATTTCTAAGAATGTATGTTCAGAGCACAGCCTTGTATGATAGTAAAACATGGACTGCAAAAGAACCAGAGAAAAGAGAATCGATGCAATTGAGATTATGTGCTGCTGATGAATGTTGAAAATTATGTGGGCCCATATGCTAAGGTATGAGGATGATTTGCCTGGAACTGAAGAGGAAAGGAGTATATGGATAACACTGATAAGGAGAAGGGTCAGGCTGATAGGACATGGGTTAAGACATTAGGAGATGAGTTCTGTGTTACTAGAGTGAGCTGTAGAGAGCAAAAACTGTAGAGGAAGATAGCATATATCCCGTAAATAATTGAAACAGAAGTTGCAAGTGCTACTCTGAGGTTAAGAGTTTGGTTCAGGAGAGGAATTCATGGTGGGCCACATCAAACCAGTCAGAAAACTGATGACAAAAAAGTCAACAGTTATGGAAAGGATAGATTGATGCTCATTGTAAACATGACACATGGCCAAGAGAAAAGTGTAGCACCATGCACAAAATGCAGATGATCATAACCTACCAAATTTCAATGGCGGCTTCACAGCCCAGACCATCTGGTATGTCACCACCACCACCACCACCACCACCACCACCACCACCACCATTACCACCACCTCTTCAAGCTTTTCTGAACTGTGAAGCTGGAAGTTATCCTTAAAACACATTCACTGCTCCAGAAATCATCCTGGGTTCAACCTATGGTAACCAATTGTTCCTGTATCCTTCACTCAACATTTTGTGCAGCATACATGATCAGAAGCTTTGTGGGTTTTCATCTAGTAGGTAATTCTGTTCAAATATTGATTTCAGAGTCTGTTCTGAGGTTCTGCAATGCATGGATGTCAATAAGATAGTATGGTAGTTCTGTTAAACACTTTTGGTATCATTTTTGTAGATGGGTATGTCCTGTCCTTCCTTCCAATCATTGGGCACAGTCCGCTACCTCAATGTATTTACAGTGTAATGCATTATAGAGAAAATGGGATCTAACTGAGCTGAAAATTGTAGATAGGATGCGACAAGCATTTCCTAATGCCCTTAAACCTTGTTCCATTTCAGTGATTTTAACTGTTTCTCAATTCCAAAGACACTAATATCTACATCACTCATCTATGCAGTGGTGTGAAAAGGAAACTGAAGCATTTCTTCAGTATTTTCCTTTGTAATGGAAAGGTATATGTAGTGAGAATTAGTAAAACACAGTGGAAGGTAGGATAGGATATCTGGTCAGGGCATTTCAAGGGCTGTCAACAGACAATTAAGTATGGTAATCCTTGAATAGGTTTAATGATGAATAATAATAATAATAATAATAATAATAATAATAATAATAATAATAATAATAATAATAATAATAATAATAATAATAATAATAATAATATGGCTTTTGGAACAGACAAATGTAAGAAAAATAGCATAGACAAGGGAAAACACACTAAACAAGAAGATTACATATTGGATAACCACAGCGACTGCATAGAAGTGATGGAAAAAACATATGCCTATAAATAGCTAGGATACAGACAAAAAATAGGAATAGATAATACAAATATTAAAGAAGAACTACAAGACAAATATAGACAAAGACTAACAAAAATACTGAAAACAGAATTGACAGCAAGAAACAAGACAAAAGCTATAAAAACTTACGCTATACCAATATTGACCTACTCATTTGGAGTAACACAGACCTAGAAGCAATCAATACACTAACATGATCACAATGCCACAAATATAGAATACATCACATACATTCAGCAACAGAAAGATTCACATTAACAGAAAGGAAGGAGGAAGGGGATTTATCGACATAAAAAACCTACATTATGGACAGGTAGACAATTTAAGAAAATTCTTTCTAGAACGAGCAGAAACTAGCAAAATACACAAAGCAATCACTCATATAAATACATCGGCTACACCACTGCAATTTCATAACCACTTCTACAACCCTTTGGATCACATAACATCAACAGATACGAAGAAAGTAAATTGGAAAAAGAAAACACTACATGTCAAGCAACCGTATCATCTAACACAGCCACACATAGATCAAGACGCATCCAACGCATGGCTAAGAAACGGTAATATATACAGTGAGATGGAAGGATTCATGATTGCAATACAGGATCAAACAATAAACACCAGATATTACAGCAAGCATATTATTAAAGATCCCAACACAACAGATAAATGCAGACTTTGCAAACAACAAATAGAAACAGTAGATCATATCAAAAGCGGATGTACAATACTAGCAAATACAGAATACCCCAGAAGACATAACAAAGTCGCAAAAAGAATACATCAACAACTTGCAATACAACATAAAATAATAAAACAACACATTCCCACATACAAGTATGCACAACAAAATGTACTGGAGAATGATGAATACAAATTATACTGGAACACAACCATTATAACAGATAAAACAACACCACATAACAAACCTGACATCATACTCACCAATAAAAAGAAGAAATTAACACAACTAATCGAAATATCCATACCCAATACAACAAATATACAAAAGAAAACAGGAGAAAAAATTGAAAAATATATCCAACTGTCTGAGGAAGTCAAGGACATGTGGCATCAGGTTAAAGTTGACATTATACCAATTACACTATCAACTACAGGAGTCATACCACACAATATCCACCAGTACATCAATGCAATACAGCTACATCCAAACTTATATATACAACTACAGAAATCCGTAATTATTGATACATGTTCAATTACCCGAAGGTTCCTAAATGCAATATAACATATACTGTACAGTTAAAAGGAAGTGACGCTTGATCAAGGTCTGTGTCACTTTCCATTTTTAACCAGACTTAACATCTGAGAAAGTAAAGAAATAATGATGATGAAGATGGTGGAGGTGGAGGTGGAGGTGGAGGTGGAGGTGGAGGTGGAGGTGGAGGTGGAGGTGGAGGTGGAGGTGGAGGTGGAGGTGGAGGTGGAGGTGGAGGTGGAGGTGGAGGTGGAGGTGGAGGTGGAGGTGGAGGTGGAGGTGGAGGTGGAGGTGGAGGTGGAGGTGGAGGTGGAGGTGGAGGTGGAGGTGGAGGTGGAGGTGGAGGTGGAGGTGGAGGTGGAGGTGGAGGTGGAGGTGGAGGTGGAGGTGGAGGTGGAGGTGGAGGTGGAGGTGGAGGTGGAGGTGGAGGTGGAGGTGGAGGTGGAGGTGGAGGTGGAGGTGGAGGTGGAGGTGGAGGTGTCAGCAACAGTAAAAAATGGTTGTATCTGGGAACACTGAAAGTTTCTAATGGTGAAATAGATATTTTGACACCACATTTTAAACTTAAGTTTCCAGGGACAGATGTGATAGCTGATGAAAATTTGTTATGGAATGAAGATTAAAATTGCAAAATCATACAGAATCAATAAACAGTTAGATCATTATCTCTGGGAAGGTTAGTTTTTGTTTTGCAGAAATGTCAGTACTGAAATTAGAATTTGCCCATCCAAATAACTTGAAGAAAAGCATACCCACATTTACATCATTTATAGATTTTGAGGAGGATGAATTAAGCAGTTACTCTTTTCAAGAATGGAAAATCCAGTTATTCTTTCCAAGATCATATACATGGAATATGAAAAAAGCTTGAACTACTGGTACAATGGAAAGTACACTCTGCCATGCACTACACTACTGTTTGCAGAGAGTATAACTGTAGATGTAAGTGTATACTGAATAACATTGTGGATAGGCTATAATCCTGTCTTCCTCTCTCCTCAACTACAATGCCCATCTTTATCTTTTTTGCTCTTACAATTTCAGTTGGTTTCTGAAGTTGCAAATAATTTTTTGGTCACTGTATTTCATCCCTGACACCCTCAAGATTTCAGAGCGTCTAGTCCAACCCACGTTGTTTCAAGATTCATGCTGGGAAATGGTGAGGAGAGGGTAGGACAGTAAGGTGCAATGGGGAGTTTAGATGGTGTGTAGGAGGGGGATTGGGGGAAGGAGGGAAGGGAAAATACTATGGGTGCTTTTGTGGAATATAAGGTTGTGTGATGCTGGACTGGGAACAGGGAAACAGTTAAGTAGATGCAGGACAGACAAGAAGGGTTATGGGAACATAGGAACTCACCTATGTGTACAGTTCTAAAAAGCTGATGTTGGTAGGAATCACATTGGTGGATGCAAACATAGTGTTGGACAGTGCTCTTAACAACTGGGTGGTCCAGTTGTTTTTTCAGGACACATTCTTGGTGGCCATTCATGCAGACAGCTTGTCTGTTGTCTTGCCCAAGTGGAATGCAGCACAGTGGTTGCAGCTTAGCTTGTAGATCACATGACTTGATTCACAGATAGCCCTGCCTTTTATGAGATAGTTGATGCTTCTGACAGGACTGGAGATGGCGGTGGGTGGTGGGTGGTGAGTGGTGGGTGGAGGAGAATGTATGCGACATCTTGGTCTGTTACAGGAATATGAGCCATGAGACAAGGTGTTGGGAACAGGGGTTGTGTAATGATGGATGAAGTTATTGTGCAATTTTATTGGGTGTCAGAAAACCACTGTGGGAAGGGTGGGAGGGATAGAGGGTAGGACATTGCTCATTTCAGGCCACAATGAGAGGTCTTGGTGGAGAATGTGCTTCAGTTGTTCCATTCCTGGGTGGTGGTAACAAGGAGAACACTCATCTGTGGCTGGATGGTGGCGCTAACTGGGGGTGATAGGATGACTGGAGAGTTGAGGCCTGGGAGATGTCTCCAGTCACCCACCATCTCCCAAAGTCCCACTGTCGAGCTGGATAGGAGCACTACCCGCATGACTCATTATGACCCAGGACTGTAGCAACTGAACCACATTCTCTGCTATCCCTCTCATTGTGGCCTGATATGAAGAATGTTCTACCCACTATCGTTCCTACTCCTCAAACAGTGGTATGCTGCTTTCCACTGAACCTACACAATATCTTCATCCATTCCTCCAAAAACCCCTGATCCCAATCCCTTGTCTGTCGGCCCATATCCCTGTAGTAGACCTTGATGCAAGACCTGGCCCATACATCCTTCCACCACCGCTGCCGCCGCCGCCGCCGCCACCACCACCACCACCACCACCACCACTACCACCTACCTCATCAAGAGGCAAGGCTACCTATGCAAAAAATCATGTGATGTACAAGCTAAGCTGCAACAACTGTGATGCATTCCACATGGGCATGACTACTGACAAGCTGTATTTCCATATGAATGGCCACTGACAAACTGTTGCCGAGAGACAGCTAGACCACCCCATTGTCGGGCATGCTGCCTGACACAACGTTCTTCCCTAAAATGACTGTTTCGCAGCCTGTGCCATCTGCATTCTTCGTAGCAACACCAGCTTTTCTGAACTGCACAGGAGCAAACTTTCCTACAATGTACCTTACATTGCTGTAACGCTCCCCGCCTCAACCTCGGTTCATTAGTCATTTTCCTTCAGTTTCCTAACCCCTTCCCAGTTCAGAACCAACAATGCTAGCAGCCAACAAAGTGGTTGCTGTTAAAGTGTCTGCTGACAGAGCATGACTTAATCATGTATGCTGGAAAAGCCTGTTGTTTATGAGATGTGTGAATAGAAGGTAACCATCGACTGTTGGGAGTGTGGTTGCTTAGAAGCCAGGCCTGCTGATGTTCTACCACTCATATATGTTTGCTTGTTTTGGGTAACACTCTTGATTTCCTCTCTTGACATATTATATGTGATGCTCACATTTCTGGCTAGTGTGTCATTTCAGTTTGTTCAGTTCTTCAAAAAGCTTGAATTCTTCCTGTTGGTAACCTGTTATAGGCTGGATAGAATGTGATGTTTCCCCCCAGTTTGTGACTTAATGCATCTGAACCTGTACACTGAGAATGAGTTGTAAAAGTGGTGACAAATGTGTCTTGTGCATCCATCAATCCAGTAGCATCATCTTTGGCTTCTGCAGCAACTACAGTAACAATATGCTGAAATGTTGACCATCTGTAACTGTTGTCATTTTGAGAGAAACTGCAGCAACATGTGTCATTGACACCAGAAACCTTACTGTTTCCTCAACCCATCCAACTTCTTGGACTTCTTGGCATAGTTATGGACAAGCGGAAAAACTGCATGAAATGGATGAAAAGTTAGTAACCCTGTATACAGGGTGTACCATTTATCTTGAGCACTCTAAGTAACTGTTTGTCCACATGAAAATTCCAAAATGTTTAAATCAAATGTTCTTTAGCTGTAAGAGGGACATCAATCAGCATTATTGCCTTCATTGTAGCTTTGTTTTTTTTACAGAGATACGAACAGTGGTATGACGTTTTTAAGTGACACGCTCTATTTTTTATTCTGTAATTCATTTCCTCTCCTAAAGACTTATTCAAAAATGTATCGCATCCACGTGCTGTTGTTGACAGAGGAGAAATATAAAAATAAGTAAAATGCACACTTGTCATTCCATCAACCGTCGTCAGTTGGAGTTCTGTGAGTAGAATGTACACCGACAAAGAGAAGTTACAAATGCTACTCACCTATGGGGAGTGTAAGTTAGCACAACTCTAATTGCAATACTGTTCTATTATGTAATGGTATATTTAATACATTACTTTAATCCTTTTAAATAGTGTTGTGTAGAGTACGCATATTGTAAAAACTGTCCTCCCTACAAACTGCATTGACATAACATTTCCTTTGTTGTTGTTATTGTTGTTGTTGTAGAAGGTTGGCGAAATGCTACACAGGCAGCGGAACTGTACAGATAGAGATATCCTGATAAGTACCCACTTTCCCGATGGATGTTTTCTCCTCTAGTTGCGATGCTTCAGGAAATGGGAAATTTCATCCCACAGCAACACAATCGTCATCGCACTCCCTCATACAGAGTCACTGTTCTTGCTTTCATTGCTATGAATCCGCATGTGAGCACACGACAGCTTGAACACGAGATGGGCATTCCAAAAACCAGAGTACATCATATTCTTACATGTCAAGAGTTCCATTCTTACTATGCACACCTACATCAAGAACTACATGGGAATGATTTCCAGAATCATGTACAGTTCTGTCAGTGGGCACAGCAGCAAATCCTCATTGACCCGAACTCCTTCTCCAATGTTCTATTTAGCGATGGATGTACTATTTAAAAAAAAGGGTAAGTTAATTTAAAGGAACGTGCATTATTGGTCCAGCAAAACCCCACAATGGCTTAGATAAGTGGAACATCAGCGTCTATGGAGAGTTAATGTCTGTTGTGGGAAGCTTGGTACCACAATTATTGGCCCTTATTTCACCAATGGTAGTCTATAAGGCACAGCTTATTCCAGCTTCCTGAGACGAATTCTTCCTCGTCTCCTGGATGAAGTGCCACTAAGGACCAGACTGCATATGTGGTATCAACATGATGGATGTCTAGAACATAATGTATTGTATGCATGTTGTTTTCTGAATTGAAGGTATCCTGCCAGATGGATTGGTCGAGAAGGAACAGCTACTTCACTTGCTAGGTCTCCTGATTTAAATCGTCCAGAGTTTTTTTTTCTTTGGGGATGAATTAAAGACATTGTCTATCGCCATATTTGACAAACTCCAGAGGGCAGGCAGGAATGTACTGTGCTTGCTTGTAATTCTCTTTAGCACCAACACTGGAAGCAGCAAATAATTCTTTCATTCAATGAGTGTGCCAGTGTATAGGTGTCTAGGATCATCACTCTGAGCACCTCTGAATGTTCTTTACTGTATGATTAAATGATGATGGTGTCCTCTTGGGTAAAATATTCCGGAGGTAAAATAGTCCCCCATTCGGATCTCCAGTTGGGGACTACTCAGGAGGACATCATTATCAGGAGAAAGAAAACTGGCATTCTACAGATCAGAGTGTGGAATGTCAGATCCCTTAATCGGGCAGGTAGGTTAGAAAATTTAAAAGGGAAATGGATAGGTTAAAGTTAGATATAGTGAGAATTAGTGAAGTTCAGTGGCAGGAGGAACAAGACTTCTGGTCAGGTGAATACAGTGTTATAAATACAAAATCAAATAGGGGTAATGCAGGAGTCAGTTTAATAATGAATAAAAAAAATTGGAGTGTGGGTAAGCTACTACAAACAGCATAGTGAACGCATTATTGTGGCCAAGATAGATACGAAGCCCACACCTACTACAGTAGTAAAAGTTTATATGCCAACTAGCTCTGCAAATGACAAAGAAATTGAAGAAATGTATGATGAAATAAAACAAATTATTCAGATAGTGAAGGAATGTACTTGAGGACAATATTATGGAAATGGAAGAGGATGTAGATGAAGATGAAATAGGAGATACGATACTTCGTGAAGAGTTTGACAGAGCATTGAAAGACCTGAGTCGAAACAAGGCCCTGAGAGTAGACAACATTCCATTGGAACTACTGACGACCTTGGGAGAGCCAGTCCTGACAAAACTCTACCATCAGGTGAGCAAGATGTATGAGACAGGCGAAATGCCCTCAGACTTCAAGAAGATTATAATAATTCCAAGCCCAAAGAAACCAGGTGTTGACAGATGTGAAAATTACATAACTATCAGTTTAATAAGTCACAGCTGCAAAATACCAACGTGAATTCTTTACAGATGAATGGAAAAACGAGTAGAAGCCGACCTCGGGGAAGATCTGTTTGGATTCCGTAGAAATGTTGAAACACATGAGGCAATACTGACCCTATGACTTATCTTGGAAGCTAGATGAACGAAGGGCAAACCTAAATTTCTAGCGTTTGTAGACTTAGAGAAAGCTTTTGACAATGTTGACTGGAATACTCTCATTCAAATTCTGAAGGTGGCAGGGGTAAAATACAGGGGGTGAAAGTCTATTTACAATTTGTATACAAACCAGATAGCAGTTGTAAGAGTAGGAGGACATGAAAGGGAAGCAGCAGTTGGGAAGGGAGTGAGACAGGGTTGTAGTCTCTCCCCGATGTTATTCAATCTGTATATTAACAAAGCAGTGAAGGAAACAAAAGAAAAATTCATAGTAGTTATTAAAATTCATGGAGAAGAAATAAAAACTTCGAGGTTTGCCAATGATATCGTAATTCTGTCAGACACAGCAAAGGACTTGGAAGAGCAGTTAAATGGAATGGACAGTGTCTTGAAAGGAGGATATAAGATGAACATCAACAAAAGCAAAACGAGGATAATGGAAAGTAGTCGAATTAAGTTGGGTGATGGTGAGGGAATTAGATTAGGAAGTGAGACACTTAAAGTAGTAAAGGAGTTTTGCTATTTGCAGAGCAAAATAACTGATAATGTTCGAAGTAGAGAGGATATAAAATGTAGACTGGCAATGGCAAGGAAAGCGTTTCTGAAGAAGAGAAATTTGTTAACATTGCATTTGTTGATGAGTGCCACATACCATAAGGGGATCAAAGTTCTTCCTTAGTACACTGTCAGACGTCACTGCAGGGTCTCATTCCTTGGGGCTGATCTGCATGTGCCACCATTTGTTGTCAGAAAGCAGTCTTGCTGCAGCTCTGCTAACCAACTTAATAAGACAGATGGTTGTTGTTGTTGTTGTTGTTGTTGTTGTGGTCTTCAGTCCTGAGACTGGTTTGATGAAGCTCTCCATGCTACTCTATCCTGTGCAAGCTTCTTCATCTCCCAGTACCTACTGCAACCTACATCCTGAATCTGCTTAGTGTATGCATCTCTTGGTCTCCCTCTAAGATTTTTACCCTCCACGCTGCCCTCCAATACTAAATTGGTGATCTCTTGATGCCTCAGAACATGTCCTAACAACCCGATCTCTTCTTCTAGTCAAATTGTGCCCCAAACTTCTGTTCTCCCCAATCCTATTCAATATTTCCTCATTAGTTATGTGATCTACCCATCTAATCTTCAGCATTCTTCTGTAGCACCACATTTTGAAAGCTTCTATTCTATTCCTGTCAGAACTATTTATCATCCATGTTTCACTTCCATACAAGGCCACACTCCATACAAATACTTTCAGAAACGACTTCCTGACACTTATATCTATACTCAATGTTAACAAATTTCTCTTCTTCAGAAATGCTTTCCTTGTTATTGCCAGTCTACATTTTATATCCTCTCTACTTCGACCATCATCAGTTACTTTGCTCCCCAAATAGCATAATTCCTTTACTACTTTAAGTGTCTCATTTCCTAATCTAATTTGCTCAGCATCACCCGATTTAATTCCACTACATTCTATTATCCTCATTTTGCTTTTGTTGATGTTCATCTTATATCCTCCTTTCAAACCACTGTCCATTCCGTTCAACTGCTCTTCCAAGTCCTTTGCTGTCCCTGACAGAGTTACAATGTCATCGGCGAACCTCCAAGTTTTTATTTCTTCTCCGAATTTTTCTTTTGTTCCCTTTACTGCTTGCTCAATATACAGATTGAATAACATCAGGAAGAGGCTGCAACACTGTCTTACTCCCTTCCCAACCACTGCTTCCCTTTCATGTCCCTTGACTCTTATAACTGCCATCTGGTTTCTGAACAAATTATAAATATCCTTTCGCTCCCTGTATTTTACCCCTGCCACCTTTAGAATTCGAAAGAGAGAATTCCAGTCAACATTGTCAAAAGCTTTCTCTACGTCTACAAATGCTAGAAATGTAGGTTTGCCTTTCCTTAATCTTTCTTCTAAGATAAGTCATAAGAACGGTATTGTCTCACGTGTTCTAGTATTTCTACGGAATCCAAACTGATCTTCCCCGAGGTCGGCTTCTACTAGGTTTTCCATTCGTCTGTAAAGAATTCGTGTTAGTATATTGCAGCTGTGGCTTATTAAACTGATAGTTCAGTAATTTTCACATCTGTCAACACCTGGTTTCTTTGGGCTTGGAATTATTATATTCTTCTTGAAGTCTGAGGGTATTTTGACTGTTTCATACATCTTGCTCACAAGATGGTAGAGTTTTGTCAGGACTGGCTCTCCCAAGGCAGTCAGTAGTCCAATGGAATGTTGTGTACCCCGGGGCATTGTTGCTACTCAGGTCTTTCAGTGCTCTGTCAAACTCTTCGCACAGTATTGTATCTCCCATTTCATCTCCATCTACATCCTCTTCCATTTCCATAATATTGCCCTCAAGTACATTGCCCTTGTATTGGCCCTCTATATACTCCCTCCACCTTTCTGCTTTCCCTTCTTTGCTTAGAACTGGGTTTCCTACTGAGCTCTTGATGTTCATACAAGTGGTTCTCTTATCTCCAAAGGTCTCTTTAATTTTCCTGTAGGCAGTATCTATCTTACCCCTAGTGAGATAAGCCTCTACATCCTTACATTTGTCCTCTAGCCATCCCTGCTTAGCCATTTTGCACTTCCTGTTGATCTCATTTTTGAGACTTTTGTATTCCTTTTTGCCTGCTTCATTTACTGCATTTTTATATTTTCTCCTTTCATCAATTGAATTCATTATTTCTTCTGTTACCCAAGGATTTCTTCTAGCCCTAGTCTTTTTACCTACTTGATCCTCTGCTGCTTCACTACTTCAGCCCTCAAAGCTACCCATTCTTCATTCTACTGTATTTCCTTCCCCCATTCCTGTCAGTTGTTCCCTTATGCTCTCCCTGAAACTCTGTACAACCTCTGGTTCTTTCAGCTTATCGGGGTCCCATCTCCTTAAATTCCCACCTTTTTGCAGTTTCTTCAGTTTTAATCTACAGGTAATAACCAATAGATTGTGGTCAGAGTCCACATCTGCCCCTGGAAATGTCTTACAATTTAAAACCTGGTTCCTAAATCCCTGTCTTACCATTATATAATCTATCTGATACCTTTTAGTATCTCCAGGGTTCTTCCATGTATACAACCTTCTTTCATGATTCTTAAACCAAGTGTTAGCTATGATTAAGTTATACTCAGTGCAAAATTCTACCAGGCGGCTTCCTCTTTCATTTCTTAGCCCCAATCCATGTTCACCTACTATGTTTCCTTCTCTTCCTTTTCCTACTCTCGAATTCCAGTCACCCATGACTATTAAATTTTCGTCACCCTTCACTATCTGAATAATTTTTTATTTTATCATACATTTCTTTAATTTCTTTGTCATCTGCAGAGTTAGTTGGCATATAAACTTGTACTACTGTAGTAGGTGTGGGCTTCATATCTATCTTGGCCACAATAATGCGTTCACTATGCTGTTTGTAGTAGCTTACCCGCATTCCTATTTTCCTATTCATTATTAAACCTACTCCTACATTACCCCTATTTGATTTTGTGTTTATAACCCTGTAGGCACCTGACCAGAAGTCTTGTTCCTCCTGCCACCGAACTTCACTAATTCCCACTATATCTAACTTTAACCTATCCATTTCCCTTTTTAAGTTTTCTAACCTACCTGCCCGATTAAGGGATCTGACATTCCATGCTCCGATCTGTGGAATGCGAGTTTTCTTTCTCCTGATAACTACATCCTCTTGAGTAGTCCCTGCCCGGAGAACCGAATGGGGGACTGTTTTACCTCCGGAATATTTTACGCAAGAGGACGCCATCATCATTTAATCATACAGTAAAGCTGCAGGCCCTCGGGAAAAATTACGGCCATAGTTTCCCCTTGCCTTCAACCGTTCGCAGTACCAGCACAGCAAGGCCGTTTTGGTTATTGTTACAAGGACAGACCAGTCAATCATACAGGCTGTTGCACTTGCAACTACTGAAAAGGCTGCTGCCCCTCTTCAAGAACCACACGTTTGTCTGGCCTCTCAACTGATACCCCTCCGTTGTGGTTGCACCTACGGTACAGATATCTGTATCGCTGAGGCACACAAGCCTCCCCAACAATGACAAGGTCCATGGTTCATGGGGGGAGGAGACAGATGGTAGGAATAGGCTTTCACCATTAGTGGACATGTCTTCATATGAAAGGTGTAGTGCTATCATAATCCCTGGTCCAGTACACAAGAAGAGACTGGCCACCTCCTTGGCACTGGTAAGCTCCTTAGATTGTAGGGCATACCTCAGTTGCCACACACAACATAAGTGGTGGAAATGTCTGCATTTAAATGAAGGTCGTCTCAGGTGCAACCACAGTAGCCACATTACTGACGTCTGTGCTACGGAGTGTAATGTTAACAATGTTTACAATGTTGCCTAGTTGTCAATTAATAAATTTTCCATGCCTCACTCATAAATCTGGTAAACAGCTCACAATCTTGTCCATTTTGAGATACTCAGTTGTGTTTCAGCTTGATGTTGGTGCTGTGGCCTTGTTGGTAAATGTGCCATACGTATCATGAGCTGTGTAGAATTTAACAAGAAAAGTATCTCCTATAGTTGCCAAAGAGTTCCATTAAGAGGTCAACTGGTTGTGGCAGCAGAATATGAGAATCTGGAGCACCAAGTAACATTCCTGGTCGTCAATTCCTCTTTGGCAACAAATAATTGTGGATTTGACACTTTTACAGCATTTTGATTTCAAGGTTGTTGATAATGTTAATGTAATGTCACCAGTTATTTCTTTTCATGACAATGAATCACTTTCACAGTTCCATAAACAGCTGAGCAAACGCTGGGTAAAGCAAGGGATTTTCTGGCCCACATTCAGCTTAAGTTTCCTGGGAACACACAGTTTTCCTGTGCTTGCACTTTGCCATTTGGTATGAAAGTTGTAGTTGACACTGAATTAGCCTAATTAAAGGAATCAAGGGTTATTTTGATTGCAGCATTGAGTGAGTGGGCAATGCCATTAATGTTGGTTAAAAAACCCAATGCAGGAATGGGTTATATGGCTGTTTTATAGCCACAATTAAAACACAGAGGTGGAAGTTCATCCAATACCTGTCACTGAGGAGATACTAATGATGGTGGCTGGTGGACATTATTTTTCTAATGTTGATTTGAGAGACACAGTTTTCCTGTGTTCTGCAGTTGCTCATTATTAATATAAGTTTAGCAGATTGCTTTCTGCTGTTCCTACTGTTCGAGAATTTCATCAAGCAGAGAGTTCGCCATACCCTGAATTGTGCATCTTATCTGGATGATTTAATTTTCAGAGGTGCCACCAGCAGTTTCAGAACTTACAGGGGGTGTTTCAAGCGTGGAGGACAGTGGTGTGCATTGTAGGTGGGGAAATTGTACATTTTTGCACCCAGTGTCAAGTATTAAGCCCATGCCTCAAGTAATGACTACTTTTTAGCAATTGATTAACTGCCCATACATCAGAACGGGAAGGAGCTGTTGTTGTTCCTTGCCAAGGGGAACTAGTATAACAAATCCAAACAAAATGCAGTTGTTGTCTCCCAGCCTCTGTCAGCTCCATAAGAAAGATGCAAAGTTTGTTTGGTCAGACACTTGTCAGAATGCCTTTTTGTGGTTAAAACATCGTTTATGTTCCTTGCGTTACTACCTTTAATCCCATAAAACCTTAATACTGGCTGCTGATGCATCACGGCAGATAAGTATCTTTGAACCTAAAGCCCTTCCACCCACTTAAAAGAATTAATCCCTGATAGAGGTGATGTTAAAGAGCTTTGTTTCTCTGTATGGCTCCAGACTGCAGTTGGTCATGTATCGTAAACAGATAGTACCATTGAGCAATATTTCTCAACAATTATTTTGATGATATCCAATTCTGGCCAAATACCTGGCATGCTAATGCCAATACGTTGTCCCAGTTGCCTGTTGGTCCTGATATGGAGTTTGATAGGGAAACAGCAATTTGTTTTATCACTTACGATATTATAGAAACAACACAGAAAGGTCAGTTGTGATGACCTGCTCACCTTTCCACAGATGGCCATCCCTTTTTTGACCTTATTTCAGTATGAAAGAGTGGATCAGTCTGCCATTCAATCTTGTTGCTTCAATTGGGCAACGAATGCAATGTTGTAGTTACACCTTCACCTTGTCCACACATCCTCTGGTTGCTGCATCCATCTCACCAGGGCACGTCTCGCATGAAAGCATTAAGTTGATGGCATATATATTGACCTGAGATAATCTGCTACATTGATCGTCAGGTGAGGTTGTGTCATGCCTATTCACGGAACTGAGCGACCACTCCCCAGAAGTTTTCACCTTGCCCTCAACTGGCTAAGACAGGGAGGTAGAGGACATTCAGATTTTTCCAATCCCTTTCCTGGGGAAATGTGGTTGACACTAGTGGACCTCTGGTTCCACTTCCCCTACTTGCACGGATGTCACAACAACAGTGAGATCCACCAGCAGTGAGAGGGTGCACCAGCCATCCTGTTCTCTCACAACTGCCAGGTCACAGCTTCAAGGTTTCATACATTCTGTCACAGCAGTGGTATGTAGCACCTGATCACCACCACTGAACTGGGAGGTGGAGTGGAAGGTCAGGATATTTAAGACCTAAGTGTGGAAGGTGCTGCAAATGATGCTGGTAAATGATGATCTTCCACAGTTGTTAGCCATATACTGTGTTATCCTGGTGAATGGCTATAGTCAGAAGGAATTTGTTGTGGGGACTGGGTGTTGGAAACACACTGACACTTTCCCATTTTTATTAAAACTAAATACTCATCATAAAATCATTAATAATTATCTCTTTCTTTGGTTACACTTCTTGTGGATTATATGTCCCAGTGGACATTTAGCATAATTGCTTTTTAAAATTTTAATGTGCTTGAAGTTATTTAATAAAAAAACTGTAAAAGTGTAATGACCATTTACACAATTAAAATGTGCTTGAAACTGCTTGAACATGAAAACTGTAAAACAATAATGATTATTTACACAACTCAGTATAACAAGCAAAATTTTCTATTAATCATGGAATAGTGATTAAGGAATTTTTCTCATAAATTTGTGACCACACCTTGCACACTAGGCGATGTAAGCATCTCGCGTACTGTTAAAAATAAAGTAGACTTTAACAACACTTAATTACCATCACTTGAAAAGGCTTAGTAAATTTCTTTTGTTCACCTCTCATTGGACAACCCATGTGTCATAGTTGCCTCAGAGCCACTACACAGACAGCTACTGTGCAGCATACAGTGGCAAATGGCAATGAACTAGTACTAGTTGCAATATTGACTGGAGGTCCACAAATGTTAAATTTTATTAGATAATCTGAAAACAAGCTTACCAAGTTGTGAGAAAATTAGTCACATCACTAGCAGTCTAGACTCCTAAACATAATTTTTCTACAATGACTCAGTGATCACACATTATAATTTTGCCAGAGAGAATGCTTTTGACAATGTTGACTGGGATACTCTCTTTCAAACTCCAAAGGTGGCAGGGGTAAAATACAGGGAGCAAAAGGCTATTTACAATTTGTACAGAAACCAGATGGCAGTTAAGTGTCAAGGGACATGAAAGGGAAGCAGTGGTTGGGAATGGATTGAGACAGGGTTGTTGCCTCTTCTCGATGTTATTCATTCTGTATATTGAGCAAGCAGTGAAGGAAACAAAAGAAAAATTCGGAGTAGGTATTAAAATCCAAGGAGAAGAAATAAAAACTTTGAGGTTCACCGATGATGTTGTAATTCTGTCAGGGACAGCAAAGGACTTGGAAGAGCAGTTGAACGGAATGGACAGTGGTTTGAAAGGAGGATATAAGATGAACATCAACAAAAGCAAAATGAGGATAATGGAATGTAATGGAATTAAATGGGGTGATGCTGAGCAAATTAGGTTAGGAAATTAGGTTAGGAAATGAGACACTTAAAGTAGTAAAGGAATTTTGCTATTTGGGGGGCAAGATAACTGATGATGGTCGAAGTAGAGAGGATATAATATGTAGACTGGCAATGGCAAGGAAAGTGTTTCTGAAGAAGAGAAATTTGTTAACATCGAGTATAGATTTAAGTGTCAGGAAGTCGTTTCTGAAAGTATTTGTATGGAGTGTAGCCATGTATGGAAGTGAAACATGGACGGTAAATAGTTTGGACAAGAAGAGAATATAAGCTTTCGAAATGTGGTGCTACAGAAGAATGCTGAAGATTAGATGGGTAGATCACATAACTAATGAGGAAGTATTGAATAGGATTGGGGAGAAGAGAAGTTTGTGGCACAACTTGACCAGAAGAAGGGATCGGTTGGTAGGACATGTTCTGAGGCATCAAGGGATCACCAATTTAGTATTGGAGGGCAGCATAGAGGGTAAAAATCGAGGGGGAGACCAAGAGATGAATACACTAAGCAGATTCAGAAGGATGTAGGTTGCAGTAGGTACTGGGAGATGAAGCAGCTTGCACAGGATAGAGTAGCATGGAGAGCTTCATTAAACTAGCCTCAGGACTGAAGACCACGACAACATCATATATCATTAGAACTTTACATCTGACACACAGTTACCTCAAACAACATGTGCTAATAACATGTATAAAACAACCAACTTTTTTGTGTGGATACTGTTATAGCATATTTAAATATCAAACTGTACATACAGCTGTATTTGATTGTTTGTGAACCTGTAAAATCGCTGTGCTTATACCACACAGGAACACCTCATTCCACATGAATCTGCTCAGATCTTGCATTCACAAACATATAATGAGAAGGGTTATGGTGAAGTGAGAAACAGCTTGATGTAACATAAGAATTACACATGTTCCTAAAAAGAGTACATTTTGTTGTGGAATCACAACTGTTAGCAGCAAAATGATAACAGAATACTGATTTGTCACCACGTATACATGTAGGCTGCAAAACTAGAAATGTAGACAAATGTCATACAGCAGTAATATAGGTGTAGAACACACAGTTAGAGGTAAAGCCTTCATCCTCTGCTGTCCATATGTCACCCAGCAGTCTGTAGACAATCTGTATACAGTCCATACTGAGCTCGCCCAGGAGAACCTGCTGTCTCCTCATGCCAACTTACACAGACTTCCAATCTGCAAATATAGCTCCAGTTTCTGGCACAGTATAGCACCACCCCCAAATGTCACAGATGCTTGCTATCACAAATTTGCCACTCTGTAGCACACTGTTTGGCGATTATAGGTGTAAAAGACACGAGAAGCTATTACAACAGTGACACCAGCTTTGCGAACTGCCACCTGAGGAGCTAACTCCAGGGCCTACAACTTGTACAGAGAATGTCGGTATTTTTTTTCAGTGTATAAGACTGTGGGACCCATGACCCTAGACCACAATTATTACTTAATGTTGCAGCAGCATTCATTGTACCCAGTGCAGTAATTGCAACTGACAGCAGTTGCTTCGCTACCTCTGTAGCCACACTAGCAACCCACTGAACAAGGCAAATAAGAGTTGTCACATTTCAAGCTGTATTTTTGGGCAGCAGCTACATCTGAGAATACCGACATCCAGATAGAAATGCTGGTTGGGCTTCTGGCACATCTCCCCCTCCCCCCCAACCCCTGCCCGCAACTGCTTAAGACAGAGGTATGGGCATCATTGGCCTTATATCTCCATTAAAGGGGGAGGAGTTGGCCATCCACACCTGTAGATCATGCCATGGCAATGAAGACCATGGAAACAGTGATGCTGACATACAACGAACTGATTATGGTGGCTCCCGACAGGGTACACCCCGTCTGTGTGTCTTGCAAAAAGCCTCTGCTATCTGAGGAAGAAGGTACGGTGACCACTGACATTCAGTTTTTTGCATTCATTAGCTTAGAAACCAGAATGACTGATACTTTGCCACACATGAATGGTTGCTTCCATAGGGGAATCTCTCTCTTAGTTTGCACTCTTGACGAGTTAGGTGTACTTCTGGTGTTTATGGACTGTGCAAAGTTTTAGTTGGTAACTTTTCCTTTAAGAGTGGTCAGTTTCCTGACTGATTAAAGTACTCGGTAGTGAAGCCACTTTATAAAAATGGAGACAGGGATAATGTTGACAATCTTGGACCTATTTCTATGCCATTGGTGTTTGCAAAAGTTATCGAGAAGGTTGTATATACAAGGTTACTGGAGCATTTAAATTCACGTAATTTGCTGTCGAATGTACAGTTTGGTTTTAGAAATGTTTTAACAACTGAAAATGCTGTACTCTCTTTTCTCTGTGAGGTTTTGGATGGATTAAATAAAAGGTTTCGAACGCTAGGTGTTTTCTTTGATTTGACAAAGACTTTTGACTGTGTTGACCACAAAATATTACTGCAGAAGTAGGACCATTATGGAGTAAGGGGAGTAGCTTACAATTGGTTTGCATCTTACTTTAAGAACAGAAAGCAGAAGGTAATTCTCCACAATATTGAGTGGTAGTGATGTTCAGTCCGAATGGGGCACTGTTAAGTGGGGCGTTCCCCAAGGGTCGGTGCTGGGGCCACTGCTGTATCTTATTTATATAAATGATATGCCTTCTAGTATTACAGGTGGTTCAATAATATTTAGTTTGCTGATGACACCAGCTTGGTAGTGAAGGATCTTGTGTGTAATATTGAAACAGTATCAAGTAATGTAGTTCATGAAATAAGTTTATGGCTTGTGAAAAATAATTTGATGCTAAATCACAGTAAGACTCAGTTTTTACAGTTTCTGACTCACAATTTAACAAGAACCGATATTTTGATCAGACAGAATGGGCATATTATAAGTGAGACGGAACAGTTAAAGTTCCTAGGCATTCAGATAGATAGTAAGCTGTCGTGGAAAGCCCATGTTCGGGATCTTGTTCAGAAACTAAATGCTGCTTTATTTACCATTAGAACAGTATCTGAAATAAGTGACAGTTCAACACCAAAAATGATCTTAAATCAAGCCATTAAGGAATCTGAAAACATTAGTCCTGTGAAATGTAGTGTATGCTCATCATCATCATCATCCTGAAAGCTATGGATCAAGCCAGTCTGCTAAGTGCAATATTTATTCACTTCTGAAAGCATTTGAATTGGTGCCATACCAATGCCTACTAGCAAACGTACAGCTGTATATGGTACTGATTGAATCTTGTGACTCATTTGGAGGTTTTTCAATAAGGAGGATGCAGCATGTTACTTCGAATAGTGTGTAATCAATAGATAAGCTCCCAGGGGGCTCACCACACTTTGGTGAGTTTTTGCTTGGCTGTCATTAGGCCCTAGCCTTTGCAGCACCTCTTTCCTTCATGCTGCATGTCTATCTTTCTGTTATTCTCTTTCCCCTCCTTTGGGCAACATGCCTCGGCTATTTTTGGGATTGTTTTCTGAAGTGTTGGTAGTCCGACATCAGAACAGTCCTCCATCTAGAATGAGATTTTCACCCTGCAGTGGAGTGTGTGTTCTTATGAAATTTCCTGGCAGATTAAAGCTGTGTGCCAGACAGAGACTCAAGTCGAGCCTCGGTCCAGTACACAGTATTAATCTGCCAGGAAGTTTCAGTCCTCCATCAATTTTTCCTCCGTTCTATGTTCACTGTATTTTCCCCTCCCTCCACTTGTGCGTTCGAGGTATCTCTTTCTCTCTTCTTCCTTCCTGAATGCTTATTAAAGCCAGTCCATGTACATGGCATGTATCAGGTGACTGGGTTATGTGTAATTCCCTGCCCCGGGTCAACAGGTAGGGTTTGTACATACCCCTGGTTTAGGCCAGATCCCAGGAGGGGTGATAGCAAGAGCTCTTACCATCCCAATTGCTAATTGGTCCCTCTGTCTGGAGATACAGATGCATGACCTGAGGTGGAAACAGTTACCTAAGGTGGCTGAGGGGGAATCCAACATTATCTCTCTGCTCAGAGCACCACTACAGGCCATTGGGTAATGAAA
Source organism: Schistocerca cancellata (assembly GCF_023864275.1). Taxonomy (NCBI): domain Eukaryota; kingdom Metazoa; phylum Arthropoda; class Insecta; order Orthoptera; family Acrididae; genus Schistocerca; species Schistocerca cancellata. The sequence continues at coordinate 93,561,192 of NC_064635.1, read as the reverse complement.
GGGGTCAAAGCAAATTTGCTGCCTACATGCTCTCTCTTTCTCACATTTGCTGAATTATTGCTTCTATCAAAGATTAAATTGGGTTACAAAGTTATCACAGTTTGACTGTACATTCTGAAACCACTGCATCTTAACCAAACTTGCATGTCCTCTTGAAACACAGAAAAATGTGTTACTTGTGGTAGAGATGCTCAGAAGGTTATTTTCCCACCTCTTCCTCCCAGCTGTATCAATTGTAATGACGACCAAGCCACCTCATCTCACAAGTGTCCCATGTATCTCAATGAAAGGGCCACCCAGGAGACGCAAGAGAAGGAAAATGTACCTGACCGTGTTTCAGGTAAGTTGTTGGCTACTCTTACGCCCTGCATTTTACCATCTGGCACTTACAGGACTGCTCTTGCTAGGAGTCACTCCACAGAGAACGTGTCCGTACAGACTTGCAACCTGTAATTCACTATTGCTGTTGTGAAATTGCCCAGTATCGTGGTGGTGTCCCCATCTCCTTCACCAACAGCTCTTACACAAATTCGAGCTACTATTTACCATGCAGTATCCATTTGCTGACTCCAACCCCCATCTACGTGTAATCCCAATTAACAGCTTCCCAAGGCTGATTAGAGGCTTTACTCCCTCCTGACTATGTTCTGTGAACATCACCACCCCAGTCATGATGACCAGATAGAATTTCTTATGAACATTATCTTCACTGATGCAGAATGTTGCATGCCTCACAGTTCTTTACCACACTGTGTCCTTGTCCACCAGTGGACTGAGGCATGCTGTGATGCAATTCACATGCAGAGAAGTGCTCTCCCCTTTATTACCCATTATCCTATGATGGCAAAATGTATTCATTATAAACTGTTCATGTGCAGTGTCATTGCTTTCTTTGGGGTTGCAAGAAAGGTAAATGGATTTCTTGCACTAATTCTTTTAATACGAGGGCGGTTCAGAAAGTAACCTCCGATCAGTCACAGTGCGGGTTGTGGGGGGAGTAGCGACACCATCTGTGTGTTCACGCACTCAACAGGTCAGTTGGCATCAAGTCGTGGTCGAGTGAACGTCGTACCTGCGCTAGTTTAGTTTTTGTGGCAGTTTGAAATGTGTGCTGCAATAGAAACCCCCGCCAAATGTGAAGTGCGTGCTGTCATAAGGTTTTTTACAGCCAAAGGATATTCTGCAGCAGCTATTCATCGTGAGCTTTGTGCCATGTACGGACCAAGAGTTATGAGTGAAGGAGTTGTCCGTGAATGGGTACGTTTATTTAAAAGTGGACGAGAAAACTTTCATGATGAAGAGAGGAGTGGTAGACCATCATTGGTGACTGACGAACTCGTTCAGACAGTTGATGCAAAAGTTCGTGAAAATCGACGTTTCTCAATGTCGGAGTTGTCTACTGGTTTTCCACAGATTTCTAAGACTCTCTTGTATGAGATAATGACAGCAAGATTGGGTTACCGTAAGTTCTGTGCACGATGGGTGCCCAAAATTCTTACTGACCACCACAAAACTCAAAGAATGGCCTCTGAATTAGACTTTGTCACGTTATGAGGACGAAGGAGAACCATTGTTAAACAGAATCATGACCGGTGACGAAACCTGGATTAAGTACGTGAACCCTGAGACAAAAGAACAATCAAAGATGTGGGCACATTCAAATTCGCCTACCAAACCTAGAAAAGCCTCGCAAGATTTTTCTGCCAGAAAACTGATGGCAACGGTGTTTTGGGATGCCAAAGGGGTGTTGTTGGTTGAATTCATGGAATGTGGTACAACCATTAATCAAGACGTGTACTGTGAAACAATAAAAAAGTTACGACGGGCTATACAGAACAAACGACGTGGTATGCTGACTTCCGGTATCGTTTTTTTGCACGATAACACCCGTCCTCACTCTGCTCGCAGAACAACGGCCCTTCTTGAGTCCTTCAAGTGGGACGTTATCAACCATCCACCTTACAGCCCAGACCTGGCGCCAAGTGATTATCACCTCTTCATGCATTTGAAGAAATGGCTCGGGTCACAGCTGTTTGATGATGACGAAGAGCTCAAAGATGCGGTCACAGGCTGGCTCCAGGCACAAGCGGGTGATTTTTATGCAGAAGGAATTTCAAAGCTTGTGAAGAGATACGATAAGTGCCTCAATCGCTATGGAGACTATGTAGAAAAATAGTGCAAAGATGTAGTTGTAAGATGTATATATTAAAATATTTTTATTTAACTTGGTGTATTTTTTTAAATCAACCGGAGGTTACTTTCTGAACGGCCCTCGTAGTTTCACTCCCTCTTCTATCATGGGGGGCAACCTGCATTGGCTGTCTGTGATGGTGGTCTATTGGGAGATGACCAGCCTGACCACAGCAGATATCATTGTGGACACTATACCTATCTCCAACAGCGTTGGCCAGTATTTTGTGGAGATTGAGAGCTGTAATCACTGTCAACACAACTCCCTCATTTGGAAATGAGTGGAAGTAGCTTGCTTATATTCTTACCCTCTCAGAATCGTGAATGCTACAATGCCACCATTTCATGCTCTCATCTTATCCCAAACCTCCACCCCAGGGCCAGACACAGTTCACATTCAAATGTTGCAGCACCTTTCTCTTGTGGGCAATCACTTTCTCCTTCATAGTTACACACCCTTTTTGGTAGATGACATGTTTTCCCAATACTGGCAGAGCCACTGTCATATCCATGCCCAGTAAGGATAAACACCTTTCTTCTAGCTACCACTCCGTTGCCCTCACCAGCCCTGTTCGCAGGATGATTGGATGTATGATTCGTGGTCAGCTGGCATGGTGCCTGGAGTCTTTCAATATACTAACCACTGCACAGTGTGGATTTCGTGCATGCTCCTCTGCAGCTGACCATCTCATAACATTGGCACCCCATGTCATGAATAGCTTCCTGCAGAAATAACGGACTGTGGTCAGGCTTTTTGATTTGGTGACAATGACACGTGCTGGAGGACTTGTACCCTCTGTACTCAATACACATCGGGCTTCCCATGATTCATGCCCCATATTGTGTAGAATTTTTTAAGACCAAATTTCCAAGATATGTGTTGGTTCACCATTGTTGGATACATTTATCCAGGAGAACAGGGTGCCTTGCATAAGTGCCATTAATACTACTGTGGCCTGTTTCCCTTCAGGCATTAACCCAACTGTGGCCTGCTCCCCCATGCATCAGGCTTTGCTATCGTCATTAACCCTATTACAGCCTCCCCCACCCCCCCTTCCCCTCAAGTATTAGCCCTACTACACTCTGACTCCCTCAGGCATCTTTGCTGTCACCCATGCGGGTCCAGGCGTTAGAATAGGCCCGAGGTATTCCTGTCTGTTGTATGAGGTGACTAAAAGCAGTTTCATATATTTCAGACTTTATGTGATGGTCCCCTGTAGGGTTTGACCTCTATTGTTCTACACTTTCATGAAGAGCGAGCCAATAGGGTAAGGGCACCTTACAAGGTGCATCGTGTCCATCATGCATTGTGATCTTTAGCCCACTTTCTCTTCGTCACATTGCAGTCCTGCCTATCTCTTGGGCGAAGACAGCTTCATGGATGTGTGTTCCACCATGCTCTATACAGTGTTGATTTCTGCATCGATGACGACCATGGGCTTCTTTGCACCTGATAACCAGCATGGAAGCCAGTCAATTGTGGTGGGGCCCCCATGTACCCTGTTGGTTGTAGCCCCCTGACCACACAGGGATTGCTCTGCTATTGCCTGCACCGTTAACTCCCCATGTATGCCAAGGGGTAGATGCCCATCCCCCTGGGGCATCGGGACACCCAGCAATGGCTATTGTATCGGGTGGCTTTTGCTGCGGGTGAGTGGTGCCCATGGGGAGGGCCCCTGGTCGGAGTGGGTGGCATCAGGGCGGATGACATGCGATGAAGCATAGTCCATCATCTCTTGCTGGTGGTGAAACACCAGCAGTCTCTAAGCGATCACGAGCTGAATTCAATGCACAGAACTATGACCCCAAATCATTCCTCTCGCTGGCCACACCATTGGAGGAACGTCAGGCTAAAGATGGCAGTGAATCTTATTTGCCCCAGTACCTTGTATGTTCGAGAGCTGATAGGAATCTTTCATGACATTGAAGCCTCAAATTTTAGTTGAGCATTTAGAGGACAAGTTCAGAGATGTGGAGGGTTTGTCCAAAATGAGATTTGGGTCAGTCTTGATTAAAACATAATCCTCTGACCATTCACGGGAGTTTCGCACTTGCGACAAGCTGGGGATGTTTCTGTAACCCTCACACCTCATAAGACCTTAAATATGGTCAGGGTATCATATTACACAGAGACCTTCTTTTGCAGTCCGACAATGAACTGCATGCCAATTTAGAGCGGTGAAGTGTACATTTCGTCCAGTGTGTCCACCAGGGTGAGAAGGATAATCAGGTTGCCAGCGGTGCCTTCACCTTGGCCTTTGAGGGTGATAGGTTGCCTGAAAATGTCAAGGTGATGGCCTACCGGTGTGATGTAATGCCCTGTATCCCTCCTCTGATGCTGTGCTGTAAGTGCTGGAAGTTTAGCCATATGTCTTCCTGCTGTACTTCCAGTGTCACATGCCTAGATTGCAGACACCCATCACATCCCAATACTCCATGTGCCCCGCCTCCCATCTGTGTCAGCTGTGGAGAGCACCATTCGCCTTGCTCCCCTGACTGTAGGATTCTCCAGAAAGAAAGGAAAATCATAAAGTTCAAGACTCTGGACAGATTGACCTAAATTAAGGCTAAGAGAAAATTTGAATGCCTGCATCCTGTGTGTGTGACATGATCTTACGCCGCTCCTACAGCAGTTCTGGCACCATCAGCTCCGTGAACCCATATCACCTCTCAGAGCCGGAAGACTACACCTGCACCCTTGATGGTGGGGGGCATTTCCCTCCCTGTTACTCCTGCAGAAACTACTTCAGCACCAAGACCCCACCCCCACCCATCGGCTACTCTAGCTTGGAATGGGTCATTTTTGTCACTCCATTCCCACATTTCTTCTAGTGGGAAAGACAACACCTGCAAGTGGCTGAAGATCCCAAAAGCAGCTGGTAGTACAGCCTCACGCTCATCTTCAGTCCTGGACACTGAGCCAGTGAAGTCCTCCCAGCTTGCGAAACCCAAGGAGCAGCGAGAGAAATCCAAAAAGAAAACACCTAAGCCCAAGGAAATTGCGGTGGCACCAACACCTCTGCTACCTATAAGCTCTGCGACTGAGGATGGGGTGGAGATTTTGGCGTCCGCTGGGGACCTAGATATTGTCAGAACCTCAGACACAATGGATATAGACTGCTCAGGCAATAAATTGGTGGCAGCAGGTGCCTCAGTCGTAAACTGCCTCATTGAATGCTCCATGCCTCCCAGGCTCACGTCGTCATCCTCCAGTGGAATTGCAGCGATTTTTTCCACCACCTGGCTGAGGTATGGCAACTGTTAAACTTTACACCTACTATCTGCATTGCCCCACAGGAAACCTGGTTCCCAGCAATGCAGATCCCTGCCCTGCGTGGCTGGGAGCCTTAGTGACTATAAACGTGTGCTTCAAACCCCCTCTTTAAGCTGTGGGTGTCGGAATAAGGACGACACAGGAAATAACTTTCTGGATTGTATATGTTCCTCAAGTTGGTGCAGTACGCCTGAATACTTTAGCTGCAATGATTAACTCCCTAAACCTTTCCTACTTCTGGGAGATTTTAATGCCCATAACCCCTTGTGAGGTGCTACCATCCTTACTAGCCAAAGCAGAGATGTTGAAATTTTACTGTCCCAATTCGATCTGCCTCTTTAAATACTGGTGCTGGTTCATGGTAGTACTCGGCCATTGATTTATGAATTTGCAGCCCAGGACTTCTCCCATCTATCCTATGGAGAGCACATGACGACCTGTGTGGTAGTGACCACTTCCCCATCTTCCTGTCACTGCCACAGTGTCAGGCACATGGACACCCGCCCAGATGGGCTTTGAACAAGTCAGAATGGGGAACTTTCACCTCTGCTGTCACTGTTGAATCTCCCCCACATGCTAACATTGATGAGATGGTTGAGCAAGTGACCACCACAATTGTTTCTGCAACAGAAAATACAGTCCCTCGCTCTGTAGGGTGTCTGAGGCAGAAGTCAGTCCCTTGGTGATTGCCAGAAGTTGCTGAAGCAATTTTGGTGTTTTGGTGTGTATGTGTTCACTAGCTTATGAAACAACAGAAGGAGAAGTATTGGGAGAGATACATCTAGACCATCGGGTGCCACACGGCCCGTTCCCAAGTATGAGCAGAGATCTAACGTCATTTCAGGTACCAGGCCACAACAGCTGTTACCATAAATGGCGAATTTTGTACTGACACAAACGCGATTGCCGAGCCTTGTGCAGAGTCCTGTTCCAGAGAACTATCCGTCCACTTTCACACGGAAGCTGGAAGGGAACATCCTCTCATTCACTACACGCTGCATTGAATCCTAAAACACCCCATTTACAGAGTGGGAGCTCCTCAGTGCCCTTGCAAATTGCCACGACAGAGCTTCTGGGCCTGATCGCATCCACAGCCAGATATTTAAACATCTCTCATCTAACTACAAACGACATCTTCTTGTCATCTTCAATGCCTCTGGAGTGATGGCACCTCTCCAAGGCACTGCTGGGAGAGCACCATCATTCCGGTGCTCAAACTCGGTAAAAACTCTCTTGATGTGGATAGCTATTGCCATCCAAACAGCCTTTTCCAGATACCAACACCTGATTGCTGTCTTTTTTGACTTAAATAAAGCATACGACATGACTTTCCAATGTCATATTCTATCCACGTATTATTAGTGGGGTCTCCGGGGACCACTCCCAATTTTCATCCAAAACTTCCTACTGCTCTGTACTTTCCATGTCCAAGTTGGTGACTCCCATAGTTCCATCCATATCCAGGAGAACGGAGTTCCACAGGGCTCTGTATTGAGTGTCCCTCAATTGTTAGTACCCATGAACGGTCTAGAAGCGGCTGTTGCACACTCCGTCTCAACTTCTCTGTATCTAGATGACTTGCGCATTTCGTATTGCTGCTCCAGTACTGTTGTTGCTGAACGGCGCCTCCAGGGATCCATTCACAAGGTTTAGTCATGGGCTCTAGTTTTCAGCTGCAAAGTCGTGTGTCATGCACTTCTGTCGACATCGTACCGTTCATCCGGAACACACACATTTTCTTAATGGTGATCCACTCACTGTAGTGGAGACATATCGATTCATAGGACTGGTTTTTGACACTAGCTGTACTTGGCTCCCTCATCTTTTTCAGCTTAAGCAGAAGTGCTGGCAAAACCTCAATGCCCTCCATTGCCTGAGCAACACCAATTGGGGTGCAGATCACTGTACGCCCTTGCAGCTCTACAGAACCCTTGTCCAATCCCAAATTGACTATTGGAGTGTGGTTTATGGTTCGGCAGTGCTTTCAGCTTCGTATTTACTTGACCCTGTGCACCACTATGGAGTTTGATTAGCGACAGGAGCTTCTAGGACGTGTCCGGTGACCAGCGTACTGGTGGATGCTGGTGTCCCACCACTGCAGATCAGACACATGCAACTGCTCGCCAGTTACGCAGCACACAATCATAGTTCCCCTGGGCATCCTAATTACCGTCTCGTTTTCCTGCCCATTGCAGTCCATCTCAGTCATTGGCGCCCCCGATCTGGGCTAGTGATTGCAGTTCGCGTGCAATCCCTTCTCTCCGAGCTGGAGCCCTTCCCATTTACCACCTCTACTTGCAGTCCATTCATGTATGCCTGCATGGTGTACACCTTGTCCACAGCTTTGTGTGGACCTTTTGCATGGTGCTGAGGACTCCGTTTTGTGTAATATGTTTTGTCCATTTTATTGTCACTCTTGTGGCATTATTTTATTAGGACCAAGGAACCAATGACCTTGTAGTTTGGTCCCTTCTCCCACCTCCAAACCAACCAACCAACCAACCAACCAACAATCCTTGCTGTCTTCATTAACCCTACTATTGTTTATTTTCTTGCAGGCATTTCCAATTTCCTTTTTGGTCAATGACTTAGTGATCTTATGCTGTTCTCCATGGATGTGTATCCTTGACTGGCAGCCTTGGTGATGTCTTTATCTTCTTTATTTGTGTGGTATCAAGAATGGCTTTTGATTTCCCATTGAAAAAACAGTTTGTATGAATTTCTAGTGTCACAATGGGTTTCTTGCACCATCGTTACACCTTGGACCTGTTACTCTTCGGTTCTCTGAATCTACAAAATTCCTGGCCCTTACCCTTGTTAAGAATCTTTCTTGGTCCTTCCACACATCTTTCTTAGCCGCATACTGTATCCAGTCCAACAGTGTCCAGTGTGTCTTAAGCAGTACTTCATGGGGTGCAGATCAGATCACCCTGCTCCATTTATACCAATCACTTGTCTGTCTGAAGCCAGACTATGGGTGTTTCATTCATTCATGGTCATAACACAGGCCACCATTGTGAAATATGTTGGGCCATTGGCAACCTTTACACTAGCCTGGTTGAGAGCTTCTATGCAGAAGCTGCCTAACTGCAACTATCCTATGGGAATGATCTTCTCCTCGGTGGATATGATTGCTATTTGTAGTGTTGTGCCCAGCTGCCCATCTTGTGCGCTTTATTTTGGTGGCCCCTTCAACTGCCAGTATGGGCCACACCTTTCTTCTCTTACCTTCTGGAGCTCACTTTTGGCTACTGCTCCCACAGCTCAGTTTCGCGCATCCTGCCATATTCCTGTTTGGTGTGAGCCCTTCACCAACTATGCTTCATGCAGCTGCCCAAGTTTATCTTGGACTTCAAAGTATTTTCTTTGGGAAGCAAATGGATTTGGTCTATTGCTGTTAGTTCTTCAACCTTTGCTCACAATGTAGTTGTAGCATCTTCATGTAGACTGATCATTCACAGTCCATGATGTTGGGTGTTCCTTATCATCGGCACTGACCGTTTTTGGTATGCTCTTCCTGCAAACTGCTAGATTTTTAAAGCAGATACCTTTGTGCTCTATCAGACCACCTAGTACATCTGACAACATATACTATAATAGAGGGAAACATTCCACGTGGGAAAAATATATTTAAAAAGAAAGATGATGAGACTTACCAAACAAAAGCGCTGGCAGGTCGATAGACACACAAACAGACACAAACATACACACAAAATTCTAGCTTTTGCAACCAACGGTTGCCTCGTCAGGAAAGAAGGAAGGAGAAGGAAAGACAAAAGGATATGGGTTTTAAGGGAGAGGGTAAGGAGTCATTCCAATCCCAGGAGCGGAAAGACTTACCTTAGGGGGAAAAAAGGACAGGTATACACTCGCGCGCACACACACACATATCCATCCGCATATACACAGACACAAGCAGACATTTGTAAAGGCAAAGAGTTTGGGCAGAGATGTCCCACGTGATTTACCAACTGACCTGCATACACTGTGAAGCGTTCTATGTGGGAATGACCAGCAACAAACTGTCCATTAGCATGAATGGACACAGGCAGACAGTGTTTGTTGGTAATGAGGATCACCCTGTGGCTAAACATGCCTTGGTGCACGGCCAGCACATCTTGGCACAGTGTTACACCATCCGGGTTATCTGGATACTTCCCACTAACACCAACCTGTCAGAACTCCGGAGATGGGAACTTGCCCTTCAGCATATCCTCTCTTCTCGCTATCTGCCAGGCCTCAATCTCCGCTAATTTCTAATTTCAATCAGCCGCCGCTCATACCTCACCTGTCTTTCAACATCATCTTTGCCTCTGTACTTCCGTCCTGACTGACATATCTGCCCAAACTCTTTGCCTTTACAAATGTCTGCTTGTGTCTGTGTATATGCGGATGGATATGTGTGTGTGTGCGAGTGTATACCTGTCCTTTTTTCCCCCTAAGGTAAGTCTTTCCACTCCTGGGATTGGAATGACTCCTTACCCTCTCCCTTAAAACCCATATCCTTTTGTCTTTCCTTCTCCTTCCTTCTTTCCTGACGAGGCAACCGTTGGTTGCAAAAGCTAGAATTTTGTGTGTATGTTTGTGTCTGTTTGTGTGTCTATCGACCTGCCAGCGCTTTTGTTTGGTAAGTCTCATCATCTTTCTTTTTAAATGACAACATATACTTTTTTATTGCATCATATGCGCCAATTTTCTCATAAGCCTTCAGATCCTCATTGTGCTGTAAGAGTCAAAGGAAGCTTATACTTGGTGTTCTTGTGGGAGCCACTATGATTTTCTTGTGGGTTCCTCATGACATTGGTCTGATGAGAAACAAGGCTGCAGTCCTACCTCAACCTGCTAGCTCTCCCATTGCTTCAGATGATCTCCATGTTGCTGTCGGTTGGTAGATGGTGTCACTTAGCCTTTACCACTGGTTTTCTCTTTACAGGAACAAGCTCCAGGGACGTAACCTCTCCCAACAGTTTGGCTGGCCACCTCTTGGTCCTCTCATTGCAAGATGATCATTTTAACTAGGTTGTTTATTGGTCACTATCTCTATCGCCATCACCATATGTTAAGTAGTAATCCCCCACCACTTTGTGTTTTGTGTAATAATCACTTGATGGTTTGCTATTTTCTGATCCAGTATCCTTTTCTGAACTGCTTATGTTTCATTGTACATTTTTCACCTGAGTTGTTGGTCATTTTAGTATACAACACTGGTACTGTTTTATAAATCATAGTATTTTTTGCAAAGGACATTTAATATTTGGTTAGGGATCTCTGCTGTCACTACTACATATTTTATGGATGCTTCTTCAAGAGGAAGTCCTTGATTTTAGCTCTTTCCTTCTGTTGATTGGGCTCAACATATAGTTGCTGTTAACATCTTTCACATATTGGTGTTCTAAGGTTATGAGATGGACGCTTATGACCTCAGTTGGTTTTGTGCTCTAACGCAAAAATGGTAGGTACGGAAGTAAGTTCTAGCTTTCACCAAGGAAAGTGTGTAATGATCCTCATTACATTGTATGGTGATGACCAGACAATCAATATTGTCAGTCTTTTCACAGATGACAGTTACCTGTTATGAAGTAAGGCATGAACACATCACGTGTTGATAAGATTTTGAAATGATGCAATGATTGGAAAATTGCTTCAAATATGGTATAGTGTAATGTTATGAAACTTTTGTAAATTTGCTTATTTGTGGTTATAGAAGTTAAACAGAACAAATTTATTTCAGGAAGAAGAAATAACACTGGTGGACTGGTTCCCTGTATTGGAGGCAGGCAACCTCCACTTCGAAGGACTCAGGTATAGCTGAAGCAATGTTACACCTAATTATGACCATTCTTCATTTATAATTTTTTATATTAACTTTTCTTGTTGGATACAGATGTGTATTTACAAACGCTTGCTGTTTTTCTTCTTCCCATTTTGCTTATTAGTAGCACTGTTATGGAAGATGACAAGAAACTGTGATGTTGTGCAGACCAAAGTGCAATTGACTTGACCACAATCTTAATCACAGCCTTAATCTCTCTTCAAAAGGAGCCTCACAGGATGCTATGGTTGCATGATGAAGAGATTCCACTAATTAAAATAATAATTTGGGTATCAGAATGAAAATTTTTGAATAATTAGTTACAAATTTTCGGGATAAAAAGGAAAAGCAGTAAAAATATTTCTAATTTTCCTGAGCATTGAGACTTTTCGAAAACTTCTTTGCATCAAGGGGAAGATTCTGTTGATCTGGAATTCCACTGCACCTACTAATCTGTTTGGATTTAATTCAATAATAAAAATAGAAGTCTGATTTTACAGATTTGGTAATATTTAAGATTTTACAATAACTGGCACTACTTGACTTTAAAGGTGAACAATCATTGGTTCATCACTGAAACAGAACAAATGGACCTGATGATGGCCATGCAAGTGCTGAAGTAGCCATTGGATCTCTTGCATGTGGAACTTTTCAAATCTACATTGATCATGTGCAATACCATTGCCTATTAATACAGTGCATAGATATGACACAATTTCCATTTTGTAGGCTAACCCAGTAGTCACTACATTACTGAAAAACATGTTTTTCTAGCAGCAGCATTTTTTATCAACATGCACAAAGGCACAGATGCCACCACATACAGATATATAAAGTATTAATTCAGTATAAGCACATGAGGTATGTAATTGTAAAATGATCACTTCTAAATTCTTATTTCTCTGAACATCTAGCTTAAAAAATGTAAAATTAGCTTGAAAAATCAATAATCAGGAAAAAAAGAATAATTCACAATTACATGTTAGTTCTGGGTGGTGTTTCTGCAAAATAGGTTCAATTCACTCAACAGGTATAACAGGTATATAATCCACCATTTGTCTCCATATCATAGCAAACAATGATGTAAAAATTTAACTGCATTAGAGACATTTGCACAGCATAGATCCTAAATGAACTTGCAACTAGGTTTCTGTATTATATTTTGCTCACTCTTACAATTTTCAAACCTGTGGGTCCGGGGATTAGAAAACACCTGAGAAATACCTGCCTGTCATAAGAGCAACTAAATAGTTTCACACATTTCAGCCTTCATGTAATGGTCCCCTGTGAGGTTTGACCTCCACTCTTCAAAATTATCCTAAAGAGTGAGCCAACAGGGGAAAGCCTTTACAAGGTGCATGGTGTCCATTGTGCATTGAGATCTTTAGCCCACTTTCTCATCATCACATGGCAGTCATGGCCATTCTCCATCTCTTGGGCAAGGACACCTTCCTGGATGCAACTCCACCATGCACTTTGCAGTGAGGATTTCTGCATCGATGATGACCATGGACTTCTTTGCACCTGATACCCAGCACAGTAGCCAGTTTGTTGTGGTGGGGCCACCATGTACCCTGTTGGTTGTAGCCCCCTGACCACACAGGGATTGCTCTGCTGATGCCTGCACCGTTAACTCCCCACGTATTCCAAGGAGTAGATGCCCATTTCCATGGGGCATCAGGACTCCCAGCAATGGCCATCCTGTCAGGTGGCCTTCGCAGCGGCTGGGTGGTGTCCATGGGGAGGGTCCTTGGTCGGAGTGGGTGGCATCAGGGAGGATGACATGCGATGAAACGTAGTCCATGATATCTTGATGGTTGTGAAACACCAGCAGTCTCTAAGTGATCACGAGCTCAATTCAATCCATAGGAGTATGACCCCAAATCATTCCCCTCACTGGCCACTCAATGGGAGGAACGTCAGGCTAAAGATGGCAGCAGATCTTATTTGCCCCGGTACCTTGTACATTAGAGCTGATGGGAATTCTTTCATGACAATGAAGCCTCAATTTTTTGTTGAGCATTTAGAGGACAAGTTCAGGGATGTGTAGGGCTTGTCCAAAATGAGATCTGAGTCAGTCTTGATGAAATCATCATCCTCTGAGCAGGCACAGGAGTTTCACAATTGCGACAAGCTTGGGGATGTTTCTGTAACCCACATGCCCCATTAGAGCTTAAATATGGTCCAGGGTATCATGTTATACAGAGACTATCTTTTGCAGTCCAACGATGAGCTGCATGCTAATTTAGAGCTGTGATGTGTACATTTTGTCCAGTGTGTCCACCAGGGTCAGAAGGATAATCAGGTTGCCAGTGGTGCCTTCATCTTGGCCTTTGAGGGTGATATATTGCCCAAGAAGGTCAAGGTGATGGTCTACCCTATATCCCTCCCCAGATGCGGTGCTTTAAGTGCTGGAAGTTTGGCCATATGTCTTCCCGCAGTCCATCCAGCATCACATGCCGCCATACCAGATGCCTATCACATCCCAGTACTCCTTGCCCCCACTTCCTATCTGTGTCAACTGTTCATAGAACCATTCACCTTGCTCACCTGACTGCAGGATTCTTCAGAAAGAAAGGAAAATTGTCTAGTACAAGGCCCTGGACAGACTGACCTACACTGAGGCCAAATGAAAATTTTAACTCCTGCATCCTGTGCATATGACATCACCTTACACTGCTCCTACAACGGTTCTGGCACCATCAGCTATGCCAACCCTTGTCACCTCTCAGAGCTGGAAGACTACACCTGCTCCCTTGATGGTGGGGGCAATTCCCTACCTGTTGCACCTGCATGAACTAATTCAGCAGCAACCCCCCCCCACCCCCACCCATTCCACCAACCATCGGGGACGTACTTCACCACTTCTAATCCGGAGAAGTGTTCTTCAGGTACAGTAGCTAGGAAGGGGTCTTTTGTGACACTCCCTTCCCAGGTTTCTCCTAGTGGGAAAGACAACAACCACGAGTGGCTGAAGATACCAAAAGCAGCTGGTCATACAGCTTCACACTCATCCTCAGTCCAGGATACTGAGCCAGTGAAGTCCTCCCAGCCTGCGAAACCTAAGGAGCAGTGAGAGAAATCCAAAACGAAAATGCCTAAGACCAAGGAAATTGTGGTGGCACCAACACCTCTGCTAACTATAAGCTCTGCGGCTGAAGATGGGGTGGAGATTTTGGCATCCGCTGAGGACCTAGATCTTGCCAGACCCTCAGACACAATGGATATAATCTGCTCAGGCAATAAATCGGTGGCAGCAGGTGCCTCAGTCATAAACTGCCTCATTGAATGCTCCATGCCTCCCAGGCTCATGATGTCATCCTCCAGTGGAATTGCGGTGGTTTTTTCCACCGCCTGCCTGAGGTATGGCAACTGTTAAACTTTACACGTAGTATCTGCATTGCTCCACAGGAAACCTGGTTCCCACCAATGCGGATCCCTGCCCTGTGTGGCTATAAGGGATATTACAGGAACCGTAGTGACTATAATAGAGTGCCTGGTGGAGTTTGCGTTTATGTCCTAAACTCGGTGTGTAGTGAACGTGTGCTTCAAACCCCCTCTTGTGGATGTCACAATTAGGATGATGCAGGAAATAACTGTCTTCAGCCTATATCTTCCTCGAGATGTTGCAGTACACCTGAACATTTTAGCTGCAATTATTGATTAACTCCCTAAACCTTTCCTACTTCAGGGGGATTTACATGTCCATAACCCCTTGTGGAGTGGTCCATGCTAACTGGCCAAGGCAGAAATAATGAAACTTTACTGTCGCAATTCGATGTCTGCCTCTTAAGTACTGGGGCCCCCACGCATTTCAGTGTGGCTCATGGTAGTTACTCGGCCATTTATGAATTGGCAGCCCAGGACTTCTTCCATCTATCCAATGGAGAGGACATGAAGACCTGTGTGGTAGTGACCACTTCTCCATCATCCAGTCACTACCCCAGCGTCAGGCACATGGACACATGCCCAGATGGGCTTTGAACAAGGCAGACTGAGGAACTTTCACCTCTGCTGTCACCATCGAATCTATGCCACGGTGTCACATCGAAGTGATGGTTGAGCAAGTGACCAGCACAATTGTTTCTGCAACAGAAAATACAGTCCCTCACTCTTTAGGGTGCCTGATGAAAAAGTCAGTCCCTTGGTGGTCGCCAGAAGTTGCTGAAGCAATGAAGGTGTATTGGTGTGTACGTGTTCACTAGCTTATTAAACAACAGGAGGAGTAGTATTGGGAGAGATACGTCTCAACCATCGTGTGCCACACGGCGCGATCCCAAGTCTGGGCAGAGAACTAACGTCTGTTCAGGTACCAGGCCACAACAGCTGTTACCATAAATGGCGAATTTTGTACTGACACAAACGTGATTGCCTAGCCTTGTGCCGAGGCCTGTGCCAGAGAACTATCCATCCACTTTCACACGGAAGCTGGAAGGGAACATCCTCTCATTCACTACACGCTGCATTGAATCCTAAAGCACCCCATTTACAGAGTGGCAGCTCCTCAGTGCCCTTGCACATTCCCTCGACACAGCTTCTGGGCCTGATTGCATCCAAAGCCAGATGTTTAAATATCTCTCATCTGACTACAAGCGACATCTTCTCATCATCTTCAAAGTCTCTGGTGCGATGGTGTCTTTCCATGGCAGTGGTGGGAGAGCACAATCATTCTATTGCTTAAACCCTTGTAAAAACCCTCTTCATGTGGATAGCTATTGGCCCAAAACCCTCACCAACCTTCCTTGTAAGCTGCAAGAATGTATGGTATGTTGGCGGTTGGGTTGGGCCCTGGAGTCATGTGGATTGCTGGATCCATGTCAGGGTGGCTTCCGCCAGGGCCGTTCTACCACTGACAACTTTTGTCCATCGAGTCTGCCATCCAAACAGCCTTTTCCAGATGCCAACACCTGATTGCTGTCTTTTTTGACTTAAATAAAGCATACGACATGACTTGCCGACGTCATATCCTTGCCACATATTATGAGTGGGGTCTCCGGGGACCACTCCCAATTTTAATCCAAAACTTCATACTGCTCCATAATTTCCATGTCCAAGTTGTTGATTCCCATAGTTCCATCCATATCCAGGCCACAGGGCCCTGTATTGAGTGTCTCCCTATTTTTGTTGGTCATTAACGGTCCAACAGCGGGTGTCACGCTCTCCATCTCACCTTCTCTGTATGCAGACAACTTGTGCATTTCGAATTGGTGCTCCAGTACTGTTTTAGCTGAGTGGCACCTCCAGGGAGCCATCCAAAAGCTGCGGTCATAGGCTGTAGCCAACGACTTCCAGTTTTCAGCTGCAATGTCGTGTGTCATGCACTTCTGTCTGCATCATACCTTTCATCCGGAACTGACACTTTATCTTAATGATGATGCACTCAGTGTAGTGGAGACATATCAATTTGTAGGTTTGGTTTTTGACACTCGATTTACTTTGCTCCCTCATCTTCATCAGCTTAAGCAGAAGTGGTGGCAGCACCTCAATACACTACATTGCTTGAGCAACACCAATTGGGATGCAGATCGCTGTACGCTGCTGCAGCTCTACAATGCCCTTGTCCAATCTTGAATGGACTATTGGAGTGTGGTTTATGGTTTGACAGAGTCTTCAGCAGTGCATTTACTCGACCCTGTGAACCACTGTGGGGTTTGATCAGTGACAGGAGCTTTTAGGACGAGTCCGGTGACCAACCAGCATACTGGTGGAGGCTGGTATCCATTCACTGCAGATCAGATGTGCGCAACTGCTCGCCAGTTAGATATGATCTCCTTTTCCTGCCCATGGCATTCCATCCCCCGTATCGGCAGCCCAGATCAGGGCTAACGATTGCAGTTTTCGTGTGGTCCCTTCTCTCCGAATTGGAGTCCTTCCCTTTACCAACTCTACTTGCGGTCTGTTCACATATGCCTCCATGATGTACACCTCGCCTGCAGCTTCGTAGAGACTTTTGCATTGTGCTAAGGACTCCGTTAACCCCGCCACTCTCTGCTGTCACTTCCTCTCGATTCTTTATGTGTTCTGGGGCTCTGAAATGGTTTACACTGACGGTGCAGTGGCTGGTGGTCACGTATGCTTCGCATATGTTCATGGAGGACATATTGAACAGCAGTCCTTGTCAGTTGGCTGCAGTGTTGTCATTTCAGAGCTGTCGGCCATATCTCGTGCTCTTGAGTACATCCACTCATGCTCTGGCGAGTCATTTCTCCTGTGTACTGACTCATTGAGCCTAGAGGATATCGACCAGTGCTACCCTTGCCACCCTCTCGTAGTGTCCATTCAGGAGTCCATCTATGCCCTGGAACTGTCCTGCTATTCCATGGTGTTTGTGTGGACCACACAACATGTCAGAATCCCAGGCACCGATGTGGTGAAAGGGCTGGCCAAATAGGCGACACAGAAATTGCTTCTGGAGATACGCATTTCTGAAGCTGTCTTACACAGCAGTGTCTTCTGGCTTTGGGAGACAGAATGGTGTAACAGCATGCACAACAAACTGCATGTCATTGAGGAGGCTGTGAATGTGTGGAAGTCTTCCATGCAAGCCTCTCGCAGGGAATCTGTTGTCCTCTGCCAGCTTATCATTGGCCATACATGGCTAATGCATGGTTACCTATTCCATTGTGGTGACCCACCTCAGTGTCACTGTGGCTCCCAAATGACAGTTGTCCACCTCTAGCTGGACTGCCCACTTTTAGACACTCTGAGGCAAACTTTTAACTTTCCCAGCTCCCTGACTTCAGTGTTGGACGACAATGCATCCTCAGCAGCTTCAGTTTTCCGTTTTATTCATGATAGTGTGTTTTATACCTCTATGTTGCTTTCAGCACATGCCCTTGATGCTCCGTGTCCTCCACCCTAGTGCTTTTAGGGTGGAGGTTTTAATGTGTTTCAGAAGGGCTGGCTAACCATTTTTATTCTTGTGGTTGGCCAGCCACTCTAATCTGATTTCATGTTTTGCTCCCTTCTGTTTCTAGCGTCTCTCTTGTTTTCGTGTCCTCTTTTGTTCCTTTTAATATTCGTTGCCTTCCCTTCCCTTTGTTCTTGTGGCTTTTTCTTTCTTTCTGTTTTGTGTTAGATTTTGCGTCTGTTTTATTCTCACTCTTGTGGCATTGTTTTATTAGGCCCCTAGGTACCGATGTCCTCAGATTGGCCCCTTCTCTCTTTTTAAACCAACCTTGCATCCTATGATTTTATGTGGAAATATTATCACATTTCACAAAGATTATTACTGTTATGACCTGTTGTGGGGATAGATGTGATAGTGAGTGACAATTTCCAGGCTGACCTTAAAAACACTTTATTCGCAGCACAGTTTCACAGTGAAGTTTTGTTTGGATAGCCAGAGAAACATCATCTGCAAAATGAGATTTTCACTCTGCAGCAGCGTGTGTGGTGATATGAAACTTCCTGGCAGATTAAAACTGTGAGCCAGACCGAGACTCGAAACCGGGACCTTTGCCTTTCGCGGCCAAGTGCTCTACCAACTGAGCTACCCCGTCCTCACAGCTCTACTTCTGCCAGTACTTCGTCTCCTACCTTACAAACTTCACAGAAGCACACATTCCACTGCAGAGTGAAAATCTCATTCTGGAAACCTCCCCCAGGCTGTGGCTAAGCCATGTCTCCACAATATCCTTTCTTTCAGGAGTGCTAGTCCTGCAAGGTTCGCAGAAGAGCTTCTGTAAAGTTTCGAAGGTAGGAGACAAGGTACTGGCAGAAGTAGAGCTGTGAGGATGGGGTGAGAGTCATGCTTGGGTAGCTCAGTTGGTAAAGTACTTGCCCACGAAAGGCAAAGGTACAGAGTTAGTCTCAGTCCAGCACACAGTTTTAATCTACCAGGAAGTTTCATCATCTGCAAACACTTGAGGGTAAAAGAAATGAAGTCTACTGTCATAATATAAATTCTGAGGGAAGCTTCCTGCTGAGTGGCTATGAGGAGAGGTCCACAGGGTGTAGCGGTGGAGGGCAGTGGCAGAAAGGGGGTGGCAGGGTGGGAGGAGGATACTGTGTAGTAAACCATGATACAGTGCAGTGACAGTATGGTGTAGAATGGAGCATCTTTGCTGGTCTTTTCTAGTTGAGGTTTGTGACTATGAGATTTAGCCAGCACATTTTCAGCAGGTGAAAGCATGTACATAACCAAATCACATGCGGGTGGAACGTGTTTCCTTGATAGCAGTGACCTCTGTTACCTGATGTTTGTGCTGCTCAGACATATTGCTGGTGCCCCTTGGTGGTGCATCTAACTATTCACGTATCAACAAACTGTTTGTATACTGTATCGTGTTCATAACACTGATGTCCTTGTGGTATTCATAAGTACACTCTAGTGGAGACCCACCTGTGGGCCAAGGGTGGGCAAACCCTCAGGGTGAAACCATTGTGTTGGAAGCATAACAGTCAGCTTGCAGTCCATATGCAATTATCATAGAGGTGGTGATGAAATAAACGATTCAAAATATTAAAAAACTTCCAATTTGGAACCACCCAAAAATATATACAAATGACTGATGAGAATAAAGTTACACAATTCCAAAAATATAGAGGCTAATGTGTGGTTTACAACAAAATAGTAATTTCCTATTTTAATTATGAAGGATACATTCCCTTTAATGTATTCTAAAATGAAACATTTTAAAACTGTAGCAAAGCCTATGCAAGACTTAAGTGTCATTGAATAGCATTATAAACTATTGTTTGCGGTCATCGGCCGTAAAAAAAAAAAAAAAAAATAAATTCAGTTTGACCACTTCTATGTAACGTGTTTTTCATGTGGCTCAGTGATTTAACTCCACTAGTGGTTACCCTTATATAAATAAGTAGTATTACACATATTTAGTGAAATATTGTTTTTCATTGGATGTGAAGGAGTGAGCCAGATTTCAAAACAGATTTGAGTATGCCTAGTAATCAAAACATGGTTGTAAGATATATCGTATAGAAGATAGAGAGAAGTAAAAAGCAAATAGTGTCCTCTGGAACAGTCATTTAAAAAGTGGCTCTATCCTCTCTAATGTCTCCTTGGAATGCTATACCATTCACAGCCCTGTTGCACAGCATATTAACAGTGATTGTGAAAATATCCTCACTGAAAGAGACTTGGGGTGTGTGCCACAATTTGCCAGGGACATTTTATTTCAAACCTGAAAGTGAATTACATGCCACATACGGGCAGATTCTTTTCTGGTTTTTAAATCCACCACTGGGACACTATTTTTGTAGATCTCAACAGGCCTCTGGTGACTTCTGTATTTTGCTGCTGTAGCTTCCATAGTGGTTTGGCTGCTTCCATCATTAAAATGAGTTTGAGTTTAATGAGACACAAATTTTGGACTTCTCTAGGGTGGTATAGTTATGTAAAGACTGGGCAGGATTGTCCAAAGATCTATTCTCTTTATTTAACCATTTAGGCATCTTCACACCAAAAAAATCCTTAAGTGTGGAAGTGTGACGTGTGAGTCACTGCTAGAAGTAGTAGTATATTGTTAGAGGTCAATATTCAGTTAAGATAAGAAGTAAGGGAGGGAGAAAGGAATGAAAGCAGACTAGGGTTGAATATCCTGTGCCATTTGAAATTGAACTCTATCTTGGACTGAGAGAGGATGGGTAAGAAAGTCAAGCTTGTACTTGCTTAGAGTGTTTTAGGGGTAGTTATAGAACACCTAAGTCTGGATAGCCAGGCAGAGAGAAAACTGCTGTCATCTTGACTGAATGTCCAGTATGTTGATCACAGCACCATATTACTGAGTTTTCAGGTCATTTTCTGATCGTATATTCTTACTGACATTTGTAATTATATTCCTAGATATGAAAACATGTCTGCCTGTAGATAATGGTGTTTGCATGGCATTTCTAAGTGCTTTTTAGTGCTTGTCTTTGCAATGTTGTAATGTTACCTGTATGGCAGTTTGTGTGTTTTTTACTGTTACTCAAAAATTAATGTTCTTTGTAAATGTAGCTATTGGTATAATATAGGCACCTCTTTAATAAGACGTGGAATGATTATGGATCAGTTTGTGAGTTTGGTCACAAGTAGCAATAAAGTACTTGATGATGCTCTCCCACGCAACTGTGGGTTAGGTAGGAGAGAGAAGAGGACAAGTATTAGCGTACATTATGCAAAACTAGTAATCATGTAGCTAGAATTGGATAGGCTGCTGAAGGTAAACATGATGGGAGCTGGGAAAGGGTAAGAAGTGACAAGTAAAAGGAAATAAATACAGAAATCATATTGGAAGTTCAGGTTAACAAACAGTTTGGTTTGTTGCCTGAAATAAGTAGGCATGTGCCACAATGAACTTTGTTAAAATGGGATGCAGCATACTTTATGGAATATCATTAGTGTTAGTCATAAACATAGCAAATAGAAAGAAAAGAATCTTGCTGGTTGATGAGTCATGGAAGACATGAAAGACATACAGTAGAGAAAAAAGTTAGGTGTAGAGTCCCATGTTCATAATTATTATGAAACGAAGTGTCACTCACAACCATGTTTGTTGCCTTTGACTGTAGGTTAGACCAATATCTGTGATGTATCTCTTGCTACAATTATTATGAGGTTCCTTATAATTCCACTGGATGTAAGATGGATCAATCAGTGTAGTCATAAATACATCCAGTGAGGTCGCTAGGCACAGCAGAGGATGGCATGGATTGATAAATATATCAACATGATTTCAAGTGACCAAAAAGCAACAGCAGATGAAAGAGCTGCAAAGTACCACCTCATCCCCCACTCGTATGAACTTGCTGAATTGTGTTATGTAGTCTCTGGAGGACGTATTTATGGTGACCTTAGAAAATTTAGCTATTCATGAACACTGATTCGGATTCCCAACCCCCCCCCCCCCCCCCCGCCCCCCAAGCCCATGGTGTTTGGCTTGCATGTGGACATTTCTACTCCAAATATCTATGGGGTTTCCTTAACTGCTTGGTCAACATAAAGGCTCATTGGGCATAGGCTGCAAGTCATCAAAGATGGGTGAGTATAGGATAATGCAAGATGACATGGACATAATTTCTAGTTGGTGTGACAAATGACAGCTGATTGTAAAAATGTGAGTCACTGCAGATGACTAGGGAAAACAAACCTGTAATGTTTGGATACAGCATTAGTAGTGTCCTGCTTGACACAGTCACATCATTTAAATATCTGAGCATAATGTTGGAAATCAATATAAAATGGAAGAAACAAGTGAGGAATGAGATAAGGAAGTCAAATGTTTGAGCTTATTATTAGAAGGAAAGTTGCCTCTCACCATATAGCAGACATGCTGAGATATAGATAGGCTCAACAAAAAGACTCTCACAATTAAAGCTTTCAGCCATTAAGGTCTTTGTCAACACTAGACACCCATATGTGTGTGCATGAGTGCACCACTCGCATGCACACACAGACAGTGAAGTCCTGCAGGTCAGATGGGGGGTTGGTGAGAAGTGGGGAGTTGGGAAATAGTGGAAAAGGAGAGAAATGAAACGACTAGGTTTCATGGTGGATTGACAGTTGTGTAGTTCTGGAATGGGAATATGGAAGGGGTGGATGGATGAGGACAGTGACTAATGAAGTTTGACGCAAGTAGGGTTATGGGAACATAGGATGTATATGGTTCAGAAATGCTGGTGTTGGTGCGAGTGATCCCACACCCACACTGAACTGTTTACCACTTTTGATAGAGTGGTTCTTCCATCAAAGATCAAAGCAGGTTATGAAGTTATCAGTCAGAACATATATTCCGAACCTGATGTGCTGCTACCAGTGTCATCATTACAACCACACTAGAGAGTCCTGTTGGCACCCAGCCAAATGTGTAACCTGTGATAGGGATGCTCACGAGGGTGATTGTCCGCCTCCTCCCTGCTACATGAACTGCAATGGTGACCCTGCCTCTGCCTCCTGCATTTGTACCATGTATCTTGATGAGTGGGCTATATGGGAGACCCGGGTGAAGGAGAAAGGGCCTTACCCGGTCACTTGTAAGTTGTTGACTAGT
Organism: Schistocerca cancellata; assembly: GCF_023864275.1. Taxonomy (NCBI): domain Eukaryota; kingdom Metazoa; phylum Arthropoda; class Insecta; order Orthoptera; family Acrididae; genus Schistocerca; species Schistocerca cancellata. Next base: position 93,537,923 of record NC_064635.1, on the reverse strand, counting down.
CAGAAACTCTGTGTTCTATCTCCTGGCATCTACAGTGCTGTTGTTGTGACATTTCACTCCATGAAGGACATGGCCGAGCAGACATGCAGCTTCAAAATTTAGCATCACTACTGTAAAATCACCCAGCATAATAGTAGCGTTCTCTTCTCCCTCTCTGGCTGTGTAAAATACCACCAAACTCTCTCCTTGTGGGGCATAGTCATCAACTACACAACCAGCAGGCCAGAAAGGACAGAAGGAATACTCCTGCAAAGATTTCCCAAGACTCTCCAGCCGACCAACTTGAGCCTCCATCTGCTAAATGAAAAAGCTAGAAGAAGTCAAAGAAAGGCAAATGAGTTTTCCCCTTCAGTGGTGTCACCACATGATACCCTTGCACGGCCAACATCCATGTCACCAGTGTGCAACACCGAGCATCATTCTGCCCTGGACTCCACAGGCAGACAGCAGAAAAATGCCAATGATTCTGTAGATGTCGAGAAGCAGGATGATCCTGCCTCTGTGCTCTGTAGTCTTAGAAGGCTTGTGTTTTTTCCTTTTCATGGTTCTCCTCCAATGGAATGTTCATGGTTTTCAATCTAATAGAGAGAATTTACGGCTAGCACCAACTTATTATCTGCGTTTAGGAAACATAATTGCGCCTTCACGATCGCTTTGAGCTCCCACATTTATTCCAGGTTTGTTCTAATGGCCACTTCCCCTCCCATCCTAGGTCAGCATTCCATCTTACAGGAGAGTCCTGCTGCTTGTACAGGATGATATTCATGGTCAACCCATCTCCCTGACTAACAGCCTTCAAACTGTTGCAATTCGCCTTTTCCTTCCTTCCTTCACCATTTCCCTTTGTGCCATTTACACCCCTTTGTCATTCAGTATCACCAGGCAGACATGCTGCAGCTTATGGGGCAGCTACCTCAACCCTTTCTGCTGCTCAGTGACTTAAATATACACCATCCCCGTTGGGGTTCTCTCAGAACCGGTCCAAGAGGTGCCCTCTTGGCTGACGTTCTTAATCAACTTCACCCCTTCTGCTGTAACACAGGAGCACCCACATTCCTTTCAGACTCCATTCATTTCATTTCATTTGGAGCTATCCTCCTGCACCAACCAGCTTTCCCATTGTCTCATGTGGTCTGATCTCTTTGATACGTACTTGTGTGACCATTTCCTGTGTGTTACCCTTTTGCTGACTCCTACACTACCTTTGTGTATGATCAAATGGCAGCTTATTAAGGCCAACTGGAGGCTTTACTCCTCCCTGGTTACCTTTGAGGAACATTATTTCCCCAGTTGTGATGACCAGGTGGGATATCTTACAAACGTTCCCCTTACCACCACAGGATGTTCCATTCCTCGCACTTCATCTACACCACTCTGTATCCTGGTCCCTTGGTGGATTGAGGTCTGCTGTGGCGCATTTTGCAGGTGGAGCCATGCTCTCATCATTTTCAACCACCATACCTTGATGGTACAATACATTCATTATAAAAATATATATGCACTGTTTTTTGTTCCTGGAGACAGCAAAATAGCTAGCTGAATTTGTTTCACTAGTTCTTTTAACTGATCCACTGCCTCTTCTGTCATATGGGTCAACATCCAATCGCTCTCCAGGATCAAGATTCATTTGCCAAGTTCCTTCCTAACAGTAGCAGATGAGATCATCATAGCCCCTATTGCTATCTCCAACATCTTGGGCTGCCATTTTGCAGAAATTTTGAACTCCTTCCCCTGTGACCCTGCCTTCCTTCATCAGAAACAAGCAGAGTAGGTGAGGGTGATACATTTCTGTTCTCAAAGTGTGAGTGCTACAATGCCGCCTCTACTACCAGGGAGCTAGGTCATGCTCTCACTTCAACCCAATCCTCCGCCTCATAACCGTACATTGTTCAAATTCAGATGTTCCAGCACCTTTCTCTTGGAGGCAAGCATATTTTGCTTAATATGTTGGAGTGCATCTAAGCAGAGGGCACATTCCTAGAAACTGGCATGAAGCTGCTGTCATACTCATACCTAAGCCTGATAAGAACAAACACCTTCCTTCTAGCTACCACCCCATTTCTCTGACAAGTTGTCTGAAAAGTGATGGGACATATGACTCATGCCTGGCTGGTATGGTGGTTTGGGTCATGTAATTTACTTACCATTGCACAGTGTGGATTTTGAGTGTGCCATTCTGCAATCGAGCATCTTGTCACTTTGTCCATCCATGTCAAGAAGGTTCCCTGCAGAAATACCAGATTGTGGCTGTGTTCTACACTTTGGAGAAATCCTACAATACCTTCTAGAGGACTGGTATCCTCCGTATGCTCTACACGTGGGGTTTCTATGACTGCTTGCCCTGGTTACTTGAGGAATTTTTAAAAGTCCCAAGTTTTCAAGGTACATGTAGATTCTGCCTTTTTCGACATCTTTATCCAGGAAAACAGTGTGCCTCAGAGTTTGATCCTAAGTGTCCTCCTCTTTGCTATCACTACTAACCCTACAACAGCCTGTCTCCCACCACGCATCTCTGGCTCCCTTTTCATTGACGATTTTGCCATTTATTGCAGTTATCTAGGACTTGTCATTGAGCAGTGTCTTCAGTGATGATGTCTGTCATCTTCACTCGTGGAACACTGATATTGGCTTTCATTTTTCCACTGACAAAATCGTTGGTATGAATTTCTCGTGGCTCAGTTGGTTTCTTCCACCATCATTACATCTTGGGCCTGTTGCTCTTCCATTCGTTGAAACTATGAAATTCCTGGGGCCCATGCTAGATAGAAAACACTCTTGGTCCTCCCACATGTCCTACCTGGCAGCCCGCAGTATACGGTCCCTCAATGCCCTATGTATCTTCAATGTCATGTCCCGGGATGCAGATTGAACTTTCCTCCATTTGTACTGATCACTTGTTTGTTTGAAACTGGATTATGGGTGTTTCATTTATGCACCTGCACATCCATCCCTCTTACACCATCTCAATATTATTCACCACTGTGGGATCCATTTGGTACTGGTGCCTTTTACACTAGCCCATTTGAGAGTCAGTATGCAGAAGCTGCTGAACTTTGGCTGTCCTAATGTTGTGACTACTTTCTCCTCAGCAGATATGCATGCCGTGTGTCTGCCATGCATGACCACCTATTGTGTGCCTCATTCTTTGATGTCTCCTTTCATCGCCAGTATGTGGCGTGTCCCTCTTCTCTGTTACCTTATGGAGTTTGCTTTTGCCTCTTGCTGTGGGAGATTAGCTTCACACCATGAACAACTTTCCCAGTGGGTGTAAACTCTTCACCACCTTGGCTTCATGCAATGGCCTATACTCACCTTCACCTTCATTCACTCAATAAGTACACTAGTCCAGTCTGACTTTATTGCCTTCAGTTTCACAACCTATGCATGGAATTTTGTGATAGTACCTTTGTGTACGCTGGTGGCTCTTGGACTGAGTGTGGTTTTGGGTGTGCCGTCATCATTGGTGGCGCCGTTTTCTTGTATTGGCTTTCAGAACATTGCTCAGTGTTTACAGCAGAGCTGTTTGCCCTGTATCAGGCCACGCAGTTTGTCTGGAGTCACAGGCTTTCCAACTGCATTATCTGCCCAGACTCTGTCAATGACCTCCAAAGCCTCTGCTGCACACCATCCATCCCTTAGCACAACAGGTCCAGGAAAGCTGTCACCTGCTCCCTTTTTGATGGAGCCACTGTGATGTTTGTGTGGGTTTCTGGTCACAGCAGTCTGATAGTAAACCAGTCCACTGTCGCTGCTGCTAAGACTGCAATCGTTGTTCCTCGGCCTACTAGTTCTTACTTACCCTCCAACTATTCTGTGTAGCCATCTGTAAGCAGGTGCTGTCACTTTACTTACCCTCCAACTATTCTGTGTAGCCATCTGTAAGCAGGTGCTGTCACTTTGGAATCGCCACTGGCCCTCCCTTCATGGGAACAAGCCGTGTGTTATTAATCTGCTCCCATGGGCTTGTAAGACCTCCTTCATTTTAACTTAGTTGTGTATTGAGCACTGTCTTTTCAGCCATCACCATTGTCAAGTGATGCTCCCCCACCATTTTGTGCACATTGTGTCCAACATTTGGTGGTGTGCCATTTTCCTAATGGAATGCCATTTTTTTAACCACTTGCTTTCTCATTGGTGTTTGCTGTTAGAGTTAACACCCACTGACCACGTTTCACATTTATCCACTTTAGCAATATGGTAAAGGCCATTTAATTTATGGTTCTGGACCTCCATTCCTCTGTCTGTGGTGTATTTTATAAACCTTTCTCCACTCCCTGTTTTTAGCTGTCTTCTCTTCCATTGACTATGATTGATGTGCAGTCATTTTTAACTCCTCTGTTTGTCTTTGTGTCCCAGAGTTTTGACATGGGCGCATATGACCCTAGTTGCTTTTGTGCCACAAAACCAAAAGCTCATCAGTTAGTGATACTGCTGTGTCATCACTATATCCTTCAAATGTCACTCCTCCAGTTCCTGTTGCTATTTCTTTTAGTAGCTGATATGTAGAGTTGGAAAAGTATGTTGAGAATATATATTTGTTTTCAAAACAGTCCATCTTGTTGAGTTGATGATGCCATTAAGAGATTTATTTTTGTACAGTCAGATGGCCATAATATGACTGAGCACATATTGTTAGGTAGAAAGGGACCATTTATATACCAATTGCTTTTTCCAGTTCTACCCAGTGATCCATCAGTCTGTGGATAGGATGCAAGATTAATTTGCATTTACACATAAGACACAATTAAGATATTATTACATTTGACACCACACTGTTTTGTATTAATTAATTAATCATGTAACATATACAAAGCCCTACAAAATTTAAAGTTAGTTACATGATAATTAAGATAACTGCACATACCAGAGCTCCTACCTGGAAACCTTAGGCTCCAGAGTTTAGAAATAGCTTGTGATACCATACACCCTTGGGCACATACACTGTTAGATTGCAATGTACTACTTATGACAGTGGAGGCAAATTGCCTGGACATGAAAGTAGATAAAGCCAGAAGTGGAGGCCAATGTGCCAGATGTGAAAGCAGATCAGAATGCCCAGTCACACTCCACTAGTGCCGATTTCTTGCATGCGCACTCACATCAACGCCCTGCACATTCGGACTGGTGTGGCGTGATATGAATGGGTTGTTTATTGTGAAGCAGATAAATTCGTGCTGTCTGAGGTGTGCATGCTTTTTCGTCCATATTTTATGAATGACAGTTATCGTAGCATGATCATAAGCCATCCATTCACAAGTTTCAAAAAGTTTCACAATTCTGTAAAATTGCATGTGATTTTCAAATGGCATAAAGATGCATTCAAAAAGACAAATAATTTCATTTGACTACAGCAATGGTTGCAAGAAACTGGTATATTTACAAGTATGAGGGTAACTAGTGCTACATGGACATGCCTCACTCCTAACTTTTAAGAGTATGACCTCTTTCATTCAGAAGGGAACATTGTCTGTGCCTTGGGGTCTTACTTGGCCAATAGGTCAGAGGTAATTGTTTCTACTGTTTGTGTACCATAAATCAGGAGATTTGAAAGTTCTACAGTCCTCAAACAAAGTTTTGTAACTATTAAGTCTTAGTGAAATTTTCTTAAATTGTTTTCTTTTATTGCATGCAGTTTAATATGAAGTAACGCACAGATCTAATAAATTTTTTGTGTTCATTAGGTACTTCCAAGGCACCACAACGAGATACACGACAGCAGCAGTGAAGGCTAGAGTCGGCCAGGGCCAGAGCTGCAGTCGCGTCAGGCTCACCGACGGCAATACTTGCCATCTGCTCGGCGATTTGCGTGATGTTAATAATCGTCAGTATTTCAAATGTTTATTATATCATCATGTAGCAGTGTTTTTAGAAATATTTAAATTTGGATCTTGCTTTATTTCTGATATTTGTTTTTATCTATTATTATATTTTTATTTTTTTATTTTTTATTTATTTATTTATTTATTTATTTATTTATTTATTTATTTATTTATTTATTTTTTTTTTTTTTTTTTGGTGCCTGCAGTTAACTGGCATCCTCAATCATATAATGACTTCCGATGAAATTCAAAATTTACAGAGGGGAAGTTTGGAAATGCTGAATAAGCAGCAAGATAACCAGGTATTTGCATGTTCTGTAATAAATACATCTTCACAGCAGTGGCGTCCTGCTGACTGATTGTAAACTGCAGTTGTGTAGTGGGCTCATCCAGTTCATAGTGTTGGTGTGTGAAATTATAAGCTGGAACGCTTTCAGGCTAGGAAATGTGTTCAAAAATGATGAGGAAACTATGTCCAATATCTTAGATGAGACAAAAGTGTACGATAAGAAATTGGGATTAATCGCATGAGGCAGCAATGTAGTGACTGTGCAAGAGGTGATCAAAAAGTAATGGGAATTTTTTAATTTCACAGCCATTATGTATTGTTTTACCAATGTTTTATATTTTATGTACATATGTTCCTGATGTATGTATCTCACCATATAGCAGAGATGCTGAGTTATGATAGGCACAACAAAAAGATTCACACAATTATAGCTTTCAGCCATTAAGGCCTTTGCCAGCAGTACACACACACACACACACACACACACACACACACACACACACACACACTCACTCATGCAGACACAACACGCACACACATCTGCAGCCTCAGAGAACTGAAACCACACTGCAAGCAGCAGCAGTGCACGATGGGACTGATGACTGGGTGGTTGTAAGGAAGAGGCTGTGGGGGGGGGGGGGGGGGGGGGGGGGAGGGAGGGATAGTATTGTGGGCGTGGCAGACAGTGAAGTGTTGCAGTTTAGACGGAGGGCAGGAGAGAAGGTGGGGAGGGGGTAAGTAGCAGAAAGGAGGGAAATAAAAACAAATTAAAAGACAGGGTGTGGTAGTGAAATGATGGCTGTGTAGTGCTGGAATGGGAACAGGGAGGTGGCTGGATGGATGAGGACAGTGACTAATGAAGGTTGAGGCCAGGAGGGTTTCAGGAACATAGGATGTATTGCAGGGAAAGTTCCCACCTGCGCAATTCAGAAAAGCTGGTGTTGGTGTGAAGGATCCCTATGGCACAGGCTGTGACGCAGTCTTTGAGATGAGGGATATCATGTTTGGCAGTGTGTTTAGCAACAGGGTGGTCCACTTGTTCTTTGGCCACAGTTTGTATGTGGCCATTCATGTGGACAGACAGCTTGTTGGTTGTCCTGCCTACATAGAATGCAGCACAGTGGTTGCAGCTTACCTTGTAAATCACGACTGGTTTCACAGGTAGCCCTGCCTTTGATGGGATAGGTGATGTTAATTACTGGGCTAGAGTAGATGGTGGTAGGAGAATATATTGGACAGGTCTTGTATCTAGGGCTATTACAGGGGTATGAACCATGAGGTAAGGGACTGGGAGGAGGGGTTGTGTAAGGATGGATGAGTGTGTTGTGTAGGTTTGGTGGACGGCAGAATACCAGTGTAGGAATGATGGGAAGGATAGTGGGCAGAACATTTCTCATTTCAGGGCATGACAAAAGGTAATCAAAACTCTGGCAGAGAATGTAATTCAGCTGCTCCAGTCCCAGATTGTACTGAGTTAAGAGGGGAATGCTTCTTTGTGGCCGGACTGTGTGACTTCAGGAGGGGGTGGAAGACTGGAAAGATAAGGCATGGGAAAATTGTTTTTGTACAATGTTGGGAGGACAATTACAGTCAGTGAAGGCTGCAGTGAGACCCTCGGTATTTTTGAGAGGGACTGTTTGTCACTGCAAATGTGATGACCATGGGTGGCTAGGCTGTATGGAAGGGCCTTCTTGATATGGAATGGGTAGCAGCTGTCGAAATGGAGGTATTTCTGGTGGTTTTTAGGTTTTATATGGATAGAGGTAGTGATGTAGCCATCTCTGAGGTGGAGGTCAACATCTAGGAAGTTGGCTTGTTGTGTTGAGTATGACCAGATGAAGCAAATGGGGGAGAAGTTGTTGAGGTTCTGGAGAACTGTGAATAGGGTGTCCTCATCTTCAATCCAGATACCAAAAATGTCATCAGTGAAACTGGACCAGATGAGGGGCTTAGGATTCTGGGCTTTTAGGAAAGATTCTTCTTGATGGCACATGAATAGGTTAGCATAGGATGGTGCCATGTGGGTGACCATAGCCATACCCCGGATTAGTTTGTAGCTAATGCCTTCAAAGGAGAAGTAATTGTGGGTGAGGATGTAGTTGGTCATGAAGACTAGGAAGGAAGTTGTTGGTTTGGAATCCATAGGGTGTTTGTAAAGTTAGTTTTCAATAGCAGTAAGTCCATGGGCATTTGGAATGTTAATTTACAGGGAGGTGGAATGATTAGTGACGAGTAGAGCATCATTTAGTAAATGGACAGGAACTGTGGAGAGTGACATGTGAGAAAGAGAAAGAGAGAGAGAGAGAGAGAGAGAGAGAGAGAGAGAGAGAGAGAGAGAGAGAGAAACAAGATCAGATAAATGAATCATCAAATATGAAGGAAATTTACTTAAATCAGCTTACTGTAATGCATCTCAATGGTACAGGCCCGAATAGTCAGTCCAGTGTAAGGAAAGCTTTTGCAGTTTGGAACACTTCGGACAGATGTATATTGCAAAGTACTCAAAATGATAGCTAGGAACACTGTGACACTTCTGTGAAGCTGTTCACAAATTCAGCTCACTAATGTCATGAAGACAGCACATGAGGCAGCAACATCCTACACACTGCATTTTTCAATATTCATCTTACACTGCTGTGATAAGACGTATGTCTAAGGTAAGTGCACACAGAGAACGGTCCCTTATTGGCTGCATTAGAGCATTATAAAGTTCACTCATTCCTCACAGCAGTGCACATTGTACATGTCGCTGTACTTCAAAGCACAAGCATAATACACAAACCACTGGTGGTCAACACAGCTCCAAGCATATGCATCACTGAATTGTTTGGGGTACGCACATGTAGAAGTGGCCCCCAAACACATTCCAACACTCTTTCTTCATATCACACAAATACAATGTGCTTGATGTACCTTCAAATGTGTGCCTCCATTTGCATAATTCTTCCTGTGAATAGCTAGAAATTTCTACACTGCAGTCTCAAAAGGAGAGTGACACTTCCTTGATGCGGCATTGAAAAGACAGTTCACATTATTTCATTTACCATCACCAATTGGAATAAATAAAAACTCCACTTCTCCTGCACAGAGAGATGGGGAAAGGATGAAATTGGACAGAGAGGGGAGGTAGGATAAGATGCATGCAATATGTGTAAAAGGCATATATAGGTGAAGCTGTAGGGAAGAGCAAAATTTGTACATAATCCAGCATATTCCCTGCGGCTCTGATCATATAAGTGTTTGACACATATGTTGTGCACATCGCTCCATCCCCTCTGTCTGTGTCCACCCCTTTCCCCACCTCCCATCTTTGACCACCATATGATCCGACTTCTGTTCAGCCATCTCCTCCTTCCTTCTCTGTCCATCTCCTCCTTCCTCCTCTGTCCACCTCCTCCACCCTTGTGTCTGTCTGTCTGATTCCTCCTCCCCAGACCTGACCACTTCCCTCTCCCTCACTCTGTCTGCATCTCGTTCCTGCCCCTCTGTCTATACTACCTGGCTGCAACAGGTCTGTCCCCTCATCAAACACTCCCTGTCAGTCTCCTACCCCTCCATCTCTTCCTCTGTCCACACCAGACTCTCCACCCTGTATATCGCCTCTGCCCACACTTATTCACAACATCCACCCACCTCACTATTCATCACTTCCTGCCACTGCCCCCCACCCCCCTGTCCCTCTGTGTCTGTTTCTCCCAGTCTCTCTCTCACTATCCCAATCTCTCTCTCACCATCCCAATCTCTCTCTCACCATCCCAATCTCTCTCTCACCATCCCAATCTCTCTCTCACCATCCCAATCTCTCTCTCACCATCCCAATCTCTCTCTCACCATCCCAATCTCTCTCTCACCATCCCAATCTCTCTCTCACCATCCCAATCTCTCTCTCACCATCCCAATCTCTCTCTCACCATCCCAATCTCTCTCTCACCATCCCAATCTCTCTCTCACCATCCCAATCTCTCTCTCACCATCCCAATCTCTCTCTCACCATCCCAATCTCTCTCTCACCATCCCAATCTCTCTCTCACCATCCCAATCTCTCTCTCACCATCCCAATCTCTCTCTCACCATCCCAATCTCTCTCTCACCATCCCAATCTCTCTCTCACCATCCCAATCTCTCTCTCACCATCCCAATCTCTCTCTCACCATCCCAATCTCTCTCTCACCATCCCAATCTCTCTCTCACCATCCCAATCTCTCTCTCACCATCCCAATCTCTCTCTCACCATCCCAATCTCTCTCTCACCATCCCAATCTCTCTCTCACCATCCCAATCTCTCTCTCACCATCCCAATCTCTCTCTCACCATCCCAATCTCTCTCTCACCATCCCAATCTCTCTCTCACCATCCCAATCTCTCTCTCACCATCCCAATCTCTCTCTCACCATCCCAATCTCTCTCTCACCATCCCAATCTCTCTCTCACCATCCCAATCTCTCTCTCACCATCCCAATCTCTCTCTCACCATCCCAATCTCTCTCTCACCATCCCAATCTCTCTCTCACCATCCCAATCTCTCTCTCACCATCCCAATCTCTCTCTCACCATCCCAATCTCTCTCTCACCATCCCAATCTCTCTCTCACCATCCCGATCTCTCTCTCTCACCATCCCGATCTCTCTCTCTCACCATCCCAATCTCTCTCTCTCTCTCACCATCCCAATCTCTCTCTCTCTCTCACCATCCCAATCTCTCTCTCTCTCTCTCACCATCCCAATCTCTCTCTCTCTCTCTCACCATCCCAATCTCTCTCTCTCTCTCTCACCATCCCAATCTCTCTCTCTCTCTCACCATCCCAATCTCTCTCTCTCTCTCACCATCCCAATCTCTCTCTCTCTCTCACCATCCCAATCTCTCTCTCTCTCTCACCATCCCAATCTCTCTCTCTCTCTCACCATCCCAATCTCTCTCTCTCTCTCACCATCCCAATCTCTCTCTCTCTCTCACCATCCCAATCTCTCTCTCTCTCTCACCATCCCAATCTCTCTCTCTCTCTCTCTCTCTCTCTCTCTCTCTCTCTCTCTCTCTCTCTCTCTCTCTCTCTGTCTGTCACTATGCCGATCTGTCTGTCTGTCACTATGCCGATTAGACAACTAGTGAACCACTGCTGTGTGTGCCCTCTCTCAAGTGCAGTGAAGGCAAAGAGAGCAAAATTAAAGATGAACCTAGTACTAAGTTTTGATACAAATAACTCTCCTGGACTCACAAACATAAATTGATTAGCACTGTAACTTGAAATTGTTGAGAACATTTACTCAAAGTAACAAGAAAAATCAAATGAATTTAGCAGGATAATTCTGTGCAATTACAGGAAGTAATTGGGAATAGTGTTGCCAAACACTGCATAATGTTGCTAATTCTCAGTTGTACTAGCGACAAGAATAATGTTACCACAGCCAGTCTATTTCTTGAGCAAGCCCAAACTGTCTCACATTTGAGGAGTGACGTGATGGTGTGAACAGCCTCTAAAATGGCTGCAGCCTGAAATACCAAACTAATAGTCCAACAAGTTCTGTTTCCATTTTTATATTAAAGGCTAGGTTCTTAAGTGTAACTAAGAATAATCCTCATACTGCAAACTGAAAAGTTGACTCACCAGTGATACACTGTTTATAGAAAACAGCAGTAGTTACACTGTGAACCTTACAAGTAGATAAAATATTTGGTTTTTGATTGTATACTGTAAATCAGTTTTTCATGAGGGTTCACACACAACAGAGAAATTTTGTAAGCTATGGAGTCACACAGTTTCAAATCCAGAAGGTGAACTCTGCAAGACAGCTGTGCACAATGGCCAAAAAAGTTGCTTCACAAAGCTGTTGAGAAATGAAACCCATAAATCTGTTCTGTCAAGTTTGATGCCAGCACGTGATGTGAAGAATGAATAAGAAACAGTTGCCAACAGAACGTGTAAAATGTATGACAAAACACTGACACCAACTACTAGAATATGCAAGTTGTAAGAAAGCATTATTTGGGTAGTAGTTGTGAACTTCAGATTATTCCCTCAAAAACTATGTGACTTCATGATGTTAGTGATTTTTATCCTTGTGTCCAAAGTGGGCTACCTGTGTAACCTAGGCAACCTTTGTAACTGTAAGTGCAATTTATCAAGTGTATTAAAGCTAGTATAAACAAACCTTAGTTATTCCTCATTGACACATGTGTAAATGTCTTAATAAAAGCAAAATTTAAATACTTTCAAAGAAGAGAATTTACAATGGAAAGGAATATATTGCACTCTCTAATGGCATTTGGGTTACAAGAGTAGCAACATAATTCCATGTGAGCAGGTGTAAAGATTACAAATGAAATACTTTATTTTATGTAACATGTTATTAGTTCCATTACTTATAATATAGCAGCTCTAGTCATTAAAGTGTTCAAAATACAGCAATTGCTTACTAACTGTGACACAGTTACATAATATTATACAGCTACTAAAGCTTGCTGCTTTTTACAATGGAAGGAAGAACTGTGAATTATAATTTATTCACAGAGCCCACACAGTGTTTTTATAATGCAATGCTCACTCCATATTGGGGTTTTACATGTCTTGAAACTTTTTCTTGTTTTCCACTTATTTTTCATCTGTCCAGAAGCATATAATTTAGGCTGAGTCCCCACTCACTCAGGAACCAGAGTTAAAAGTCAACCTACTGTGCACTCAATATCTGATTTCATGGAAAATTTTGTGAAGTGATTAGAATTTGATGATCCAGAGATAGTGGAAGGCAGTGTCAAATGTTTTCTCAGGCCCAGTAGAAAGAGTCTGGGTCTATGAGTCACGTTTTTTTTTTTTTTTTTAAATTTATGCTTATAAGCAAACAACATGGGGATGCTAGGGGCCATGTCTGTGTTCTTTCCACACTGTGATGAGAACACAACTTTTCCATATTGTCAATGCCCTTTTTGTGCTTTTATAATAATGTATAACATCTGGCTTTGAAAGAGAGACAGAAATGGATACAGCATAATGAGTTATTGATAACTTTAGAACTGCTTTCTTCTTGTTTGGATGTTTTGATACAGAGAATTTTTCCTTCTCTGAATCTAAATATAGATCAGAGGTCTTGGCATGAAGAGGTAGGTGGCAGTTCTGGTGGTATATAGGGCTAGTTTCATTTTACAGTACTGATTATGGACATCTCCCATGTTGTTGACAACCTCGGTAATAATAGAGTTATGAAAAAATTGTCAGTGACCGTATTTCTGTTTGTACATTTGAAATGGTATCTAAAATCTTATATTACCCTGTACCCTTTATTAGTTTCTCCCACAGAAGCAGCTTTACCTGTATAAAGTTGGCCAGTTATTGGGTAAGAATTTTGCAAATCACAAACCCACCGAGCCTTCAAGCCGTATTTGGCTTGCTTTGAGGGTGTGTGTTCAGTAAATCTTGTCTTTCCTTTCTAAGGAAAAAGCTACATCATCAACAGTGAGGCAATTGAAAGAAATATAGTACCCTCAAAGGTTTGAGTTTATCATATAGGATAATTCAAATCATCTTCTTCTTCTTCTTCTTCTTCTTCTTCTTCTTCCTGAGTAGCGCTACAGCCCTTGGTGAGCCTTGGCTTCTTCAACAAACTTCCTCCACACTTCCTGGTTATTTGCTGCTCTTTTCCACCCCTGGACTCCCATATTGGTGATATCCATAATTACCTCATCAATCCATCTTCTTCTAGGTCTCCCTTTTCGCCTAACTGAATGGATCATGCCTTTCATCATTTTCTTTGGAATTCTATCCTCTGCCATTCTCTCAAATTGTCCTAGCCATCATATTCACTGTGATTTCTCAAATTTTACTATGTCCGTGCCTTGTATTAACTCTTGTAATTCGGCACTGTAGTGTAGTCTCTAGCCTTCTTCCTCCCTTATTGGCCCATAGATTTTGCATAGTATTTTCTGCTCAATGCTTCTTAGTGCATTTTTATCGTGTTCTGTCAATGTCCATACCTCTGAGACATATGTGATAACTGGGCAGACTAGGAAATTACATGTTGGCAGTGTAGTATTTCTTGTAACAAGGCTATTTTTGAAAAGCTGGATATTTGCAAAGTAAGCTCTGTTTCCTGCTTGTATTCTTTCCCTTATAGCCTTTCCAATACTGTTATCATTCGTTATTGGTGCTCGCAAGTAGTTAAAAGAGGACACTCCATTGAAGCATTTCCCATTGATGTTTAGATTTTTAGGGGTTCTTCTGGCCTCAGATTGTGAAATTAACATATATTTTGTTTTGTTTTCATTTACTATTAGGCCAATTTTTAAGGCTTCTGTTTCAGTGCCCAGTATGTTTTTAGGAGTGCAGCAGCTTTATCACTTTCCAAATGTGTAGCCCTAGTATTCACACTGATAGATCTTATAAATTTACTTACCCGTCAAAACCTTTTGAAGGATAAGCTTGCACAACACCATGAGAGAGGATTTGCTTCCCACATTTCCTTTGTGTGCTCACTGTTGGAGAACTTTAATCCAGCCGTAATCAGTATACCGAGAACTGCATAAAATTCTTTAGTTGTAAATGGCTTCCACATTTTCACTGCTCCTTCAGAGTTGATTATAATTTAGCAATATCAACTTTGCCTTACTGTTGTTTTCACATACCATTATATGAAACATTTTGTCTGTAAATATAATCTCAAAGGTCTTTTTTATAAAAAGAATTTTTGTTGCACATGTCAGACCATCCATTTCCCACAAAAAACTATGCTTCATCAATTTTCTTGTCCCAGAAGTGTCCTTATGTCATTCATGTCTATCTTTACTACATAGTATGTATGCGGAAGACACAGTAGCTTCACAGTTTTGGTCAGTTCTGTCATTGTGTTTGCTACTATTATAGTTTGTGTCTCTTTGACTTCATTATCACTAGAAGCATAAATAGCATCTTCAGCATCTGAAGCAGCAGTATCTTCCTTACTTAAAATCAATTTGTCTGTAGAACCTCCTCCACTGACACTTGCAGTTTCATTCTCTTCTGGATCAACAGTAGAAAATTACTTTCTAATATAATCATTTTTGCTCTGTAGCTTAATCTGCTCTATTCAGATTCAAAGAAGCCTTCTGTATCATCCATGAGAATCCAGAGATAAGGTTCACTAGAGCAACATTTAAACTATAATAGTTTATAATGTTGTGCAACATTTTTATAATGATTTTGTATATTCATGGGGCTGGTTGTTTCCTACTGTGCCCGTACAATAAATTAATTGTGTTATCCTGGTAATCTGGTTACAGAAAAAAGTATAATTTTTTGGTGTAGACACAATGGAGAATGCAATATAACTTCTCCAATTACAGATGATGAAAGATATCTTGGTTGTAGAAGCCTACCTTTTGATTGTTCAGACAATGTTCAACCTTAAAAATTAAATTTCATTTGGAAAATGGCTGCCACCCAATGGATTCTTTGTCAGAGGAAACTATCACTGGATGGAGAATATGAGTGTGGCAAGATTTCACAGGCCAAAGAAGTGGCATGTCCGTCCTGTACAGAATGAGCTGGGACATTGTCGTGGAGCAAAAATATGCCCTCACACAGCCTCTTGTGACACTTCACCTTGACAGTCTCCTCTATCTGTCTCACCTGGAGATTTTCCCAGTATGTTGCTGTGGAGATTTTTCCCCTTAACATTGTAGTCTGTTAGCACTGCAGGTGGCTGCGAAGAACACACAGCACCAAATTATGTAATGATGTTTGGATCTTTGCCTGCTTTAGTGGTGTTATGTATGTAGATGTACGTAAATACGTCCAGGCTCATTCACTCTGATTAAATGGCTAAAGAAGCTATCTGAGTTAGCCAAACACAGCTGCAATATATACACTGCTGCATCAGTTTCAGTGGGTTTCTCAATTGGGTGTGAGTAGTTGTAACATCCTGTAGATGTCAGTTATTGTTGTATTCATAACATCGTGCAACATTTTGAATACTGACCTCTTAGTGATTTCCACTTTTTCCACTATCACCTCAATTGTTGAGCACCAGGTTACTCACTTAGTGGTCCTTCAGACAGATGGGCTACCACATCATTCTTTATCTTTGGACTTATTTTAGAATGTTGAGAAATAAAACCGCTTCAACTGTAAAATCATTAGGCACTACCAATTTCAGAGCACTTACAGCTGCATTTCAGGTACAAATCTGTATATAAGTGGACAATCAATCATGTAGAAATCAATATTCTGAAAGCTATGATGAAGCTGTAATGAAACATGTAGTCACTGGAATCAAAATATGTAATCACTGGAATCAAGTCATGACTCAGCTTGCATTGTTAGTCCAATGAAATAATTATCCACAAAAGTTAGTCCAATGAAATAATTATCCACAAAAGTGTGTATGCTGTAAAAGTACTCAAACCCATGAAGGATTAAAAAATAATGAGGATGAATTTACGTAATGTCATAATGGACAAGGGGAAATGTAAGAGGCTCTCACTGAATGTCAGTGTGTAGAGGTAAACGCTATCTGGGTGGCAGTCTATGGGCTAAAAACGTTTGACAGTCATGAGAGAGAGAGAATATTCTAATGTGTAGCGCTGGAATGACTGTGTAGTGATGGAATGACAGTAAGTAAACTAAATCCTACCTCAAAATGGGAAAATATGCTGCAAATATGTAGCATATTATCATGTTCTTGAGTACAATTTAGCTTTCACATTTGCAGCAAATATCCCTGTCCCTGGGCATGATTTAGTTTACTTAATGCTGTTACTGCATAAAAGTTAGTATTCTCTCTTTCCTTCATTCTAATTTTCATGGTGTGTGAAAGTCATCCGAGTTGCTGGATAAACCTTCAGGTCATGGAATACACCTGCTTATTATAGTATCATCTTGTATTCTAGGTTTTAATGGGACCCCATACATGGCATATATTTATTGACATACTGATATTATAGCAGTCAAAGTTTTTAGCCAATAGGTTGTTACCTAGGTGGCATATTATAGTGTGTTTACATTCATGTGTAAACATCGGCGAGTGCCTCTTAAATGTCCTTCTTATCCACTCTGGTGTTAGGTAAGTTCCTCCTCAGTGTTTTTATCTTTCTTCACAGCTGTTACGTAAGTGTTTTCTACCATGTTATATTACTTCTAGAACATACAAATTTTTCGGGATAATCTATTTAATTGGACTGACAATGAATGCTGGGCCTTCCTGTAATAATTA
The DNA here is from genome assembly GCF_023864275.1 of Schistocerca cancellata. NCBI lineage: Eukaryota > Metazoa > Arthropoda > Insecta > Orthoptera > Acrididae > Schistocerca > Schistocerca cancellata. The sequence goes on along the minus strand of NC_064635.1, from coordinate 93,520,641 downwards.
TTTAAATCATGAATTGACTCCACCCTGAGTACATGCTTCATTACAGTTTGATCTTAGCTTTGGGATTATTCATTTTCTACAGGATTGTTTTTCTGCTTATATTCAGATTTGCACCTGAAGATGCAGCTGTAAGTTTTGCAAGATTGGTAGTCCCAAAGAATAAAGGGATTTAACAGCTGATGTGGTTTCATTTCTCAACATAGTTTATCATGGCTGTGGTTGCCCAGATTCATCTTTTGTTTGATGACACAGAAAGTTTCAGAGGCATTTAACTATTGAGTGTTACGTTGATGCATTGTTACTGTACACTTCCACTTCATTTTAGATTGTAGGAACATTGTCCTCCCTTAAGTGCAGAAAACTCCACACAGTTCCCCAGTTTATCAGGAATGCAGAGGTTTGTCTACAAACAATTAAATAACTGTTACATAATTTTATTCTTTCGAGGTGGTGAAAATTTCATGAGGCCTCTTCTGTGCTGGTGTAAGATGGCCTCAGATATAGCTCCCCAGAAATTCTTGACTGATGTATCAATTGTGAATGACACATTGGGATTAGATTTCTATAGTTAGCTTATCCACTGTGTGCTTTTCTGACAGTATAATGCAGTATTGTTACATTTGCTTGTCTTACATGGATCAGTTTTGTGAGAGCTTGCCATGATGTATGTGTCAGTGAATTTGAAGTGAGATACATTTTCATTTTGGAATTGTGGCTACACCCTGGAATTTTTTTTTTTAAATTCTTAACAAAATGTCATAAATGTATCCCTACTGACCACCCACAGGTACTATTACTTCAGAATTTCATCTATGGAATAGAAATATCCAAGTAGAAATTATTTCAATTTGTTTTAAAACATTCAGTTTTTACCAGTATCTTTAATTCATAAAAGAGGTGATAAAACACTTTTAAGAATGTATACTGTTTTCTTTCTGTGGTGGGCAAAGGTTAATTTGCAGTTAGTGGAGGACATTCTTGTTCCTAGTAAACTATTCATGAAAAGTGCTACTCTTCTAAAAATTGTACCTAACTCTACACAACAGACTTCATAAGAATAAATGGGTTGACAAGGTTTTCTTAGTCAGCCAAACATTCTAAACAATGTCTACACAAAATTCAAGGATTGCTGTGAGGTGTAAATGAGAATGTCATATAGCATTGTTGGCTGAGATATCCCACAGAGTGGATTCAGTTGCCTGTCTGAAAGGGTGTTTTTCCTCCATCATACTGGCATCAATATTTGTTGGTATGTGGATCTGTGTCAGTCTTGGATTTATAGTGCGTAGGTGAGTGTAATGGAAGCATGTATAGTATAGTGTCATGTTTGTGTTGCTTGGTGGTGGTGGAGGCGGTGGTGATGGTGGCAGTGTTAAGAGTTTAATGCAGGAATTTAGCACAAATATGGGTGTGCAGAACATTCATCCCCCCTGCGGGTCCGGGGATTAGAATAGGCCCGAGGTATTCCTGCCTGTCGTAAGAGGCAACTAAAACGGGCAACTAAAACGAGTCCATCCCCCTCACGGGGGTAGTTAGAGCCTGCGTCCAGAGACGGACGGTTCCACGACCTATAATTGTGGTCTTTTTGGTTTTTCACTTCTCGTTTCTTCCTTCCTTTGGTTGGTTCCTTTCTTTGCTCTTCTCCACCTCACTGTCTTCCTTACTCCTTCCCTTGACTTCTTCTCCTTGCCTCCTCATTGCCTTCTTCTCCTTGCCTTCTTCTCCTTGCCTCCTCATTGCCTTCTTCTCCTTGCCTTCTCATTGCCTTTTTCTCCTTGCCTTCTCATTGCCTTTTTCTCCTTGCCTTCACATTGCCTTCTTCTCCTTGCCTTCTCATGGCCTTCTTCTCCTTGCCTTCTCTGGTCTCTGCCTCGGCGTTTGAGACAGTCTGTCCTCTTTCTCCATCTCTCTCTTCTTTTTCCTCTTCTTTCTTCCTCCCTCCCTGTGCGTGCCTGAAGGCTGACCCACGCGTTCGCACGCGTAGCCGGTGACGGGGTAACGCGTAATTCCCCGCACTGGGTAGACATGTAAGGCACGCACGTACCCCCTGGTAAAGGCCAGGCCCAGGGAGGGGTGATTGCCTGAGCTGATACCTTCTGACCATGCCGATTGGTCCCTCCGTCTGTTTCTCGGGAGGTGTGACCTGAGGTGTAAACATTCACCTAAGGCGGGAGTGCCCTCTGAGAGGGTCCCCACAAGGAAGGAGCGCGCCGTCGGAGACGCTGGCAATCATGGGGGATTCCTCCGCAATGGATTTCACTCCATCTCTCTCGACTTCTGCCCAAAAACGGAAACATGACCAGCCAACAGTGACAAAAGTCCTACCACCTGCCCCACAGTTCCTCGTCGTTTCTCGATCTGAGGACGGAAAGGATTTTTCTTCTGTCAACCCTTTCGTTATTCAGAAGGGCGTAGATGCCATAGCCGGATCTGTCAAATCTTGTACCAGGTTGCGTAACGGTACCTTATTACTAGAAACTGAGAGCGCCTTTCAGGCACAAAAACTGCTTCGGGCTACACTCCTGTACACGTTCCCTGTCCGGGTGGAGGCTCACCGAACTTTGAATTCGTCTCGTGGTGTGGTCTATACTAGATCCCTCGGCGGATTGACTGACGAGGAGATTCAATCTTTCCTCGCTGAGCAGGGCGTGACGGCTGTCCATAGGGTCATGAAAAAGGTCAACAATGACCTTGTACCGACCCGGACACTTTTCTTGACCTTTGATAGTGTTAAGCTGCCATCGCGCATCAAGGCGGGCTACGAGGTTATTTCTGTTTGCCCCTATCTCCCGACACCTACGCACTGCTACCAGTGTCAGCGTTTCAATCACACTCGACAGTCTTGTTCCAATGCGGCTAAATGTCTCACTTGTGGCAGGGATGCCCATGAGGGTGACTGACCACCTCCGTCTCCTCATTGTGTGAACTGTCAGGGTGACCATGCCGCATCCTCCCGCGACTGTCCTGTCTATAAGGAAGAACACTGTATCCAAGAAATTCGGGTCAAAGAAAAAGTGTCCACCTCGGCTGCTCGCAAGCTATTGGCTAGTAGGAAGCCCACGCTGCTCCCAGCGGGGAAATACAGTACTGCCCTCGCCTCTCCTCGTTCTACCAGCGAGGTGGCAACCCAAACATGCGATCTGACCTTCAGCACCACGGTCGTCCATTCGGCCAGTGCTAAGATCGCGCAGTCGACGTCTCCTCTTCCTCCCATCACCCCACAGACACCAGCCCCTTCGTCAGCTTCTGCTAAGACGAAGTAGTTCCTTCAAGAAGGAACTGTCCCGTGCAGACCTGCTATGTCCCTCGACCTCCCAGCCTTCGACCGGTACTTCCACCAAACGACCTTCCAAGAAGGCTCATAGGAAGCACAGTTCTCCTTCTCTGCCACGGCGCATTTCTTCTCCTGCACCACCCAGCAGTTGCCGCCCCAGGCCGTCATCCGTTTCGCCTGGCCGCACCACTGGTAGCCGAACATCTGGCCGTTCACCGGCGGCGGAAGCTTCCCCTCCCGGCCATCTTCCCGAGATGGCCGATGAACCTATAGACCCAATGGACGATGACTGTCCGCCTACTGATAGCGGCGGCAGTGCTCACTCGAAGTCAGGCCCTCAGCGGCCTTCGAGGTGACCCCTTCTTTCATCTTCCTTTTCTTCTTACGATGGCACTTATTCACTGGAATATTAGCAGCATTCGCTCCAACCAAGAGGACTTGAAGTTGCTGCTCCACTTGCACCGTCCGCTCATCGTAGCCCTCCAGGAAACGAAGCTATGCCCATGCGATCAAATTGCCTTGGCACACTACACCTCTGTGCGTTTTGACCTACCCCCTGTGGTAGGTATCCCGGCTCATGGAGGGGTTATGTTGCTGGTCCGGGATGATATTTACTATGATCCCATCCCGTTGCACACCGGCCTGCAGGCAGTTGCCATCCGCATTACTCTCCCCACTTTTACATTTTCCATTTGTTCTGTTTACACTCCATCGTCGTCTGCCGTAACCAGGGCAGACATGATGCAACTTATTGCTCAGCTACCTGCACCATTTTTGTTAACTGGAGACTTCAATGCCCACCATCCCCTTTGGGGCTCTCCAGCATCCTGCCCGAGGGGCTCCCTGTTAGCAGACCTTTTCAACCAGCTCAATCTTGTCTGCCTCAATACTGGCGCCCCTACTTTTCTTTTGGACACATCTCACACCTATTCCCAACTTGCACGCCGGTTTGAGTGGTATGCACTTTCTGATACATATTCGAGCGACCACTTCCCGTGTGTTATCCATCTCCTGCAGCATACCCCCTCTCTGTGCTAATCTAGTTGGACCATCTCCAAAGCAGACTGGGGGCTCTTCTCTTCCAGGGCGACCTTCCAGGATCACACCTTCACAAGCTGCGATCGTCAGGTCGCACACCTCATGGAAGTCATTCTCACTGCTGCTGAATATTCCATCCCTCACCCTACTTCTTCTCCACGTCGCGTACCAGTCCCTTGGTGGACCGCAGCATGTAGAGACGCTTTACGTGCTCGTCCACGTGCTTTACGCACCTTTAAACGCCACCCTACAGTGGCGAATTGTATCAATTATAAACGATTATGTGCACAGTGTCGTCGTATTATTAAAGAAAGCAAGAAAGCCAGCTGGGCTGCTTTCACAAGCACCTTCAACAGTTTTAGACCTACTTCTGTTGTATGGGGTAGCATGCGCTGGCTATCTGGCACTAAGGTCCACTCCCCAGTTTCTGGCTTGAAGGTCGTGAATGATGTCCTTGTGGTCCCTGAGGCTGTCTCCAATGCCTTCGGCCGCTTTTTTGCAGAGGTTTCGAGCTCCGCTCATTACCACCCTGCCTTCCTCCCCTGCAAACAGGCAGAGGAGGCTAGGCCACCTAACTTCCGCTCCTCGAATCGTGAAAGTTATAATGCCCCATTCACCATGCGGGAACTCGAAAACGCACTTATCCGATCACGGTCCTCCGCTCCAGGGCCTGATTCTATTCATATTCAGATGCTGAAGAACCTTTCTCCTGCGGGTAAAGGTTTTCTTCTTCGTACATACAATCGCATCTGGATTGAGGGACATGTTCCCGCATGCTGGTGCGAGTCTATTGTTGTCCCGATTCCTAAGCCGGAGAAGGACAAGCACTTGCCTTCCAGTTATCGACCCATCTCGCTTACCGGCTGTGTCTGTAAAGTGATGGAGCGAATGGTTAACTCTCGATTGGTTTGGCTGCTTGAGTCTCGACGCCTACTTACCAATGTCCAATGTGGATTTCGTAGGCGCCGTTCTGCTGTTGACCATCTGGTCACCTTGTCGACCTTCATTATGAATAACTTCTTGCGGCAGTGCCCGACCGCGGCTGTGTTCTTTGATTTGGAGAAGGCTTACGACACCTGTTGGAGGGCGGGCATTCTCCACACCATGCATACATGGGGCCTTCGCAGTCGCCTCCCTCTTTTTATTCGTTCCTTTTTAATGGATCGACAGTTCAGGGTACGTGTGGGTTCTGTCCTGTCGGACACCTTTCGCCAGGAGAATGGGGTGCTACGGGGCTCAGTTTTGAGCATCGCGCTCTTCACCATAGTGATCAATCAAATAATGGATTGCCTCCCAGCTGATGTATCAGGCTCCCTTTTTGTGGATGATTTTACCATCTATTGCAGCGTGCAGCGTACGTGTTTCCTGGAGCACTGTCTTCAGCATTCTCTTGACCGTCTTTACTCCTGGAGTGTCACCAATGGCTTCCGTTTTTCTGCCGAGAAGACGGTCTGTATTAACTTCTGGCGCTACAAAGAGTTTCTCCCACCGTCCTTACGACTCGGTCCCGTTGCTCTCCCATTCGTGGAGACAACAAAATTTTTAGGTCTTACATTTGACAGGAAACTTAGTTGGTCTCCACATGAGTCATATTTGGCTGCCCGTTGTACCTGTTCTCTAAGTGTCCTCCGTATTCTCAGTGGTATGTCGTGGGGAGCGAATCAAACCGTCCTACTTCGTCTATATCGGTCGATCGTCTGCTCCAAGCTGGATTATGGGAGCTTCGAATACTCCTCTGCACGGCCATCCATCTTACGCTGCCTCAACTCCATACAACATTGGGGTTTACGACTTGCGATCGGCGCATTTTATACTAGTCCCGTCGAGAGTCTTCATGCTGATGCTGGTGAGTTGCCACTCACTTACCGGCGCGATATACTGCTTTGTCGGTATGCCTGTCGGCTACTGGCAATGCCTGACAACCCGTCTTATTGTTCCTTTTTTGATGACTCTCTCGACCGTCAATACGGGTTGTATGTCTCTGCCCTGCTACCCCCTAGAGTTTGCTTTCGTCGCCTCCTTCAACACCTTAATTTTTCACTCCCTGCAACCTTTCGAGTGGGCGAGAACCACACACCACCTTGGAACCAGGCTCAGGTTCGCGTCCACCTTGACCTCTGCTCGTTCCCGAAGGAGGTTACCCCCGGTTCAGTCTACCACTCCCGTTTTGTCGAACTTTGTTCGAAGTTCATTAATATGACCTTCATTTATACAGATGGCTCTAAGACCAATGACAGGGTCGGGTGTTCTTTTATTGTCGGGGCACAAAGTTTCAAATACCGGCTCCATGGCCATTGTTCAGTCTTCACAGCTGAGTTCTTTGCCCTCTACCAGGCTGCCGCCACCGACATTCTGCATATGTCATCTGCTCCAATTCCCTGAGCGCTATCCAGAGCCTCAGTGATCCGTACCCGGTTCACCCTTTCGTGCACCGGATCCAACGCTCTCTTCAGCAGCTGGTGGACATCGGTTCTCCGGTTAGCTTTATGTGGGTTCCTGGCCATGTCGGTATCCCTGGGAACGAAGCTGCAGATGCCGCGGCCAAGGCTGCAGTCCTCCAGCCTCAGACAGCTTCTTGTTGTGTCCCTTCGTCAGATTTTAGCAGGGTCATTTGTCGGCGCATTTTATCGCTGTGGCATGACGATTGGGCTGCACTTACAGACAACAAGTTTCGGGCCTTGAAACCTCTTCCCGTGGCTTGGACGTCCTCCTCACACCCTTCTTGGTGGGAGGAGGTAGTTTTGGCCTGGTTACGAATTGGACACTGCCGGTTCAGCCATCGCCATCTGCTGACGGCTGCGCCGGCACCGTTCTGTCCATGTGGGCAATTGCTGACGGTCCACCACATTGTAACGTCCTGTCCGGATTTTAACACACTGCGTCTTGATCTTGGCCTGCCATGTACTCTAGAAGCCCTTTTAGCGGATGACCCACGAGCAGCTGCTCGCGTTCTTCATTTTATCAATTTGACAACCCTCTCTAAGGACATTTGATTGTGCTGTTTTCCTTTTTTTTAATCTTATGCCTCAGTCTGCCTTTTATTGTGTTTTCCGTTTCGTTGCTGTTTTAAACTTGTGACTCGCGGTGCATTCCTAACATAGTCTGGGCGCTAATGACCGTTGAAGTTGTGCGCCCTAAAACACAAAAAAAAAAAAAAAAGACATTCATGCCACCAACTCTTCTATCCTTGCTGGCCAGACACTAACACGGAAATTTTTTTCCCCCATCAGGATTCAAACAAGCATATAGAGTTGAACTGCAGCCCACAGTTGTGCATTAGCCATCTCACCTATAGAGGAAGTTACACCAGACAATATTCTTACTGCACATTTCTGTGGAATACCTTTTGTACTGTGTGGAAATGCCCCAGAAAATTATTTCATTCAACATCAATTAATGAAAGTATGTGAACTAAGCTAATGTTATAATGCTTTTGTCACCAAAACCTGAAATAATCCAGAGAGCTAAGTTGTTGAAGCCAGGGGTTTGAGAACATCTACAACATGTGATTTTCACTAAAAGTTAAAAGTGTACTCAGGAATTTTGAACAGCCTGTTTTGCAGATTCTCTTGCCTGACATGCTGTATTCTTAATTGAAATGATGTATCTTACCTTGTACAGAATTGAATGAACTGTATCTTTCATAAGTTATGATACACAGTTTCCAAGAATCAGTTAACGAGACCTTATACAGGGTTATTACAAACGATTGAAGCAATTTCACAGCTCTACAATAACTTTATAATTTGAGATATTTTCACAATGCTTTGCACACACATAAAAAAAACTCAGTTTTTTTAGGCATTCACAAATGTTCGATATGTGCCCCTTTAGTGATTCGGCAGATATCAAGCCAATAATCAAGTTCCTCGCACACTCGGCGCAGCATGTCCCCATCAATGAGTTCGAAAGCATCGTTGATGTGAGCTCGCAGTTCTGGCACGTTTCTTGGTACAGGAGTTTTAAACAATGAATCTTTCACATAACCCCATAGAAAGAAATCGTATGGGGTTAAGTTGGGAGAGTGTGGAGGCCATGACATGAATTGTTGATCATTCATCTCCACCATGACCGATCCATCGGTTTTCCAATCTCCTGTTTAAGAAATGCCGAACTTCATGATGGAAGTGCGGTGGAACACCATCCTGTTGAAAGATGAAGTCGGCGCTGTCGATCTCCAGTTGTGGCATGAGGCAATTTTCCGCGGGCTACGCGTGAAACTTGCCCGCATGCGTTCAACCGTTTCTTCGCTCACTGCAGACCGACCCGTTGATTTCCCCTTACAGAGGCATCCAGAAGCTTTAAACTGCACATACCATCGCCGAATGGAGTTAGCAGTTGGTGGATCTTTGTTGAACTTCGTCCTGAAGTGTCGTTGCACTGTTATGACTGACTGATGTGAGTGCATTTCAAGCACGACATTCGCTTTCTCAGCTCCTTCCCAATTTTGTCTCACTGCGCTCTCGAGTGCTCTGACGGCAGAAAACTGAAGTGCGGCTTCAGCCGAACAAAACTTTGAGTTTTTCTACATATCTGTAGTGTGTCGTGTCCATATGTCAATGAATGGAGCTACAGTGAATTTATGAAATCACTTCAATCATTTGTAATAGCCCTGTACATTTCATTTATTGCACCTGCTGTTGCAGCTTGGATTATGCTGCTTGCATCATATTAAAAGAGTACTCTTTCTGCTTTACCAGTAAGTGGAAGATCAGTTATATGGAACAAGAACAGGAGTGGTTCTGTAGTTCAATCCTATCAAACACCAATAATAATCATGATGAAACTTATTCTATCTAACACAATTCTGTGCTTCCTTTCAGTTAAGTGACAATTGAACCACTAATTTATTGTGCTGTAAAAGCTTCTCAATGGATGATGATGATGATGATGATGATGATGATGATGATGATGATCTCATTGTAGTAGTCTTCAATCCAAAGATTGGTTTAATGCAGCTCTCCATGCTACTGTATCCAGCGTGAGCCTCTTCATCTCTGAATAAATACTGCAACCTACATCCTTCTGATTCTGCGTACTGTATTCGTTAGTTGGCATTCCTCTAAGATTTTTAACCCCCCCCCCCCCCCCCCCCCCTCCAGGGGCCCTTCTGTCACACACATATATGCACCACACTTATGCTCTGCCTCTGCAAATGGCTGCATTTCTAAATTGGTGATCAACCGATCTTTGTTTTGGTTTAGTTGTGCCACAAATGTCACTGTTTATTGTCCATATTCCGCTTCCAAAAATGGCTACACTCCAGACAATTACTTTCACGAAAGATTTCCTAACCTTAAATATATTCTACGTCAACAAATTTCTTTTCTTCAGAAATGCTTTTCTTGCCATTGCATGTCTACGTTTTATGTCCTCTCTACTTTGACCTTAATCAGCTATTTTGCTGCCCAAATAGGAAAACTCACCTACTACTTTGAATGAGTCATAACCTAATCTTATTCTCTTAGCATCGCCTGGTTTAATTGAACAACATTTGATTGTCCTTGGTTTTGTAGATGGAGTTGAACATCTTCCTTTCAAGATACTGTCCATTCCATTCATCTGCTCTTCCAAGTGCTTTGCTCTCTCTCCGACTGAATTACAATGTCATTGGCAAACCTCAAAGATTTTATTTATTATCCATGAACTTCCATTCCTACCCCAAATTTTTCTTTCATTGCCTTTACTGCTTGTTCAATGTATAGATTGAACACTGAGGAACAGGCTACAACCATGTCTCACTCCCTTCTCAACCACTGCTTCTGTGTTGTACATCTTTGCTATAGCCCTTAGCTGCCTGTATTTTGCTCACAATACCTTCAGAATTTTCGAGAGACTATTCCTGCCAGTATTGTAAAAAGCTTTCTCTAATCTATGAATGCTATAAACATAGGTTTGTTTTTCATTTACCTATATTCTAAGATATGTTGTAGAGGGAGACAAAGAGATACACTAAGAAGATTCAGAAGGATGTAGGTTGCAGTAGGTACTTAGAGATGAAGCAACTTGCAAAGGTAGTGTAGCATGGAGAGTTGCATCAAACCAGCCTCTGGACTGAAGACAGTGACAACAACACTTAGCATTGTAACATATTAAATTTTCTTCCCATTCAGATCACGTCTAACATGCAGGAAGAACAACTACTTAAATGGCTCTGTGCTTTAATTAAACTAATCTTGTTTCTACAATCTCTGCTGGTGTGATACATAAAGAGCTGAAGAATATCCCCATATTCTTCACTTACTTCTAGACCTGGAAACTTCATAAGAAGGGTGAATGATATCTATCTCAAAGCATACCAATTTAAGTTTTCCAACATTTGTGTGCTTTTGTTCTTCATATACATTCTGTATTGTATGTTAGTACTGGTATGGTGCCACACATAAGCAGTATTCCAACATGGAATGGACAAATTGATTGCACACCCTCCTTTGCAAACTGATTCCATTTCCTAGTATACTCACAATTAAATGACATATGCCACCTGCCTTGGCTATGATTAAGCTTAGTATGCATTCCATTTGATGACCCAACAGACTGGTACACTCAGGTATTTGTGTGAGTTAACTGATTCTAGTTGTCTGCAATGACTGTTGTAGTCATAGTATACCACGTTTTGTTTTGTGCAATGCACAATTTACATTCCTGAACATCCATTACAAATTACCAGTCATTGCTCCACTTTAAAATATTATCAAAATATGTCTGGATATTTGTGCAGCTTTCTTCCTCCTTTCCGACTTAGAAATCAACAATACAGAAACAAATTTTGTTTGATATCCCATACACTCATACCTCTGTTAATAAACATTAATGGCATGGAGTGTCAAATGCCTTTCAGAATTCTAGATATACTGCATCCACAGAATTGCCATTGTTCCTGGCTTTCAGGACATCATGTGAAGAAAGATAAATAGATTTTAGCACAGTCTTTATATGGATGCTGTTTGATGTGGAGGAGGACATTCTCCTTGAGATACATCATCAAGTTTGATTTCAGAATTCTTGAACAGATGGCTATTGGTATACTGGATGTAAGTTATCTATGCCACTTCTGCTACCCTTCTCAAGACAGATTTGATCTGTGCTTTCTTTCAGTAACCGGTCACAAATTTTTATTTTAGGTACTTAAAAGGATTCCACTGGGTCCTGAAGTAATGTTTTGCTTTGATTTATTATACCAGTTTCCATTTCTGTATCATCTGTAAGTCACTGGGTTCTAACATTGGTGTCACTGATGGGGTTCGTGCATGAGAAGAATTTGTTGGTTTTGTGGGAGATTTTTCTGTAAGGTTCAGTTTGGTAGTTTGTGAAGGCAGCATCTCTCTCTTTCTAGCCCTAAGCTTTGTTTTACGTGTTTTTTGCAGCAAACTGTATGTTTAGAAGTTTTTCTACAGTGACTGCATACCATCAAGTGGCTCTCCATTGGGAATGGTTCTATGGTGTGAATACATATCCAGTGTATGGTTGACTCTAGAAGAAAAGCTCAGCCATGGTCTTTCTATGTGTTCCAGCCCAGAGGTGATTCTTTTGAGATCCTCTTGGAGACATGACACAGCAGCCTCTTTATCTAGTTTTTTGGATATGTAGAGCTTCCTGCTAGTTCTTGCAGACCTTAGTACTTTTGGATTTGAGACTCTGTGAATTTGAAGCAGTTGTAGGGACAAAATGATCAGAGCTATGTAATGCCATCTAGTCAAATATATATTTACATTATGAGTGGGGTCTTAGTGGTGTTTCATAGGATGTCATGTCACTCTGGCAAATTACAAAATGATGATTTTATCAAATGGTTTCTGGCTCTTTAAAGTCTCCTGCAGAAATTACAGTGCAATTGGGAAGTTAAGTGTTAGTTAACTTATTTATCTAAAGTTTTTGTTATATATGATGTAGTCCAATGACTGACAGGAAAGTCTGGAATAAAATGACAGTTTTACTTAATGCTTTTGCCCAAAGTCTTCTTCAGAAGAGAAAACACTGGGATCATTTCAGAATTGGAGATTGTGTTGTAAAGCTCATTGCTCAGTTCAGAAAAACTGGTGGCAGACGGAGCGGGAAAGGGGGGAGGAGACAATCCATGTGTCCTAGGTTATGAAGCAGCCACATAAAGTCAAGCATGTTACATTCAGATGTATGTTGTTCCACAGGATGGTACACATAGCTCTTTGTCACAGTTTGGCAGTGGCGATTCATCTTGGTTGCCAGCTAGTTGGTAATCTTACCAATATAAAAATCTCTGCAATGATTGCATCAGATCTGGTATGTAATATGGCTCTTTGCACTTGGGGCTGCCCTGCCCTGCCATGCAATGGATGGAGGTAGGTAGGTAGGTAGGTAGGTAGGTAGGTAGGTAGGTAGGTCAGATTGGGGGGAAATCATAGTGATGGTCTTAGATGTTGCAGAGGTAGGGTGGGCAGTGGAACACCATTTTAGGATGGGTGGGAAGTATATTGGGTAGGAAGTATCTCGTTTCAGAGCATTCATTGATAGGTCTTTGACACTCTATTATTGTGTCCTGAAACGAGGGATGTCCTAACAGAGATTCTTCCCATCCCTCCTAAAGTAGTATTCCATGTCCATACAACCTTCACAACATCCCAGTTCATCCCTTTGATACTTCCAATCCCTCAACTCTCCACATACCTTCTCCATGGGAGACTTAGATGCAAAACATGTTCACTCCACCAAAACAGTGCTTCCAGTCCCAGTCCTGTAACTGGATTATTCCAACCTATCAGAGTGCAGGCTACATGTGAAAACAGCTTTGTAATCAGAATCAGAATTTTGTTGTCTCATAATGCACAAGTTAAATCACTGATTTTATGTACAGGAGACTTGTCAGCTGATAACTATGATAAATTATACATGGGGTACAATATTTTTTTATATAATCACAACAAAATCTGAATATTATTTATTATTGTGGTTTTTATTCTGCACAAATGGTCAGATCATTATAAAATTCATCAGCAGAGTAATAACATTTCTGCACTACGGTGTTATACAATTCTCTTTTTACTGTGTCACTTTGGACCTTTCTAAAATTTGTGTCTTTCAGTTTATTGTATACTTTCATTCCCATGTATTGTGGAGTCTGTGCAAAAAGATTAAGCCTATGTGTAGGCAGAATGAAGCTTTCTTTGTTTCTAGTTTTGTAACTATGCTGGAAATTGACAAAAAGAGTCTAGGGTTATTACTTGTGAAAATAATTATTTCATATAGATATAATGAGGGAACGCTTAGTATCTTATTATCTCTTAATAATGGCCAACGAGATTCTTTTGGCTTTGCACTGCATATGTTTCTGGAAATTTTTTTCTGCAAAGTTAATATTCTTATCATTCCCCCAGAAGACAATATTGTATCTCACTACTGACTCAAAGTAACTATGGTATACTACTTTTTTGTGTCTTTACTAGTGACATTGGCTAAGATTGTCATAGCAAATGCCAGGCTCTTTAGTTTATTTTTTAGATAATCTATGATGAGGCCCATGATATGTTTCTGTCCAATTGCATTCCTGCTTCATTGAGCTCCTGGCTTCTGTGCATAATGTATCATTTATTTGAGACTGTTTTGTCTTAAATTGCATCAGCTGGTTTTTTTTTTTAATATTTAGCTTTAGGCCATTTACATGGAACCAAACATCTACGTTTCTATGACATTTTTAGGAATCTTTTCTGTGTTTTTATATTCTACCAGTACTGATGTCATCAGCAAAGAAAACTGAATGATAATTTATATATGGGTAAGTCATTTACATAAAAAAGAAATAGGATTTGGCCCAAAATTGAGCCTTGTGGTACTCCCTGTGACATGGTTTTGCAGTTTGAGATGTAATATACCACCTTTGCTCCACTAATTGCATGACTTTTTATATTGGAAGGATTATCAATCAGCTGTCAACCAGGATGAATGGCCACTGCCAAACTGGAGCCAACAGCTATGTGGCCCACCATGTGGCAGCAGACTATAACAAGTTTCATTTATATAGCTGTTTCATAACCTGGTCCATCTGGATCATCCTCTCCACCATCAACTTTCCTGAACAGTAGAGGTGGTAGTTATCCTTTCAACACTTTCTCCACACTCAAAATTATTGTGCCCTCTGTCTACTACAACCTGTTGTTCCCACACAATCTACCCAACAGCTTATGCTGCATCTGTCCCACACCACCTCCCTTCTTATGTTCCCTCACCTTCACCCTGTGCTCCTCTCTTCCAATGCACCCACCGGTCTTTCTCCCCCTCTCTGCTCCTCTCCTTATCCATTCACCTTTTCTCCCCAATTCTTCCCCACTTGCTCCCCCACAGCCTCCAGATACTGTGCCTGGCAGCATTGTCCTGCTGCCATCTAGATCCTGCCTGCTCTGTCAGATGATGCTGTTCCCTCACTGCACCTGTACCCTGCTATATCTACCCCTTTTGTTCCCCATTCTGGATTGCTACTTTCAATCAGTGTTCCTGTTGCATTGTTGCTGGAGCAGTCCAAGACAGTGGTTATGTGTGAGTGATGTGGGCTTGCTTGTGTGGATGTGTGTTTTCTTTTCTGAAGAAGACTTTGGCCAAACCAAAAATGTTTAACACTCTTCATTGTGCTTGTCTGCAACACAATGTGTCATATTTATGCTAGATAGAAAATACGATACCAGCATTCTTCATTATCTTATCCTCTGGATAGGCCAGATATACCCCTAAAAGTATCACAGCTGTAATTTTTTGATTTTGTAGATTTCTCTGTATACTTAGTGATGTGAGGTCCTCTGCTTAAAAAAAGAAAACAGATTAAGAGGAAGAAGAAAAATGAGTAGTACAATTAAGAAATGTGGGGGGGGGGGGGGGGGAAGAAGAGTTAGGGAAAGGGAGGGAGGGCTGAAAATAAGAAGGCAAGAACAGTAAAAAAAATGAGATGCAACAGAGATGACGACGACGATGATGATAAAAGGGTTGTTGTTAATGGAAGCTAAGTTGATAAGGCTGTTAGGATGCAAAAATGTGTGTGAGGAAGAGTTCTCATCTCTGAAGTCCATAAAAACCAGTACCTAGCCAGATACCCAAACAGCTCATGTGTTGTCGCAGGCACTGAGGTCTATTGAGTACACAGATCCTCCTACCTGATAAGTTTCCCTGGTCTCTGGAGGTGGGAACTTATCCTCCAACACATGTTCACATACTTATATCTTAAAAGGCTTAACCTCTGTTGACATAATCGAGCCATCATTTGCATTATCATCTTTTGATTGTATTTTACACATTTTTAAAAATTTATTATGGGTCATTATTTTCTTTATTGCTTCCATTTTTTTTCCAACCTCTGTCTCTGTTTTTCTCCTCATTTATGTGTGCACTACTGTCTCTCCATATCCATTATTACTTCTCACTCTGTCATCATCTCTGTAATGAACCAGGCACATTGGTTACTAATGTATTATCTATGATGTACTTTCTCTGACAACGTCCCCCTTCCTTTTCTTACCCTATTTTTGTTTCCTCATTCTCACAAAAGGTTATCCCTATTTGATTAACCCACATTTCCAGGCTTCCCAACCTGTGCAAGTCCCATCACTGAGGAAAGAAGTAACAGTTCTGAAAGCTAGGATAGTAATATGTGTCTATCACCAGTACTAATATTTACACTCCTCAATTTAAGAACTAGTCAGCTATTTCCTCATATTTGTGTAATAGTTTTGCATGCACTTTACTTTCAGTTAGATGTACTACATAGGAAAAGGGAGGTCATGCTGATGGATGTCTAAATTTAGAAGGGTAGTGGGCTGAGACTATGCGCTGAAGAGCAGGTTATCTAACAGGGGCTTGGTCTGAGGGATCCAGATAACCCATAGGTGCCACTAAACTCCTCCAGCAACGGCATGCCAGATGTCCCAGAGGTGGGTAGTTCTTGAGGTCAGTTTCTGAATTTGGCCTATGTGATGGTTATCATCTACATACAGGGTGCAGAAAAATTGTATCATGAAATTTTAACCCTGGTTAGCTGATGCCAGTAGGAATGAAAATTACTAATGTTGTGAAGGGCATTAAAACACAACTTTTAAACTATGGAAACTTGGAATCATATGCTCAAATTGGCTGCAGGATTGCTCTGTTGCCAGATGCTCTAGACAACGCATGACCGGGCACACTTTGCCTGCCAAAGATCATGATGTATCCAAGGCAGCCCACACACTCGGTGGTAGCGTGTCAGCCTTCCACTCTGGGGGCCGGAGGTGAATCCGCCAGGGTCCCCAACATCCATTGTAGTTTCATGATAAGACATACTGGAAACAAACCCATCAGCAGCTGTTAGTTTGCATACAGAAAGCCTTTCACAAATTGTGTCCACCCTGAAAAGGGCCTATTTTGTGGCTAGGTCATTGTTTACTTAAAGCAGGTGCTGGAACTGGTGATCCTCTACGCAACACAAGGTCGATCGTGTTGAACAGTGTTTTGCTGAACTCTTTCAAAAATTACTGGCTTTGCCTTGATATGATTGGTGGCATGATGAATGAGACGCATTAATTCCTCTTTGTTCCTAGGTGGTTCATACTGGGGTGAGTGAACTAGAACCTTGAAGAGTGCCCACTGGTGGTGTCAGGTCTGGAATCCCAGGGGCCATGTCTAATGAGCACCTCTGCCATTTACCTGGCCATAGAAGAGTTCATCTAAATATCCACACACAGCATGACTGTTATGTGCAGGTGACCCACGCTGCAACCACATGCATAGCCAAATGTCCAGCGGAACAACTTCCAGTAAGCCGGGTAGCATTTCGTGCAAAAAGTTAAGGTAATTTGTCCCGGTAAGTTGAGAAGGTAGATGGATTGGCCCAATAAGATGGTCAACCACAATGCCTGCCCAAATGTTGAGCAAAAATTGTTCAAGGTGTCTGTGGATGTACACGTGGTGAGGATTTCCCCTTGCCCAGTAATGAACGTTTTGAATGTTGTAAAGGCCATCCCAATGGAAGATGGATTCATACTGTAAACAACACAATGGCAGGGAAGTTGGTATCTCACGCAGCACATCGCAGAAACCAACGGCAAAACCCTAGCCTGTGTTCGTAGTCTGCTACAGGATTTAGGTCTTCAGCAGGGTGGAAAGTAAATAGATGCTGGCCATCATTCCTCAAAACCTCCCAGACTAACTGATGAGTGACCTCAGTGTTATGTCCAACCACTAGAGTACAGGTCGTAGATGTTTCCTTGAAGAACTTGAGAACAGTCTCTTCAAATGCTGCATCCCGTCATGTTAGAGGTCTTCCAGCAACACCATGATATCCTGCTAACAAGCCTGTTTCACCAAGTCATGGATGAATTGCTGTAAATGTTCGAAGGTGTGGGTGATGTCTTGCTGGGTATCATTCACCATACAAACATTGAGCTTCATGTGCATTATTGTCGATTAGTTCATAAACAAAAACCGTATCTTGCCGTTCTTCAAACAAATACTGTTTCCATGCTTACTGTATGACTAAATCCCAGGTGACGTGTGTGCTCTGAAGTGAAGCTTACATGTGAATGCATCTTACATGAGGTGGAGAGAAACAGCAAGACCTATTTGGCACGTATGCGTATCACATTCGAGCAGTGAAGGACAAGGGACATTTGTATGTGTGAACTGACAATTATAGCGCTGCCCGTCAACTAACAAATGGCAACATGGCAATCCCACGGCTAATTGGAACACATGGCACCAAGTTTCCATAGTTTTAAAATGGTATGTTGTTGACCTGCATGATGTTAGTAATTTTGTTTCCTACTGCCATCAACTATCCTGGGTTAAAATTTCGCAACACAATTTTTCTCCACCCTGCATAAAAGAGCAGTGTTGGGAACATCTCAGTTATTAAATACTATCCTGTTTGATGTTATGTAACTCATCTCCTTCTCCCAATAATATACCCTCAGATACTTAAAATTCTGCGATTTATTGCCACCAAATGAGAATTAGTAGAAGCTGTTGGCTTTAAGTTCCAGCTTATCACTATCAAACTGAACATACTGTAGTTACGTATAGGTAGAGCAGGAGCTGAATATGTTTGGAGATTTATAGCTGTTACCTGAGTTGCCTCACTCTGTTCTTTCCCCTGGATGAAAGACTTACACCAGAGGAGTGCTTGTGGGTCAGTTGGGACACTGGTAACTCTGCGTGTAATACACTAGTCTGCAGTGACCTACAGTATTCAGCAAGTATGTGAGCAGTTCTGAACCTCAATAGAGCCTTCTCAGGATGATTCTCAGTCCAGATAGCATTCTTTCTAAATCTCAACCCCAAGGGTCAACATGACCAGTCTACATGCTGATCGCGAGCTGGCAAAACTTTCAAGTCAGTGACGTCATGTGATGGTCTGCCTGCCTCCCTGCCTGCATGTCAACCTCACGTGTTTTGATGAGGTTGAACTGCAGAGTTAAAGCAGTTGATTGTGAGCAATCCTAATCTTAATCTACAGTACACTTATTGTATTAGTCTTGCTCAAGTATTTGAGGCCCCATTTGATTTTTTTAATGTTTGCCATGCTGTGAGTAGATAAGAGATCTTTCTTTATTTTATCGTTGAAAAAGCTGAAACCACAAAAAGAAAAGGACATAAAACCCCTCTTAGTGCACAGCAGGAACTAGTGGTGAATATTAACAAACAAAGAGTATTGCTAGAGCTGGAAAAACAAAATGTTGTCTAAATGTGTTGTGCCTACTCGCACAAGGTCTGACAAGTCTTTTTAGACATTCAGATAACTTGCAATGTTACTCAGAGAGAGAAATGTGAAGCTAATATCGTAAATAGTTTTTTATGAGCAGTTATGAGTATTAAACAGAATCTTGTGGCTGTCAATATCCTTTTGTAAAATACCTTTCAAACAATTTTGTTTAGAAAAATTGTGCCTACCGGGGTAGTAATTTGAGTGTGATACCATTTGCTTTTGTAGTAAACAGGATTCATGCATGTAAAGGTGTCCAAACCATTGCTCAGTATTTGTTGGTAACTTTTCAGTTCTTAGCATGTCCTCCAAACTGGTATCTACAGAATGTCACTTGCAGTTGTATGTTGTGGGACCTGAGGAATGTGCAGAAGTATTGGTTTCCAAATCCTTGAAATTAAAGGCAAGATATGTCACAGCTCTAAATGATACTTTAACTTAAGTTTGGCCAGAAATAAGCATAGCTTCAAGTGAAGACTGTGCAATAGGTTCCCCCTTAGTATGCCATGTGGGATCAACAGGATCTAAATGTTTCACTTTTGATATGATTAAACATGGCCCCACTTAGATTGCAGCTGTTTTCCTTCTCCTTCTTCTTCTTCTCCTTCTTCTTCTTCTTCTTCTTCTTCTTCTTCTTCTTCTTTTTATTTGATTTGGTGTGATTCATTTACCTGAAATTACTGCTCATTATAAGAGCTTAAGGGTGACAATTGAAGCTTACAGAATGGCATTAATTCTTGGCCTGTTTGCAAGAAGTCTTCTCAAAATGATGGAAGCAGTCTATGTTGAAACACTAACCAAACTCACTGTGTTTGCAGATTGTGTATTTCATAATACACTCTGGACATAGGGGCACACTTCAAAGCATGATTCATCACTGAAGACAATTCTACTCCAGTCAATGAGATTCCAGGTTGAAGGTGTGTCAGGAGATGGTGCAGTCAGCAGTGAAATATCAACCTGACTTTCACTAGTTATATAGCCCAAAAACCAGTAGTGGTCTGATGTGCTGTTTCTATTCATAGCAGGACCCCATTGGTTATCATCCACAGCATCCTTACAGCATGGTGGTAGACAACTATATTCTATGCCCCATTTTGTTGCCATTCATTGCATTCTGGGCTTACATTTGATCAAAATAATATCCACTCATACATGGCAAAACTTTCTACTGCATGTCATCATGCTTGGCAAATGTTACCTTGGCCAGCCATATCAGTGGATCTCTTCTGACTTGAGTATGTTTGGAGCATTATGGGCACAGCACTTGAACTGTCTTGGGCTTTTGATGACCAAACACACCACTTGGCAATTATTTTGCATGGTATCCCTCAGGAGGATATTCAAAATCTTTCAGCCAATAACAAGGTGAAAATTGCTTGCATAAGGGCCAGAGTTGGACCAAAGCATTACTGACTTGCTGAATTTGTGAAGCTCTTTTTCTGGGATAAATCATCCAATTTTTCTAAAATTGTTGTTTATCTGTAGATGCACATCATATCCATGAATATCTGTCCAATTTAGATAATTCCTTTGTGGTGCTTCATTTTATTTGCCTTGGGTGTATATTTCGGAAGCAGCTATTATAGAGGGGCAGTATTCTTTAGGTACTCTTCAGAGATGGAAATATATTTTGTAACCTGACACCTAGTCAAACCTCCCTTCATCATTTAGTACACTTGTGCTGCATGGTGCTGCTCAATTCTGAGGTAAGCCAGCTTGAAACCTGGTGGTGTATGAAATTTTCAGTGCCATTATTTGACCACCATGGAGAGTAGAAGTGGTAGCATAAATATACTGATCATCAGCTTTTCAATCAGTGTCCCAGATTAAATTCCAAACATCTTCTCATTGTGTTAAAATGTGGTGACTGACTACATTGTTGATAGTGATCTGTCAGTCAGATGGGGACTCGAAGCTTGGTGGCCCTATCAGTGCCAATTGAGAGGAGTAGGCTATGAATCAGTATCATGTTTCATCCTCCTCTTCTCTCCTCATTATCAAATCTCTCTCTCTCTCTCTCTCTCTCTCTCTCTCTCTCTCTCTCTCACACACACACACACACACACACACACACACACACACACACACACACACAACTAAGCCATGTTACCTTAGGCTTACTTGGCACATACTTGGCACATAGTAATCAGTTTAATTGGACTATACAATTTCATAGCTTTTTGTGGGATGTGTATAATAGTCCAAATTGTTCTTATCAAACATCCACAGATTTTGTCTTTCACCAGTCAAAACAAAACACAGATGGGAGAGGACATTTAATTTTAAAATAAAGTATATATTCTAGCAAGCATAACAAAACAGGAATCTTTGTTCAAACCAAATAGGAAACAAAATATGGACAAAAGAGCAAAAATAAATCTTATAAAAATCTCATTGTTATAAAGTGGATGGTGCTGAAGGTGATGGTCATGGTGATGGTGATCAGGATTATAATATAAAAAATGGGTTCATTGCTCCCCACTTAGTGTCAATAGTGTTAATGGATTGATCTGAATTCCCCATTTAGCATGTGTGACTAGAGTTTTGTTGTTTCAGGTAAGGAGTAATTTTCAGAGAGTATCTTTGTAAATCAAGTGATTTGACATGAGATGACATTACATTTTTATTTATTCTTTACAGGTTACTCAAGCTTGTACTGCTATTAACAAAAGGTGCATAACTGGTGGATGAGCTGACTAGAAAGTCCTTCTGTGCTTTCTTTGCATGAAGTTCTGGTTGACTTAATTCATGTGTAATCTTCTCTGCAACACCCCTCTTTCTTTTGCTAAATGGATGGATCCCTGTACCTGAAGCATTTGTCACATTTTGTTTCTTTTTTGTCTGTGTGTGCTGCAAAGCAGAACTTCTTTTTACGATCTAGATAAGATCTGAGTGTTGATGATAATTATTGATATGTCTTTATTTATGTTTTCAGGAGTGCCTGATGAGATAAAGAGCAGGTTTTTAAAGGGTGTACCTCGATTTTGGAGAAAGTACTCTACAGAGTGGAGAAAGAATGAAGGTACTTGATTTCATTTGTTCTTTTCTCTGAAGCTAATTTATTTACAGTTCATAATGAACTCCCCTTTGGCAAAACATTTTAGCTTAGTCCCTCATTTCAATCTGCCCAAGGGAAGAGATTTTTGATCAAATTATGCATATACAAAAATTAATGAACTTCTGCATATTGGCATTTCAACACAAATGACAATAGTTGAAAGGAAATGTTGAGCTCTATTATACAGTTCATCACACTAATCATCTCTGTCAGAAAATCTTCAATATAATCCTTGTAGGCCCTTGTGGGACATGTGTTATCAACATGAAAAACTATCTGCCTTCACACACCACAGACTCAAGATGGTAATGAAGATCTGCCTCATTTGCAGAACGTGTGTACACATCTTCCATGTGCAATAATCCACTAATTGCCCAAGGCTTTCAAAGTCCATAGGTTTCTTCCTGGGACAGGACAGTTTCAGGCATGGCGGAGAACACCTTTGTTGCCAGCAGCATTTCAGTTTTTCAGTGGCATTGAATTCATCTTCGGGAAGAAACCTGATCATAAGAATTCTGGTGTGTGTAACAGTGCACTTCTACATCTTACATAAGGAGGTGGAATGTGACACAAGATAGGTAACAAATGTGTGAAAATATGTTGTACACACCTACTGACAATGGACATGGACATGGATTGGTTAAGTTGTACATATATCTTTTTCACATATGATCTATTGTGCTAGATGGACACACTGTAGACATACTCTGCTGTCGAGTGAAGAGACTGTGCTGATGCTGCCCATCTAGACCACAGAGCTTTGACAGAATATTGTCGGTGCTTTTGAGGTTTCCAGGTGTTGGTGTTAGTGCTACTTAAAAGGATTTGTCATGTCCCAAGGAATTTTGGATGCATGTTATGACAGTCTGTCTCCCTCAAAATGGACGTCAAGGGGAGCGTGCCAATCAGACACGTCAAAAGGTGCAACTTCAGTTGTACTTGTGGTAGGTTGTAGCCTCCCTTTATGGAAGTATTGGCTGAAGATTTCTAGATCAGAAGTTGTTGCAAACTTCTGTGTTGCATAGATGTTGACCAGTCATCTGCATAGCCAATGTAATATGGGCTGTGTTGGATAAATATCACATACATTTAAATTAAACAACACAGACATGAGGACTGATCTGTGTGGTATGCCATTATGCAATACTTCTGTTCAGATGCAGTCATTCCTTTTAGTTATAGGAAATGTCCTTCCAACTAATATGTTGCCAATTAGTTTGATTGCTATCAATTATTACAACAATGGACAAAGATCTAAAGCCAGGAAGCAGAGGCAGCCAGATGGCTGCAAACATCCCCTGGCTGAAATGAATTTGTCACAAAACATGAATATCCAGTGAATTTCTATAATTCTGTGAGTTAAAGCACAGAATGTCAGTAGTCAATTTGCTAAGGATGCTAGAAAATCTGAAGAGGAGATTTGAATGCTCAATCTGGATGTAGTTTGGGATAGTGAAACGATATAGGAAGAAAATAATCATTTCTGGGAAGATTAAGTTTTCACAAGCAGAAATGTAGGGTAGAGCTGTGAATGTTCTAATCCCACAACAGAATACTATATAATGATGGACACAACAAACTAAGTCCAAAACACAACTAATTATACCAGTTACACTAGCCAAAGAGATGTGTACAATAACTGTGATGTAGCCAGCCAAAAGAATGCATGGATGAGAGGCTCTGTGTGCTTCCACAAGTGGCAACCTCTGATCATTGTTGAAGTTACAGCTGCATCTGAATTGCGCATTAAAACTGCTTACAAAGATTTTGGGTGTGGATTGAGATGTTTGGATTTTCCCACCTTCATGTTGCAAATGTTTTGACTTTTGAGTGAAATGCCCAGTCGATGTGCTGTTGTTTTCGCATCAATTCTACCAACAGTGAGAGTTGTTTAGTTCTCAGGGTGTTGTAAAATTCCTGGATTTGTCTCGTCGCTGTGCAGCCTATGAAAAGTATTGCGGAAGACTCCCAAATAAATTCCAAAGTACAGTGCAGTTTTAACACCAATATATTTGCAGGACTCTGGTGTCCAAGCCTGGTGAACTGTACTGGTTACATCACATGTACCCAAAGTTGACATCAAACTATACAGAGTGCACAACAATCAACAAAGAAGTGAGCCTACAATACATTTGATCGCAACCCTAGCCAAAAAACGAGTGCCCCAAGGTGCCTGCGTGACCTCTATTCATACTTTTGTTAACAATTACCTACAATGAAAATTACAATTTTATATAAAATCACAATTAAAAGTTAAACCGAATATGAGATACACATTGCTAAAATTTTACAATCTCAGTGCTGAACGAGGTGAACCTATTTTCAACTTAGTTAAGAGTTAATATAACATTTTCTGACTAAATATGTTACCTGTAACAATTACATTTCTAAATTTGTTTATAACAAATCAACTAGTGCCTGAATTTATTGCTAACATATATCGGAGATTCAATTAACATGCTTTATTTATGTGTTCTATTTAATTTGCTGTAGTAATTTTATAATGATAGGTTTACTGGTACATACTGACCATGTGCTACATTTCTTTAGATTAGTTACAGTATTAATTTCACATTTATTTTGTGTTTTTCACATAAGAACAATGTTAATCAGAAAAGCATCATTTTCGAATTATATGTATACTGAAATAGTGGTTAATTTTGTATGTAATTTGGAAACAAGTCACTTTACAATTGGGCAATTAGGACGTGTTTATCTTTAATGCTCTCTGAGGGGTTCTGATAGGTAGCAATGAGATACAGTAATATTTCAGGATCTGTGCAGGTCATTACAGTGGAGAGTTCAGTAGTATGTTTATTCTCATCAGAATTGACAGAAGAAAGAAAGAAAAAAAATAATGGTAATGGGTCAGGCATATCTGCCAATGTTACAATCTGATGATGAAGAGAGAGTGAAAGTATATGACAAAATGTGTATGTAAGGAGGATGGAAATCTAGTGAGTGAGTGAGTGAGTGGAATGCTATAGTAAGGCGAATTAATAAAAGGCAGAGTTGAAGAGTAGGAGCTTGACAATAGGAGTGATGAAGTAAAAAACACAAATTCAATTGTTCTGTAAGTTTTAGTTATTAATTATGAATATGCTGTTCGAAAATTACTAGAGAAGGAAGTATATTGGGAAAGTCATAGAGGCCTGAGAATATTCTAGCTGGATTAAATCATTTTGAGACATTTTGCAAAATCGGATATTGGATTGCAAGGTGTAATCAGGAACAGATACACATTCTTATCACAATTTAGTAATGATGAAAAATAGACTGAAGTTTCAGGGAATTGTCGAGAACTATTAGTGGTGAAGGAAGTGGGGTTTCTTGGAAGGATGATGCATATGTGAAGTTCTCAGAAGCAGTAAATAGTGTGATAATGAATACTGCAAAGGTCAGTTGAAGAGGAATGGAATTATCTGAAAAGGACGATCACATAACTTGTATAGACAAACTTATGTATGCACAAGGTAACTGTAAATTAACATTGTGTTGCAGAAGTTACACTGAAACTGATTCATAAAGTAAGCAAGCAAAAAAATGTGCAGTAAGAGACAGGAATACATAAATATAAGTCACCTAAGTGTAAAATAAACAGGAAACCAGTGAAGCCAAAGTGAAATGACTGCAGGAAAAGTCTGAATAAATCAAAAATGAAATATTCATTGGTAGGACTGTTCAGCATACAAAAAAGGTCAATGCAACCTTTGGTGAAAATAAAAACCAAAGGAAGTAAAGAGTGTTCAAAAGCAATTCCACTGTTAACCTTAGAGGAGTGAGATGATAGGTGGAAAGAGTACATTAAGGCATCAATGTAAGGGTAGGATTTGTCTGAAGACATGATACAAGAAAGGTTAGAAGACATAGCTGATTCAATAAAGATTAAGAGTTAAACAAGTATTGGGAGACTTGCAATCAGATAATGCTAGAGGCACAGTTATCATTTTTGTAAGTCATGACTGAAAAGGGGTGGAGGGGGTGGTGGGGGGGGGGGGGAGTCAGGGTGATTGGGAGGCGGGAGGGAGGGAGGATCATAAATTTAGAAGGAGCACAGAATGGTATAGAAGTCAATAAAGTATTGTGAAAAACTAGAAAACGAGAGGATCAGAATGTTTGTGTTGTGGTTCTACATAGGAATGTTTAAAATTCAGTGGATTGATATGACAAGAAATGAAGAGTTTCACCACAGAAACAGTGACAAGAAGGGACAAAATGATGGAAGTTTCTTGTTGCTCTGTTAACACATAACCTATCATACTTGAGGGAGCTATAGAAGTAAGAACTTCAGGACAAAGCAGAGACTGGAATATTTCCAGAAAGTAATTGCGTGTGTTACACTGTGAGGTGAAGTAGTTGGGATAGGGTTGGAGTTCATGGTGGGCCACATCAAACCAGCCAGATGACTGATAAAAAATCTGTACTCCCTATGAACTCTTCTGGATCATATGCAACGGATTTGATAAGAGAAAACTTGTACTGTAAATCTGTAGATAAAATGCCTAACACTTTGGTCAGTTGTCTAAAATATAATCAAGTGAGTCCACCACATGTTATTTTTGTGGCATCCTATTATGCAGTAATGTCTTGCTCCATGTGTCTAATTCCATGTAGTAATTCACTCAGCATTACTTTATTTAATTAGATTACATTTCATTACATTTGTTTCTCTTTTGTTGTTCGTCTTATAATCTCTTTTAAAGATGCCATCCACTCTTTTTAACTGCTCTTCCAAATGATTTGCCATCTCTCACAGAATTAAAATTAATTCACAAACCTCAATGTTTTCCTTTCAACTTATTTTTTAAACTTCTTGTTCAATGTACAGACCTAATACCATTGTGGATAAGCTCCAGTCCTCTCTCACTCCCTTCCAAAACATTATTCCCATTATGTGCCTTTCAACCCTTATAACTGCAGTGTGGCATCTGCACAAATTCCAAATAACTTCTCTCTTCATGTAAATAACGTCAAACTGAATACCTTTTTTTCCATCTAAATTTCCAGATTGTTATTTTATTGAGAAAACAGTTTTGGTGATAAATTATGTCATCTTCAGGCCCAATTCCCACCTCCGGTCTGATAAGGACCAGTATTCAATGACTGGCATCTGTAGATTTGCAATTCAATGATCACTTCAAACATCATCTGCTGACTGTTAAATTGTACAGATTAGAAAGCTCTGTAAAATATTCTGCAGGCCTCCACTATTGTGGTCAAGCCCTGCAAGATAGGTATCTTAAACTAGACTGACTTCAGTAGCCTTCATGCAGTACTTCTATCATATTCTAAAGCTGCTCAGTCTGGCAAACATTTTACAGTGTATGCTTCTGTGTGTTAAAAGTATTCATCACATCTTTTCCTCATTTCTGTGATTAACCTAGTTTCTAACTAGTCCCATATGGAAAACAGAAGATTTACATGAATGTCACTGTTCATTGTTTTCCAAGGCGTTAAAGTATCTCACTACTTTTACCTACCTTCACTTTGCAATCATCATCATCATCATCATCAGTGTTCTGCCAAACAGCCGGTTTTCATATGGTAGTTCTCCAGGCTTTCCAGTCTTCTGCTATCCTCTTCAGGTCTGCAAAATTTCCTCTTCCCTTTATGTCATCTGTCATCTATCATCTTATATCTCGTTCCTCCTCTCAGTCTGATCCCACAAACCAATCCATCCAAAGCATCTGCTAGCAAGCACTCCCTTCTCAATGAATGTCCCAACCAGTTCTACGAGGGCCGTTCAGAAAGTAACCTCCGGTTGATTTAAAAAAATACACCAAGTTAAATAAAAATATTTTAATATATACATCTTACAACTCCATCTTTGCACTATTTTTCTACATAGTCTCCATAGCCATTGAGGCACTTATCGTATCTCTTCACAAGCTTTGAAATTCCTTCTGCATAAAAATCACCCGCTTGTGCCTGGAGTCAGCCTGTGATCGCATCTTTGAGCTCTTCGTCGTCATCAAACCGCTGTGACCCGAGCCATTTCTTCAAATGCATAAAGAGGTGATAATCACTTGGCGCCAGGTCTGGGCTGTAAGGTGGATGGTTGATAACATCCCACTTGAAGGACTCAAGAAGGGCCGTTGTTCTGCGAGCAGAGTGAGGACGGGCGTTATCGTGCAAAAAAACGATACCGGAAGTCAGCATACCACGGCGTTTGTTCTGTATAGCCCGTCGTAACTTTTTTATTGTTTCACAGTACACGTCTTGATTAATGGTCATACCATGTTCCATGAATTCAACCAACAACACCCCTTTGGCATCCCAAAACACCGTTGCCATCAGTTTTCTGGCAGAAAAATCTTGCGAGGCTTTTCTTGGTTTGGTAGGCGAATTTGAATGTGCCCACATCTTTGATTGTTCTTTTGTCTCAGGGTTCATGTACTTAATCCAGGTTTCATCACCGGTCACAATTCTGTTTAACAATGGTTCTCCTTCGTCCTCATAACGTGACAGAAAGTCTAATGCAGAGGCCATTCTTTGAGTTTTGTGGTGGTCGGTAAGAATTTTGGGCACCCATCGTGCACAGAACTTACGGTAACCCAATCTTGCTGTCACTATCTTGTACAAGAGAGTCTTTGAAATCTGTGGAAAACCAGTGGACAACTCCGTCATTGAGAAACGTCGATTTTCACGAACTTTTGCATCAACTGTCTGAACGAGTTCGTCAGTCACCAATGATGGTCTACCACTCCTCTCTTCATCATGAACGTTTTCTCGTCCACTTTTAAATAAACGTACCCATTCACGGACAACTCCTTCACTCATAACTCTTGGTCCGTACACGGCACAAAGCTGCTGCAGAATATCCTTTGGCTGTAAAAAACCTTATGACAGCACGCACTTCACATTTGGCGGGGTTTTCTATTGCAGCACACATTTCAAACTGCCACAAAAACTAAACTAGCGCAGGTACAACATTCACTCAACCACGGCTTGATGCCGACTGACCTGTTGAGTGCGTGAACGCACAGATGGTGTCGCTACTCCCCCCACAACCCGCACTGTGACCGATCGGAGGTTACTTTCTGAACCGCCCTCATATTTACTTTTTCATAAAACCTGCAGCAGACATTTTCTCTCCCCAACCCTTTCCAATACTCCTTCATTACTGACTCTTTCCATCCAGCCTATTCTCTCCATTCTCCTCAACATCCAGATCTCAAATGCTTCTTACCTTTTTTCATCTTCTCGTCACAGTGTCCATGTTTCTGCCCCATATAGTGCCACACTCTAGACAAAACATTTGCTGAGCCTTATCCTTAGACCTTTATCTAATTTGCCACATTTGCATTCAACAGAAAGAGATGACTCTTATGTGGCAAATTAGACTTTGCAAATGGAGCCATTTTTTATTTATTTATTTTTGTGTCATGCACTTTGTCTGATATCTTGGACTTGCAGTTGGATGTTCTAAATTTTTAGAATCCATGGTATTACTGGGCTGCAGGTTTGATTATAAGCTTACATGGATGTCATACTTATAATCTGAACTGTGATTCCTTATGTGATCCATATGTTAAATAAAGTACATTAATGGCTAGCTCTGGAATCCCAGCTTTATTATGTACTGTATATTTCCTGTATCTCCTAGACCCCTATACCATAATACATCTTATACTATACACAAGAAGAGAATCAAATGAACCACAAAAGAAAATCATTTTATATGGAAGATAGTGAGGAGTGGACTACGCATCAAACAAAGTTATTCAAGATAACAACTTCATGACAAAGTCGGATACTATCTGAAGGAAGGCTCATCCTACCTATTAATGTCTGGACACATCCTATCTTTCGGCTCGCTGTCTGCGATCGCTTAACACCCTCCGTGTCTCCGTGTCCTGAATGGTACCTCCTGGGGAGCGGACCGAGTGGTCCTTCTCCGCCTCTATCGCGCCTTAGTGCGCTCAAAATTGGATTACGGAAGCATAGTCTACTCCTCTGCTCGGCCGTCTATTCTTCGGCGTCTCGACTCTATCCACCACCGTGGATTACGTTTAGTGTCTGGAGCTTTTTACACTAGCCCTGTGGAAAGCCTTTATGCTGAGACTGCTGAACCTCCGCTGTCCAATCGGCGAGCAGTCCTCCTGAGTCGTTATGCTAGCCATCTGTCTTCCGTGCCTGCTAATCCAGCCCATGACCTTTTTTTCGACGCCTCCTTTGATGTAGGGTATGCAGGCCGCTCCTCCTCCCTACTACCCCCGGGAGTCCGCTTCCGTCAATTGCTCGATTCTCTTTCCTGCCACTTTCCGAAAACCTTTTTGACAACTTGGGGTACAGCACCGCCTTGGCTCCGTCCCCGGATCTGCCTGCTCCGTGACCTTTGTCAATTTCCCAAGGATGGTACCCCTACACTTGTTTATCGTCGGGCATTTGCTGCTCTATGTGCACAAATGACAGACGGCACGTTTATTTACACCGACGGCTCGAAAACATCATTAGGTGTAGGGAGTGCCTATATTGTTGGCGACACCCCAAATCGCTTTCGACTTCCCGACCAGTGTTCGGTTTATACTGCGGAGCTTTACGCTGTTCTCCAGGCTGTCCACTACATCCGCCGCCATCAGCGGATACAGTACGTTATCTGCTCAGATTCTCTCAGCTCTCTCCTCAGTCTCCAAGCTCTTTACCCTGTGCACCCTCTGGTCCACCGGATTCAGGACTGTCTGCGCTTGCTCCACCTGGGGGCGTCTCGGTGGCGTTCCTCTGGCTCCCGGGACACGCTGGTATCTGTGGGAATGAGGCGGCCGATATGGCGGCCAAGGCTGCAGTCTCTCTTCCTCGGCCAGCTATTCAGTCGCTTCCCTTCACCGATCTACGGAGCGGTTTATGTCGCCAAGTTGCTCATTTATGGCATGCGCATTGGTCAACACTTCCCCGTAATAAATTGCGGGAAGTGAAAGCCCTTCCTTGCGCTTGGACTTCTTCCTCCCGAACACGTCATCGGGAGGAGGTAATTTTAGCTCGACTCCGGATAGGGCACTGTCTTTTTAGCCATAGACATCTTTTAAGCGGTGATCCTCCTCCACTCTGTCCCC
The DNA here is from genome assembly GCF_023864275.1 of Schistocerca cancellata. NCBI lineage: Eukaryota > Metazoa > Arthropoda > Insecta > Orthoptera > Acrididae > Schistocerca > Schistocerca cancellata. The sequence continues at coordinate 93,489,523 of NC_064635.1, read as the reverse complement.
ACTGCTCTCAGCCATGGACGGTCAGACACCTTTTAATTGAATGCCCCTATTTTAATCTGTTACGCTCCCGTCTACAGCTATCACCTGATCTATCGTCGATTTTAGCAGATGAAACGCGCTCAGCCGACCGCGTTCTCCAGTTTATTAGTGACAGTGAAATGACGTCAGTCATTTGAAGTTTTTTTTTTTTTGGGGACAACCACCCCCTGTCTGTACTGGATTTTTAAGCATTCTTTCTACTTTTAGTTTCTCCAATTTTATGAGTTTGTTTCCAGTGCTGCTGGTTTTCAATTTCGGTTTTTTACTGTCTTAAGTCACGGGCTGGGCACTAATGACCATAGCAGTTTTGCGCCCTAAAACCACAAAAAAAAAAAAAAAAAAATGTCTGGACACAAAAAATAACTTTTCTTTGCTAATCTTTTCAATTCACCAGGAAGACCCAATGCCTGTTTTTGTCCTTCAAATGCATCCGGTAGTTCATATCTCGCAACCGATGTTCAGCTTTCTGTGGATGCACGATGACCACTAAACTTCAAATTAAAATGAGTTTCTGTGGCATGTATTGGGTGATTTGAATGTGCAAAACATCTAAGAACCACAATTGTAAAAAAACTTTCTCTGCAGCATGAGATCTGTCACCTAAATCCCTTCTTGGTTTCCTCCACTTCCACGAGATTTCCACTGTGTAACATCCTTCAAACACCTCCCACCTTCCACTTTACCATATTTGTCTGATGTCTGGCAAATTCTCTTCTCATTCTGTATTATGATTATTGGCTCCCCCTTTGGTATCTTGTTCTATCTTTTTTTCCTGATGACTGTTGGCCGTTTTCTGTATATCAACAACATACTCTTCCTGCAGGGCATGTTTTACACAATTTAAACATCAAATAGTTCATTAGTGAGGCATAGAGGACCACGCAGGATTTTTTCTATTTTTTCTCTTTTGTTTTATTTGATTGTGAGCTGCTGAATCAGGATATATTTGAAGCTGGTGCTTTTGGTCTCTTCTTGAGCAACTAAGGAGAGATGACAGTTTAGGCGTGTCTGTTGTGACTAAAGACTGACAATTGTCTTTGCTTTTTCACAAGCCACCCCCTCGCCCTCACCAATGCATTTTCCTTTTCCTCTCATTCACCTCTCATTGGCCACATACAAGCACACAGTAGAACAGAATGTCCTAGTAATTATTAAGACAAGAACTTTATAAAATTAAAACCATCAACAGTGGCATATTGTGTCACACATGTTCTTTATCTCCAATGTACTTCCAAGATTTTATTATTTAAAATGTGATTACATTTGTGTCACATTTCAGTTACATATTTGATTTTTAACCCATCAGCTGTATTACAGGTGCACTACTTTTATTTTCTAGAATTGTTTGTTATAAATATGAAATATCTCAGATGTTTTATTTTTATCACAAATAAAATCATAACTAAGAAACAGTACACTGTTAAAAATTACCGTTACACAGAATGTGTTTTTCTCTTGTAGCAAATACCAGGAGCATGTTGGACGAGGAAACTTTGGTAGAAGCTGGCATAAAAACAAGCAGAAGTGGTCGTCCGCTGACACGGTGTATGAAACACTGGCTAGGTAGTAACATTATACTCATTTACATCTCTTTGTTGATCATAAAGAACTTGATGATAGATATTCAGAGTTACATTACAGGTTTTACGAACATTATTCCTCAGATTCAAATTTTTGTTGACTTCGGGTGAGTGTTAAATAGCGTGTCTTCTGAAGCTGTAGTAAATGCCCTCCTAGTAAATATTTCACTCTTCAGTGGAATGTGATCCAATATGAAAATTGGTCACAGATTAAAGCTCTGTGGAGGACTCAGACTTGCACTGGGGACCATTGCCTTTCACGTGCTTGTGCTCTGCTGACTGAACTTCCCAAGCAAAAGTTATTTCTGCCAATAAATGTCTTTCAACAATATTTTTGTCTGTTTCTGTTCATATATATCTCTCTCTCTCACATACATCTGTTCTTATACATAATGTTCTTTGTGCAGGTGAGAATACTGCCACATATATCGAGCAGAGGGTGAAGAGGATGAGACGATGAGAGTAGAACATACTATACAGGTATGAAGTAGATTAATTAAATATCCTTAAAATAATGCAAAGTAATTTGGCCACAAGATTTGTTGTTTGAAGCAGAAGTGCTCATTAATCCATCCAACTCTCTAAGCTCTCTTTCTCTGGGTTTACTTTCAGGGTGGTACCTTGATTTTAGTATCTGTTCAGTATCATATACATGCAGGAACTGATTACATTTTACACTAGTAAAGTTTTGTGCATTATCAGAAATGATTGCTTCTTGATTGCCAACATGTGGAGTGTAATTTTTAATAGTCTGTCACGTTGTCACTTCACTAGTGGCACTTTCCAAAATATGTAAAATGACATATTTTGAAGATAGCTCTCATATAGCAACAATGTGTTTAACACCTGCACAGTTCCAGGGAAGGGGCCCACCTAAAGTCAATGGAAAGGGTTTACAGTGGTTTCTTAGCAATGATTAGATGTAGCTCACCTTTGGAGCCATGGTTCAAAGGTTTAACATTTTGACAGACTAGGCATTTCTGGATAATCCATTATACTTTCCATTGGGGGAAAGGAAAATAGCAATAGTCATTGATTTTCCCTGCACATTTAGCCACTCCAGGATCCCCAGTGCTCTATGGGTGCCCAAGGTTAGGTTCTCCCAGGTGCTGTATGGAATTCAGTTGCACCAGCTATCACACTGTGTGAAACGGCAATAATGTAATACATTATTGTGAAGCACACAGTATCTAAATAGTGCCTCAGGTGGATTAAGTGTAAATTGTATTCAGATTTCTCTCAACCTGAGGTCTCTGTCTCGGAGATGATACACATAACTGCAGATATTTAATGCAGATGATAAATGTTATCTTGTGTCATTAAGACTTTATATTTAGCACTTTGTCCCTCAGATCCCAAGTTACATCTTCTATCCCTCCTTTTATGTAAACTATTTCAAAATCGTATTCTTGATCTGAACCAGTCTTGCGTGCATTAATTTGCAATCAAGCTTTCTTAGCTTAAAGGTTGGTGATCACAACATGCTTTGGTGTGATTACCAACAAAACAATGATGGAATTTCCTAAAAGTGCACATAATTGTGAGAACTTCTAATTCAGCAGCTGTGTAGGCTCATTAGCAAAGGGTATTGTACAAACAGTTCATCTATTATAAATACGTATGATTTGGAAGAGAGAATCTCCCAACTTGGTGAATGAAACACCAGTTGTCAAACAAAAATCCTGATACATATCCAGTTGGTACAACAATTGTGAATTAGCTAGTGCATCTATGATGATGCTGAAAGCAGATTGGCACACTTCTGACCAAATTTATGATATCTGTTTGTGTAGTAAGTTTAGTAACGGTTCGGCATTTAATAATCGGTCTGGGATGAAATGACACTAGAAGTTTGCTAGGATACTGGAAAGTAATAAACTGTTTGTATTTTTGTTGTGTCAGTTAGGACACCTTGAGGCATAATAATGTGCCCCAAGAAATTTATTATTTCACAACCGAATTTAATTTTTTTAAATTGCCCGTAACATCATATTGCTCAAATTAATATAAAATTTTCTCTACCATCTTCACATGCTGTTCCCAAGATTGTGTGGCAGTCAACAAATCATCCACATATAAAGTAATTCTTTTTAGGAATTCCAGGCCTAATACATAGTCTAGTACTGCTGTAATCACAGCACCACTCACATTGAGAGTAAATGACATCATTCTAAACTGGTCACTATGACCTGTAAAAATAAAAGCAGGTTACTTTAGAGAAGGTCTAACTAGAAGTATCTGTCAGTATGCCACACTTAAATTAATGGAAATAAAGTATATCATCCCTTGGATGTTGATGAAAATTTTCTGGTCAGGTTCTCACGGGATTATTATTTTATTAATTCCCCTTGTGGGCAATACCAGCCTAATACTTTTCCCAGCCTTAGCTGCAGATAACAAGAGGTTAGAAATTGACTGTTTGACTGTACCTCTTTTGCTACAGCTGTCCATTTCAAACAAGGAATGGGCAGAAAGGTAGACAGTATGGTTCATATGGTACAGATGACACTACCATTTTTGTCAAATACCTCATCTCATTTCCCCGAAATATTAACTAAACCTTTTCTCTGAATTTTAGTTAAACACTGAGATTCTCATAACTTCAATTTGATTTGTAGTTCAGTTTTCAGTTGAGTCAGTATTTTGGAATGCTGGTGTCATGATTTGTTACTTTCTGTCAGTGAACTCTGATTTTATTGCCTGGCAATTTTTTCCATGGCCAAGGTTGGTCTTGATGCGATAAGATTGTGCTTTACATTTATTAACATAATATATCATTTCCCCATGTCAGCATCTGCTATAGCCTTCTTTTCACATAAGAAATGAATATCTATTAGCCAGTCCATGATTAATGCCTTTACTCTGAGCAACATGCCTATCATTGCTACATTCCCTATCACCCACAGGACACAGATCTGCCATTTAATTATCTGAAATTGTGTATTGTGCCTATAGCTATTATGATCCTACAACAAACTGGGCTGGTTAATCATCAGACAAGATTTTCCAAACATGCCTCACGTAATAACACTTGCTGTATCACCCATGCCTATTGTCACCATAGTAGGTATGTCTCCCACCACAGCATGTATAGCAGCCTGCTACACAGTTTACGATAGTCTGATAGTATATGTTGCCACTGCATAGATAAAAAAATCTACTCACCAAGCAATAACAGAAGAACTCACATAGAAAAGAGGTTTTACTTATGCAAATGTTTGGAGATAGTGCGTTCTTCTGGTAGAAGGGTTGAAAGAGAAGGAAGAGCGATGAAGGGAAAGTAACTAAAGAAGTTGAGGAAAAGGGGTAGAGTTCAGAAAATTCACATAGATCCCTGGGTTAGGGGAGACTTAACAGACAGAATGCAGAGGAAAGATTGATTGTTTGGGACTGAACCAGATGAGATTCGAAAACCTGAGAGCTATGAGATGGAAGAAAGTGTCATATGCAAGAAAGAGCTTACTGCTGAAACATCACTCATGAGTCAATAAGAGTAAAAAGCTGAGTGCATTGTATATAACAGAAAGGATGCTGTAGTTAAGGTCAGGTGGGTAGCAAGAATTGAGGACATAATGTTAGTTCCCACCCGCAGAACGCTGAGAAACTGCTGTCTGGGGGAAGAATCAAAATGGCACATGTGGTGAAACATGTACTGAGGTCACAGCTGGTGTTGTAGAGCATGCTATGCAACATAGTATTGTGAGTTGCCGATATACAAACTCTGCCTATGTCCATTCATCCTAACTGACAATTTGGTGCTAGTCATGCTATTGTAAACGGCCAGCATGTACATAACAACTGGTATATGATGATTTGTTTCACAGGTAGCTATCCCTTTGATAGTAAATGTTTTGCCAGTTTCAGGGTTAGTATAGTTGGTGGCTGGAGGGTGCATAGGGCAAGTCTTGCAGCAAGGACAGTCCCAGTGGTAGGAGCTATAGGGTAGCGAGATGGATGCAGAATGAGCATAGGGTCTGACAAGGATAATACAGAGATTTGAAGGGCGACAACAAGCTATTCTATGTCCAGGTGGCAAAATCTCAGATAGAACGTATCTCATTTCAGGGAATGATTTTATGAAGTCATATGGCCTTGCCAAAGTAGCTGATTAATAAATCCAAGATGAGGATAATACTGAGTGAAAAGTGGTTTGCTCCAAAGCTGCTTTTTTTTCTTTTTTTTTGAGGGATCAGCAGCACCAGGATTGTATGTGATGGCCTGGGAAATCTGCTTTTTAACTAGACTTGTGGGGTAATTACATCCAGTGGTGGTGGTGGTATAATGCTGTAAAGTGTCGGCATTCAAGGCAAACATATTTATCAGATGCAAAGGCTGTATGGAAGGGAACATTTGACATGGAAAGGATGGCAACTGTCAAAAAGAAAGTACTGTTGTTAGTAGTTTAGTGTGGACAGAAGTGTGTATCTGGTCTTTGGTGATGATGAGATCAACATCAAGGAAAGTGGCACAGGATTTGGAATAGGAACATGTGAAATTTAATTGGGAATGGTACTTACAGATTCCAGGAATTTTAACAGCTCAACCTCACTATGGGCCCATATGGCAAATATGTCATCAAAGTATATCAACTAACCAGGGGTTAGAGGCTTAATGATTGCAGGAAAGCCCCATCCATTCAATCCATGAAAGGTTGTCATAGATAGGAGCTATCCTGGTAAGTGTAAAGTTGATTAAGGTGAGCAGGAAACATGTCATATGTTTGAAATCAGGTGGGCTCTGACTAAGAAAATATTCAGGAGCAGACGGATCATGCACATAGTGATGTTGTTATAGAGGAAGATGGCATTAGTGGTGACAAGTAAGGTGTGTGTTGGGAGTGAAATTGGCACAGATATCAGATGATCTAGGAATTGTTGATGTCTCCAATGTAGGATGGAAGCCTTTGTACTATGGGTTGCAGCTACTGATAAACTAATTCACATATATGTTCAGTGGGTGCTTTGAAGCCAGAAGGTATGGGATGGCCAGGATGATTGGCTTTATGGATCTAAGGAAGAAGGTAAAATGTGAGGGTGCATGGTTTGGTTGGGCTAATAAAATCTATGGATTGACATATTAGTCCCTATGAGGGGCCTGAGGTTTTAACAAGAAACTGCATGTTATTTTGAATCACAGGGATAGGATCTTAGATGGCGGATGCTGTATGTAGAGTTACCAGACATCTGGCATAGACCTTCAGTAACATACTCCTGTCAGTCAAGTACCACAGTGTTAGATCCTTTGCTGTTGAGAAGATAGTGATGAAGTTATCAGCTTTTAGACAACACAGAGCATGGAGTTCTGCAGAGTAAAGGTTAAGGTCTTGTAGGCACCTTAAAAAGGGTTGTGGAGCAATTCTGGATGTGAGGAATTTGTGTAAGGCTGGTGAGGGATGATTTTGAGTTAGTGGTTGTGGATCAATTTGGGACTGTGGCCTGAACTGTTCAAGGCAGCGTTCAATGCTATATTTGCTATTGGAACTGATTTAGGATTGGGTTGCAAAGAGATATTTCCAATTGACATTACATGTGAGGGAAAGCAGGTCCTTCACCAAAGCAGTATGATTAAATGCAGGTCACACACATTAATAATAAATGTAATTCAGGAGGGAAGGGTGCTTTAGATGAGAGACTGAGAATACTGTACTGTTGTGACTGGTTGTCATGATTGAGTTATTGTAGGCCTAAGAGGCAATGGTGAAGTCTCTGAGATTTTAAGGTGGTTAGCCAAGCTCAGTTTGTTGGAGAGGAGTCGTGGTTGCTGGTGTCATTGTTTATCAAGCTGCAGAGGGACAGGAGGAGAAACACCACTGTTGTGGTTTAGGAATAGGAGGGATAGCAATTGGAGGTGAAGACTGGCATGTTGTTGCAGTTTGAAGTTGGCTTGGCAGATAATACCATGGAAGCAAACATGAATGGCAGATAACTGCAGGATTTTGTAGAAGGAAAGAAGTCTGATGGAGTGGAAATTGGCAGATGAGGCACACAGGTCACAGACAAGCCAGGTAAGCGCAATAAATTGCTGTATTTTAAGAGGCTGGTGTGGAGCAGGATTACATTCAGAATCAGAGACTTTCAATGTTAGGCCTTTGGGAGTAACATGAAGGGACGTGCAGGTTTGAAGAAACAGAATGTAGGACCTTAATTTCGATAGTGCATTTTGAAAAGAAGTGATGCAATATTTGAGGGGATTCACCATGGCAAGAGAGGATGTAGGGAGTGTTATAAATAATGAGTGGCAAAGAAAGAGAAGCAGAGGGTGGAAAAAGATTGAAAAACGGAAGAAAAAGGAAAAAAATTGTAAAAATTGGAAAATTCATACAAACATTGCAAGAACAAATACAAGAGGTAATGAGTGGACGAGAATTTCTCACAAGAAAAGTGGTGTATATGATGTAAAAAAGAATGGCTCCTTTCTATGCCAATCCCTTCATATATTGTTTGGAGGGAGATTTCCTGGAATCCACAAGTCTTCAGCCCTTGGTTTAGTTTATATATATATATATATATGAACCATGGACCTTGCCGTTGGTGGGGAGGCTTGCGTGCCTCAGCGATACAGATGGCCGTACCGTAGGTGCAACCACAACGGAGGGGTATCTGTTGAGAGGCCAGACAAACATGTGGTTCCTGAAGAGGGGCAGCAGCCTTTTCAGTAGTTGCAGGGGCAACAGTCTGGATGATTGACTGATCTGGCCTTGTAACATTAACCAAAACGGCCTTGCTGTGCTGGTACTGCGAACGGCTGAAAGCAAGGGGAAACTACAGCCGTAATTTTTCCCGAGGACATGCAGCTCTACTGTATGATTAAATGATGATGGCGTCCTCTTGGGTAAAATATTCCGGAGGTAAAATAGTCCCCCATTCGGATCTCCGGGCGGGGACTACTCAAGAGGACGTCCTTATCAGGAGAAAGAAAACTGGCGTTCTACGGATCGGAGCGTGGAATGTCAGATCACTTAATCGGGCAGGTAGGTTAGAAAATTTAAAAAGGGAGATGGATAGGTTAAAGTTATAGTGGGAATTAGTGAAGTTCGGTGGCAGGAGGAACAAGACTTTTGGTCAGGTGATTACAGGGTTATAAATACAAAATCAAATAGGGGTAATGCAGGAGTAGGTTTAATAATGAATAAAAAAATAGGAGTGCGGGTTAGCTACTACAAACAGCATAGTGAACGCATTCTTGTGGCCAAGATAGACACAAAGCCCATGCCTACTACAGTAGTACAAGTTTATATGCCAACTAGCTCTGCAGATGATGAAGAAATAGATGAAATGTATGACGAGATAAAAGAAATTATTCAGGTAGTGAAGGGAGACGAAAATTTAATAGTGATGGGTGACTGGAATTCGTCAGTAGGAAAAGGGAGAGAAGGAAACATAGTAGGTGAATATGGATTGGGGGGAAGGAATGAAAGAGGAAGCCGCCTTGTAGAATTTTGCACAGAGCATAACTTAATCATAGCTAACACTTGGTTCAAGAATCATGAAAGGAGGCTGTATACATGGAAGAAGCCTGGAGATACTGACAGGTTTCAGATAGATTATATAATGGTAAGACAGAGATTTAGGAACCAAGTATTAAATTGTAAGACATTTCCTGGGGCAGATGTAGATTCTGACCACAATCTATTGGTTATGAACTGCAGATTGAAACTGAAGAAACTGCAAAAAGGTGGGAATTTAAGGAGATGGGACCTGGATAAACTGAAAGAACCAGAGGTTGTAGAGAGTTTCAGGGAGAGCATTAGGGAACAATTGACAGGAATGGGGGAAAGAAATACAGTAGAAGAAGAATGGGTAGCTCTGAGGGATGTAGTGGTGAAGGCAGCAGACGATCAAGTAGGTAAAAAGACGCGGGCTAATAGAAATCCTTGGGTAACAGAAGAAATATTGAATTTAATTGATGAAAGGAGAAAATATAAAAATGCAGTAAATGAAGCAGGCAAAAAGGAATATAAACGTCTCAAAAATGAAATCGACAGGAAGTGCAAAATGGCTAAGCAGGGATGGCTAGAGGACAAATGTAAGGATGTAGAGGCTTGTCTCACTAGGGGTAAGATAGATACTGCCTACAGGAAAATTAAAGAGACCTTTGGAGAGAAGAGAACCACTTGTATGAATATCAAGAGCTCAGATGGCAACCCAGTTCTAAGCAAAGAAGGGAAAGCAGAAAGGTGGAAGGAGTATATAGAGGGTTTATACAAGGGCGATGTACTTGAGGACAATATTATGGAAATGGAAGAGGATGTAGATGAAGATGAAATGGGAGATAAGATACTGCGTGAAGAGTTTGACAGAGCACTAAAAGACCTGAGTCAAAACAAGGCCCCGGGAGTAGACAACATTCCATTAGAACTACTGATGGCCTCAGGAGAGCCAGTCATGACAAAACTCTACCATCTGGTGAGCAAGATGTATGAGACAGGCGAAATACCCTCAGACTTTCAGAAGAATATAATAATTCCAATCCCAAAGAAAGCAGGTGTTGACAGATGTGAAAGTTACCGAACTATCAGTTTAATAAGTCACAGCTGCAAAATACTAACGCGAATTCTTTACAGACGAATGGAAAAACTGGTAGAAGCCGACCTTGGGGAGGATCAGTTTGGATTCCGTAGAAATGTTGGAACACGTGAGGCAATACTGACCTTACGACTTATCTTGGAAGAAAGATTAAGAAAAGGCAAACCTACGTTTCTAGCATTTGTAGACTTAGAGAAAGCTTTTGACAATGTTGACTGGAATACTCTCTTTCAAATTCTGAAGGTGTCAGGGGTAAAATACAGGGAGCGAAAGGCTATTTACAATTTGTATACAAACCAGATAGCAGTTGTAAGAGTAGGAGGACATGAAAGGGAAGCAGCAGTTGGGAAGGGAGTGAGACAGGGTTGTAGTCTCTCCCCGATGTTATTCAATCTGTATATTAACAAAGCAGTGAAGGAAACAAAAGAAAAATTCGGAGTAGGTATTAAAATTCATGGAGAAGAAGTAAAAACTTTGAGGTTCGCCGATGACATTGTAATTCTGTCAGAGAAAGCAAAGGACTTGGAAGAGCAGTTGAACGGAATGGACAGTGTCTTGAAAGGAGGATATAAGATGAACATCAACAAAAGCAAAACGAAGATAATGGAATGTAGTCAAATTAAGTCGGGTGATGCTGAGGGAATTAGATTAGGAAATGAGACACTTAAAGTAGTAAAGGAGTTTTGCTATTTAGGGAGTAAAATAACCGATGATGGTCGAAGTAGAGAGGATATAAAATGTAGACTGGCAATGGCAAGGAAAGCGTTTCTCAAGAAGAGAAATTTGTTAACATCGAATATAGATTTAGGTGTCAGGAAGTCGTTTCTGAAAGTATTTGTATGGAGTGTAGCCATGTATGGAAGTGAGACATGGACGATAACTAGTTTGGACAAGAAGAGAATAGAAGCTTTCGAAATGTGGTGCTACAGAAGAATGATGAAGATAAGGTGGGTAGATCACGTAACTAATGAGGAGGTATTGAATAGGATTGGGGAGAAGAGAAGTTTGTGGCACAACTTGACTAGAAGAAGGGATCGGTTGGTAGGACATGTTCTGAGACATCGAGGGATCACAAATTTAGCATTGGAGGGCAGCGTGGAGGGTAAAAATCGTAGAGGGAGACCAAGAGATCAATACACTAAGCAGGTTCAGAAGGATGTAGGTTGCAGTAGGTACTGGGAGATGAAGAAGCTTGCACAGGATAGTGGCATGGAGAGCTGCATCAGACCAGTCTCAGGACTGAAGACCACAACAACAACAACACATTGATGACATGTTTTATAATGGAATCGTGGTGAGGCTGAACTGTTAAACCTCCTGGAATCTCTAAATACTGTCTCCCACTTAAATTTCAAATGGTCCTATTCTCAGTACCATGCTACTTTACTTGATATTGATTTCATCCTCAACAAAGGCCGGCTACACACTTCCATCCTCATTGAATGTACAAACAAATAATGGACATTACACTTTGACAGTTGCTATCCTTCCCATGTCAAATGTTCCTTCCCATACAGCCTAGGAATTCAAGGTAAATGTATTTGTTCAGATGCAGACTCTTTACAGCAGTACTCCACCATGCTCACCTCAGCCTTGACTGGACATAAGTATTCCATCAGCCTGGTTCAAATGCAGATTTCCAAGGCTATCACATCCAATCCTAGTACTACTGATCCTTCTTAAAAATAGCTGCAGGGCACATAACTTGTCACACAGTATTATCCTGGCCTTTGACAAGACCATGACTCCCTAAAATCTCGCCCTGGAATGAGATCCATTATATCTGCCATTTTTCCCACTGCACCTAGAATAGTCTCTTGTTGCCCTCCCAAGCTCTGAAATATCCTTGTGGGATGCTATGGTTGTTCTGCACCCGTCTCTGTTCCCTATGGCTCCTACCTCTGTGTCAATCCCTGCTGCAAGACTTCCACTATGCACCCTCCTATCACTACCTATACCAGCCCTGTAACTGGCAAAACATATAATTACAAAGGGAAACACATGAGAAACAAATGTCGTATACTGGTTGCTGTATACACACTGTTTGGATTTCTACATTGTCAAGAATACCATCAAGTGGTCAGTTAGGATGAGTGGGCATAGGCAGAGGGTGTATACTGGCAACACAAAATATCCTGTCACAGAGCATGCTCTGCAACATGACATTCGTGATCTTGGTGTCTGCTTCACTACATATGCCATCTGGGTTCATCCCAGACACCAGTTTCTCAGGACTCGACAGCTCTCAGGTTTTCATATCTCATCCAGTGCAGTCCCTAACAATCAGTCTTTGCCTCTCATCCCATCCACTAATTCTCCCCTGACTCTGGGTTCTTATTGAATTTTCTTAACTGTAACCCTTTTCCTAAATCTCTCCAGTTCCTTTCCCTTCTCCTCTTCTCCTTTCCCTTTTAACCCATCTGCTAGGCGGAGCCCCTGGCACAAAAACCTTGCATAAGTAAAAGCTTTCTTTACATGTGCATTCTCCTGCTGGTGCTTGGTGAGTAGATTATTTATCTATCTGATTACAGTATCTCATGGAAAAACTGCTTATTTTCCTTGCAGTTTATGTTGCCAGCAGAGTCAAGTGCAGTTTTTGGAATATGGTACATACGGTTGGTTAATGTCTGTCGTAACATTGCTGCTCAGATGATCATTATCGACATTACTATTATTCACCTAACTAGGGTCTGCAGGGTAGTTAAATGGCTGGTATTGCCACTGTGGAGCACAATTCCTGTTTTCATATGCAAGATCAAATCTGTAATTAAGCTGCTTCTGTTTCTGCGATTGATGTGGTTTTGGTTATCTTAAAATTCTTGTTGCGGATCCTACATTACCATTCTGCTGATTTCCGTAATTTTCCATATTCTTTATGTTTCTATTATTATTCTTTCTTTTCTCAGACATTATGTCTGGTCGAAAATGGAAAGTGACGGGGACCTTGATCAAGCGTGACTTGCTTTTAACTGTATGGTATATGTCACATTGCATTTAGGAACTTTCGGGTAATTGGACATGTATCAATAATTATGGATTTCTGTAGTTGTATATATAAGTTTGGATGTAGCTGTATTGCATTGATGTACTGGTGGATATTGTGTAGTATGACTCCTGTAGTTGATAGTATAATTGGTATGATGTCAACTTTATCCTGATGCCACATGTCCTTGACTTCCTCAGCCAGTTGTATTTTTCAATTTTTTCTCCTGTTTTCTTCTGTATATTTGTTGTGTTGGGTATGGATATTTCAATTAGTTGTGTTAATTTCTTCTTTTTATTGGTGAGTATGATGTCAGGTTTGTTATGTGGTGTTGTTTTATCTGTTATAATCGTTCTGTTCCAGTATAATTTGTATTCATCATTCTCCAGTATATTTTGTGGTGTGTACTTGTATGTGGGAAAGTGTTGTTTTATTAGTTTATGTTGTATGGCAAGTTATTGATGTATTATTTTTGCTACATTGTCATGTCTTCTGGGGTATTCTGTATTTGCTAGTATTGTACATCCGCTTGTGATGCGATCTACTGTTTCTATTTGTTGTTTGCAAAGTCTGCATTTATCTTTTATGGTATTGGGATCTTTAATAATATGCTTGCTGTAATATCTGGTGTTTATTGTGTATTGCAATCATGAATCCTTCCGTCTCACTGTATATATTGCCTTTTCTTAGCCATATGTTGGATGCGTCTTGATCTATGTGTCTGTGTTAGATGATACGGGTGCTTGCCATGTAGTGTTTTCTTTTTCCAATTTACTTTCTTTGTATCTGTTGATGTTATGTGATCTAAAGGGTTGTAGAAGTGGTTATGAAATTGCAATGGTGTAGCTGATGTATTTATATGAGTGATTGCTTTGTGTATTTTGCTAGTTTCTGCTTGTTCTAGAAAGAATTTTCTTAAATTGTCTACCTGTCCATAATGTAGGTTTTTTATATCTATAAATACCCTTCCACCTTCCTTTCTGCTTAATGTGAATCTTTCTGTTGCTGAATGTATGTGATGTATTCCATATTTGTGGCATTGTGATCGTGTAAGTGTATTGAATGCTTCTAGGTCTGTGTCACTCCATTTCACTACTCCAAATGAGTAGGTCAATACTGGTATAGCATAAGTATTTATAGCTTTTGTCTTGTTTCTTGCTGTCAATTCTGTTTTCAGTATTTTTGTTAGTCTTTGTATATATTTTTCTTTTAGTTCTTCTTTAATATTTGTATTATCTATTCCTATTTTTTGTCTGTATCCTAGGTATTTATAGGCATCTGTTTTTTCCATCACTTCTATGCAGTCGCTGTGGTTATCCAATATGTAATCTTCTTGTTTAGTGTGTTTTCCCTTGACTGTGCTATTTTTCTTACATTTGTCTGTTCCAAAAGCCATATTTATATCATTGCTGAATACTTCTGTTATCTATAGTAATTGGTTGAGTTGTTGATTTGTTGCTGCCAGTAGTTTTAGATCATCCATGTATAGCAAATGTGTGATTTTGTGTGGGTATGTTCCAGTAATATTGTATCCATAATTTGTATTATTTAGCATGTTGGATAGTGGGTTCAGAGCAAGACAGAACCAGAAAGGGCTTAATGAGTCTCCTTGGTATATTCCACGCTTAATCTGTATTGGCTGTGATGTGATGTTATCTGAATTTGTTTGGATATTAAGTGTGGTTTTCCAGTTTTTCATTACTATGTTTAGAAACTGTATCAATTTAGGATCTACTTTGTATATTTCCAATATCTGTAGTAACCATGAGTGGGGTACACTATCAAAGGCTTTTTGGTAATCAATGTATGCGTAGTGTAGGGACCTTTGTTTAGTTTTAGCTTGATATGTCACCTCTGTATCTATTATCAGTTGCTCTTTACATCTTCGTGCTCCTTTGCAGCAGCCTTTTTGTTCTTCATTTATAATTTTGTTCTGTGTTGTATGTGTCATTAATTTCTGTGTAATGACTGAAGTTAATATTTTGTAGATTGTTGGTAGGCATGTTATGGGGCAATATTTAGCTGGGTTTGCTGTGTCTGCTTGATCTTTAGGTTTCAGGTAAGTTATTCCATGTGCAAGTGTATCAGGGAATGTGTATGGGTCTGCAATGTAACTGTTAAATAATTTAGTGAGATGTGAATGTGTTGAGGTGAACTTCTTTAGCCAGTAATTTGCTATTTTATCATTTCCAGGGGCTTTCCAATTGTGTGTAGAATTAATTGCTCCGGTGACTTCATGTTGCAAAATTATCACTTCAGGTATTTGTGGTATCATCTTGTATGAGTCTGTTTCTGCTTGTATCCACTGTGCATGCCTGTTATGTTGTACCGTGTTTGACCATATGTTGCTCCAGAAGTGTTCCATGTTTGTTATGTTTGGTGGATTGTCTATTTTAATGTGTGTGTTATCTATTGTTTGGTAAAATCTCTTTTGGTTTGTGCTGAATGTTTGGTTTTGTTTCCTTCTATTTTCACTTTTTTTGTATCTTCTAAGTCGTTTGGCCAATGCTTGTAATTTCTGCTTCTTTTCATCTAATTGCTCTATTGCTTCTTGTTGTGAGATTTTACCTAACCTTTTTCGTTTTTTGTCTGATATTTCATTTCTTATAAATTGTGTTAGCTGTCCAATGTCTTTTCTCAGTTTTTCTATTCTGATCTGTAGCCTGTGTTGCCATGCTGGTTTTGTGGGCTTCTTCTATGTGTTGGTTTGTTCTGATCTCTGCCTAGTGTGTATACTTAGTGTAGTGTGTGCTCCTATATAAACCAGTAGTTGTAACTCTTCCATAGTTGTATTTTCATTTATTTTGTTGTGTATGATTGTGTTGATAGTTGTTATTGTTGTTTCGACTTGTGGGTTATTTGGCGGTCTATGCAAGAATGGTCTAATGTCTGTATTTGTGTCTTTGTATTCTATATATGTCAGCTGAAATTTCTCTTCTATATCTAACACGTGTGTCTCTTCGTGTTCTATTTGTGCTTGTTCTGGTGGCTGTCTTAAGATTTCGTTTTCCTCTGATTGTTTAATTGATGCGTGTTGTTCTTTGTTTGTTTGCTCTGGGATGTGTGAATCCATTACTGTATTTTCTTCTTCTTCTGATTGCACATTATTTTGTTCCAGTATTTGTTGTACTTGTTGTTTGATGTTTTCTAATTCTCACTGGGGTATCCTGTTATTTTTTATTATTACACGGATCTGATCAGCTAGTCATTGTTCTGTTAAAAATTTTAATTCTGGGTATCTGGTAATAAATGTTGTGTATACTTGTCATCTGTATCCAGTTGTGTTGGTTCCTAGGTTTGTTGCTTGGTAATAACAGTACATGAGGTGTCGATTAACTTCATCTGACCATCTCATCCTCTGTCTTTGTTTTCCTTCTAGGGTGGTTGCAGGAAGTATATCCTGCAAAACACCTCTATTTGGATTTAAATAATTTTCCAGTTGGCTAGCAGTGTCGTTACCATTGTGGGTGGGCATAGGGTTCAAGCGTCGTCCCCGACCATGACGGCACTTGTCCGAGGCTTCTTTAGTTCTGTCCTGAACCAAGTAATCACACTAAAAGGGGGGTTAGCCCTATCAGTGGTTTGTTCTTTTCGTCGCCTTTTACGACTGGCAGAACATACCGGAGGCCTATTCTTTTCCTGGGCCTCCACGGGATTTATTATTATTATTATTATTATTATTATTATTATTCAAATTGAGCACATTATTCTTTCAATTTGATAATAAGCCTTTGTGTCTTAATTAATCATATCAGTGCAATCGAATATCCATATAGATTATTCAACAATGGGTTTGGTTAGTGTAATTAGCTTTTACCTTATATGAAAAGGCAGTCCAGCATTTAAATCCTCTCATTGTGAAATCAGATTGTCCCTATATCATATTATACTCAAGTATTATTCAAAATATTTTCTTAAATTTTCATATGTGCTTTGAAGGGGTCAGGGTTAAAAACGTCCCTGCATTATCTTCCCTACATGGCTAGTGACCAGTATTTAGAAATAAAAGCACATTCTGCATCATCCCATCTTGAGTAATATTCAGAAACATCCATTACCTTGTATGATCTTGTCACGAATACTATTTCTTGTGCATTCAGCCACAGATGTGGCTGAGCTCTTTGGAATGCATTTTGTCCATTCACATGATACTAGAAACAAAGAAAATTTTATGCCCCCCACCCAGTGCCTCTGATTGTTCGCCAGGTATCTCAATACATGGGAATGAAAATTTGTAATAAATTAAAAGAAACAAGTTGATGCAGATGAATTTAGGTTCACATAAAAGAAAGCTGTACGAGGTACTGACACTAAAGTGTTATTACTCAGTGGATGAATTCATGTCGGACAAACTAGAAACTTGAGCTGGGTACAATGTGTCGCACTTTCCAAGAAATATCCTTTTCGTGTTATTATTTATTACAGTGCCATTATTTATTAATTTAAAAATCATTGTAACAGTTTTATAAATTTTTGATGTGTTTCCTGCATGCAAACCAAATGGATTGCAAATGTAAGTCATGAGATGAAGAAAATACATGCGCATAACTTACATGCAGCCTATATCTGTATAGTTTCTTTTTGCTTGGATTGACATCTGTAACTACCATAGAGAGATTTTCATCACAGTAATGACCTGACAGATGGAGAAATATTGTGACATCCCTTCTTTCCACTTTAAAGGCAAGATAAAAAGAAAAAATCACACAGTTGACCAGTGAAACATTAGTTAAAAATGTGAAAGTTTGATAAATAGTTGTGTACATGTAATTCGGATTATGTAGTGTATGATTATTTAAACAGTAATAACACTAGTTTTTCACCTCAGCAGTGATACCAGTTGGCATTTGATCATCATAGCCATGGCTTTCCACTCGCTTCAGTTGGTGATAGTATACGAAACTTCAGTCTTTTTGTATAGAATTTCATCTGGATGAATTGGCCATCTCCAATAGATTTTTAATTATTCCAAGTCATTCAGCATCTATCCTTCACTTATTACTCTCATACTTTTGCCAGCGAACAGGATGGTGTTGAAGACAACCATCGAAATAGCCCCTCTTGGGAAACATTTGTGTCATTTGTTTCCAGAATGTTACTGTTGTCTGAGAGCACTTGTGAAGGAAAATATTTTGTGTCTGGCATTTTCAAAGCAATTCCATGCTCTTGTCAGAATCATTAAGAGAAAATGTGTCACTGGTATTATTTCTCTCATTCCCTGTTGTCTCCAGTAAAATTTCTGTACTTACAGAAAGTTTTGGAACTTCAAAGGAGGATTGTGTTCCATTCTGTTTCCCTTTCTCTCCAGATGATTTTTCCATTGTATGCTTGTCATTGTTGACATCCTGAATGTTCACATGTATGATGGTTTATCCCTGGGGGACATTTAATATCCTGCAACAATTGGGCATACAACATTTTGTTACATCCTCCCTCCTATTATTTAATTCTCACAATAACATCTCACCCACATGATTAGTCATTACTCACAGGTATTTTCAAGGACTGCTTGTGGAAGATGCACAAAAACCTTGCTCCTGTGCTGGGGAAACATTCTGGTCTCTCAAATGTTTCTTTATTACTGGATCCAAGTTAGTCAACAGCTTTCTGAGAAGACATTGGAATACATCCCTAAGCACTGTGTAGCATCTTGTCTGTTTTATCAATTGTCTGTGCAATGTTATTCTAGAGTCCAAAAAAATGATACATTGAGCAGCTGCAATTGAGATGTTGTTAAATTTTGCAGGAGTGCAATCAAATTGGTTATTTTCATCACGGATACCTTGGACATAGTTTTATATGGAACTTAGAGAATCACCAAATATAGCTTTTACGCATTCTTGCTTCTTTAAAATTCGAAGAGTAAGTGATGCATGCTATCTTCAAAGACCACCCTTATCATTTGGTAATATCTTAAATTTTCTGGTCCACCTTCTGCCACACATGGACCATAATTTCATGGCTTTATAAATAACCTAAACAGCAGCCAATTCACCAGCAGCATTTCCACATACCTCAATAGAGGTACATAAGTATGATGTATTTTCTGTTCGTTCCAGATACTTTGTTCTGTTATGAGTGACAGCCCTTTTGGTGCCAGGATCATCAACCAAATGTGCTTTGTTAAAATTCTGTATGTTCTCTGGTGGGGTACCTCATAGCCCCTTTTCCAAATTAGAGAGAGAAAAAAAAAAAAAAAAACACCAATCCTTAGTGTGTCAAAACCTTGCATACGTAATATTTTTCAAGGTTTGTTGAGACAGAAAGGCCTTGCAACATTTCATGAAAGACTTAGACCACACCTTTACAGGAAAATTTTCATATTTGAACACAGGCACTGTTATCAATTTGTCGAGGTATGCATTAAATGCGCAACACAGATCCATAGATCTCATCGTAAAACCATTCGACAACATTGCAGTTCCATGGCTACAAACAGATTTTTTTCCTCCTCTGTGAATAAAGGTTGTTGGCTAGGAATCACTATGGATCTTCAAGTCAAGCACCATGCCACTTTCATCTTCAGTTGCAAAGTTTTCCTATGAATTTTGCATTTTGTAGAGAATTCCCTCAGAGAGAGCTCATTTGTGAAGATCAACTTTACTTCTTTACTTAGACTATCCCATCTAGCTTAAGTGTGTTTGTCTTCATCATTTTTCTTCCCTTTATTGACACTGCAGAAACTGGTTGTATTACTTCAGGAGAATATCAATGTGCCGCAAAATACCCAGTGGAGTTTCAATATTATGCTTATGTTCTCATGTGTGATGCACATACTGCACCACAAGGTGACTGTTCATGTTTCCTCAGCTTTTACCAATATCATGAACACAGGTTTCAACAATTATGGTATCCATAACAATATTGCACAGAAAAATAAAGCAGCAGCCTGTAGAGGGTATGGGATGCTTGAAAGGTTGTGTCCCCAGTTGTAGCTTCTCTGGCCTTAGGAATAAGGTGTGATATTTGAAATAAAGATCAAAGTTGCACTACACAAGTTAATACATACAGGCACAAAGTAACACTTTTTACAGTCCTTCTCTGATTAAATTTTTGCATATTTAAAGTCTTCTTGCATCAATAGGAACAAAATTTTCAAACACTTTCCACAAAAAAAAAAAAAACCATATTGACAAAATGATAATATTTTGTTACAACAATATTGTGAAGTTCAAATTGTTAACAATGTTGTGCTAAACACATAGCTCTTGAAATTTACGAAAAATGTTCCAAATACTAATATACCTTATTAATATATCAAATTTCCTACAACTTTAAACAGATAAGTACACACACTTATTTACTATATGTGATAATCTCCAACAATATTTGTCAAAACTGCCAATAATTTTTGTTGTGAACTAAATTCTAGCATGTGAGTAACTTGATTGGTGCTACACTACAACTAAGACGCAAATGTTTTTATGACAGAAGGCACAAATTTAAACTAAATTGTTACCTACATAGCACGATTGGTTTCTTACAGATTTAAATGCTGTGGTTACCTATTGTTGTGGGCTTCATGACCTTCACCTGTATCAACAAATCAACACTTACGGGTTTTAAGAATGTAAAAGTGTGCATACATGCCTGTGAGCAGGT
Organism: Schistocerca cancellata; assembly: GCF_023864275.1. Lineage (NCBI taxonomy): Eukaryota > Metazoa > Arthropoda > Insecta > Orthoptera > Acrididae > Schistocerca > Schistocerca cancellata. The sequence continues at coordinate 93,468,794 of NC_064635.1, read as the reverse complement.
GTTTGTGGCTGACCTGCATCCAGGTGCAGGCCACATGATAAATTCTCTCCCCTCCTCACCCCTCCCCTCCCCCACCTTCTCTCCATATACTTTCCCTACCATTTCTGTGATTGCATCCTCTGTAATGCATTAAAATTGCTTCTTATTTCCTAGCATGTGTTATTGAATAAGGAAGCAAGATTTAATAGGATGGTTGAAAGGAGTAGTTTCAGAGGTTACTTAAAATGTATTTAATTATTAAAAGTCTAATTTACAATGTGTTTAATGTCCAGAATAAAATTTCTACCTTAAGACAGAAAACATAACCTTTGGAAAGGGCAAACACCAATGATGGAAAATGTATATAAGAAGGAAACCTCTCTCACAAACATACATTGAACCAAGCATTGACATTGTGCACCTGTAATTTTGCAGCTTCACATTGAAGATGAGAAAACTCTCATTGTGGAAAGTTGGTTAAATTCTACTAACCTTTTATCTCAAAAAGCTTGTGTCTCAGACAAGGATTACATTGTACAGCTATTAAATCCATTTGAAAATTGTCAGGACTCTTATCTGCACAAGTAGCAAATGGTCTTGAAAAGAAGTCAAAAGATTGGGATAAATTTAACATATCTCCAAATTGCTTGAGGAATTGCTCTTTTATTGTAATAATTAGAGAAATATACCCCGTGTAATTGTTTTCATGGACAGAAGACTATATATGGAAAAATACGGCATTCTCTGATGGACAATCCTTTCCCACAAAGCAACCTTTCTCATGAAAACTATCACTTTTTCAGTCATTTCAGAAACTACTTTATTTCCACTTTGCAAGCTAGTGTTCAAAGCAATAGTAAGTTCTCTAATATTCACTAAAAATTCAATTTCTACAACTCACTCTGTATCGTCCATTTGGGGTCATGCCTTCTTATGTCCCTTAAAAACTGATTTATTGCCATATTTAGTTTAGAAATTCTTCTCAGTACATTGCAGCAACTAAGCTGCAAACTTCTCTCTGGTATGAAAAATCTCTATAATCTTCCACAAATTTCTAGTTTAAACTGGACAATTTTCAATGCATTAAACTATGGTATCTTAAATAACTGACTGTCCGAATAACTACTTGCACGATGTACTCCAATTTTGCTGCCTTTGCACGAGATACCTCTAAGTGCAAAATACTATGAATACTGTACAATTAACAAACAATATTGTGAATAAGGTCAAGTACCTTCAATTGTGTATAGCTCTCACCAGTGATATGCAACATTGGCAGTGACCACATATGTAACACTCTTAGCAATGTATTTGTTCCCTTGTTAAGGTAATTTCTCTTTAGATGGCTATATGGCTGCTAATAAAGGTGTCCTCCCTGACAATCAAAAATCTTATAGGCTTGCCTTCACTGAATTGCCTGCAGATCATAAGTGGCACCATATCTTTCAGATGAGTTAGTATTTAGCTCATAGAATGAGGATTCTATGATTGTCTAAAGCCACAGAGAGGATATAGCCATCCACAGTACATGGCAAAACATATGCATGTTGATCACACCTCAGTTTCTTACTGCGAGCAGATGTCACTGGATGGAGCAGGTATACTTCAAATGTATGATCATCTCGCCACATGTTCACCTTATGAAACACATCATCTGCTCATTGTGAAGATGCACAATCTAAATAGTGTGATCCAGTTCCAGCAGGTCCTCACCATCGTTCACACGATTCCAATTGTTCGGCAATAATACTCACAGGTGGCCAACATTGACCTCATTGGTTGGTCTGTTTGAGCATCCGACTTGAATCCCATTGAAATAAAAAAACCATTAAATGAATTTACACTTCCCAACACCAGTTCCATACACACGTGAGAAACTGTGGACCTAGTTTCAGATGGGAGAGTCTTGCAAATAATGACACCCATTTCGAGAGGGTGACTGCTTCCATGCCTTATCAGATGAGGCAGGTCACTGATGCTAATGGTGGGTGGACTTCGTACTAACCTAATTCCTGAAGTTAAGATTTCCTCATCTCAAATTACTCCATCTGTACAACATCATTTGATATAACTGTCTGTCAACTGGGAATGTATGTGAAATCATTGTACTTGAAATTTTTTTGGTTGAATTCATGCTGCTTGATACTTAATATATTTAAATTTTAAAAAAGCTCACACAAGTCAGTTTGGATCAAAACAGAAATTGTCTTGTAATATGAGACACTCTGGAAAACCATATTAACCAATAGAACAGGTATACCACAGAACAACGAATTCTCCTGCTTATTGCCTGTCTAACTTTTGGTACATTTATTGTGCAAGAAAGGTGCAGACAGGACATACAATAGTTTTTTGAAGTTTCCATTCTTTGAGATTTTAAGGGTAGCATTGCATGCACCTGTGCTGTTCCTCTGTTTGTCTCAAGAGCAACATCCACTGCGGAATATGCATTCCTTGCCTTCTTTTTTAGATGTACACTGAAGCACTGACTTAGTTCAAATTTGTTGAGGCTTTGTGGCCCACCCAGAAGAAATTGGTTATCTATTTAAGTTGTAACAGACTTCAGATAACTGGAAGGTTATATATCCTGTGTTGTTGTCCTTTTCTTTTTCAAGAAGAAAACTTTTGCTTCTGTTTTTGATTCTGTCACATATTTATTCCCTTGGCATTTTTTTCAAATGTTCTCTGTATGGTGCTGATGTTAGCTACTTAACAGAATCAGAATGTGCTGATCTTACTAGAGCTGGTGGCTGTTGATATGGCTTTGTGATTTTGGGAACTGACTGGATAACATTTAGACTTCGAGAATGATTCAGCACAGAAATCAGTTGTCCTTTCCTTTCAGGCTTCATTGAAATAAATCTAGGTTCCAGCTAGTGCCTACCATTATCTGTGCAAAACTACAAGAATTACATAGTCAGGTGATATTACAAGAAGTTACAACTTGTTACATAACCGACACTGCTTATACATTAGATTACATACCACTATTTCATATTTCCAAAACACGTCCCAGTATGTCAGTCCCCGTTTGGGCTTCTGTTACAGTATTATGGTGGTAGGCTTTGAAGAGAACACATTGGTTGGCTGTATGGCATCCTCTATATGAGCTGTGCAGATGGTTTCTACTAAAAAACTTCAAACTTGCTTAGTCATCATCATCAGTGTTATGCCTAAAGGCAGGTTTTCACATGGTAGTTGTTCAGGCTGTCCAGTCTTCTGCCATCCTCTTCAGGTCTGCATAATTTCCCCTTCCCTTTATGTTGTCTATCACCTTGTATCTCCTTCTTCCTCTGTCTTCTCCCACAAATCAATCCTTCTGACATAGCTGGTCCCAAGCCTGGTTGAGAAAGTAGGAGGGGGAGTAGTAACACCTCATTAAAAAAACCTTGGTTCACCTGGCCCGGGTGATAGTACCTCGTGAGGGCCCCTTGCCAGGGATACGGTGAAGAACTCAATGGCAGCGAAGGTGGAGAAGATGGGCTTCGGTATGGCAGAGCTGGCAGAAGAGGCACCTTTACTCTTTGGGTACAACAGAGTACAAGTAGCGACTGAACCCCAGAGGGGCAGCTACAGACAGCGTCTGACTCGTGGTGAGCGGCTGACTTTAGGCTGGGCATCCTACTGCCTATGTGGAAAGTAACAGGAAACTACCACATTACATTCCCAAGCAGTACATGGTATGTCTCTCCATGTGAAAGATTCCAGAGTTAAAACTTCCCCTCATTCAGATCTCTGGGAGGGGAACACATTGAGAGTAGACATATTTGAAAGGAAGGAAGGAATGGTGAAGGGAGGAAAGATACGGATTGGAACGTGGAATGTGAGGACACTTCTGCAAGCAGGAAAGCTAGAGAATGCAAAACAGGAGATGAAAAGGAAAAGATTAGATGCCCTCGGTTTGTGTGAAATGAGATGGGGAGAGAATGGGGAGATAGAAAGTGGAGATTATAAGCTCTTTCACTCAGGGGAAGTCAAGAGTGGTGAAAACAGAGTAGGAATATTGATAGGGCAAAAGTTGAAAAATAAGGTAATGAAGGTAATGAAGGTACAATATATTGATGGAAGACAGATCATGATACGACTGAAGGGTAGTTCAAAAGGTTTGGTATTAATACAGGTATATATGTCAACCAGCCAGCACAGAGTTGAGGAAGTGCAAGAATGTTTTGAGAAAATATAAGAACTCACCGAGAAAGAAAATATAAATGCCTGCATTATCATCATGGGGGACTGGAATGCAGTGGTAGCTGAAGGAAGAGATGAAGATACAGTAGGAAAATTTGGATTAGGAATAAGAAATGAGAGGTGAATGACTAATTAGTTTCTGTAAAGACAATGCATTAGCAGTGGGTAACAAATTATTTGAACACCACAAAAGGAGACGTTACACATGCATATCAAATTAGAATATGAAAAGATATCAGCTTGATACAAAAAAGATTTAGGAACTGTTTGAAGAATGCTAAAGCTTATCCAGGAGTGGATATAAATTCAGACCACAACCCAGTGATGAGAGAAATACAAGTGAAGTTGAAAAATGTCTGGAGAGGTAAAGCAAAGGAAAAAGTAAACATAGAAAGACTCAAAGAGGTACGAAATGCATCAGATTTGGAGAACAGATTTATGGAAAAATGGCAAAGAGGTGGTGTTGATGAAAGTGTTAATGACAAGTGGATAAAAATGAGGGAAGGGCTCATGGACTCGGCCAAAGAAGTACTAGGAATTAGAGTATCCCAAAGCACCAGGAAAGAGTGGATAACAGAAAACATGTTGAAAAGATGGAAGAGCACAGAAAGTGGAAAAGTGTAGAAACTGAAGAAGGCAAAAAGAAGTACAGGAAACTGAATAATGAATTAAGAAGAAAAACTGAAGAAGCAAGAGAAAAATGGATGAAACAGAAATGCGATGAAATAGAGAAAATGGAGAGAGAGGGAAAGCATGAAATGATGTATAGACTGGCTAGTGAGAGTTTTTGAATGTAAAAGAAAGAGGAATAACATGGAAATAGAACCACAGGAGGTTTTGAACAGATGGCAAGAATATATTGAATGTCTGTATAAGGGGGATGAAATGCAAAGAGATATTAATGTTGAAGAGGAGCGATATGTGCCGGAAGATTGAAAGGGATTTACCATCTTGGAAGCAGAAGTAGAAAAGGTGCTGAAGGAGATTAGGAATAGGAAGGCATGTGGAATAGATGAATTGCTGGCAGAACTGTTGAAGAGTCTGGGAAACAAGGCAAGAAAACAAATAGTCTACCTCTGTAACGAGATATATGACAAAGGGGAATGTTGATGTTTGTAATGGAGGTTGTTTCTTGATGCATGTTGACATAGGTTGCAAATATCACACGTCTCTCCCTCAGATTTGCCCTCATCTAATTTGTCTACTTTTATAAGTCTGGGTCCGGTAGTTCTGGGTCTATGTGCCTGTTTGTTATTTGCTCCTTTTTCCCGGAGTGAAGAGTGCCTCTCGAGACACATTTGACTGGTTTGATGTACTGTTCACATTTACGTGTGTTGTAGGGTTTTCCATGTGGTGGTTATTCTGGTTTGTGTTCAACTTGTGCATGTGCAATGTGATGTAATTCAGTTGGGAGAAATTGTGAAGGAGTATGTCAGTTTTGTTTGTACATTTTCTTGTGCACAGTATATGTAAGGTCAAACTCATCTACCCTCTTCGTTAATGTTATTTGGAAGTTTATCCAGCGCTGTAATTGTCTTTTTATTTGCTTTGCCACCTCGCAGTGGATGGAGCCACCGATTGTCATTTCAACTATACAGGGTGTTACAAAAAGGTACGGCCAACCTTTCAGGAAACATTCCTCACACACAAAGAAAGAAAATATGTTATGTGGACATGTGTCCAGAAACGCTTACTTTCCATGTTAGAGCTCATTTTATTACTTCTCTTCAAATCACATTAATCATGGAATGGAAAAAACACACAGCAACAGAACATACCAGCGTGACCTCAAACACTTTGTTACAGGAAATGTTCAAAATGTCCTCCGTTAGTGAGGATACATGCATCCACCCTCCGTTGCATGGAATCCCTGATGCGCCGATGCAGTCCTGGAGAATGGCATACTGTCTCACAGCTTTCCACAATACAAGCACGAAGAGCCTCTACATTTGGTACCGGGGTTGCGTAGACAAGAGCTTTCAAATGCCCCCATAAATGAAAGTCGAGAGGGTTGAGGTCAGGAGAGCATGAAGGCCACGGAATTGGTCCGCCTCTACCAATCCATCGATCACCAAATCTGTTGTTGAGAAGCGTACGAACACTTCGACTGAAATGTGCGGGAGCTCCATCGTGCATAAATCACATGTTGTGTCGTACTTGTAAAGGAACATGTTCTAGCAGCACAGGCAGAGTATCCCATATGAAATCATGATAATGTGCTCCACTGAGTGTAGGTGGACGAAACTAAAATAAGCTCTAACATGGAAATTAAGCGTTTCCGGGCACATGTCCACATAACATCTTTTCTTTATTTGTGTGTGAGGAATGTTTCCTGAAAGTTTGGCCATACCTTTTTGTAACACCCTGTATATTCTATCATATTACGCTTAGATTCTGCTCGTAAAGGCTTTCTAGAAAACTCCTCATCAGTAAGTCTGTCTGGTATGTGATATACTGCCATAAGTGGCTTGCATTTTCGTGGTCCTTCATAGACAATGGTGTGCAGGTCTTCAGTCATTTCTATCATTTTTCAGCAATCCTCCTGTATTTCCATTTCTACTATAACTGCAATCTGGGTGGTTCTGATTAATTTTATATGTATATTCTCTTTCCTGGGGTTTATGGTGTTGGTGATTGTCAGTCAAACAGCTTTGCCATCTAGATTTGCTGTCAATTTGATATATAGGGTTGTGACCTGTTTTGTTTTTGCCTGTTCTATTCTTCGAGCCTCTTTGGTTTTAGGTTCTGTTGTTAAGGCGGCAGTATATGTCAGTGTCTGTGCTTGTGTTTTCACTTGTTGTGTGATTTTATTAGTTAATTCTCTAATTTGTTGTTGCAAGTCTTGGTTTGTTGCACTCAGTTCGCTGTTTCGTTCTCTAATTTCTCAGCCTTCTCTTGCAAAGGTTGATTTGTAAGCCTTTGACTGGATTTGAGGCTCTCTGTAGTTCAAGTTTTAATCATTTAGACAGGACAGTTTAGCTTCAAGGTTAATTATTCGGAAACTTAAGGGAAACACTTTGACTTTAATGGTGGTTAACAGAGCAGATGAAGAATGCTTAGCTTTTTACTCTGCTTCTATTTCACTCAATATTTTGTCTATGGCTGCTATCTTCTGACTGGGGACATGCGCACATGTTCATCCACTGTGTGTTCCACTCCAGGTGTGACGTTGATGGCTCAGGGTAGTGTCTTACCCTCTGCTTTCCTCCTCCTCCTGTCAACCTCTGGTATTGTGGTGTCGTTGCTTCGTTGGCTGGAATCTAGGGCTAAGCATAGGCAGGAAGTTGTTAATGAACAACAGGGAGCACAGCTGGTGGCTGCTATTGCTGATGTTGACGGCAGGGCACAGGGCAGCTGACGGCCGCTGCTGACGTGTCAGATTCTGCTGCAGCTAGTGAGGTGTCGCAGTGCGCAGCACTGACACGTGAGCTGCTACAATGTATAGTAGAAGTACTGTTTGCATTAATGCTAATATAGTTCATTTATTTTATTCATCCAGTAAATCTCTACAGACTGTGGGATGTTACTTGCACATGAGTGCATGCATGTGCACATGCAAATTACATATAACATCAAAATAATATTTTAATCATACAATAAAGTCATCCTTTTTCATCTCGCTTCAGCAACAGCAGCACTTTTTACACATTCTTGCTTAAAGTTTGTTTTAAGAATTGAGCCACTGAACAGAAGCAGTGATCTAGTAAAAATGCGCTTCAGGATTTATGAAACAGTGAAAATGAAGAAATAACTTTTTTATGTGGCAGACCATTGTACATATGTTACAGAAACTGTAAGAGATTTGAATGAAGAAAAATTCCTGTGTCTTTCAACACCTTACTGTAATTGGTGTTAGTCACCACTCAGTATTATTCTTCATTTTTCTTTGCAACTGCTAGCCTTATTTAATACATTAATTTTCCCAAAAATTATGTGGTAACAATGTCAGGTGAACAGTAAACATTGATGAAGATTTATTCCATATTTTAATTAAAATTTAGATTGCTGAACATCCAAAATCGTTCTCAATACTGAATTTTATTGTAGCAGCTCTTTAGCATATTTGTACACCTCTTTTTTCACATACATCCTGCTACAATTTTTATAATTTGAGCTACAAAAGCATAATACTATTGAGTACTATTGTAAATGGCACAGAGGTGTCTTCTTTTCATGAATCCAGTGTTCAATAAAACACATTACTGTTGGGCTATTCCAATCACTCAATAGTGTTTCTACTCTTAAATGTTTCTAGATTAAGTACTGAACATTTTGTTGCACGATGGATGGATCCTTTCTGATGGTTTTTACATTGGGATTATCCTTTTCTGTGTCTGGCCTAAAAAAAGTTTTGTTTTGTCTTCTCTTAAACCAACTACAATGCAAAATTTTTTCTATGGTTTCTTTTTTATTAATATTTTCATGTACAGTCTCTCCTTCAGATTTCTTCAGGGTGTATACAATCTGGGACAAATGGGAAATCCAGGAAAATCCAAGGAATTTTTTCATGCAGGAGAAAACTGTGAAAAACCATGGTATTTTTCAGAATACCAGGAATTTATCATTGTTTTAGTTTTCAGTTAAAATTTTGTAGTTAAGACTGGTAAGAGCTGATACTCTAGCAAAGAATATTACTGTATTGTACTAATGGAGGATAATACAGCAGGAATAAAACATAAATAAGAGGGGAAAAAAACTTCAGTTGCAAAGGAAATGCACCATTTAGAACAACAAAATTCCTTGCGCATACACAAGCATCTGCAAACAGCAAAAGTATGTGAAAGGCCTTGGGGCAAAGACTATGCAATACTTCATAAGAATAAACTACTGTATTAGAGTGTGATGTCATAACTGTTTACATTAGGTTCATTTAAGCAGTTGCCTATGGGCTCATGCATATGGGCAGTTGACTCGCATTTGAGCAGTACCGTCTCCCACTTCTGGTCACTTCAAGTGTTGCTGTTAGCTGTATAGGCAGTAGCAGCAAGCAACCAGATCCTAATGAGAAACATTTCTTTTTTTTTGTGCACCCTATCTGCCAGATATGCACAGGTGCAGAGTTGTCTGACTTGTAGTGGGGAGGAGTGTAGTCTCCACATGACCCGTGTTTATGTTAAGTGATCCCACTGTTTCCTCTTCATTTACAGTTCCCACATCAAATGGAATGAAAACAGATTTGTGTGGATAGGAGCTATCAAGTGAATTAAAATACATTCACATAATTATGGAAGGCAAAAATATGTTGTTAGTTTCAGATTTCTGATTTTATTTTATTTCCACATTTTTGCAGAACAATGAAGTAACTTTTGTCAATTAGCTAAAAAAATTTGGGTTTATTAATCTTTTCCAGTGAGGACATTCCACAGTATTGGCTAGTACCAATTGTTCACTGAATGTCAAGTGAAAGTTTCCACCTTCTTCCATGTATGACATTATGCCATAATAAAGAAGCAAACATGAGGTAGTACAGTACTGGTACTCCAAGAAAATTTACATCCCAAAACCCACATTGAAAATCTTAGTATCAGTTGGGGCTTACTTGATTGTGAATTTTGACAAAACCAATGCGCACTTCAAGCTGAATTATGCATTTTAGTACAGTTTACGAAATTCCGATGCTCTTGGAGTATCCACTGGTATCCAGTTTCTTTTATAGCACAAGGTAAGATTTCTTAATGCTTTATACATACAAATATGCTGGATTCCTACATTACCACAGCTGTAGATGCACAATAATACCTGTTTTCTGGCACTCTCCGACAGCTGCTAAAATGGACCTATTTGTAACAGTCTTCAGAAAGTATTGCAAATGGTGGTTTGAAAAGCATTACTTTCAAAGTAAATTTTCTTTATGCAAGATGAATTACGTTATGTTTTAGAATGTGGATAAATTTCCTGAATCACAGAGAATTTGACTTGTTTTTGAAACATAACACTTTAAAGACCGGCCACTTAGAGGAATTTTGAGCCTAGAAGATCAGACATTTATGTATTAAATTGACTGGGACATTTGTGTGAAGTATCTTGCTATTGGCTGACTGCAACACATGTCCTATGCCCTGAATATCTGCTGTTGGTGGCTGGTGAGATCATGTGGCATAAGATAGGATTGGTTTACAAAAGAGCATTGCAATCTTGATTTCAATGCTCTGGAAACTAACATGCTGTGTTTGGTGAAATTTCAATTTATAATTTTGTTATGCAAAAATATGCAGTAAATATGTTGATGCACATCAAAGGTCTTTCCAAATCTTATCTCCCTTTCTTCATCCTATAAATGTGAGGAAGTTGTACATCAGTGTATGAAACCTTAACCTTTCAAAGGGTTGGTAAGTTTTACAGTTCAGAGGGAAAATTTACGAAAAACCTATTGTCACTTAGCATGGAAGAAGTGTGTCTTTACCTGGGAAAAAGTATATTTTTTAACCAGGATATTTGGAAAAAAATGGGAAAAATTAAGGATTTTTTCCATTGTCCACATTTACTCTCTGTTCATGGTTGATTCTTTTAATGGAGACAAGGTATTATGATCTCTCTGTACTGTCTGAGATTTGATGTAATTTTTATGTATTTTTTGCATGCCTAGAGAAAATATTTTTCTTACCTAGTCTGTATATATGCAGCCCAAGTCAATAGAGATAAAAACAGAACCTCATTTGTCTCTGTACCAAAATTTAAAAAAATCCTGCGTTTGTTGAAATTAGAGGTTTCCACAGAAGAAACAAGTATTCTATTAAATACCTAAATACTGATGTTGAAGTGTGATCTATCATGGCTCTTGGTTACTGCACTTAGTACCACATTTATCACATGTTTAATTGGTGAAAGTACTGTGATTATATTTTTTATGATACTAGTATAGTCTGAAGTGTCCTCAATATCATTTATTTGTTCACACGGTGGCTATTACTGCATCATTTTGACTTAAGTCTCTCTGAAAGAGCTTGGTCACATTTTGTAGAACTCCAGATATTGCTATCCCTGACTTAATGCTATTTCACACAGTATACATTTCATGTATCTCAGAAATAATAAAATTACCAGTATGTAAATACCTTAGGTTACTATCTATGAGCAAAAGATTTATTTTCTTGTATGTCTTGGATGTTTCTTGAGTTCTGCAGTTAGCACATATTCAACTGTTTGTTTTGATAACAGCAACAGAAGCATATGACTCGAGGGTGCCTTCCTTTTGATTTGTTTCAGCACTATCAATACAGTGATCACTAATTGTATGCAGCATATACTGGCTGTCAACTATTACTGTTTTTTAGCGCTGTTTTCACATTTTGAATACTTAAACATAGTAGCAGGCTTTGTTTCTTGTTCCACTGCAGTTTCATTCCACAACATCAAAAAAAGTTTCGCATCACCCCTATTCCAGAACTCTTGAAGATAGATGTTGACTGTGCATATTGTATTACAGACACAGTACCTTTGACTGTTCAGAAATGACACTAAACCCACCAAAAGATGTAAACAACCATGCATGAGCAGCACCTATTAGATGGAGGGTGTCCAACAACCAATCAGTTCCAGACATTCCCCCAGGAAGGAGATACACAGCTCATGTTGTCTGATAGTTCAACCATGCCTAGATGGTTAATACTGCTGTTCGATCATGTCCACATTTTTACTTTGTGCCAGGAAAAGCTCTCAACAAGGGAAGTGTCCAGGAGTCTTGGAGTGAACTAAAGTGATGTTGTTCGGACATGGTGGAGATACGGATGGACAGGAACTGTCGATGACATGCGTCACTCAGGCCGCCCAAGGGCTACTACTGGAGTGGATGACTGCTACGTATGGGTTAGGCTCAGAGGACCCTGACAAAAATGCCACCATGTTGAATAATGCTTGTCATGCAGCCACACGTTAAGACTCAAACTGTGAGCAATAGGCTGCATGATGGGCAACTTCTCCCGACGTCCATGGCAAGGTCAATTTATGGAAACATGATACAATGCAATGCAGTGCAGTACAGATGGGCCCAGCAACATGCCAAATGGACCGCTCAGGACTGGCATTATGTTCTCTTCAGGTCGCATATGCCTTCAACCGATCATCGGAGATATGTTTGGAGGCAACCCAGTCAGGCTGAATGCCTTAGACACACTGTCCAGCAAGTGCAGCAAGGTGGTGGTTTCCTGCTGTTATGAGGTGGCATTATGTGGGGCCAACATATGTTGCAGGTGGTCATGGAAGGTGGTGTAATGTCTGTACAACACATGAATGCCATCCTCTGACCGATAGTGCAACCATATTGACAGCATATTACTGAGGCATCCATCTTATGGATGACAATTCCCACCCCCATTATGCACATCTTGTGAATTACTTCCTTCAGTATAATGACATCGAATGATTAGTGGTTTATTACTATTGAGAAGTGGGACAATCTGGGCCAACAGTGTGTTGATAAACTTGTGGATAGTATGCCACGATGAATAGAGGCATGCATCAATGCAAGAGGACATGCATATCTCGCGTAATGATCACAACGAAAAGATCCGAGAAATTAGAGCAAATACGGAGACTTACAAGCAGTCGTTCTTCCCACGCACAATTCGTGAATGGAACAGGGAAGGGGGGATCAGATAGTGGTACAATAAGTACCCCCCACCACACACCGTAAGGTGGCTCGCGGAGTATAGATGTAGATGTAGATGTACCGGTGTGTACAGCAATCTGGTCCACTACCTCTGAAGTCTCACTGTATGGGGGCACAAAATGCAAGGTGTGGTTTTCATGAGCAATAAAAAGGGCAGAAATGATGTTTATGTTAATCTCTATGCCAATTTTCTGTACAGGTTCCGGAACTCTCAGAATCAAGGTGGTGATGAATTTTTTTTTATATTTGTGTTTCAAGATGGTTTGTTTACAGACAGATTACAACACAACATGTCCAATATCAGGCAATAGTCATGACTGCAGATGTTTACTATATGCAAACAACTTTGAGCTCAGTTGGGCTTTGAGTGCAGTTTACATGTCAGTTTCTTCTCTTAATTTACTTTTCTGGCAAACTGCATTTTGTCACCAATGTTTATATATGAGACTCGGGTAATGAGATCTGGTGTTCACTGTTCCCTTTTTCTTCTTTCCCTCTATTACTAAATGACGATTGACTACTAGATCTTGATATTTCATTAGCACTGTAACATATTTGATGATATCCTCCACTATGTTTCGTTTTAGGGACCCAATTGTTTGTTGCCACCTTTGTGACATGATATTTACTTTGGATTCCATACCGGTACCATGTAAAATTCATTGATGGCTTTTACACTGGCATTAATCATACACTTTTTGGGGTTACCTCAATGAATTTGTTGTAACAGCAATTGAAGTTTACACCTAGAACACCACCTCTAAGATTTTTTTTTGTTGATGATACAGAGGTTCTGGTTGAATTTCATCAAAACCATGGGTCATCATTTCCTACACTTTTACCCAATAGCTTTACACCCATGTAAAAAAAATTGCCCAGTAGATTTGTCCGCTGAAATTCCAAACCAAAATATGTACATACCACTCTCAGCCTGATTACCCTAAAGGCAACATTTACAATTGCCAAACACTGCAACACAATTAACTGCTCAAAAATAGAATTAAATCACCTAACACACTTTACAAACACATAATTTTCATAATGTATGAACCACAAAAATTTAGCTTGCAGGTTAGCACATTAGATGTATGCTAATACATAAAGAAAACAGAGCAGAAGGGAACTCCCCAAATAAGATTTAAATGACATAGTCAAAACAGAACTGGAAAGATTACCAACCTGGCTCCTGCCTCATCTTCTTATTCTTCTCGGTAAGGCATAAGTAAATAGTCTCCACACTGAAATCCTTCCAATTCTTAATGTTATTCAGTAATTGATGCAACATAACTGCCTTATAGTCTTGGTTGGTCACACTTTCATTAACTTTAAATTGACTGTTTGGATCATGACTAGTCACCTAATGATTCTATGCTGAAGTGCCATAGAAACTGGTATAGGCCTGTGTATTCAAATACAGAGATAAATAAACAGGAGGGTACAGGACTAAGGTCAGAAATGCCTATATAAGATAACAAGTGCATGCACAGTTGTTAGTGACTGCTGGTACAATGGCAGATTACTGACATTTAAGTGAGTTTGAACGTGGTGCTACAGTTGGCACATGAGAGATGGGACACATCATCTCTGAGGTAGCTATGGAGTGGGGGATTTTCCCATATGGCCATTTCATGAGTGTACTGTGAATATAGAAATTCATTAAAACATTAATTCTCTGACATTGCTGTAGCCAGAAGAGGATCCTGCAAGAATGGGACTAATGACGACTGAAGTGTAACCCTTCTGCAAATTGCTGCAGATTTCAGTGCTGGGCTGTCAACAAGTTTCACCATGTGAACCATTCAATGAAACATCATCGATACCAGCTTTCGGAGCTGGATGCCCATTCGTGTACCCTTGATGACTGCATGACACGAAGCTTTACACATTTTCTGGGCTTGTCAACACTGACATTGGACTGTTGATGACTGGAAATGTCTTGCCTGGTCGGACACATCTCATTTCAAATTCTATCAAATGGCTGGACATTTACAGGTATGGAGACAACCTGATGAATCTATGGACACTGTAAGTCAGCAGGAGACTGTTGAAGCTGGTGGAAGCTCCATAATGATGTGGGGCATTTGAAGTTGGAGTGATACGGGACCCCTGATACATCTAAATATGATTCTGATGAGTGACATTTATGTAAGAATCCTGTCTGATTACCTACATCCACTCATATCCACTGTGCATTCTGATGGACTTGGGCAATTTGAGTAGGACAATGTGACACCCCACACATCGAGAATTACTAGAGTGGCTCCAGGAATGCTCTGTTGAGTTTGAACACTTCCACCAATGGCCACCACACTCCAGAGATATGAATATTATTGAGCATATCTGGGATGCCTTGCAACATGCTGTTCAGAAGAGATGTCCAGCCCCCCATACTCTTACATATTTATGGAGAGCCCTTAAGGATTCGCGGTGTCAGTTCCTTCCAATAATACTTCAGACATTATCTGAGTCCATGCTACATTGTGTTGTGGCACTTCTGCATGCTCATGAGAGATCGTACATGATATTAGGCAGGTGTAGCAGTTTCTTTGGCTCTTCAGTGTATTTGTACTTCGAAAGAATCAGGCTGGACCACCCATTCAGTGACAGTAAATTATGAGTCACCTCATAATGTAGTTTCTATAGAAACAGGAAGCTGAACACAGTTAATTATTAAAGTCTCCATAAGCATTTAGTGTTGCACTGATTCTCAAAATGCATCCACCAATTGTAGGTAAATAAACAATGTCTATATTCACACGGATACTTCACAAAGACATTTTGTTGGGCAGACAAATGGCACAGGAATATTCAGTTGTGCCAAAAATTGTAGTAGACAGAATTGTATGTCATATTCTGCCTAGAACACGAACTTGAATTGATGTCTTACTTGGGTACTGTAAAATAACATACACTGACAAAATTACTTGAGACTCAATACATAGATGTTGCAAGTGTTACCGCTGATGGTAGTCTGAAGATTCTTTTTTAAGGAAGGTGTATTTATAAACTGTCATAAAGATATTTTGGGACTTGGGGAACTAGATATTTGTTTATAAAATAACTAGGTTGAAATTTGTGAAAGGTGGTTTGGTTTACATAATAAATGCTTAGATAGCAAAGTAAAAATGTTTATGTAGCTATTTTGTACATGTAAAATATGAATCATCTGTATAAAAGCTCCACAACTTGAGTTGAATTAGAGCAGAAAATTAAGTTTTCAGTGGAAATTAATGTCTAAATACTTCAGTGCAATGTTTAAATCTCAAATATAGAATCTTCAGCTCTTCTTGCATCAGTGTTTTGCTAGATGAAAATTCTGTACCAGAACTCTTTTTTTTAATTTTAATCTAGCCTGTGTTCAGAATTTCAACAGGATCTGGGATGATTCAGATCACTGAATATTTTCAACAACAATTGCCTTTAAAACATGTGGGGAGGTGAACTAGAACACATTAAACACAACTAACAGCAATTTACTAAGATCAGTACATTTATATTAGTTCAGCTTAATATTTGGTTGGGCCAACTACTACTTTATTTATTATCAAGATGGATTATTAATATTAAGTCACTGAACTTACTAATACTTTATTAAGACAACATGATGTGTCTCAAAACAAATCTCAATGCTCATTATTTAATACCACACATTAGTTTACAGGGATCAGTGCCTTAAAGAGTTTTAAATATCATTCTTACTCATTGGAAATTAGCTTCTTTCACCTTCATTGTAGGCTTGCAAGTTTTGGATGAATATATGATTCTGTGTGTATATTCACATGTGCTCTTGACCAACACACTGACAGCACCAACATCATTGGTGAACTTGGCTATGGGACTCAACAGAACATGTCTCACAGTTTCCTCTAAATACACTCCTGGAAATTGAAATAAGAACACCGTGAATTCATTGTCCCAGGAAGGGGAAACTTTATTGACACATTCCTGGGGTCAGATACATCACATGATCACACTGACAGAACCACAGGCACATAGACACAGGCAACAGAGCATGCACAATGTCGGCACTAGTACAGTGTATATCCACCTTTCGCAGCAATGCAGGCTGCTATTCTCCCATGGAGACGATCGTAGAGATGCTGGATGTAGTCCTGTGGAACGGCTTGCAATGCCATTTCCACCTGGCGCCTCAGTTGGACCAGCGTTCGTGCTGGACGTGCAGACCGCGTGAGACGACGCTTCATCCAGTCCCAAACTTGCTCAATGGGGGACAGATCCGGAGATCTTGCTGGCCAGGGTAGTTGACTTACACCTTCTAGAGCACGTTGGGTGGCACGGGATACATGTGGATATGCATTGTCCTGTTGGAACAGCAAGGTCCCTTGCCGGTCTAGGAATGGTAGAACGATGGGTTCGATGACGGTTTGGATGTACCGTGCACTATTCAGTGTCCCCTCGACGATCACCAGTGGTGTACGGCCAGTGTAGGAGATCGCTCCCCACACCATGATGCCGGGTGTTGGCCCTGTGTGCCTCGGTCGTATGCAGTCCTGATTGTGGCGCTCACCTGCACGGTGCCAAACACGCATACGACCATCATTGGCACCAAGGCAGAAGCGACTCTCATCGCTGAAGACGACACGTCTCCATTCGTCCCTCCATTCACGTCTGTCGCGACACCACTGGAGGCGGGCTGCACGATGTTGAGGCGTGAGCGGAAGACAGCCTAAGGGTGTGCGGGACCATAGCCCAGCTTCATGGAGATGGTTGCGAATGGTCCTCGCCGATACCCCAGGAGCAACAGTGTCCCTAATTTGCTGGGAAGTGGTGGTGCGGTCCCCTACGGCACTGCGTAGGATCCTACGGTCTTGGCGTGCATCCGTGCGTCGCTGCGGTCCGGTCCCAGGTCGACGGGCACGTGCACCTTCCGCTGACCACTGGCGACAACATCGATGTACTGTGGAGACCTCACGCCCCACGTGTTGAGCAATTCGGCGGTACGTCCACCCGGCCTCCCGCATGCCCACTATACGCCCTCGCTCAAAGTCCGTCAACTGCACATACGGTTCACGTCCACGCTGTCGCGGCATGCTACCAGTGTTAAAGACTGCGATGGAGCTCCGTATGCCACGGCAAACTGGCTGACACTGACGGCGGCGGTGCACAAATGCTGCGCAGCTAGCGCCATTCAACGGCCAACACCGCGGTTCCTGGTGTGTCCGCTGTGCCGTGCGTGTGATCATTGCTTGTACAGCCCTCTCGCAGTGTCCGGAGCAAGTATGGTGGGTCTGACACACTGGTGTCAATGTGTTCTTTTTTCCATTTCCAGTAGTGTATTTGAAATAGTCTGCCATAACTTCTCTGTTTACTTCATCTTTACACCTTTACTGTAATGTTCAGAAAGAGCCTTGTTACTTAAGAGCAGATTTTTCATGCACTGGTATTGAGGGCTTTAGTCTTCAGACCTCTTCTCTAATATACCACTGCGGTTCAAGTAGGACTTCACAATACACTTAACTTCACCATTGATTATTAGCTGACATCATTCTACTCATTTAAGTAAGCTACTGATTTTTACTATCAAGACAGTTTGTCCACCTATTTTCAAAGGATTTGTATTATTGAACTTCATTGAAAGTGTGCTGAAAGGTATTTCATGTATTTAAGATACATTTCTGAGAGATTTTACAAGCTTTGTCTTAATTAACAACTTTCTGGGGCTTGTCTCATATCTTTGATAGCCAGCTGTCCAAATCTTCTTCTTGTACACTCACAGCATGGTCCAGCTTACCATGAAAAATTATGATTTTCGCATCTGTTCTCTTCATAATATTGTCAATTTTAGAAACTGTAAGTAGCTAGGCACTAGAAACTGGTCATCATCCCTCATTTCAAAAATGTGTGAAAATTTTATACAGTTCATCTGTTTATATGAAACAATTACTGAAGAAACAAATTAATATTCATGCGGTGATTCATAGGGTGTAGGTATTGGTGTAGATGGAGTGTGAAGGTGGAAAATGGAAGGTGGAAGGTTCAAATGTGGCACGTTGTTAGATATATATGGCTTTACAACTTAAACACGCACTGTGTCACCCAGATTTTTAATGCACACTCCAATTTCTCTCAAGCCTCCAGTGGTTGAGACTGCATGTCTATCTCCCAAACACTATTTTCAGAGTTTGTGGTTGTAATAATATACAGTTTCAAGATATGGAAAATCTATAGAATGCTCTATATTAGCAAAAGAAAATTTACACTTCACATGATACAAATTGAATTGATTCTCATCCTTACAGAAAACAGATTACAAACATGTGCAAACTTAGTTACATACTTCTGCAGGTGTTCATTTATGGAAATGGTAGCTATTCCTGAACTTTATTAAATTACTAAACAAAACACTAACACAATCTTGTTGTTCTTCCTGTGGAGTACTAGACATTTAATTCATTTGTTGTAAGTGATAAGTAATTAATTGCTTTTTGAAATTTGTTGCATAGACCTAGGTACATTAGTCTTAAATTCATAAATTATTTAAGCATACATTATTTTTGGAAACAGAATGTGCAACAATATATATTTTACTAGCTGTTCAGTAAGTTAGATTTTCATTGAATTTTTTACTTACACTACCATAAATTAATATATATTATTCAAATTATATAGGTCTTACATTACAACAAAGAGCATATTTGCTTGTTTGTAGTTGTTTGTCAGATACTTTATCAATTTTTTTTGCAGCCTTGTTGACTGTAGCAGTGCACTCTGCAAAAGGAATAACTACAAAAATATGGTTTCTAACCATCACCACTTTGTTAGACATCTCCTGACCCATAGTATTAATTTTCTTATTACAAATTCATCATATTCCAGTGCTTCATACTCATTACATTTCAATTATTGTGCTATGCAATCTCATTTAAAAAAGGTTGAAAAATGTCATTCCACATCCACAAAAATACCATTATTAATTCTTATCATAAACATGACAAACCTTGTCTACTGTACTTCAGTACTCTAGCGGAGGATGTTATATTACTTTAAACCACTTATTTTTCTCTAGTTTGCCTGACAGGACTACCTCATTGCAAGTATATCTCTTCATTGACATCATTAAAGGCATCAATATTTAAATTCCTTTCCTCCCTTGACACCAGCCTGCACAGCAATATGATAAAACCTTTTCATGAAACTGCACATTTTTACAGGTGCTGTTGACACCCCCCTGATGTGCCAATTGCCCCACCTCTCTGCACAACTGATGGGCCAACGCCATTGCCTGCCAGTTCCATCATCCGGTCAGCTGGCTGACTGCACCTCCTCGCTGCAATACCTGATGTACCTGGCAGACTGCTCACCTCTCAGCCCAGCCTCACATCCTCACTGCTGCACCTAACGTGAGTGGATTTATACTTGGGTTATGGCCTCACTGTCCTGAAATAAAAAATTTCAGCCAATTAGGTGAAAAAAATGGTGAAAACTCCTAAATTTCTCTCAAATGATGCCTGATGCATTTATTTATTTATTTATTTATTTATTTATTTATTTATTTATTGTAAGGTTAAGGAAATACCCCTCGTGCACACATGCACAACAACTCCAGTACCTCAGCTCAGAATGCAACTGCCAAGTGGCATGGCAGCAGCAGTCTGGAGGGGGCAGAGAAGAAGGGATTGTAGTGTATGGGTGGCAGGAACAGAATAACTGCCTGGTGGAGTGTGTGAGGACCAGAATGCAAACAGATGCAGTGTTAGGAGGTTGTGGGGCAGAAGGTGGGGGAAAAAAGGAGTGAAAAGGAGAGTAGTGGGAAAAGATGGGTAGGTGCATTGGTGGAAGTTGGAAAACAAAGATCCTGGGAGTCAAGAATAGGGAGGAGGTGTTATGACGGGGGGGGGGGGGGGGTGGAAACTGTTGGGAGGAGGGTGTGGTGGTGATATGTTATACTGTAGATTGAGCATGGGATAGTTACGGGATCGGAGAGCGTGTTGTAAGGATAACTCCCATCTGCACAGCTCAGAAAACCTGGTGGTGAAGGGGAGGGTCCAGATGTCTCGGTTAGTGATCCAGCCATTGAAATCAACCATGTTATGCTCAACTGTATGTTTTGATGCAGCTTGCCACAAATTCCATTTCTGTGCCAAACTCTTCATCTCAGAGTAGCAATTGCTACATATACCCTCAATTATTTGCTGGGTTTATTCCAATCTTTGTTGTCCTCTACAATTTTTACCTCCTACAGCTCCCTCTACTACAGCTACTGCCAGGGATGGAATGTGTTGCCACCTTGGTTTCTGAAGAAACTCAAAATAATTTTAATCTTGATACAGTACAAGAAAATTTGTACTCCAGATTATAATTTTACAACTTCATTCTCTTCCATTTTAAGTACAAATTACAGTTTTATTATTGCTTATACATATGGTTCCCAGCAAGAGAATGTTCACAGTTGTGCCATGGTTTTCCCCGAAAGGGTATTCAAATTGTGTCTTCCAGAACAATTCACAGAATATGATGCTGAGTTCATGGCACTATGATGGCATTGGAAAAGATCCACACATATTATCATAAAAAGTTTTTTTCTATTCCAACTGGCTTAGTGCACTACAGGCACTTCACCAAATGTACCCAGTAGACTATTTGATCTGTGATTCCTTACAGTGGCTCCAACACTGTGGCAAGGAGGTGATCTTCTACTGGGTACCTGGCCACATTGGGACAGAGGGAAATGACACAGCCTACAAAACAGCTGAGGAGGCATGTTGCGATGGTGGTGTCTGTCAATGTCCTATAATGTCGCACGGCATCTCATTTCTGAGAAATGCGTCATGCATTAGTAGGAGACTAAGTGGTTGCAGGTGACAGAAAACAAACTGCAGTCACTCATATCAACCACACTAGCGTGGTGGACTTCATGCCAGCCTCACCGTTGGGAAGATGTTCTGCTTATTGGGCTGCATGCCCAACATAGGCCTTTAATACATACTTTCCTCCTCTTGTGGGAGGATCCACCACTCTGTGAAGTTTGTGCTGTGCCACTTTCAGTTCAGCATGTTATGACAATGTGTGTCCTATTTACTGTTATTAGGGCAGTTTCAGTCTTGGTGGAGATCTGCCCACTATCTTCACTGATACTGATTTCAGTGTTAAAAGAGTGGTGAATTTTTGTGAACTGTTAGGCCTCATCTCTAAATTGGGGAGGGGGGGTGGATGGAGGCAGGCTGCTCTGCATGTTGGGTAGGCCTTCATCCCCACTGATGAGATTGGCATACTGAATTTTCGTTAGGGTGCTGATGACCATTACGTTGAGCACCCTTCACATCATCATTATCGTCTTCATCATAAACAATTACCATGGTAGATATCCCCCAATGTCTTTGGACATGTCCTACTATGCTGTCCCTTGGTTTTCCATACATATCTTTCCTTTCCAATTCTCCAGGAAACCTCCTCACTCTTTACCTTCTCAATGCACTTAATTTTCGACATTCTTCTATAACACCACATCTTGAATGCCTTGATTCTCTTCTTTTTTGGTTTTCCAACGGTACATGTATAACAAACATACAAAGCTTTGCTTCAAATGTACATTCTCAGAAATTTCTTCCTCAAATTTAACGCCTATGTTTGAAACTGGTAGACCTCTCTTGGCCAGGAACGCCCTTTCTGCCAGTGCTAGTCTGCTTTTGATGTCCTCTTTGCTCTGGCCATCATGGATTATTTTGCTGCCTAGGTAGCAGAATTCCTTAACTTTCTCTACTTTGGGATCACCGATTTGGATGTAATGTTCTCACTGTTCTTATTTCTGCTCCTTCTCATTACTTTCATTTTCCTTTAATTATTCTTCTCAGTCCATATTCTGTGCTCATTAGAGTGTTCATTCCATTGAACAGGTCCTGTAATTCTTCTTCACTTCCACTGAGGATAGCAATGTCATCAGCAAGTCCCATCATTGATATCCTTTCACCTTTAATTTTAATTCCACTGTTGAACCTTTCTTTTATTTTCCAATTGTTTCTTTGCTGTATAGATTGAACAGTAGGGGTGAAAGGCAATATCCCTTTCTTACACTCTTTTGAATTTGAGCACTTTATTCTTGGTCTCTCATTCTTATTCTTTCCCCTTGCTTCTTGTTCACATTGCATATTACCTATCATTCCCTTATTTTTCTGATAATTTTGAACATCTAGCACCATTCGACATTGTCAAGTGCTTTTTCCAGTTGACAAATTCTATGAACAGGTCTTGATTTTTCTTCAATCTTGCTTCCATTATCAACTGCAATGTCAGAATTGCCCCTCTGCTTCTTTAGTTTTCTTAAGGCCAAACTGATTGTCATCTAAGACATACCCAATTTTTTCCCATTCTTCTATATACTATTCTGGTCAATAACTTGGATGCATGAGCTTTTAAGCTGATGGTGCAAAAATTATCACACTTGTCTGCTCTTGCTGTCTTTGCAATTTTGTGAATTATGTTTTTCCAAAAGTCAGACAATATAACACCAGACTCATACATTCTGCATATCAGCAAGAATAGTCACTTTGTTGACATTTCCCCCAATGACTTTAGAACTCCTGATGGAATGTTGTCTATCCCTCTGCCTTATTCAATGTAGCTCTCCCAAAGCTCTTTCAAATTCTGATTCTAATACTGGATCCCCCTTTCTCTTCCATATCAACTTTCGTTTCTTCTATCACATCATCAGAAAAGTCCTCCCCTCTTACAGGCCTTCAGTGTACTCCACTCACCTATCTGATTTCTTATCTGCATTTAACAGTTGAATTGCTATTGCACTTTTACCTCACCTTTATTGCTTTTAATTTCATCCAAGGTTCTTTATACTTTTCTGTATACTGCACTAGTCATCCCAACAATCGTTTCATTTTCGATAGCTTCATATTTTCTCTGCAGCCATCTTGTGTTAGCTTCTCAGCACTTCCCATATGTTTTGTTCCTAAGTGACTTGTATTTCTGTATTCCTAAATTTGCCTGAACATTTTTGTACTTTCTCCTTTCATTGATGAACTGAACTATTTCTTGTAATACCTATAGTTTCTTTGCAGTTACCTTCTTCATATCTATGTTTTTCTCTCCAGTGTCTGTGATTTCCCTATTTAGAGGCATCCATTCCTCTTCAATTGAACTCCCTACTGAGCCATTCTTTAGCACAGTATCTACAGCCTAAGAGAACTTCAATTGTATCTCCTCATTCCTTGGTACTTTTGTATACCATTTCTTTGCACATTGATTTTTCCTGAGTAATCTCTTGCACTTCAGCCAACTCTTCATCACTACTCAATTATGATATATGTGTATGTTTTCTCCTGTGTACTCCTTACAATCCAATATCTGATGTAGAATCTCTACCAAACTGTGATATAATCTAACTGAAATCTTCATGTATCTCCCAGTCTTTTCCAAGTATACCTCATTTGTGGTTCTTGAATAAGAGTATTTGCTATTAGTTGCTGGAATTTATTGCATGACACAAATAGCCTTTCTCCTCTTTCATCCTTAGTCCCAAACCCATATTTTTTATAGACCTTTCTTTTACTCCTTCACCTGTAAGTGCACTCCAGTATAAAAAGCTATGCAGTGGTTGAAGCAGAGCTCGTAAATCATATGCCTGCCTTCACAGATGGCCCAGCCTCTGATGGGGTAGGATAGTCCTATCAGCACTGGAACAGGAAGTGACAGGTGGGTATTTGCACAGATCTTGCACTTGGGTTTACCACAGGGATATGATCCTTATGACAAGGGATTAATATTGAGAGTGGCATAGTGATAGAGAAGGATGTTGTGGAGTTCGGGTGGGTGATGCAACACCATTTTACGAAGAGTGGAAGTATCTTGGGTAGGATGTCCCTCATTTCACGACATGATGACAGATAATCAAAGACCTGGTGAAGGATGTGGTTCAGAGATTACAGTCCAGGCTGGTACTGGTTGACAAAGGAGTCACTGTTTTGTGGCTGGTTCTTGGGAGTGGTGGGAGCATTGGGGGGTGGTGAGGGGAAATGGCACAGGGGCTCTGTTAATGGACTATGTCTGGAGTAGACCCTCAGAATACTGAGCAAGGGAGTTCCTGTCACTACAGATAAACCATCCCCAGATGGTTATGTGTTTTGGGAGGGATTTTTGGTGTGGAAGGGATGAAAGCTATCAAACAGATTCTGTTCATGGTTGGTGGGTTTAATGTGGACAGAGGTGAGCATCGAGCCATCAGAGAGGAGGTGGTAAATGTTAAGGAAGGTGGAATGCTGGGTTGAGGAAGAACATGGGAAGCAGATGGGAGAGAGTGTGTTGAGGTTGTGAAGGAATGAAGATAGGGATACTTGGCCCTGAGTCCAGATCATTGAGATATCATTAATGAACCTGAACTAGACTTAATGGTTAGGCACTTAGGAAGGCTATGGTGGCCCCTTCCTAGAAAGGAGGGTGCGATGCAGGTGCCCATGGCTGTGCTGCCGATTTGTTTATATACCTTCCATTCAGAAGAGAAGTAGCTGTGAGTTAGGATAAAGTTAGTAAGGTACATGAGGAGTGACGTAGTTGGTCTGGTGTCTGCAGGATGCTGGAAAAAATAGTCATAAAGTGGTGGGCATGAGGGATGTTGTTGTATAGGGATTTGACATCAACAATGACAAATAGGCATGGTGGTGGTGGTGGTGGTGGTGGTGGTGGTGGTGGTGGTGGTGGTGGTGGAGAGGGAGAGGGACACGTCCAGTAAAAGAGGTCATCAGTCCTGAGGGATTAGGGAAGAATGGGCAAGGAAGTTGGTCATGCCCTTTTCAAAGGAACCATCTTGGCATTTGCCTACAGCGAATTTAGGGAATCCACAGAAAATCTGAACCAGGATGGCTGGACATGGGTTTGAACTATTGTCCTCCTGTATGCAAGTCCAGTGTGCTAAGCACTGCACCACCTCGCTTGGTATTCTGCAGGAGGCTAGATAACAAGCAATTATTTGTAGGTGCTGGTCAATGAGGGCAGAAATTCTTTCAGTGGTGGCAATATAGCAAGCCACACTGGGCTATCCAGGACTGTTTGGTTTCTGGATTTTTGGGAGTATCTAGAAGGTGGGAGTTCCTCAATATTGCAGCTGCTGTCTCACATGGTAGTTTCATTCTGGCCTGAACTGCCAGAGGCAGTGGTTGTGTGTATGAGGTATGGTGTGCATTTCTCTGTTACTCTTTTGCTGGTAAAGGCAGTGCTTGAAAGCTTTGTTTAAGTGTCTTCTGCTTGTGCCTGCCTGCAATTTAATCTCTGTTCTTTTCAGTAAGTAGCAATCTGTCTTTTCCTAATTGTTGATATTCCTACTTTCCTGACATGTTTTTGAAAACCTCTACCATATGTGCCCAACACTTCATGAAGGCTCTCTCTCTCTCTCTCCAATAACTCAAGTGCTTCATTTTTTGGGTTGTTATGTAATTTAGATGAGACTACATATCAATTTGTCGAATGGCATGCTCTCCCCACTCATTAAATACACTGTTGTAGGGTTCAATATAAAGGCAGGGTTTCTGCAAAAGTGATAGTACAACATCTGAGGCATGTTGTGGTTGTGGTTGTCACTCTGAAGACTGGTTTGATGCAGCTCTTCAGGCTACTCTCTCCTGTTCCAGCCTCTTCTCCAAATAACCACTGCAACATACATTCTTCTGAATCCACTTACTGTGTTCTTCTCTTGACCTCCCTCTATGATTTCTCCCCCCATCACCCCCCCCCCCCCCCATTTCCCTCCAATACTAAATTCATAATTCCTTGATGTCTCAGAATTTTTGTCTTCCTTGTTATTGTAGTCTTCTGTTCAAAGACTAGTTTGATGCAGCTCCCCATGCTACTTTATCCCATGCAAGCATTGTTTCCTCTGAGTAGCTACTGCAATCTATATCCCTCTGAATCTCCTTCCTGTATTCATTTCTTGGTCTCCCTCTAAAACTTTTACCCCACACACTTCCCTCCAGTACTACAGTGGTGATCTGTTGATGCCTCAGAATGCTTCCTACCAACTGCTACCCTTTTTTAGTCAGATTGTGCCACAGATCTACCCATGCAATCTTCAGCATTCTTCTGCAGTACCACATTTCAAAAGCATCTATGCTCTTCTTGTGTAACCTGTTCATTGTCCAAGTTTCAATTCCATACATATCTACACTCTATAAAAACTTTCAGAAAGGACTTTCTGACACTTAAATCTATCCTCGGTGTTAACAAAATTCTCTTCTACAGAAACGCTTATCTTGCCATTGCCAGTGTACATTTTATATTGTACCTACATGACCATCAGTTATTTTGCTTCCCTGATAACAAAACTCATTTACTATTTTAAATGTCTCATTTTCTAGTCTAATCCCTTCAACATTATCTGCTTACTGTACTGCCTTAACTGTCTGAATAATTTCTTTTATTTTATCGTGCATTTCTTGTACCTCTTCATCATCTGTGGAGCTAATTGAGAAAAAAATTTGTACTGCTGTCATGGGTGTTGGCTTTGTGTTTGTCTTGGTTACAATAATCCATTCAGTATGCTGTTCATAGTAGCCATATCCCAATTCACTTATTCATTATGAATCCTACTCCTACATTACTCATATTTTATTCTATTTTATAACCTTGCATTCATCTGATCAAAAATTCTGTTCTTCCTCCCACCAAACTTCACTAAATATCCAGCCATTCAGTGCCAACACAGCAAGGCCATTTCAGTTAACGTTAAAAGTCTAGTTCACTCTGTCATCCAGACAGTTGCCCCTACAGCTACTGAAAAGACTGCTGCCCTTTTTAAGGAATGACACGTTTGTCTGATTTCTCAACAGATACCCTTCCATTGTGGTTGAATTTATGGTATGGGTACCTGTATCACTTGGGCATGCAAGCTGTCTCTCCAATGGCAAGTCCAAGGCTACATTTGGACCATGGAAAGACAGACACCTTTATCTTTGAACCAGTTTTGGGCTGTAGCAGAAACACGAATATATGCCTTAACTTATTGATGAAATAATTGTTTCATCCCACTAAGTCTTCATACATTCTAATCAGATCTTTCTGTAACATTACAGTGTACATGTTGGAGTTTATTCTAGTGTTGAACCAAGCAATATGTGATTTACTTTTAGTGTCAAAAGCTGCCCAAACAAAAATACTTCCATCATAAAATTTCTGCTCATCCTCACCTACTGGTCTCTTCTCAGATAACGGCAGTAACCTAGAAATCCATCCAACCTATCTAAATTAAACTTCTTCTCATTATTGAAGATCACTTTATCCCATTCTGACATCCATGATAAATGTTCTTCATCATGCTCCAATCCATCCCATTTATGTTTGGGTGTTGGAGCAGGTTTCTGCAGTCATTTCTTGATTGCAGGAAGTTTTCATACAACAAAAATTGTAGCATATGTCTGGCAGTTATGGCAGCTTTACATCAGCAACTGGTTAAGAAGAATAACTGTTTGTGGCCCTTGCTTTGCATGAAAGTAATCGTTTTGATGCCTTAGATGATTTTGCCTGTATTTTCCATTCTGTCTATATCATCCATCTAATCTAATGCAATTATTAATCACTGTACTTAAATATTTCAACACCTTGCCAGTTCAACAGTTAGACTCCCATTTCCTTGCATGCAATGGTTTTTGGTTTTTCATTACATAATTGTTTTCTGCATGGCATTGGTTCAAATGGCTCTGAGTGATATGGGACATAACATCTGAGGTCATCAGTCCCCTAGAACTTAGATTTACTTAAAACTAACTAACCTAAGGGCATCACACACATCCATGCCCGAGACAGGATTTAAACCTGTGACTGCAGCGGTTGCATGGTTCCAGACTGAAGCACCTGGAACCACTCGGCCACAACGGCCGACCTGAATGGCATTCTCACGGTTTATATACAAGACGCACACATCACTTATGTTGTCTGTTTTCAGTTTGCAGGAAAGGATTTTATGCACACACTAACACCACACAGAGCAGACTACCTTTACAGTGACCTTACACCCTTTACCATAGGAATTATCGATGTCTGGCTGTATAATGTACTAGTGATGTCAAACTCTCTAACATTTGACTATGTTACTTGGTATACTGGATGTCATACTATTGCATATACACTCTACACAATTATTCCAGCTAACAATGTTTATTTTCCTGCAAATATTCATCTTTTGCATGGATTTCCACTACTGTATAAGACTTTGTCTGATAATGGCCACATCCTTCATATATGTATGAAAACCACATTACTTTGCTGCCAGTCATCAAGATTCAACTACCTTTGAATCATCTGTTGGCTTCTGTGTCAGGTTCTTTGGTGAAGAGTTGTTTGATGGATTTTGTGATGTTTCATCAGCACTAATGGCTACCATTGTCAAAGATTCACCTTCCATTCCCATTGCTAACTGGAACAGTCTTTTGCTGCTGGGTAGGAATTCAGAATTGGTTCACCTTAAGGATTTCCTTTTTCTTTTTCAAACTACTGTCATGCTACAGAACTACACAAACATGACAACTGCTTTGACGAGAAAGATACAAGAAGCAAGAGACAGGAAAGAGAGTGTCTTCAAGGTGAACAGATCCTGTATTACCCTGCTGCAGCAAACGACCGTTGTAGGTAGCAAGGAGAGAACCAGAGTTGTAATGAAAACAGAAAAGCCCCCAGACACTGGCGTGCCAGGTACATAGACTCTGCATCCATGAGCCCAACTAAAGTCCACCACCACCAATAGATGATGCTGCCTGATGCTATCCTGATGGACTAACTGTAAATTTGATTCTCGGTGAGATGTTGTATATTACGAAAATTCCACAATATTTCATTGGTACAACAGACAGACACCTTCAGATGTGGGGGAACACACTACTCAGGCTGTGACTGAAGCCTCCTATATATGACAGTCAGAGAAAAACTGTGCAGGTATAAATGCACCAAGTTTCTGTGATCAATAGCACAGATATGCAGATTGGTAACGAGAGAGATAGCTAGAATAAATGGCAGATGATGAATGCAGAGGCAGAGGTTTTCAGTCATACTTAGCACTACCATTGGCCACCTCAGTGCCCTCTGTCAGGAGCTGCCTGCCAAAATGTGTGTCTGTTCTGGCAGGTGCCTATTTTTGAAATTGTAAACCAAATATCTATGTCGCCACCACAGCATCATTCCTTGTACGACTTGCAGTTCTGCTTACATAGCCAGTGATGGATTTCATGCTGTGCTTGATTGATATCCTGTGTCCCTGTTAAGCAAATTAGGTAAGCTTTGAATTTTCGCTGCTTCTTCAATAACGCTGTCCCAATACGAAAGAACTTAGTGTTTTTGTATTTCATAAAAATTCCTGTACTGATACAATGTTCAGCCACTGCAGATTTCTCTGGCTGGTATAGACATGTGTTGTCAATGTTCAACACATCTTTCCTCCACAATGTGACAAGTTTGTCAAAGTACTACATCCCAAAGTTACAGGGCATGTTATGGCACCAGGTCTCATTAAACCAAGATCATCTTACACTGCGCCTGAAGGAGTTCAGAGTTCTGTTGGCAGACAAAAGTTTAATTTAACTTCATTTGGCCAATAATCATCCTATTTTTGAAGAAACAGCGCCAGTGTATGACAAGATGACCATTCTTTTTCATTCCTCAGTTTCTTCCAGCTCCTCACTTTGTCTAACATGACCAGCAAATTTCCATTTCAGAGTATCCATTCTCCAAAAATGCAGTATAGAGGTGATGCAGTATAGAGGTGATGTAGCTCATCAGATAAGCTGTCTGAATCCAGTATGGCTCTTGCTCTGTGGACTGATGTCCTAAGCACACCGCTTCATCATGGAGGACAGTGGTAACTGGTGGCCTGTAAGTTTGTCAACGTGTGGAGGTTTATGGTACACAGAGTGACCCAAGGTGCTATCCTCATTTCTCCACACCAACACATTCAGGAATGGTAGTTTGCTGTTTTTCTCCATCTCCATTGGAAACTTAATGTTGAAATCGAGAGAATTTAGTGGTTGCAAAAATGAATCTAGCGACCCAGTGCGCTGTGGCCAGATGATGAAAGTGTCATCCACATATCACCAAAAGCAAGTAGCTTTCAAGTCTGTTGCCTGGAAGTGCTCTCTCCACAAAACCTTCTCTAAAATGATTGGCCACAATGGCTGACAAGGGACTTCCTATTGCTACACTATCAGTCTGTTCAAAGTGTTGGTCATAAAATAAGAAGCCAGAGCACAACAAGTCTACCATCTGACATCCTCAGCAGCTTCCCTGGGCAGTTTAAGGATTCTCTGTTCATCAGAGCTAATAATACACAGAACAGGTTGTGTCCTCAGGGTGGGCATGAAGTTCTGGCTTCTTCTCCAATACTGAAACTGTCATGTTGGGCAGAGATTTGTCTGTAAGTTTGTACATGGTCTATGAGGTTTTTCATTTCTACTCTAATGTGCTGTGTCATGTTGTTGCTTCTTGTCCAAAAACATCCACGTGGCACTATCAACCCATGTCCAAGAATCTTCCAAAACTTGTGATGAAGTCTTCTGATGAAAGGTTAGTAGTTTTCAAGACACAAAGTCCAGTCTCTCTCTCTCTCTCTCTCTCTCTCTCTCTCTCTCTCTCTCTCTCTCTCTCTCTCTCTCTCTCCCTCTCCAGTCTGTGGCTGGATTGATTTTTACTTCTGTTGGTGGTTACACAGTTCATGAAGTACATAACCTTTACAAAAGTCAGAATAATTCTGAGATCTCAGCATCTTAATAAGAAAGTAAGTGTGTGCAGCAGTCTGTTCCTCTTACTTCAAAGTTTATCAAACCTTCTCACTTCTTTCACCATCTCCTTCCAGGACAGGTATAGTATGTGTCACTTGAGGCTTTCCCCACTGATTAGTTGTAAATATGGTTCTTGGGCAAGATATCAGATGTTGTGAAAATTCCACAATATTTTGCCAACACTAGTGGTGACATCTGACTGTCTTAAATAGGAGGCTTCTCTCACTGTGATCACCGCACCTGAAGATGTCAGCTGTGGTGTCAATGAAGTGCTGTGGAAGTTTCATGTTTCATGACATCAGAGTCATACCTGAGTACCGTATTTACAACTAGTCCATCAGGAATGTCTGGAGCACCACATCCTACACTTGTACAGGGAGAAGATAGTGAAAAAAGTGAATAAATTTGATAAACTTTAGAATGAGAACAACAGGTTGTTGTATGCACTAACATTCCTAGTAAGATGCCAAGATCATAAAACTCTTCAGACATTTGTGGAGGTATAACACTTTATAAAGTCTGCAGCAACCAACAGAATTAAAAGTAAAGCTGGTGAGACACAGGTGAGAGAGAGGATTCATTGCACTCAGTGGTAACCGGACTTTGTATCCAGGGATCTACTGGTCCTACATCTGAAGATTTCATTCACGCTTCATAGGTGTTTCAGACTGAAAGAAAAAAACATGACAGAGCATGTCACATTGTAAAGTTTCATTGCTTCAGAGACCGTTTATACAAAAAGAAAAGTTAGACAAAAAACTTCACACATGGACTGTGAACAAACATACGGATGAATCTCTACTTGATGTGGCAGTTTTGGCCTTCGAGAGTGGGCAGAACTTTGCATCCACCCTGAAGACACAACCCATTCTAGAGATTGTTGTCTCTGTCAGAGACAGAATGATTATGTCTTCAACATCCTCGTATTAGGACAGCATTAATAAAGCAGCAGTTGAAATTCGTACATCAACTAATTGCTTAACAGGTACACAGGATACCAACTCAGCATGACATGGGATCCAGGGCTGGCCATGTTAAAATCACAGTGAACACAAAGAGAAACTACAAGTGACGACATGTCACACGTCATAAGATACACGGTTGGCAAAGGTGAGGACAAGCGCTTGCTAGTGTGGACACGTATTTTGGCAGGTGCCTCCCCCCCTCCCCCCCCCCCCCCCCGACCGCCCAGTCTCCCCCTTCCCACCCATCCCTCTCCCACCACTCTCCCTCCTGATCTCCTGATCTACTGATTTGCATATCTACATATTGGTAACCTTGCAGTTTCTTCTTCTTCTTCTTCTTCTTCTTCTTTTTTGTGAGTGTCATAAATAGGAGGCATGAGCAGTGTGTTCATCATACTTAAGATATGTGTTCATTTCACCAACGAAATAATGTGGAATTTCCACGATTACATCAGCTGTCTCTTCTGAAACCTTATTAACAATATAAAGTGAAGCCTTGACAATGAAAGCCATCTGTGCTTGCGAAACTATAGAAGAGTTATCAAATGAATGTAGGACAAATAACTCAAGTCAGAAGCCAGCAGACAGTTTGTCAAGTGGCCACAAAACCTTAACTGTTTTTCACCTTTGAATCTATGGATTTTTTTCCCATGTTTGTGTGTTCTGGCAGTAATTTTATTTTTGATTTTCTAATTTTTTTTCTCTAATTGAATGTTAAGAAAAGGGTGGGGGCTTGTGGGAGGTTCAACAGTTTCTTAAAGTGAAGATTCTGTTAATTCAGGTTAGCAAGTCACGAAGTAAAGGCAAAATTTCTGTATTTATTGCACTCTAAGAAATAGGGTTGAAGGCATTAAACAGATTATTTGAAAGACTTCCTCATTACTTACTAGATAAAATTATCTGATGTTTCATTAGACGCACATTACAAGAGCTGCCAGAAATTTTGACAGAGGTTCACAAAGGATATTATTATTTTTTTGCTATGGACATACGACTTTGCCAAAATTTACAGCACAGTAGAGCTGTGTAAATATTAGATGAAACATTTAATTTCCCATGCAAGGAGAGTAAAATAAAGAATGTGAAATTATCCTCAACAGCAACAATATGGGAAGAGACTGCTTGAAATGAAAGAATAGATTTTGATGTGTTTACATAACAACCCAGAAGCAGTATTGGAATATTGGTGTACGAAGTCCGGTTTTGGGAGCCCCATGTAAATGAGGTGCCACAGTAGGCTTTGAAAAGAAATTGCAAGCTTTTATCATCTCAAGGAACAACTGTTCATGGAAATGAAGACAAACTGTGTCTCTACCTTTAGTGGATACACATTCCTCAGCACAGTTTAGTTATAAACACTTTTAATCTTAGAAGTCAAAGAAAACTTGCTGTACAAGGAAAAGGCAAGGAAATACTTCAAAACTTTAAAATGCTCAAAATTGTAGGACAAGAAACAATAAAATACTGAAAACAACTAGAAACTCTATAAGAGTGATCAGAGTAATTATTTTCAACAATCCCATCCAAAACCACCATGGCAAGGAGAGATACATATTGAAATTTGAAGACATACAGAATTGATTTTGTTCCAGTCATTGGCTGGAGGAAGAGATTCGAACAAAAAACAATTAATTTCAACTAAAAGATCAAGATGAAGACAACCCCAAGCAAGAATGAAGGAGGGCTGGTAATTTGTTGTTCAATTTTTGTTGTGCATCATCATATTCATCATCAAAAATTAAGAAAATAACTAATGATCACATATCTTCTTCACCAACTCTTCTACAGCATAAACCTTTATAGATTCTTAATTTTTGTGACAGTTAGAGTAATCTTCAGACAGGACTCGGTGTAAAGATGGCTTGAGCATGTCCTGCGTCTTTCTTTCAGATTCTGTTTACTTTGAAAACTCAAGGCCAAGGAAAATGAATGAATTAAGACAGACAGACACATCAGACAAACATTTTACTTGGAAATTCATGTTCAACAAATGAAATTATTGTCCAGACACAAAAAAATGGCAAAAAATCCATAAAATTCAAAGGTACAGTAATATCCTGACTATCCACAGTAACTGTGGATTTGAAAACCACGGATAATCAAATTATGCATATAATCTGTAATTAAAGTGCACAGTAATGAACTGGGATTGTTCAAAACAAAAATTAATTACAGTATCATAGTTTAAATCATTAATTAATATTTATAATAAACTCTACATTAATCATCACAATATATGTGAAAATTCTGCTTTTGAAAAAAAATACAGTCCAGCTCTTGCAGTGTTTGAGGAGCACATTGTTTTCTACACTCATGTTTTAACATATGATTGCACTCACTCGTGACAACTCCTAGGTTAGTGGAAAATTTTCAGCAGAAAGAAGAGAGATAGCCCTGTATAAATGCAAAGTAGATAATCCACTGCAGATAATTGACAGTTTACTGTAGTTGAAACTTGATGGTCGGCAGGAAATTTTCGTATGTATATGAAGTCACACTGCTGCTTTCATACTCTGGACCTCTGAAATGTTTAATTGGTGATATGTTGCGAATGTCTTCAAAAAGGTAATGTTGGTAAGCAACCATTTGTTTCTCAACGTCTCTGTCTTCATTGATAGCACTCAACACAGTGTTAACCAAAGCCTTCAATTCTTTTCTTGTCTTGATTGATGGAATCAATGACTGCTTGATCCTCTTTCGTGTTCTTTATGTTCTGTTCATGGTTGTTTCTTCCAAGTTTGGAAGGCTTGCATCAAATCTGCTCTGTTCTTTCTATTCTGTTTGACTTTTTTAACCTAGCATCGTACTTTGACAACACTTACTAAGGGGGAAAAAACGTAAATTTTTTGTTGAATGCCTACATTGTAGATGTTGAACATCTACATTCATGTTGTCAAAAAATCCTTAATTATGTTTCTGTACTTGCTGTCATTGGCCTTTGTAGTCATGTGTATCATGAAAAAACTGAACTGACCTTTATTCCAGTATTTACTACTCGTCTCCTTAAAGTTGTTATAACATAGATCACGACCAATAAATTCAAAGTAAATATGTTCTAAATTTCCATCATCCTTCATAAAGATTTAAAAAAAAAAACTAGGTTGTCTCTCACAAATTGCTGTAGCATCTTTGAGTACGTCTGAGCATCTAAATATTCTCTAATGACATCCTGATTTTTGAGGATGAAGTCATTGAACATAATCACTGAGTGGTCTTAATAATCATTCAGTGGGATAATTTCATCATTATTTTGAATGAATGATGTTCTCATTTCTGTCTCCAACCTACTGACACATTTTCATGAATTCTTGGTAGTTTGGTTGATCCAAACCCTTCCAGTAGACATACAAGTGACTTTTCCCTTTTTCAACTATCATGGAAATAAGAGATAGTTGTCAATCATTAACATTGTTTTTCCACATTCAATTGGTCCTACCATTACATATGTAATAGTTAGATAAGAACTCACAATGCTTTTATTTTTCTCTCTCAGGAATTCTTACCATTGCTTTCCAGTCTGTCTTGTGACAGCTAAAGCAGTCTCAAGTCTGAATCATTCAGTGAAAACTTTTTGTCTCAGTAAATGACTCGACTGATGCAGTCAGCAATAGTCTACTTCAGTTCAAGAAAAGATTAACCCTCTCTCTATAGAGGGTGGTCACCTGACACGTGTTGCATGTGTTGGCTTCTGCACAATAATTTTAACTCAAAACACCATTTCAAAAACATTAAACTGTACTGAGAGTGTAACTCAGAATTGGTTTTTTATGCTAAGCATGTTAAGATGAGGCTGATGTATAAATAATAGAAATTCCTTTGGAAAGCACAGTTTTTGAAATTTATCAGAAGGAAGATGAAGTCAGTCATGTCTATTAGTTATGGTGAGCGTGTGGTTGAGGTGTTCATGGATAAAAATGCTAGTATTGACAGTGTGTTAGAATTTTGTGATGAAACTATTGAAGCCAATGAAGATGCCATCACTAGGTGTTCCAAAAATTTTTGCTTTACAGTTAATAAACGGGAACCACAATCTGGTTGACAGCATGTATGTGCAGCAATGTGATCACTCTTATCGGGAAAACAACATTATTGCATCATTAGAGCCAGATGTTGCGTTCTGTGGAGCACAAATCTTTGGACCACATCATCCCTTGCTTGTTCCAGTTGTCAACAAAATTAATGACAAATGTAAATAATGAAAATGATGAGTTGATTGACTTCTGTGGAGCACATGTGACAGTTATATTAGAAATCATGTAGTGAAACGTTCTTTTCATAAATAAACAAGATAAAGTACTATCAGTTTTGCTCCTTCCTAGTCACTTAAGACTTCCCAATAAGGACACAGAGATTAACATAAATATCGGTGATGGTTGGGTTCGTCCTAACCATCCTGAATTGTGCATGAGCTTCAGTAGTGTTCAAGCCTATGGCACAAATATCCAACAAACATACAATGGAAAATCCAACAAGAAGATGATTGACAACTACGTGATGAAGCTCTTGGAGCCCATCACCATCAAGAAAGGAAATGACATTTTGTCAAGGACGGAGCATCCATTGTTGTTGTTGTTGTTGTTTCTCCCCCCCCCCCCCCCCCCAATGATCTAACCATGAAAGGCCATATCCTCAACAATGGGAACATAAGTAGTGAGAAATATAAAGTACTTTTTGTTAGCTGTGCATAGTGCCTTTTTCAAAGATTACAAGGAAGTCCAGTGGGAAGGTGATCTGACAGGATTTATATATGGTGTTAAAGTGCAAAATATAACATTCTTTCATGGTCCAGCCATGATGAAGCTGGTGCTGAAGAAATGAGAAATGGGTACACTCCTGAAGGAGGGAAAATTGTAGAAAGCATAGGAATCCACATTCTTGTCAGGTAAGAGGCTGATTATACGCTTGAGTCAGAGTGAGAGACGCTAACAAATTTGAAAATTGTTGGGTAAGAGGCTGAAAATATGCTAGAGTTAGAGTGAAAGAGACATGGAAATTTTAAAATTCCCTTTTCTTTCCTTCAGCCACAAACTGTAGAGATGACAGGACTGGCCAACAAAAGAAATTTTGAGCTAAATGCCACAAATTTCAATAGTTCAGCATAGCTTGAGAGGCCATACTTCATATTTGTTGTGTTCCAGTCAAATTGAGAAAATAATCTTTTGGTTGACTCTTCCTTGTTCAATTACATAAAACTACAGAACATCTACCAGAAGAATGGAAGGAATGAAGTTTTTCCTCTAAAAATGTGAGGCCTTAAATGTGTTGTACTGCTGAGGAGTGACAGTAAAGAAAGTCCACTCAGTGTCATTGAAAATTATCTGATCTTGATCAGCAACATGCCATAAAGAATGAACATATTGGAAATACAGGGGACTATGATGAAACTGTGTGTAATGAACAGTCATAAAGTTATTAGGGACACACATATTTGTATTATCATGTGTGGCAAGAAAAGTTTAACATACAATGCTCAACACAGAATTTTGAGTGGAAATTTTTGACAATTTTCTCCTCCAGCTAACGCTTGTATTTCCCTTAGTCTTGTGTATTTGGCCATTGACATATGTCCTTTCATGTTATATCTACACACTTCAGTACCACAGGTGCATTTTATCATTGTGTAAGTGTTACTGTCACATTTTGATGACAAATTTTACATCTGCTTGCATGAATGTCTCTAACAAATGGATTTAGAAAAAAAACCTTTGATTTCTTGACACTTGGTACATTTTTTGTTCCTTTTTTTTCTTCTTTGCCTGCCTTCCTTCATGGATGGTAAGACACAAGAGTTTCTTGTTGGTGAGATACCTGTTTTTTCCATATTCTTCATGCATTTGTTTGCATATATTACAATGTTTGTCCTTCATGCATTAATGTATGTATGTAAGTGAAAGTCATTGAGTGACTTCCCCTCACCACAGTCTATACATCTTTTTGTAGTTACCTCCATTTACTTAGAACAAAATTGTCAAAAGTTTTAAGTTGTGTGCCTTAGTTTTTTTTTTTCTACATGAATGGATCAGCATTGAGAAGATTTGCTCCTTCTTTTATAACCACATGCTGTCCTGATGAAATTAAGTGTTCTCTTAACAAATTAGTTGAGTGATGAATGTGTTTTTCAGTTGTTTAACCTCAGTGGTGGTGTAAAAATTATAAAGTGCACAAATTACAAGTGACAACAATTACTAGGTGTCATGTACACACAGTCTGAAGACTGCTTCAGCAGTTGCTAAGTAATGTCCATATGGCAGTGTATGTGTGTCTTATTTTTCAAGACATGTCTCTTGTTGTCATGAGCACTCAACATTTTTTATCCCCCACTGTGATTGGGTTCACACCATGTACATAATTTTGTATCAGGTTCATTGTTTTTTTTTATGTTGTTGAACAGTTTTGAAGGCATGTTTTTTTTTTTTTATTCTTTGTCACCCATTTCTTGATACCTTTAATTTATTTCTCTTACTTGGCACTAACCTTATACACTTTCAAACTGCAAAGTTCTTCCATTATTCATCTGTTGCACTCATCCTTCATCTTACCTACAAATTTCTTGTTCACCAGTCTGATGTAGGTTATTTTCTGGGTAGTCACTTGTGTCAAAATTTTCAATTCATCATCTTCATTTTTGCATATAAATCTTTAGTTTGTATAATTTAGATGAAGCTGTGTCTCTGTGCCTTGATAGTAAAGTACAATTTTTTCTCCATATTTTAGATCATCGTGTTGTAGTGGTGTCATACATCAGTTCTGTTTAGAATCAAGTACACTCGAGCCATCATAAATTTTCTTGTTGAGTTCTGTTTTAGCCTTGTTGATGTGGATGGCAACAAGATGTTTGTTAAAAATCATTCTTCCTTTGAAGTTCAGCTCTATTAAATTTTTTCCTCACTTTTCAGAGCTTGAGGCTGACTTTGTGTCCACTCTGCTTCTCATGTCCTCTATAGTCTTCCTGAAGAATGATTTGTTCACCAACTTGTATCAATTTGTCTTCAAGTCATTCATTGCCTTCATCCTCATTTCTGTGTTAAAGTCCATGTACTTCTTCAACCAGTCATATTGACTGAATTGCAAGATTTTGCACTTTTGTCATTTCCATCCCTACAGAGAGGTACTGCTTGCAATTTCTGTAGTGTACACTGTACTTACATTTGCCATTCAGTGTGGTCAACAGCTTGCTTGCATTGGTGCCTGGCACAAGTTTATTTTCAGGAGAAGTGGCAAATCTTCATGTAGATCATGTAGTTCCTTTGGACATTCATGGTCAACCTTGGAGATACATCCAACAGGAGATTGGAATCAAATCCGTGTCTTTTTCATTGTATCAAAGCTCAATCACAAACAAATGTCATATCCCAACAAACTGTGTAGATAAATTGGTGCAAATGTTGGATTCAGTATTCAGTATTCAGTTTATTCACCATTGACCACTTACAGCGGAATAGGTCTGAACATTAAATATACAATTAACAATAACTTTAGAGTAAAGTTTTCTACAATTTAATTCCTTTTCTTTTAGGAATATCCTTATATACTAATGTCAATGCTTAATTCAAAATATTCTGTTATCTTATAAAATGGGTGTTTGAGAAGCCAGTCATAAACCTTACGTTTGAAAATATTATTGGTCAGTGACCGAGCAGATGCTGGAAGTTTATTGAAGAGTTTTAAACTCATTATTTTGTGTGAGTTTGTAGTCTTTGTGAGTCTGTGTCTTGGTATGTCAA
This sequence comes from Schistocerca cancellata, assembly GCF_023864275.1. Classification (NCBI taxonomy): domain Eukaryota; kingdom Metazoa; phylum Arthropoda; class Insecta; order Orthoptera; family Acrididae; genus Schistocerca; species Schistocerca cancellata. The sequence continues at coordinate 93,428,614 of NC_064635.1, read as the reverse complement.
AGTCCAGTTTGCCTCTGGTGTTGTGGGGATGTATGTTCTCTCTGGTCTCGAACTCATTTAAGTTGCTTTTGACATAAAGCAGTGCTGTGTAGATGTATAGATTCACCAGTTAATATCATGTGATTGATAAAGAGGGGACGGCAGTGTTCCTTGGGCTTAGCTTTGCTTATTATTCTGATTACTTTTTTTTGAATTTTCAGAATTTCACTGACAAAGCAAGAATGTCCCCATAACAATATGCCGTAGGAAATGTGTGACTGAAAGAGGCCAAAATATACCACCTTTAGATACTCATCAGTGACTACATCTGCCAGTCTCCAGATGAGATAACACACTCGTGCTATTCTCTTGCAGATATGGCTAATGTGTTCCTCCCAGTTTAATTTTGAGTCAATGTGGAATCCTAACAATTTTATTGATTTGCTTTCAACAGCTGTAGTTAAACCCAGAATTAGTTCTTGTGTTTTATCGGGATTACACAGAAGGTCATTAGAAGAAAACCAATCCATTACTAGTTCTAGTTTTTCCTGTGTTGCCTGATGCAGTTCTGTTGTGTCATGGTGTGTATTGAGCAACGTTGTATCATCTGCATAACACACCTTACCATGTAGGAGCAAATTCAGTTGTAAGTCATTAATTGCAATGATAAACAGAAAAGGACCTAGGACTGAGCCCTGAGGCACTCCAGTCCGAACTTCCTTCAGTGAGGAGCATCTATTTTTAATTGATACATACTGTCTCCTGTTACTTAAGTATGATTCGATTACATCCAAAGATGGTTTGTGTATGCCATAAAATTCCAGTTTTGCAAGTAGGGTGTTAGATGGTATGCAGTCGAAGGCTTTGCTAAGATCGCACAGTACGACTGATACTAGATCCTTATTTTCAAATGCAGTTAACACCTGGTTAATAACTTCAGTGACAGCAGTAGTGGTGTTTTTACCATGCTGATATGCAAACTGTCTGTTGGAGAGGAGATCATGCTTATCAAAATAGTTATTTAGTTGACTGTACATTACATATTCAAAAACTTTAGAGAAAATTGGGACAATAGAAACTGGTCGATAGTTTTGGGGCAGATGCTTATCTCCCTTTTTAAAGACTGGTATTACTTTAGCAGTTTTGAGTGCATCTGGGAAAACTCCAGATTCTAAACACACATTAAAAATGAAAGAAAGAGGTTGACAGATAAGGTGTATTATTTTTTTCATTACATAGTTAGAAAACCAATAACCGTCCATACTTTTGGAGTTGGTGAACCTTGCCACAGCTTTTACAATATCCTCTGGGGTGACAACCTTCCAGTGGAAAGTATACATACTATGGGGCACAGCACCAAGATGATCTAGTGCCCAAGTGCCATTTTGCTTGATTTTGTTTTTCTGCTCACTCACTGAGGTTAGGAAGTAATTATTTACTTCTTCTGGGACCAGCATTGCATCTTGTGTATGGGTTTTTGAATTATATTGGTTGATGATATCCCATGCTGCTTTACATTTGTTGGGAGCACTTTCAATGTAATGTTCACATGCTCGTTTTTTGGCCAAGGACAGCTTATCTTTGTAGATTTTTTTACATTTTAGATAAGCTCTGTAAGAAGTATTATCTAGCTCAGGTCCTTGTTTACAAGAATTTTTATATATTCTGTACAGTCTGAGCGTCTCCTCCCTAGTGAGAGCTAGCTCATCTGTATACCATTTTAGCTGTTTGTTTTTCTGTTTATGCTTAGGGCTGCTTTTGACTAATGGTGAGCAGGAGTACCATAACTCTATGAGTATTTCCAGGAATTTGTTAAACACCATTTAACCAGCACCCTTTCCAGGTTGTGTGTTGTATACAAAGTCCCAGTTAACATAAGATATTCTGTCAATCAATAAATTAATATATTCATCTTTCTGCCCTCTTACCCATGTGGCATTAGACTTGATTCTGACTGATTTAGGCAACTGATCACAGGAGAATGTTAAAATCAATGGTTCATGATCAGCTAGGGCTCCACTGGCAAGTCTGACGTTGTACATATCTCTAGAAAAATTTACTATAATATTATCTAAGCACGCCTTATCCCGTGTTGGTATGTAATTTGTACATTGTAAATTTAGTGATCTTAAGATATTAAAAAAAGTTCTAGTAACATGTTCATCACTGTTGGCCATTTCAATGTTGAAATCGCCACAGATAATTAGTTTTATGTTTTATGTTTTTCCTCATAAGCAGCTCAAATCTTTCGAAAAATGTGTTTACATCTCCTCCTGGTGATCTATATAAGCTAACAATTATAGTATTCTCTACGTTTAGTCTTATACAGCTAAATTCTCCATCTAGTTCTGCACAGTAAGAACTAACATCTATTTTAGTAAACATTATACTATCTTTAACAAATATTAGGGCACCTCCATTCTTTCTTTCACTTCTACACATAATGTCTCCAACAGCATACCCCTGAGGAACAAAATATTGTACTTGATCGCATGTCAGCCAATGTTCTGAGATACAAACAACATCAACGTTTTCAATACTGCAAAAATGTTCTAATTGTAATACTTTGTTCCTAATGCAGCAAATGTTCATTTGCATCACAGTAACAGATTTATCTTTATTGTTTATTGACTGAGAACACTCTCTCATTCGAATGTCGCTTTTAGCACCTAGTTCAAGTACAGGAGGTTTATTACCCGCTGATTCAGAGACTTTTATACTAAAAAATGACGTACATTCCAGGTATTACTCAAACCGCTACTTTCGTAGATCGTTTTATTCCGTGTGATTCTTTCTTTAATTATTTGATTGACACGTTCGCACACAAACTTTTTCCCTTCGTAGTTTAGGTGGTGCCCGTGTCCGGTGTGAAGGTTACGCTTAAGTTTACTTATATCGACCACAGCACAATTTGCGTATTCAGAGCACAGTTTCTTTATTTTAATATTCGTTCTTCGAATTTCTTTATTAACGCACGAACTATAGATTAGATCGTGCCTATGAGGCACTGTAGCAACAACTGTATTCCTTGATTTATTTTTTTCTAGAAAGTTCTGAAGCACTTTTACGCAGACATCTGCTTCATTTTTCGCAACATGTTAAGGTGCTGATGGTGGTGACTGATGGTCTATACCATTCATTGGCAAGTGCTCTAGCATCTGAGCTACCCAAGCACAACTCACAACATATCCCCACAGCTTCAATTCCGTCAGTACCTTTTCCGGCACACAGTTTTAATGTCAGGAAGATTCATATCGGCACACACTGCACTGCAGAGTGAAAATCTCATTCTGGAGTATTTAAGATCTCCAATTCTTCCAGCTTGATACTACCATTTCTACCTTCGTAGACACCTGTGAATGACTAAAAGTGATTATCAACTTGTACTTATATTGACCGCCACATTGTTTAGGTGACAGTAAGCGCAGCTCTCCACAGACAGAACAAGGCACTCCCTCCACATCAACTGACAAAACAGTTTTGATGAAATGCTAAATGATACTATAAGTCAGTCTCTCCTCACAGCAGGAACTTTGTGCTACATGAAGAGGGCAGGGTGTTTTGAGTCAGTAGCAACATAAAACAATAATAAATCATGAGTTTGTTTACCCACAAAATGTTTAATCCCGTCAGTGGCTCCTTTTTGTATTAGATATTGTATATGGTCAGAGCTGGATCTAGTGCCGGGGAGGGGGGGGTCATGCATATGTTGGTATCTGCCACAGGGAACAATTTCAAGGGACATCATATTCATATTCTTGATGAAAAAAATCTTGTTTCACAAAGCGCCTATTATTCAGTGCACGTTGCTCTGTCAATCATCCACACACATCCAAAGTGGGTCTCTTAGTCAAATGGTTCAAATGGCTCTGAGCACTATGGGACTTAACATCTGTGGTCATCAGTCCCCTAGAACTTAGAACTACTTAAACCTAACTAACCTAAGGACATCACACACAACCATGCCCGAGGCAGGATTCGAACCTGCGGACGTAGCAGTCACGCGGTTCCGGACTGAGCACCTTAACCGCGAGACCACCGCAGCCGGCTGTCTCTTAGTCTTTTCTGGTTTTGTGTTTCCTACATTTAATGGTATGTCACACAAAGGAAAAAGTTATTAGCTAATAGGTAATAAGGATTTCAAGTTTTCTGTAAAGTTTTTATTTTCCAACCACAAGTAATCCCCTCCCCCCCTGTATTAATTGTGGGTCTTTCTTTGAGGGGAATAGGATGTCAAACGGGTTGACTGGGAGCAGGAGAGGTGCCCCAGGACATTTTAATTTCCACTGTCCTGAATGCAGATTTAATGGCCTCCATTAAAAAATATACATGTTTGAATTCCACAAAGCGAGATACAGTGATGTGCGATAGAACTTCATTTTGTCAAGAGATGTGGCACTGCACTTTGACACATGTAAGGCCCAATAACATGTCTTACTTTTCCTCAAGGATGTGTTTTTTATGTATCAAACTCTCCAGAAAGATGTGCATTAGAAAATAAACAAATACTTGAAATATCTTCTAAATTTTTGGTGTCTTGTTTAACACACTTGGTTCAGAGATATCGTAGATTCGGGGCTGTTTATGGTGCACCATAAATATCGTAGGAAGGCGCCATTTAGCTCATGGGTGGTTCCTGAAACAACTTGAGAGAGACATTTCTCGGAATTTTTGCTGTTGGTAGAAGATATCTAAGTAACTAACTGCAGCAAACTATTTAAATTTTAACTCTGTTGCCTAAGATTTATGTAGAAGTGCCATCTTCCAATTTTCAACAACCATCATCCTCTATACAGAAACACTCGAGAAATTTCATTTTTGTGCACTGTAATTGAGCAGCAGATTCCAAAGTGGTTATGCACAGCAATTGGCTGCAATTTTTTCAATTTATTCCTAAGCTCCTGATGTTGAATAGCCACACAAATTTTAATTATATCTTGATTAGTATCTGGGATATAGAATTTGAAAGATACGCTACTTGAGAATGTTAAATAGGCACATAACGTCAAGTGTGAGTCTAAAATGTAATTTGTAAAGTGATGTAACATCAAGAAATATGCTGCAAAGTTTCTCAATTATCATTGGAAGCATTTTGGGAACTGTGTGTTGTAGTACTGAAGTACATTCAAAATTTCTCTGCAGCTAAATTCTAGTGTGATATGTAAAATTAATTTTGAGTTATTTCAAACAATGGAAAATCCGGGACGGAAGAATGAGAATTTTTTGAAAAGGATAGATAACTACTCACCATGTAGTGGAGATGCTGAGTTGCAGATAAGCATGACAAAAATACTTTCAAACAAGCAAGCTTTCAGCCAAAATGGCCTTCATTGGAAACGCACACACCCTTTTTGGTTGCAAGCTTGCTTTTTTAAAGTCTTTTTCTTGTGTGTACCTGTGACTCAACATCTCCACTATTAGAGTTATTTCAGTTTCTCATTAGTAAATAATCAAAATTTTTCTGCCTCATAAAGTTATTTTCATTAATCACATGCCCTACAACAGAGGCGCCAAAGGAGAATGAGATACCAAAAATGAGAAGATACAGCAGCAGTGGGAAGGAAGAATGAGATAGTAGAAGTAAGATAGAGCAAGAGGGATGCAGTGACAGCAAGAGGAAACAGTTGTAATAAGGCAGAGTGAAGGAATCTATGACAGGAGGCATTGACATTTAGAGAAAGAGAGAGAGAGAGAGAGAGAGAGAGAGAGAGAGAGAGAGAGAGAGATGACAGTGCATTGGGTTGAATGGGTAATAGAATGGGGGGTGGATGGACAAGAGCAACTTCGTCCATTGGACTAGTGGGTGTAAGAGTGTTACTGTTAGGGGAGCTTGTGGAAGTGAGAGATGAGTTGCTCATGAAATACAGTGGGAATATGTTTGTGTACCAAATGTTTTGTGAAATTTTTAGAAACATACTGAGGAAGGTAGACGAGGTGGCTGGAACCATAATTTTCAGTTGGTTATTCAAACAAGAGCATATTCACCTTCATGTGATTAGATAGGAGCATTTACTCATTGGTAAAGAAACACTCAAAAAATATATGTACATCAGATTGTTTAATTCTTTACATATCTAACACTGACACCTTTGAAAAATGCTTTATGGTTTTCTGATTTATGTATTGCTGTGTCTTGCTGCAGCAATCAAAGAAATAAAAGAAGAAAAATACTGCGTCTTAAATGGTGACCTGGTATAAAGTTATTTAGTCAGATATTCCTTAGATTATTGGGCATGAGAGATTTTAATGATGTAATGTGGAATGAGTCATTTTACATTCATGTCACAAGTTAATTTGTAAATATGATTGCTTTCTGAACATTTAAAATTCTCTTTTATTTTCTTACAAAAAGAAAAAAGGCATACAGATTTAAGTTAGTAATTCCTCCCCACCACCTTTTACACATAACAGTAACAGAAATTCTTTCACAGAATAGTTCATTACAGTGAAGTTCAATTTATTAGCATCGTTTGCATCAGTCTTGTGATATACTGTATAGCATATGCACAGCACAAACCTATAGGTTAATAAACAGATAAAAATTAACACTTTACAGTGTGTTTAAAAAAATTGACATACATGTGGTACTCTTTGACAAATACAAAACTATTCAGAGAAAATATAAAATTTACAATGAGAACAGCATTATTGAATAACAATGAAGAAAATGCAAGCATTTCATAGTCATTCATGAATTCAAAATATTCATCTGTGTTATAGAAACACTTATTTAGCATGCAATTTTTTTCTTTCTGTCTTAAATTTTCTCATCTTCAATTCCATTGATGCAAATTGGTAGAGCATTACACATGTAGAGTTTTGGTAGGTATTGAGTCCCATAAACCAACATCATACAGCACAATAACGATTTATTCAAGTAACTTTCACAGGTTAACATCACAGCGCAAGAGTAAACACTCAACTCCCTCCAAATCTCTAGGTGAAGCAGCTCCAAAGACCATAAATATAGCAGAGACATATACATAGGTATGCACAGTAGTCCGGTTATTACTGTAAGATTGCTACAGAGCCCCCCCCCCCCCCCCCCCCCCCCTCCCGCCACCTCCTCCAGCATCATCATTGTCACACGCAACATCATCACCTGAATACTCATCACACGCATCATCGTAGGTCGTGTCAGTGTGAACAACAGGCGGAGTGGGTGGGGCGGAGGCTGTGACAGCTTCATCCGATTGTTCGAAGAGCTTCCTGCCTGGTTTCACGCGATGTGTCAAAACAGTAACTGTCTTTTGATTAATATCAATGGCCATGGTATTTACACCCTGTCGTACCACCCGTTGTGGGCCTGAATAAGGTGGTTGTAAAGCTCCATGAATTGGGTCGTCACGTAACATGACATGTGTGCAGGTTGCCAACTGTCTGTGGACGAAAACTCATGGTGCCGAGTGTGCCTTCGGAGCTGGCACACAGAGTCTAGAGCTAATGGATTGTACTCGCTCCAATAAAGGGGGCAAGTCAACAGTTGGCAACGGAGGTGAGTCATCGACGTATTCGGTGGAGAGGACAAGGGGTTCCCCGTACAACACCTCTGTAAGTGAAGCATTTAGATCCTCCTTGACTTCGGTTTGCAAGCCCAGTAAAATCCACGGGAGGGCATCTGTCCACTGGCCACCATGTGCCATGATTGCTGCTTTTGAGGTGCAGTGGAACCTCTCCACCAGGCCGTTGCCCTGAAGGTGGTAAGATGTCGTACAGAATCTGTCTACACCGCACACTTGACAGAGCCGTGTGAAGAGGTTCGCTTCAAACTGGCACCCCTGGTCCATTGTTATAGAGGAGGAGCAGCCAAAACGTGAGATCCAAGATTTGATAAAGGTGCGGACTATCGTTGTGGTGGAAGCATCGGTGATGGGCATGGCCTTGACCCAGCGGGTCGCTCTGTCTATCTATGTGAATGAGTAGTTAAATGGGCCCGCAGGGGGTAGGGGTCACACGATGTCAATGTGGACGTGATGAAAACATCTGGTACATACATAAAAGGGTGTCAGAGGAGGGTGGGTGCTACAGGAAACCTCGTTAAGTTGGCACGCCACACACACTTGTGCCCACCGTTTGCAGTCCTGACATACACCAGTCCACAAAAAACGTTCAGTCACAAGGCGGATCATTGCCCAGACCCCCCCCCCCCCTGCGGGTCCGGGGATTAGAATAGGCCCGAGGTATTCCTGCCTGTCGTAAGAGGCGACTAAAAGGAGTCCATCCCCCTCACGGGGGTAGTTAGCGCCTGCGTCCGGAGACGGACGGTTCCACGACCTATAATTGTGGTCTTTTTGGTTTTTCACTTCTCGTTTCTTTCTTCTTTTTGATGGTTCCTATCTTTGCTCTTCTCCACCTCACTGTCTTCCTTACTCTTTCCCTTGACTTCTCCTTGCCTTCTCATTGCCTTCCTCTCCTTGCCTTCTCATTGCCTTCTTCTCCTTGCCTTCTCATTGCCTTCTTCTCCTTGCCTTCTCATTGCCTTCTTCTCCTTGCCTTTTCATTGCCTTCTTCTTCTTGAATTCTCTGGTCTCCGCCTTGGCGTTTGAGACAGTCTGTCCTCTTTCTCCCTCTCTCTCTTCTTTTTCCTCTTCTTCCTTCCTCCCTGTGCGTGTCTGAAGGCAGACCCACGCGTTCGCACGCGTAGCCGGTGACGGGGTAACGCGTAAGTCCCCGCCCTGGGTAGACATGTCAGGCACGCGCGTACCCCCTGGTAAAGGCCAGGCCCGGGGAGGGGTGATTGCCTGAGCTGATACCTTCTGACCATGCCGATTGGTCCCTCCGTCTGTTTCTCGGGAGGTGTGACCTGAGGTGTAAACATTCACCTAAGGCGGGAGTGCCCTCTGAGAGGGTCCCCACAAGGAAGGAGCGCGCCATCGGAGACGCTGGCAATTATGGGGGATTCCTCCGCAATGGATTCTACTCCATCGCTTTCAGCTTCGACCCAAAAACGGAAACGTGACCAGCCAACAGTGACAAAAGTACTACCGCCTGCCCCACAGTTCCTCGTAGTTTCTCGATCTGAGGACGGAAAGGATTTTTCCTCTGTCAACCCTTTCGTTATTCAGAAGGGCGTAGATGCCATAGCCGGATCTGTCAAATCTTGTACCAGGTTGCGTAACGGTACCTTATTACTAGAAACTGAGAATGCCTTTCAGGCACAAAAACTGCTTTGGGCCACGCTCTTGTACACGTTCCCTGTCCGGGTGGAGGCCCACCGAACTTTGAATTCGTCTCGTGGTGTAGTCTATAGTAGCTCCCTCGACGGATTGACTGACGAGGAGCTTCAATCTTTCCTCGCTGAGCAGGGTGTGACGGCTGTCCATCGGGTCATGAAAAAGGTCAACAATAACCTTGTACCGACCCGGACACTTTTCTTGACCTTCGATAGTGTTAAGCTGCCATCGCGCATCAAGGCGGGCTACGAGGTTATTTCTGTTCGCCCCTATGTCCCGACACCTACGCGCTGCTACCAGTGTCAGCGTTTCAATCACACTCGACAGTCTTGCTCCAATGCGGCTAAATGTGTCACTTGTGGCAGGGATGCCCATGAGGGTGACTGTCCACCTCCGTCTCCTCGTTGTGTGAACTGTCAGGGTGACCATGCCGCATCCTCCCGCGACTGTCCTGTCTATAAGGAAGAACGCTGTATCCAAGAAATTCGGGTCAAAGAGAAAGTGTCCACCTCGGCTGCTCGCAAGCTATTGGCTAGTAGGAAGCCCACGCTGCTCCCAGCGGGGAAATGCAGCACTGTCCTCGCCTCTCCTCGGACTACCCGGGAGGTAGCAACCCAGACATGCGATCTGACCTTCAGCACCACGGTCGTCCGTTTGGCCAGTGCTAAGATCGCGCGGTCGACGTCTCCTCTTCCTCCCATCACCCCACAGACACCAGCCACTTCCTCACCTTCTGCTAAGTCGAAGACCCCGAAGTCAGATGCACGGGCCTTCAAGAAGGAACCATCCCGTGCAGACTTCCTCCGTCCCTCGACCTCCCAGCCTTCGACCGGTACTTCCACCAAACGTCCTTCTAAAAAGGCGCATAGGAAGCACAGTTCTTCTCCGCCACGGCGCCTTTCTTCTCCTGCGCCACCCAGCGGTTGCCGCCCCAGGCCGTCATCCGTTTCGCCTGTCCGCACCGCTGGTAGCCGAACATCTGGCCGTTCACCGGCGGAGGAAGCTCCCCCTCCCGGCCATCCTCCCGAGATGGCCGATGACCCTATAGACCCCATGGACGATGACTGTCCGCCTACTGATAGCGGCGGCAGTGCTCGCTCGAAGCCAGGCCCTAAGCAGCCTTCGAGGTGACCCCTTCTCTCATCTTCCTTTTCTTACGATGGCACTTATTAACTGGAATATTCGCAGCATTCGCTCCAACCGAGAGGACTTGAAGTTGCTGCTCCGCTTGCATCGTCCCCTCGTCGTAGCCCTCCAGGAAACGAAGCTACGCCCATGCGATCAAATTGCCTTCGCACACTACACCTCTGTGCGTTTTGACCTACCCCCTGTGGTAGGTATCCCAGCTCATGGAGGGGTTATGTTGCTGGTCCGGGATGATATTTACTACGATCCCATCACATTGCACACCGGCCTGCAGGCAGTTGCCATCCGCATTACTCTCCCCACCTTTACGTTTTCCTTTTGTACCGTTTACACTCCATCGTCATCTGCCGTTACCAGGGCAGACATGATGCAACTTATTGCTCAGCTACCTGCACCATTTTTGTTAACTGGAGACTTCAATGCCCACCATCCCCTTTGGGGCTCTCCAGCATCCTGCCCGAGGGGCTCCTTGTTAGCAGACCTTTTCAACCAGCTCAATCTTGTCTGCCTCAATACTGGCGCCCCTACTTTTCTTTCGGACACATCTCATACCTATTCCCATTTAGACCTCTCTATCTGTACTCCCCAACTTGCACGCCGGTTTGAGTGGTATGCACTTGCTGATACATATTCGAGCGACCACTTCCCGTGTGTTATCCATCTCCTGCAGCATACTCCCTCTCCGTGCTCCTCTAGTTGGACCATCTCCAAGGCAGACTGGGGGCTCTTCTCTTCCAGGGCGACCTTTCAGGATCAAACCTTCACAAGCTGCGATCGTCAGGTCGCACACCACATGGAAGTCATTCTCGCTGCTGCTGAATATTCCATCCCTCACCCTACTTCTTCTCCACGTCGCGTACCGGTCCCCTGGTGGACCGCAGCATGTAGAGACGCTTTACGTGCTCGTCGACGTGCTTTACGCACCTTTAAACGCCACCCTACAGTGGCGAATTGTATTAATTATAAACGATTACGTGCTCAGTGTCGTCGTATTATTAAAGAAAGCAAGAAAGCCAGCTGGGCTGCTTTCACAAGCACCTTCAACAGTTTTACTCCTTCTTCTGTTGTCTGGGGTAGCCTGCGCCGGCTATCTGGCACTAAGGTCCACTCCCCAGTTTCTGGCTTGAAGGTCGGGAATGAAGTCCTTGTGGCCCCTGTGGCTGTCTCCAATGCCTTCGGCCGCTTTTTCGCAGAGGTTTCGAGCTCTGCTCATTACCACCCTGCCTTCCTCCCCCGCAAACAGGCAGAGGAGGCTAGGCCACCTGACTTCCGCTCCTCGAATTGTGAAAGTTATAATGCACCATTCACCATGCGGGAACTCGAAACCGCACTTGGCCGATCACGGTCCTCCGCTCCAGGGCCTGATTCTATTCATATTCAGATGTTGAAGAACCTTTCTCCTGCGGGTAAAGGTTTTCTTCTTCGTACATACAATCGCATCTGGATTGAGGGACATGTTCCCGCATGCTGGCGCGAGTCTATTGTTGTCCCGATTCCTAAGCCGGGGAAGGACAAGCACTTGCCTTCCAGTTATCGACCTATCTCGCTTACCAGCTGTGTCTGTAAAGTGATGGAGCGAATGGTTAACTCTCGATTGGTTTGGCTGCTCGAGTCTCGACGCCTACTTACCAATGTACAATGTGGATTTCGAAGGCGCCGCTCTGCTGTTGACCATCTGGTTACCTTGTCGACCTTCATTATGAATAACTTCTTGCGGATGCGCCCGACCGCGGCTGTGTTCTTTGATTTGGAGAAGGCTTACGACACCTGTTGGAGGGCGGGCATTCTCCGCACCATGCATACATGGGGCTTTCGCGGTCGCCTCCCTCTTTTTATTTGTTCCTTTTTATTGGATCGACAGTTCAGGGTACGTGTGGGTTCTGTCCTGTCCGACACCTTTCGCCAGGATAATGGGGTGCCGCAGGGTTCAGTTTTGAGCGTCGCTCTCTTCGCCATCGCGATCAATCCAATAATGGATTGCCACCCAGCTGATGTATCAGGCTCCCTTTTCGTGGACGATTTTACCATCTATTGCAGCGCGCAGTGTACACGTGTCCTGGAGCGCTGTCTTCAGCGTTCTCTTGACCGTCTTTCCTCCTGGAGTGCCGCCAATGGCTTCCGTTTTTCTGCCGAGAAGACGGTCTGTATTAACTTCTGGCGCTACAAAGAGTTTCTCCCACCGTCCTTACGACTCGGTCCCGTTGCTCTCCCAATCGTGGAGACAACCAAATTTTTAGGCCTTACCTTTGACAGGAAACTTAGCTGGTCTCCACATGTGTCATATTTGGCCCCCCGTTGTACCCGTTCTTTAAATGTCCTCCGTGTTCTCAGTGGTATGTCGTGGGGAGCGGATCGAACCGTCCTACTTCGTCTATATTGGTCGATCGTCCGCTCCAAGCTGGATTATGGGAGCTTCGTCTACTCCTCTGCACGGCCATCCATCTTACGCCGCCTCAACTCCATACAACATCGGGGTTTACGACTTGCGATCGGGGCATTTTATACCAGTCCCGTAGAGTGTCTTCATGCTGACGCTGGCGAATTGCCACTCACCTACCGACGCGATATACTGCTTTGTCGGTATGCCTGTCGGCTACTGTCAATGCCCGACCATCTGTCTTATCGTTCCTTTTTTGACGACTCTCTTGACCTTCAATACGGGTTGTATGTCTCTGCCTTGCTACCCCCTGGAGTTCGCTTTCGTCGCCTCCTTCAACACCTTAATTTTTCACTCCCTGCAACCTTTCGAGTGGGCGAGAGCCGCACGCCACCTTGGCTCCAGGCTCAGGTCCGCGTTCACCTCGACCTCAGCTCGCTCCCAAAAGAGGTCACCCCCGGTTCGGTCTACCACTCCCGTTTTTTGGAACTTCGTTTGAAGTTCATCAACATGACTTTCATTTATACAGATGGCTCTAAGACCAATGACGGGGTCGGGTGTTCCTTTATTGTCGGGGCACAAAGTTTCCAATACCGGCTCCATGGCCATTGTTCGGTCTTCACAGCTGAGCTCTTTGCCCTCTACCAGGCTGTTCTTTACATCTGCCGCCACCGACATTCTGCATATGTCATATGCTCAGATTCCCTGAGCGCCATCCAGAGCCTCAGTGATCCGTACCCGGTTCACCCTTTCGTACACCGGATCCAACGCTCTCTCCAGCAGCTGGTGGACGTTGGTACGCCGGTTAGCTTTCTGTGGGTTCCTGGCCATGTCGGTATCCCTGGGAACGAAGCTGCAGATGCCGCGGCCAAGGCTGCGGTCCTCCAGCCTCGGACAGCTTCTTGTTGTGTCCCTTCGTCCGATTTTAGCAGGGTCATTTGTCGGCGCGTCGTGTCGCTGTGGCATGCCGATTGGGCTGCACTTACCGACAACAAGCTTCGGGCCTTAAAACCTCTTCCCGTGGCTTGGACGTCCTCCTCACGCCCTTCTCGGCGGGAGGAGGTCGTTTTAGCAAGGTTAAGAATTGGACACTGCCGGTTCAGCCATCGCCATCTGCTGACGGCTGCGCCGGCGCCGTTCTGCCCATGTGGGCACTTGCTGACGGTTAGGAACATTTTAATGTCCTGTCGAGATCTTACCACACTGCGCCTCAATCTTAACCTGCCTAATACTTTCGATGCCATTTTAGCGGATGACCCACGAGCAGCTGCTCGTGTTCTTTGTTTTATCAATTTGACAAACCTCGCTAAGGACATTTGATGATGTTTTTTAATCCTCTGCCTGTCCGTCTGTCTTTTATTGTGTTTTCCCTTTTAGTTGTTGTTGTCAACTTGTGCCTCGCGGTGCATTTTTAGAGTAGTCAGGGCGCTAATGACCATTGAAGTTGTGCGCCCTAAAACCACAAAAAAAAAAAAAAAAAAAATCATTGCCCAGACGGCCGGGTGTGCTAAATCATGGAGTGCATGGAAAATTGGTTGTCGCATGGATGGCAGGACCCATGGTCGAGGTCGTCCGGTTGAAATGTCACACCATAATGTAAGGTCTGAGTCCAGGAGCGGACACTCTTCAAATCGAAGAGTTGAGTTTGAGCTATCAAACTCAGCCCGAGTTTCATGTTCAGTCTGCTGGCGGTGTGCAAGTTCGGTGAGGGATATGTCAGCTGAGACAACTGCGATCCTCGGCCAAAAATCAGCAACCACATTATCGTAACCACGAACATGTCATGCGTCGGTTGAAAACTGTGAAATGTATTCCAAATGGCAAAGCCTGCGAGGGGGTGTGTTGGAGCTCGGATTGCAGATCACCTCCGCAAGGAGTTTGTGGTCAGTGTAAATGACAAAGACGCATCCCTCGAGGTCATCCTGAAAGTGGCAAAATGCGGCGTAAACGACAAAAAGTTCTCTATCAAAAGCTGACCATTTAGTGTGAGCAGGTGACAGTTTTTGTGAAAAGAAGTGTATCGGTTCAACAGAACTACCTACATGTTGGTGGAGCACGGCACCGACTGCTGAGTCACTTGCATCTGTTGTAAGCGAAAGCTGGGCATCTGGCATAGGATGTGAAAGAGTCACTGCTGTCTGAATGGCCGTTTTGAGTTTGTCGAAATCCGTCGTCATTTCATCTGACCATTGAACTTTGAGCATACCTGAAGTATTCTTCCTGTGAAGCACATCAGTAAACGGAAGTTGTAATGCTGTGGCATGGGGAATGTGTCTCCTATAAAAATTAACCATGCCGAGGAAGTCGTAACCCTTGAAAGTCATTCGGTCTTGGGACGTTGGTAATTACCTCCACACAAGGGGGTGGCGGAGCGATACCTGCAGTGGAAACCACGTGTTTGAGGAAAGCTACTTGTGAAAGCGCAAGTTGCGATTTGTCCTTGTTGATTTCAACACCTGCGCTTGACAAAGCATCTGTGACAGCATGTAGATGGGCTTGGTGATCCTTGCTAGTGGGTGAGAAGATTAAAATGTCATCTAAATATGCATACACAAAAGGGAAAGGTCGTAACATCTCGTCAATAAATCTCTGCCAGGTTTGCACGGCATTTTCTATCCTGAAAGGCATGTATAAGTATTCAAAGAGCCCGATGGGTGTGATAATTGCAGTCTTTTCAATATCATCTGGTGCCATTGGTCTACCACTGAGAAAACCTGAGAGCCATGTAACCACTGTGTGAATTCCTGAATATGTGGCACCGGATAGTTATCCATGATTGTTCTGGAATTCAAAGCTCGGTAGTCACCACAAAGTCTGTACGTGCCATCGGGTTTATCTACTAAATGAATAGGAGACGACCAACTGCTACTAGAACGTCTGATGTTGCCGTCTAAGAGTTCGGATATGATGGCACGTGCACTCAGGAGTTTTTCCAGATTAAGCCTGTGGGCTTTGTGTCTGATCGGCGGTCCTTGTGTCATGAGAATATGGTGTACAGTATCCGTTGTTACTGCCCGCACTGACATGTGAAGTCGTTGACCTGACTGTCCTAGTGGGACCACCGGGTAAACACAGGAGGAGTCTGACGACAGACCAACAGCAACTGACAACAACTGACCATGACAAACACAACAAGGAAGAGATAAACAATGGAGGCTTGTGGAAACCACAACACCAAACACCAAACATAAATCCACTCGGTAGCAGAGCCAGGCAAATGTCAACAATGAGCAACGACCAGAACGCAGTACTGCCGAGATAGAAACAAAATCCAGAGCGAGTACCAGACTGACTGGACTTGGGCAGAGCGGGTCCCTATATACAAAACCGAAGGGAGTGGCTATTGGCCACTGTCTGCACGTGGCGTAGCGGTGGCGCCCTCAGTGCGCGAGAGCCGCTGGACGGAATAGCCGCCGTGGAGGCGGAGCCCTCTGTGGGCTGACCACATCCATTTGTTCTGGCACGTGTTCGACTTCCACGGCAGAAGGTACCACAGTGGCATGTGTGGCAGCAGAGCTTGGAACGGGCATCATTACTGCAACCAGCGTCTCGTAGGTCAGTGGTGGAGGCATCGTGGTGATAGCTACAGGCGACGAGGGCACGTGTAAGGCATGCGCAGTGTTGTGGCGGTGTGGTGGGGTCTGGGTGGCAACCGGGCGCCACTCAATAACCCTTGGAACTGTGGCATCATGCTGGGTTGGCGAGGTGTCACCGAATGTTGCATGGTACCAGCAGATTGATGACAGAGCCCTGTTGCTGTTGGTAGAAGCCGCGGAGTCATCTGTCCGCCAGGCGGATGACCCGGTACCGGGCGTGGTCAGTTTGGTGTGCAGTTTAACGCTGGCATGCGTAGCTGGTTGTGTGGCCACGCGTGTGGTGTTGCCAACCTCAGTTGGCGAAGGGTGCATCACATCCTGTGTGGTCGCCGGGGGGTGTAGGACAGTGTAACGATTGTATGATGAAACTCTGTTGTAACCAGCAACTGGTTGATGGGGTTTGAATAGAGTATAAGCCTCGTCTGCTAGGCGCAGCTTAGCATCTAGGGAAAGGTGTCTCTGTGGCAATAGCATTAACTGCAAGGTTAAAGGGAATTTATTCAACCAAATAGTCCAAAGGGAGTCGTCTGGCAGGGCCTCCTTAGGAACCATAGCTCGTAAGTATTGCCAGTACTTGAACGGAGACTGGTCTTCGGGTGGTTCGTGAAAAATTGCTTGGCATAACAATTCAGTTTTTGAGCATGAAGCATGCTTGATAATACCTTCTTTAAGTGCTCTATATTTGTCATGTGCAGGTGGGTCAAGTATAATATTAGAAAATAACTCCGCGAAGTTATGGAGGTAGCTGAGGAAGAGAGCAAATTTTCGGTCATTCTCGTGAATTCGGAGAAAATGAAAAATGCTGTCCACGATGGTGAACCAGATGCTTGGGTTAGCCTGACTAAATGGCGGTAAGTCAGGCTTTTGAGCTGGTGGATAGTACAGTGCAGCAGCAGACGAGGGTGGGCCACAGGATGGTGGTACCGTAAACTGGGCCGAGGAAACGGGGGCAGAACCCGCGTTAGCGGTGGGCAGTGACTCACCTGTACTCGACAGTGCAGAGATGTGCAACACAGGTTAGTTGTAGAGCCACTTGACTTTGCTGCAGTGCAGGAAGAGCCATTGAGGCGATGTAACACGTAGCCCGTTTGTATTCCAACACGGCAGCAGTGACCGATTGCACCGGAATTGCAGGCGGCGGTGGGGATGCATGAAAAGTACCGGAGTCAGGCACAAAATACACTGACATGTTGCTTTCAAAGTGCGGCGTGGTTGCAACCGTTGCGGTTGTCATGTTAGCGGGTGGAATCGTTCCCCAAACACACGGCACAGCAGAAACCGTGGTTGGCGGTTGCAGCGGGAAAGTTTGGTTTGAATAGCCTTCTGAGCCATACAGAACTGGTTTGGCATTGAGTCCAGTGAAGGTAGTGCACTGTCCATAATCTGCGGTACACACAAATTGGTCCGTTGAGCACGTTGTGCGACATTTAGGGATATATCACAATTCGGTTCGAACAGCGAAAAGTATTGTGCCGTGGAGTCAGGAAAACTGCAGAACAGTGATTGTGACATGCCTTAGTCTAAAGCACTGTCTGCAACACTGTTAACAATACTGTTAACACTGTAACAGTTAATGGACACACCAGGTGTTGAAGAATTCCATGTGGGTAAACACACATTTGGAGCACTATTGTGTGGAAGCACTGTGGAAGAAAAACTGATTGTAAGTCAATTAAAATGTCCATAGAAGGTGGAACCAATAATCTGGCGGTTGGCACGGTTTCGTTGTTCGGATGCATTGTTGGTAATATAGTTTGTTCAAAAATTCTGTAACTGAGCGGCAATAACTCGCATTACGCAGAATTAACTTGTCTGGGGGTCACCAATGTAGAGTTTTGGTAGGTATTGAGTCCCATAAACCAACATCTTACAGCACAATAATGATTTATTCGGATAACATTCACAGGTTAACATCACAGCGCTAGAGTATACATTTGACTCCCTCCAACTCACTAGGCGAAGCAGCTCCAAAGATTGTAAATGCAGCAAAGACATATACATAGGTATGCACAGAAGTACAGGTTATTACTGCATGATCGCTACACACAGCTGTAGTGCATAATCGCTCACGTGTTTTTGAATTCTTGTTTTTATAGCCCTTCCTACATGCAGATTCTTGATGATACGTATATTGTGATTCTTGAAATCTGCATCTATTTGGAAACTACTGAAGTGTGTTCTACTATACAGTACACTTCTGAACAGATACAAAGATAATTCTGTAAGTATCATTAACTGCATGAATGAGAGCTTACACTGTGATTGTGGAGAGCTGTATGCAAAAATTCCAATGGCTCTTCAGTGTAATTTGAACATGTCTGCCAAGTGATATTTTGTTAAATGCCAGAGTATTATTCCCTAAGATACAAAAGAATGAAAACAAGCAAAATACACTAATATTGCACATTCTGTGCTACAAACTCTAGAAGTTATTGTCAGTGCAAAACATGTAGTAATGTATTTTTTAGATCTGCATATGACATGGTCTTCCCAGTTGATGTCACGGGCAATGTACATGCCCAGTTATTTTGTAGGCTGTACTTCCTCTATTTCATGGTCACTCAGTAATAAGTGGAGGTCATCTGTACTGCAGGTAATTTGTTTTATTTAAATCCAGTGTTAACTTATTAGCATGAAACCACTGCAACACACACTTCACAGCTTTTTCAGCTGTAGTAGATAGAGAACTTCTGCCATCACTGTAATTATGTTTACATCATCTGCAAATAACATAATTTTGGACAAACTATTGGAGCTTTTAATATAACTTATGTAGATAAAAAATAATAGTAGGCCATGATCACTACCCTGTGGGACACCTGTTTACACCCTCATTGCATTTGATACACACTTCATTTTTTGCCTATTTGAGATGAAATGAGTTCCACAACCTGAGTTCTATCTTCAAGATGGGATCAAACAATTTTCTCCCAATTCCTCTGATGCCTACTGCCTCTTGTTCATCAATGAGAATTTTCTGGTTTACTGTACCAAAAGTCCTGGAAAGAACTAGGTTGATTCCTACCACTCTTTTCTTACTGTCTAAATTCCTTGAAATCTCCTCAGTACAGGCTTGGATAGCTGTTTCTGCATTATAACCTGTATGAAAGGTGTGCTGGTTTCAATTCAGAAGATTATAGGTGTCAAGGTAGCTTATGAATGATTTGCATCAGTTTTTCAAAGATGTTTGAAAAAGTTTAATGGAGGGATATAAGTCTGTAGTTTTCTATCTTGCATGAATCTCCGATTTTCAATACAGATCTAAACCTTAGAAATTTTCTTCCTCTATGGGAACACATCTTCACTGACTGATAAATTGGCAAGGTGTACCAGTGGATTCAGAATTGTTTTTTATTAGTGACACTGGCACATCATCCATTTCTGCAGACATTTTTGGTC
Source organism: Schistocerca cancellata (assembly GCF_023864275.1). Lineage (NCBI taxonomy): Eukaryota > Metazoa > Arthropoda > Insecta > Orthoptera > Acrididae > Schistocerca > Schistocerca cancellata. The sequence continues at coordinate 93,408,944 of NC_064635.1, read as the reverse complement.
TTAGAATATTAATTAATATTGTTATTTTATGTTCATTTCTAGGACATATTCTCATACTCTTGACTACTTTTGGTGCTGTTATTTTCTCTTGTTTGGTAAAGTTCTTGCTTAGTTTCTCAGGTACAATTAGAAGGCAGTTATTAATGTAACTGGGCAAGGATTCTATCTTCATTTTAGTGTTATCACTAGATTTAAGCACAGTATCCTGTTCCTTGCAGCCCGTTTTCTAGTTCTCTCTTAACAATTTCCCGTGTACTTATTGATTTATTGCCTGACTCCCTTACTAGCATACCATTATTTAGTACTTTTGTTAAATGAATTACCCTTGTATACAAAATTTTGTAGTTACTTACATATTTTTTAAAATTGTGATCAGTACAAGATCTCATTTCAGGATTGAGTCTTTTCATATTCTTGCAACAATTTTTTGTACCAGAGGTGATAAACGAATTTGTGTATCTGTGCCTAGATGAGATCTTGACTACTTTTTTGGTAAGCACATTTCAAAATTTGTCATGAAAAGAGAAGAGAAAACATTGTATTCAGCATTTGTACTTATCGTGTCAATACTTCTGCCCAGTCTTAGTATTTATTGGAACTGTAAGAACTTTAATGAGTCAACGTTAATTACTTCTGTATCTGAGGTTTCTATATTTGACAATACATTGTCTGTGAGACTTCTGAAGTGTTTGCTTTCCTAGTTGGGCCATTTATATTGGAATATAAGTCGGAAATGTGTATAATATTGAGGAATTGAATTTTAATTGGACTTTGTATCGACATATTGACATTAAATTCCCCACATATAATTATTGATGTTTTCTTTTCATGTAAGACACTCAACAGTACCTCAGTCTAATTTATAAAAATTTCTATGTAACAGTTTGTTTCTATAACACTTTGACAGCTGTCTTCCATTCCACACCAAGAAGACCCTTCCATACAGTCTAGCTACCTATGCCCATCGCCTCTATAGTGATGAGCAGTCCCTCTTCAAATACAATGAGAGTTTCACAGACTATAATTACCCTCCCAGTCTTGTACAAAAACGGATCTTCCATGCCTTCTCTCCAGTCATCCACCGAAAGTCAAACTGTCCAGCCACAGAAAAGCATGATGTAGTAACACCCATGACAGAACCACATTCTTGGCCAGGGTTTTGACTATCTACCGTCATGCCCTGAAATGAGTAATGTCCTACCCACCATCCTTTCCACACCTTCCATAGTGGTATTCTGGCACCCACTGAAACTACACGATATACTTGTCCATCCCTAAACAACCCCTGCCCTCAACCCCTTGCCTCATGGCTCACATCATTGTAATATACCTAGATGCAAGACCTGTCCTATACATCCTCCCTCCACCTCCACCTCCACCTACTCAAATGTAGTCACAAGCATCACATATCCCATCAAAGGCAGGGCTACATGTGAAACCAGTCATGTGATCTACTAGGTCAATAGCAGCTGTTACCTGCAGTCTATGTGGACATGACAACCAATAAGTTGTCTGTTCACACAAGGGGCCTCCAAAAATCTGTGACCAGGGATCATCTGGGCCAACTAGTTGCTGAGCATGCTGTCCAAAACCGTGTTCTTCATTCCATTGACTGCTTCACATCCTGTTTCATCTGGATCCTTTCCACAAATTCTCCCTACAATACACCCTATGTTCCTGTAACCCTCCTGGCTTCAACGTTCATTAGTCATTGTCCTTTACACATCTATCCCGTTTCCTGTTCCAATTCCAGCACTACGCAGCCCTCTATTCAACTAACGCACCCATAGTCTTTACACTTCTACCCTTCCCTCCCACCACCACTACCCTGCTATCCATCCCAGCCCCAGCCTCCCCCTTACACACATCACACATTTTGCTTCTCCCATCATACACTGCTGCAGTGAGTAGCAATGCTCCTTTTCATGATATTGTCAAACTCTACAATCAGTTGGTCATGGTAGAAACTATGAGTGAACTGTGGAAATAGCATCACTCATGATTATTAATACACAGCCAATACAAAATTTACCAACATTAGCTACTAAGGAATGTGATTGGTTATATTCTACCTTCAAAGAAAAGCTGCACACTTGGGCATGTGCTTGACGTTGCTTCTGGCTTAGAAACATTTAAAACACTATAGATCTCCATCAAATTTCTGTTCTCCCTCTCTGAATATAATGGTAATAATGAATAATGTTTATATAATATTAATTCTATTTCCTTTCGTCTGTGATCAAATGCCACCGTCTGCCAAAAATTTACTTCTCTTCAGTCATAGTATATACTGAGCAGTAATAGGTCTTCTAGCACTGCAGTACATAAAAACAAAATATAAGTTGTCAGCAACATAATCCTGCAAGGATTTTTGTGCATGATCTTTCAGATAGCACCAAAGAGGAGTTCTCACTGTCATATTCATAGTCTTTTACAGTTTATTGTTGCAAATTCAGATCACACTGAACTAATGAGATGCCCATCATCAGAGTGATGGCTCAAGCAAGTTTAAATCCTGTAACAACAAAATGCAAACATTATTACACGCTAATCTTTTATTGGCTATTGATACCATCATCATATTATTTGTCACAAGCATCACCTTTTAAAATGTGCAGTTGTAATGTATGCCTATGCATTGCAAATCATGGTTTTATGATTATGGGGTCCATCTTGGATATTTAATTTTTTTTATTGAAAGTTCTGTAATTTTTAATTAGGAACTCTTGCTCCCATTAATATTGGCATCAACTGAATCAGAAAAATCAAATGATCAAAAGTATGTCAACAGATTGTGGAAATTCATAGCAATTTGTTTATAACTGGCACTACAAATCTGGATCAAGCTAAACTTTAAATCATGAATATTTGTGAAGATAATTAAGTTTTTACTGAAAAGAGGAAAATATTCTTTAATTTTAAAGTTTACTGGACTGCACACTGACGAGATGCATGGCCGTTGAGCTGGAACAGTCATTAACAGGCAACCTCAGGGGAACCTGCCGCACTTCATCTGTATTAGGTTTACTTAGGCATTCAGGGCCCTGTCTGAGACTTCACCCTTATTTCCCTTGTTCCTCATGGGACAGAAATGGATTCCCTGACATTTTCATTTCCTCCTCCCCAATGGAAAGGGTGGGCCCTTGGAAGGTACGAACACCCGATCTCACAAGAGAGCTCGTGCAGCCAGTGCGCCTGACTCAGGAATTCATTACAACAGTACAGTACTTGGTAACAGAATGGTTGCAGATCAACAGAATGTTTCTCTAGCTGTGGTAAGGAAAGAGGGTAGATTTGAGAAGTTTTTGCCCCTCTGTATACAAAACTATTTAGAGGGAAACTGTGGCTCCTTACATTCAGTAAACCATTTCCTCAATGTGACACTGATGCTTAAAACTTCAAATTCCCAGCAAGTCACTAAGCTACAAAGAGCTAGATGCCTTGGGGAGTATGCAATAACCACTGAACTGCACAGCACCTTGAATTATAGCAAAGATGTTGTGACATGCAGGGATCTAGTTGCCATTCCCAAGGAGAAACTGCAATGCGAGTCGTCTCTTGAAGATATTATTGATGTGCAAATTGTCATAAAGAGGGTGGATGTTGATCTTACAAATCTGGCTACTTTATCCTGACATTCAGTAGCACGAAACATCCTGAGCATGTCGAGGCAGGTTTCTTTCGTCTCAGTGTGCAGCCTTATGTCCCTGACCCAGTGCACCATTTCAAATGCCAGAACTTTGTCTGTACTGCCGTTGGGTGTAAGGAAAAGCCACTTGTAACAAAGATGGGAAGGCTGCCCCATTTTCACGTCCTGTGGAGTGTGCTTAGCACAAACAAAGGTGGCTAGTGTCAGCACTAATACCTGCATCCGGTATTGCAGTTGGTCTGCTGCAGTTACTTCGAAGCCCACACCCCCACCCCTGACTTCAGGCAAGGCTGTGGTTGCCATTGTTGTGCAGCTCCCTGCCCCTCCACAGGTTTTACCTGGTACACCGTCCAGTGCTAGTGCTGACAGTGCCAAACTTGTACTCTCGACGTATCTTGTGACTTTCCATCAGAGTTAATGGAATTCAATGTCAGACCGAGGCAATCGTCTCACTTCAAAGCTGAGCGTCCTCATACCGTAGGCTCCACTCCTGAGTGGAAAGACTGGATGTGTTTACAAAAACTTGGTTTTCAAGTCTCCTATGCTCCCATCCTATGTGCTATACAGTCTATAGTGAGGATGATCTGACTGGGGAATGGGTCAAGGGAGGCATTGTTGTGTTTGTAAATAATGCACACAACTCTTTACCCTCCCTCTGGATACTGACCTGCAGGCAGTTCCTGTTGATACATGTTGGAGGATCACAGTTTGCTCTTTTATTTACCTCTGTCTGATCCAGTAGATTCTGGACACTGTCACAGATTTTAGGGGACAACTCCTCCACCCTCTCTCATCTTTGGAGACTTCTATGCTCATCACCCCTTGTGGGGCTAGATCCCTACTTGCTTTCAGGTTCAGCTTTTGGAGGGCCTCATGACATGCCAAGGACTGTGCAAATTAGACACTGGTACTATCACTCATTTCTGTGTTGCTACTGTTTTGTCATATTTTTAATTTACCTGACTTGCAAATGGACACCATTCTACATTCTAGAAACTCGGTGATTTTTCTGAGCCTCATTTTTTTCACCAAATTGTCATGGTTGCCACACCTCAGAGGTCTACAAGCCAGAATCCCCAAGGTACTGAACATCATGAAGTGCCTTAGCCAGAGTTCTTGGAGAGTTGACAGGCACATCTCCTCCCGATGTGTCAGGTGTCATGCGTTCCTGGCCGGACTATGGGTGAACAGAGTAGGGGTTTTTGAGGCCACCTCCTTTGAACATCATTGACACTATCAACCAAGAGGGGATAAGGCCTGGCACAGATGTTGTAAAACCAGTTCCATACCAAATCTCTGTGCTGAGGCCAAGGAACCACGCTGAGGCCAAGGAACCACCACTCACCATCCAGCTGCACCTCCTCATGGTGGAACAAGCACATAGTTCCTCACACTTCCAACTTTATCTGCATACCATACTGTTGCTCATCGATCTCTGGAATGCCTTTCTCAAACTATCCATGAACCACAGTGTTATTAGGAATCCATGTGGAGTGTGTGCTGGAGTCACCTTGTGTGGAGCAGGTAGAGCTCCAAATCCAGGGTTCTAACCATTTACCTCTCTGGATACTGCTGATGTCCAATGCCATTTTAGACTTAGTGCATTACAGGTGACATTAGACTCCTGCTTCTGGTTTTAATGGTATTTTCTGACATCTTATATGAGGACCACAAGTATGTAGCTGTCTTTAAGGGTGTATCCATGCAGGGGGTAACTGTTGCTAACTCTGTCATTTTCGCAGATACAACTTCCTCAAGACTTTACTTCTGTCTAAATTATTTTAGTGGATGTTAGGAGGAGTGACTGTGTGGCCATTTCAAGGGCACAAGTGTGCAAAAATGTAGAATTTATCTCCGGTGTTTGTTTTAATGAGTGTAAGATCTCTGATGACCCCACCATTGAGCATGTGCATCAGAAAATGGCAACAAGTACTTTGAAGAGTCATGGTGTAATCTGAAGGTCAGTGCACAATATCTGTCATGTGCATTGTAATACACTTCTTTTACATCACTATAAATGGTAACAGATGTGTGTAGCTGTTATTCGTCAAGCAGACCTACTATAAGTGACTGACATCTACAATACAATGCCAGATATATAGTAGCTGTTATTCCTCAGGCAGACCTACTGTAAGTGACTGGCAGTTTGATAATTTGTGCACAGCATTGTATTACCATCAGGTCAATCCTGTGGTTCTCTTACTATAAGTTCACCCTGGCAAGTTGTATTTTGCTCAACCTGTAGATTTCTAGATGCAATAGTGTTCCCGTGACAGTGTGTTGATACTGTCTGGGTCATTGCAGATGTCGCAGCTGCTTCTCACATCCTCATCAAAATATTTGAGAGCCACAATTTGTAAGCAGTGATTACCAGTGTGGTGCAAAACCAATTTGACTGGTTTATTACTAATATAAACATTTTTATTACTTTACTCACTTTTTCATATCAAAGTATGTTGACTGTTTCAGAAAAGTGAGGCTGCTAGCAGTGCTGAACAATGTGTACTAATGGTGGTCTGTCAACCTGTGATGTAGCACTTTTGCCCCTGTTCAATAATTGTAATACTAAATTAAAAATTGTGACCAATTCCTTTTTGCAGATGTCTTCATGGAACAGCCTGACAAGAAGTTAATGGCTTGTACTTGGTCCCTTACTACCGCTGCTTATGCAAGCTAATGCAGGAAATGGTGCAGCACAAGCAAACTGGCAAAGTGATGTGCACAGTCACAGAGAATGACAGGTTCACACAAGAATGTGTGTCACTGACTTCAGCCTTACTGTGCAAGATTGAATTGGTGCTCTTTGATTGTTACTTCACCAACTGGTTTGCCAGAGTACAGCAGCGACTGGCACAATTCAGTACTTTCTACACTGTGAAGAAACAGCCCATGTAAGTATTGATTTCTGTAGATTTCCATGTCAGCTCTCATGTGCTCATCACTTTGAAATTTCATGCTTGGAATAATGTGTGTGGGACACATTTTTCTACTAGCTACGTTTCATAGACACTATTACCACTCATGTAAAATTACCCCATGTGAAAATATATTAAACCCTTATTTCCTTGTATCATCCATCATTTTTTTTTTTTTTTTTTTTTTTTTTTTTTTTTTTTTTTTTGTAATATTGAACAGTAGCACTTTGTATAGAAAAAAACTGCATGAAAAGGATTCCATCTGTTTATGGAAACAAAAACAAAAATGCCAACTCATCAGCTAGTGCCAAGGGTATTTAAACACATTTTAGTCCACCACTGTTGGGGCATACTTCATTGAAGCATGGGAAACCAGTATTTATATAAAAAAAACTGCAAATAAAGATTGGACAAAACTCTTTCTCCACTGCCGTCTTTGACAACGTCTCTGTGTCATCTCCCCATTCATATCTGCCATCCTACATCCTGACAACAGTTGAGCCACTATAATCCTGGGATCTGAGTGTCATTCCTCTCTTTCTAAGCACTTCCAATCTAACCTTCTCTCTTCCATGAGAATGGAACTTCTAGATCCTAAAGCTAGGAATAATGTTTCACTTTTAATGCTGTAGCAGTACTTGAATGTCACCTGTAGGTAAATAGTGACATTAATTTTTTCTCCATGTAATTTTGTTGTTTTGATGAGTTTTCTTGTTGATGCAGTTAATACTGTTATAATTAGAGTAATAAAACATTTTGCTGACCAGAGCTTAGTGCCTCAGATCACTAGCTTCCTTCAAACATTTAATTCAAAGGTAAGGTATGCTTCTTCTTCTTCCTGTTGTACTTATTATGCTATTTTCTAGTGGCTAAGTTTTGCCGATGCAGCCAGAGCTCCCTCTCTTTGCACTCCTGTCACAGATCATATATATATTTTTTAGGCAGCATTTTTTAGTCTTCTCCACTTTTGCTCTCTATGATCTGATATTTGCAGATGCTGTGTAAGTGAATATCATGTCCAGTTAACCGTCCAATGGGCTTTACTATTGTTGATTTGTAACTTTCTGTAGTTTTCTTTCTTTTTTTAAAAATTTTTGAAAAATTTACATAAGTGACAAATCCACAGAAAACTGTGAAAATGGGTTATACAGAGGACACTCACCACAAACAGTATTCTGTTATGTATCTTTGGTCATGGAGGAAAAAAGTATAATGACATCTGTAAATGTTTGTATGCGCTGAACTGTTATGATCCATGGGTGTTTGGTATTGGCTCTCAAAGTATAAAGAAGTGTAGAAATGGAGCTCTGTATTCTTCCACACTTTCAATGTCCTGCCACAGCCACAGCTAGTGCCACTGTGAGTGCTACGGATGCCATTACTCATGCAGATTATTTCATCACTGTGTGACAATTGTCTCTACAGCTATTGGTCTGCATTGTAGGATTTAGACCCTTGGATATTCACAGCTGTGCTGAAGATAGATTCCATAAATTTTCACTATAGAAGGCAAATTCCAATGAATAGCCGTTTCATCTGAGGTGTCAGAACAGTTTAACACAAATGGAGAGGCTTTTCTGTCATGGATTGTTGATAGTGATGAATATTACAAGCAAAGCACAATACCTTTTACCATTTGGAAATACTTGCTCTTACAGAATACCATCACGGGACCATACAACATAATGTAAATGTATGTAAAAAATAACGCATATAGAATGCAATTATCATGTTGAATGAAAGCAGCAGTTGAGAGAGGGCAGGGAAGGGGAAGTGGTAGCACAGTGCAAATTCTGGAAGAGATGAGTGCTGTCTGATGGAGTGTGCAGGGATCAGATGGAAGCATGAAAACTGCCAGGTGCAGCATAGGGAGGCTGTGGACAATGGTGCCGGGGGGGGGGGGGGGGGGGGGGGGGGGGAGGAGGAGAAGTGGGAAAGGACAGAAGAAAGGGAGGGAGAAGGCAGACAGTAGTGTTTTCAAACAGTGGAGATGAGGGGATGTAAGTAGGGAGGATGTAGTAGTAGAAGAGGGCGTGGGAACTGTTTGGTGGTGCCTGTGAGGACAGTAGGCTATTTACTGTCCTGGCACTAACTACCCCATCCCCCCCCCCCCCTCCTACACTGGTATTCCCACATCCTTTGTCCTAATGGGTCCTCCTTGTTCGTTCTGTCTTACCTTATTTGTGTGTCATCCTCTACCAAGACTCTCCTTTCACCATCCCTAGCTTCTCACTTTTTTTATATCCCCACCCAGCCACTCTGCCCTATAGCCTTCTGATGCTGCACCTGGCAGTCTTTGTGACTCCCTCTAGCCCCTGCAGGCTTTATCAGACAGAGCTCATCTCTTTCTCCACCGATACCTTGCTATCCTTTCCTTTACCGACCTCCTCCAATTTGCTGCCTCTGATCAACAGGATAGTTGCATTGCAATTCAAGCTGTCAGAGATTGCAGTCATGTGCATGTGGTGTGCTTGCTGGTGTGAATAAAAGTGTGTTTTTGTTCATGGAAAATGTCTTGGTCAAAAGTAGAAGTATAACAATATTTTTGTTGTGCTTATCTGCGATTCAATGAGTCATCTTTATGATCAGTGGAAATGTATCCTTTTGCTTCATCAAACTCAAGTTTCCATTATTTGGTAGATGTAGATGTGATGATTATTTTCTGCTGAAAATTGCAGCTTTGTACTTGTATACATAAAAATCTTAATATGTGATGCATAGGTATAAGATTAACATTACTCCATTAGTGTGCCACTATAGCCAATTTTACTGCTGTGTATTTAAGGATAAAGAAAGGTGAGAAATGTTACAATGTCAAAAGGAAAGCTTTCCCTCCATCTGTTTTAATTCAGTGTAGGAGAAAGAAGCTTTTAAACAATAATATATATTGATAAAAACCCTGGTGTTCTTTGAATATCACTTGCTTAAGTTCCACAAAATGAATGATTTCATTTTTTCTTTATATCATTGAAGAAAGTATCTTAGCAAGATTAACACATCTAAAAGAAATGTTAACCCTGACTTCTCCTTACTAATTTAGACAACCAGCATGAATGTGCCAATAACTGTGAAAAAAGTTGTGTTTATCATAGGATAGATGGCAGATTTGCAGGTGGAAAACTCAGCAATGAGGTAACAATGGCACAAGATGTAACTGTAGCTGCGCACTCAAACTGCACCATCATCTACTAGCTAGTGCTCCTGCAACAACAGTGGTCTGTACCACTCGGCTGTTTACAATTGTGACATTTCACATTGATAATTTGAGCAACATCTCTGCAAAGATCTTATTGAGTACTTCAAGAAAAATAGATAAATATTGTAACAGCTAATAAAAAACACTTGTTCCAAACCAGAAAATAAAATGTTCAAAATTTGCAAGCACTTGGACAGTTCTGTGGCTACCCAGCAATAAAAGCCTTTTTCAAAGAGAACCGGTTTGAATTGGAGCAATATTTATTGAAAAAATTATTCAGCACTTGAAATATTTGTATGATTCATTCAATTAATATTTCTGAAATGAACAGCAGATTACATATCATATTTAATTTTGGATTAAGAACCCATTATGGGAACTGCATGACCTGTTACAATGTTGCCAGACGAATAGGAAACTTTTGTTTCACTGATATCTTCCTTCATTTTAATCCTTTTCATTGTATGTTTAATTTACATTACTTGAATATGAGGGACTACATCTTATATTTTAGAGACACTTTGATTTTCCTGGGCTTCATTTTCAACCTCAAATTGTCATGGTTGCCACACCTCAGAGGTCTGCAAGACTGAACCATCAAGATACTGAACATCATCAAGTGCCTTATCCAAACTTCTTGGAGAGTGGATGAGGCTCAACTCTTCCAGATCTATTGGGTATCTTGCGTTTGTGGCTGGACTATGGGTACACAGAGTAGGCCTCTTCCTTTGAAAATCATTGACAAAGTCCACAATGAGAGGATTTGTCTAGCTATTGATGTTATAGGACCAGTCCGATACCAGATCTCTGTGCTGATCCAGTGGCAGACCCTCTTGGTGCAACAAACACATAGTTCCTCACACCAACTTCATCGGCATACCATACTGTTTCTAGTCACCCTGGAATGCTTTCCTGCAACTGTCCATGACCTACAATGTTGTTGGGGATCTGTGTGGAACGTGTACTGTAGAGACTTTCTGTGGAGCATGTTGAACCTCGAATCCAGGGTTCTAACCATCTACCACTCTGGATACTGCTGACATCCAACAACATTTTAGATTTAGTGCATAGCAGGATAATTTACACTTCTGCTTTGCGTTTAATGTGGTATTTTATATGAGGACCACTAGTATGTAGCTGTCTTTGGAGGTGGATCCAAGCAGGGGCACTCTGTTGTTAACTCTGTTATTTACATAGATCCAACTGCCTCATGACTTTACTGTCTTTGATGTGAAATTATATGCCAATCTTGCAGTCTTTGGAGCAGGTGAGAAGTTCTTTCATAGTTGAGTTTTTTGCCTGTTCCAATTCTCTGAGTGCCTTTCACTGTCTCCAGTGTTTGTACACACCATATAAGGTAATTCAGAATATCCAGGATTCCAGCCTCAACTCAAACTACTGGGAAGGAGGGTTCACTCTGCTGGGTACCAGGGCACTTGTGCTGTGCAGATCACTGTGAACCACACTTCATTGGACTGAGTTTTCCTACCAGCAGGCTGCAGCCAATTTGAAGAGGGATCTGCCTTCTCTTTCTAGTAATTTCCAAATGAATGTGGCTCAAGATTTAAAGTTTTGTGAATTGTCCAACATTTATCCTGAGATTTTAGGAAGGTGGCTTTAATGTGTTAACTGGTGGCTGCCTCACCAAAGTTTTTTGTAAGTTTAAACCAGTTCTCTTTGAAAAAGGATTTTATTGCTGGGGAGCCACAGAACTGTCCAGAGTGCTTGCAAATTCTGTACATTTTATTCTCTGGTTTGGAACAAGTATTTTCTAATATAAATATTTTTACTACTTCCTTCACCTTCCCATCTGCGTTTTTTTCAGCTTCTACATATTTTCTTTTCCCCTATGTTTTAGTTTTGTGTATAGCTAGTTTCCTTATTTCTAATGTGTTTTAGAGCTTGTGATATAGAGTGACTGTTTGTTAATTTAAAGTTCACAAGGGTGCAACAACTTTAGAGTTTATTTGCATATAGGTTTAATTTCATGAGTACACATAAGATAGATGCAATCTGGTGTGTGTGCACCCCCCCCCCCCCCCTCTCCCAACACACACACACACACACACACACACACACACACACACACACACACACACACACACACAGATGCAGTATTGAGTGTGCTGCATACTGTCTAGGTCATTGCAGATGTCACAGATGCTGCTCAAATTCTTGTCAAAGTATTTGAGAGTCTCAATTTATAAGCAGTGGTTACCAGTTGGATTGTCAATCGTGGGGAAAGTACTAGTGACATTTCATCACTGTTTTTATGCCATATGGTGGTTGAATGTTCCAATGCCATAGCTATTGTGAACACAAATCTGTTTTCTTGTTACACATTTTAATAACTCATCTTCCCATATAGGACCATGTGCAACTTATCTGAGCTCAAAGCGATTTTCTAAGGTGTGTTGACACATTGAATGGTGTACACGAGCTGTGTTATCCTGGTCACAATAGGAGACACAGTTCACTCTGGAACTGCACTAAGGGAATGGATTCATGTTGATCTCCATTACACAGGTTACTGTACATGTTGATCTACTTTAATTTGCAGATGCAAGTGTGGTGCAAAACCATTTTGAGCACTTTATTTCTAATATAAATATTTTTACTACCTCCTTCACTTTTTTGTATAAAAGCATGTTGATTGTTTCAGCAAATTGTGGATGCTAGCAGTGCAAAACAATGTGTACTGGTGGTGGGTTGTCAGCTTGTGCTCTAGCAATTTTGCTTGTGTTCATTAATTATAATGCTATCTTAGATGCTGTGACCACTCTTGGTTTTCCAGATGTCTCGTGGATCAGTCCAACAAGAAGTTTACATCTTGTACATCAACATTTATCATCACTGTTTTTGGAAGATAATGCAGGAATAGGTGCAGCAGAAGCTAATTTGCAAAGTGGTGTGTACAGTCATAGAGAATGACAGTTTCGCACATGAATTTGAGTAGCTGAATTCACCTTTACTGTACCACATTGAAGTAGCGACCAGTGGCAGTAGCTTCACTAACTGGTTTCCTGGGGTACAGCAGCAACTGGCACAGTTCAATACTTCCTGCATTGTGGTGAAGCGGAGCATGTAAGTGTAGTGTTCTGTAGATTACCGAGTCTGCTGTCATGTTTGCATCTTATTAAAATTTTCAGTGAGGTGACACATTTTCCTACTTGGTATATGTCGCACACTATTCTCACTAACGTCAAATTACCACTTGTGAAGATACATTTAACATTTATATTTTTGTATTGTCCACCATCCCTCTCTCTTATTTTTTTTTTAATTTTTTCTTTATTTATTTTAATTTCAGATAGTAGCACAATTCACAGAGAATACTGCACGAATTGGATTTTGTCTGTTTATGGTAACAAAAGGAATACTTACGAATATGTGCCAAACATGTTTCAACTCATTTGTGACACCACACCTGGGCTCATATCTTATTGAGGTATTATAGTCCAATACTTTAAAAAAAATTTAACTACAAATTGGACAAAAAACTTTTTCTATTGTAGTCTTCGAGCACATCTCTGTGCCACCTCCCCAAACATATGTCACCCTACACCCTCACGACAAATGAGGCACTTCCCTCCTGGGCTCTGAGTGTCATTCCTCCCTTTCTAAACTTCCCCGTCATACACATTCTCTTCCTTTTGAATGTTACTAATAGATCCTAAAGCTAGGAATAGTTCTTTCACTTTTAATGCCCAGATAGTACCTGAATGTCACCCGTAAGTAATTTGTCACAACCATTCTGTCTCCTTGTAATTCTGTTGTTCTGTTGAATGAATCTTCCTTTTGATACAGTTGTTATTGTTATAATTTCAGCAATATTACATTTTACTCAACAGAGAAGACTACATGACATCACTAGCTTCCTTCAGATGTTTATATTTAATGGTAAGATCTTCTTCTTCTTCTTCTTCTTCTTCTTCTTCTTCTTCTTCACCACCACCACCACCACCACCACCACCACCACTTGCTTCCTCTTCCACTTCTTCTGCTACTTTCCAGTGGCTAAGTGTTGCCTCTGCAGCAAGAGATCGCTCTCTTCAGCACTCCTCTCACAGATCATATTTTTAGTTAGGATTTTTTAGTTATCTCCACATTTCCCTGTCTATGATCAGATCTTTGCAAATGTTTTGTAAACCAGTGTCATGTCTAATTAAGTGTGCAGTGAGCTTTACTTTGTGTAGGTTTACAACATTCAGTAGTCCTTTCTTTCCAGTATCTTGTAGAACCATCTCCTCTGTTTTTCTCTCAGTCCAACAAGTTCATGTATATCTCCAGTTTCACAGCTTTGTGGCAATATTCCTTGTGCCTCAATAATATCCAGGTTGTACATTTGTGTGGGAACACTCTGTACAAAGAGCTTTATTAGGAATGTTCTCATACTCTGGAAGCTGTACAAGCTGCAAATTTGTATGCTGGACACTCTTTACAAGGGTCTTCATATAAACAACAACTGTGTTGTTATTTCTGTGTGTACAACATTAAATCTTGACACAATTGATAAGGTTTTAATTTCAGACTTTCAGAGTGTTTCCCATTTGTAGGTGTTAGTCAGAAAAAGACCTCTTCCAAATTTATTTTTGTGTATGGGGTCAGAAATGATTCACTGCCATAAATTTTCACAGAGGAGAGATTACAGGTGTGGATGATATGGTTCTTACACAGACAATCTCAACAATATGAATTAAGTGATGAAAGAACTGCAGCTCTGCTTGTCGAAGAATGACATGTGGATTGCTACATATAATATTGCTATATTTAGCTTCATATTCTCAATACTATGGGTGCCAGTTCTTTCAGAGCTACTACACTAGGTTAAAAGAACATGCTGGTGTGTCAGGAAAGGATATCTTATATATTCGCCTTAAAGTTCTTATTATTTTCATGCACTCTTGCTTCTTACATAAATAAAACAGAGTGAAGTGAGAAATAGATGCCTCGAGAAGGTTGCCTGATATCTAGTGTAAACAAAGAGGGGAGCTGCTGGAGAAATGTGGCCACAAGTGAGAGTTTTCCTTCTGGAGTAGTTCACCCACCAGGAGATACTGGAACAGTTAGCAGCCAGGTGAGGCTGCACTGTTCCAATGTACCTCTAACTAATAAAATGAAGTGTTACAGCAATAGTAGTGAGGCATGTACTTGTACCACAATTGTATGAGGTTTAATAAAAGATTAAAAAATTCCTCCGCCCGAAGTGGTGCCCATATCCTCCACCCCTGCTGCCACCATTGACAATTGTTTCTTGTAATTTTAAGTTTCTTCTGCACTTATTTAACTCGGACAGATGGCAGAAGTGTAGAAAACGAAAAAGGAGACATACAGAAAACTCTCACTACAAACAACTTTCCGTTACTGTATCTAGGTCATTGAGAAAGGAGAAATAATATCTATAATTGTTTGTGGGATCTGCATAGTAATGATCCAGTTGATAGTACTCCTAGGTGATTGGTATTGTCTTTCAAAGAATAAAAAAAGGGGAGAAATGCAGCTGTATAATCATCCACATTAAGTATGTCCCGCTACAGCCACTGCTCCTGACACTATGAATAGTAGGGTACCATTACTTGTGCAGATTGTTGCATCAGTATGTAGCAGTTGACTCGTTGGAGATTTTTGGATCATCAGTTTTTCATTTCTTTAGATGAATCCTGCGTCAATCAGGAAGTGTGTATGAACAAGAACAGAGAATGTGCCCCATTGTGCATCAGAAAATGGCAACAAGTGGTTTGATGAGCTGTGGTGTAATCTGAAGGCCAATACACAATATCTGACTTGTGCATTGTAAGACACTTCTTTCACACAACTGTAAATAGCAACAGGTGTGTCTAGAAACATTTTATTCTAAATGTGGAAATCTGCTATTCCTCAGGAAGGGCTACTGTAAGTGACTCAGAATCAGATAATTTTAGCACAGCATTTTATTACCATCAGATCAATCCTGTAGCTCTCTTACTGTAAGTACAACCCATGCCAATTTTATTTTGTTCAAACTGAAGATTTATAAATGCAATATTGTTAACAATACAGTGTGTTGCCTACTGTCTGGGTCAATGCAAATGCCACAGCTGTTTCTCACATTTCCATCGAAGTATTTGAGAGCCTCTGTACCCAAGCTGTGGTTACCAGTTGGGTTGTCCATTGTGTGACAACTACCAAGTGTCAGATCATCACTGTTTTTGTGTCAAGAAGGTGGTTGAATGTTCCAATGCAGTGGCTGTGGTGCACACCTGTTTCCCTGTGCTTCAAATTTGTCTTCCAATAAAGGAACATGGGCAACTCATCTGAACTCGAAGTGATGTTCTAAGCCATGTTGACAGGCTGAATTGTGTACACAAGGTGTGTTGTCTTGTTCATGGTTGGAGACACGGTTCACTCTGGAACTGCACTAAGACTGTGGATTCACTTTGATCACCATACACAGGTTACTGTACATGTTGATATTTACTTTAATTCACAGGTGCATGTGTGGTGCAAAATAATTTTGAGCAGTTCATTTCTTACAATAATAATTTTACTATTTCCCTCACTTTTCCATATCAATGTATGTTGATTGTTTCACCAAATTGAGGGTGCTAAAAGTGTAAAATAATGTGTACTAATGGTGGGCTATCAGCTTGTGCTGTAGCACTTTTGCCTCTGTTCATCAATTGTAACACAGAGTTAAAAACTGTGACCACTTTGGTTTTGGCAGATGTCTTCATGGAAAAGCCCAACAACAAGTTTGTCTTTGACATCATCCCTTCTTACCACTGCCTTTGCAAGCTAATGCAGGGAATGGTGTAGCACAAGCAAATTTGCAAAGTGGTGCATGCAGTCATGGAGACTGACAGGTTCACACAGGAATATGAGTAGTTAACTTCAGGTTAACAGTGCCAGATTGAAGTGATGATTTGAGATACTAACTTCCTTAACTGGATTGGTGGAGTACAGCAGCAACTGGCACAGTTCAATACTTCCTGCATCGTGGAGAAACAGCCCGTGGAAGTATGGACGTCTGTAGATTAGCTTGTAAGCTATCATGTGTTCATCACATTAAAATATTAATTTCTGTGGACATAATTTTCTACTACATTTCATAGACACTAGGCCCAATCGTGTCTAATTACCACATATGCGAAAATATATTTAACATTTTTTTTCTTTGTGGCATCATTCATCCTTCTTTTTTTATTTATTTATGAACAGTAGCATTATTTACAGAAAAAAATCTGCATTAATTGGATTTTGTCTGTTTATAGGAACTAAAAGAAAACTCACCAGTTTGTGCCAAAAATGTTTCACCACATTTGTGGCACCTCACTTGGGGTCACACCTTATTGGGCCATGAAAATCATATATTTATAAAAAATCGCAACTAGAGATTGCACAAAACACTTTTTCTATTGCAGTCTTCGACCACCTCTCTGTGTGACCTCCCCATTCGTGTGTGACCTCCTATATCCGCACGAGAGGTGAGCCACTCTCATCGTGGGCTTTGAGGGTATTCCTCCTTTTCTAAACTTTGACTTACCTTTCTGTCTTTCTTATGGATGTTACTAATAGCCCCTAAAGTGAGGAACAATATTTTCACTTTCAATCACCACCTATAGGTAAATAGTGACAGCTGACAGCCTTTCTGTCTCCTTGTAATTTTGTTCTTTTGATGACTGCATTTCCCCTTTGATACAGTCAATATTGTTACAATCTGAGTAATAATATATTTTGCTCAACAGAACTTGGCATCTCACATCACTATCTTCTTTCAAACATTAGATATTTTATCCTTTGGTCATGGAGAAATAAAGAGTAGTAACATCCTTAATTTTTTATTTGCACTGCATAATAATGATACAGGTGGTAGTATACTTGGTTGCTTGTTACGTTCTCACAAAGCATCAAGAAGTGGAGAAACTGGGCTGTGTAACCAGACACATTGAGGACGTCCTGTCACAGCCACGATCGTGACACTGCGGATAGTATCGATGCCATTACTAATGCAGGTTGTTGCATCACTACTTGACAATTGATTCTACAGCTATTGGTGGGCATTGGAAGTGTGTGTGTGTGTGTGTGCAGTGATCAATACCCTTCTACATTCAAAGCTGTGCCAAAGATAAATTCCATAAATGTTCACGACAGGTGACAAAATTCAAAGAACAGCCATTTTATCTGTACTGTAGGAGCAGTTAGAGGCCAGTAGGTAGGTCTTCCTATCACCGATTGTTGTTGGTGATGAATGCAATGAGCAGAGCACGTTAGCATTTACCAGTAGAAAATAGTTGCTGTACAGAATACTGGCACAGGGCCACACAATGTGAGGAAAAACAATATAGAAAATAACACATGTAAAATGAATGGTGACCGAATTCTAACTCCTCCCAATAAATATGCAGTGAGCAAAAATTATAGGAAAATTAGTTAATGAACAGGCTTCAGAAATAGCTAAAGGTAGACATCACACACACATAACTGCGACCTCTGGCAGTTTGTTCCAGACTGCATCTGTCGTGTTAAATGGAAGCAGCAGTTTGGTGAGGGCAGAGAAGGGAAAATGGTAGCATAATACATATTGTGGAAGAAATGAGTGCTGTCTGATGGAGTGTGCAGGGATTAGATGGAGGGTGAAGACTGCCATTTGCAGGATTGCCCAGCTTTGGGACAGGGAGGTGGGTAGGGGGCAAGGAGCATGAAAAGAGAGAAGCGAGGAAGGGAAAAGGCAAACAGTTGTGTCGGCACATGGTGAAGGTGAGGGTATGTAAATGTGGAGAATGTGGTTGAAGAAGGTGTGGTTGGTGTCGGTTCAAATCTGTGAGAACAGCAGTGAACTTACCGTCTCCTCCGTGTTTGTACCCTCAGTGTGGGCCGTACCAGCCTACACACCACTCACCTTTCCCCTTCCCTCCTTCTGTCTTTTTCCGTGCCCTGTCCCCCCACCAAGCCCTAGAAAGCTGCACCTGGCATTCTTCGTGCCTCCCTCTAGTCCCTACGTGCTCCGTCAGGCAGAGTTCGTCTCTCCCTCAGTGCGTACCTTGTTATTATTTTTCTTCCTGTGCCACCTGCATATTTCTGCCTCTGTTCAATGTGACAGTTGCATTCCAGTTCGAGGTGCCAGAGATTGCAGTCGTGTACAGGAGGTGTGCTTGTAGTTATGAATGAAAGTGTGGTTTTTTTTTCTGAAGAACGTTTTGGTCGAAAGTATAAGCATAACAAATTTTACCTTGTGCTTCTCTGCAATGCAGCGAGTCATATTCACAGTGAGTAAAAATGTATCCTTTTGCATCTCCTACCTTGAGTTTCCATTATTGGATATATGTATATGTGATAATTATTTTCTGCTGAAAATTAGAGCTTGGTATTTGTATACATGAGAATCCTAATACATAAAATTTGGTAATAGGATTAACATTACTCCACTAGTGTGTCACTGTAGCCAGTTTAACTGCTGTATATTTAGGGACAAAGGAAAGTGAGAAATGTTACAATGTTGAAGGGAAAACATTCCCTCAGTGTGTTCTAATTCAGTGTAGGAGAAGGAAGCAACCTAAAAATAATTGTCATGTTTACTCATATAAATGCTGAGGTCCTGTGGAGATTACTTAAGTATTGGACAAAAAAATGTTACCATTTTTTCTTCATATCATTCAAGAAAGTTCATAGTAAGTTTACCTTGTCTAAAAGAAATATTAATCCTCACTTCCACTTACTAATTTAGATAGACAATATGAATGTGCCACCAACAGTGAAAAAGGCTGTATTTATCATATGCTGGAGATATGAAATTTGGATGAAGTAACATATGCTTCATCCTTTGAAGGAAGTGCTGGTTGGAAACTATTAACTCTCACTGTGTTGATCGTTGATATTTTTACCAATTGCAGCTGTCACCAAAACTATCATAATAACACAACATAAATCCATCTATCCTAATATTAAATATCATCACAGGAGCTCACAACTCTTTTGTGAGCATGTCTGTGGATATCGTGCAGCCCCAGCCTTTCCAGCATTACTTCATTTATGTTCTGCATGATTTTACTTCCACTATCTATTTCTCTCTTTCTCCCTCTGCCACTCCAATGAATGGTTTTCTTGGTGCTGACCTCGCATAGAGTGCTACGTAGCTTTGTGCCTTCCATCTATGCATCCTTCTCTTTGATACAGTAATACACCCAAAACCAAGCAAAGTGGCCATCCACTTGGGCGAGGGTCTCAGGATGGTAGCAGGTGGACATCGTGCATGTTCTTCCTACAAAAAAATTGACAAATACAAGGATTTGTGGAAATTGTGGGCTTTATTCCCAAAAACTATCACGAAAGGATACAATGTTCGTGAAAACAGGCTATGGCAGTGGAGTGAACTGCACGTGGTACTGAAAGAGCATTTGACCCTCAATAGGAAGGACTGGCTGACGTGTCCAGAGAATGAAGAACTTGGCACACAAAAGAGTGACCCATTGTTGTGGCTCTACCATGCCAACCATCTCACATACCCCAAGTTTTGGCACCTGTTCCTCCCATTGGCAGGTTTCAGGCAGAATGTTTGCATCTCTCACTCAGCAATATCATGGAGGCAGCCCTAGATCAGCGTAATAGCATGGGAACCAGCTACAAGTATGGTGTAGTAGTTTACGTAACAGCTCACCCCTCCTGCCTGAGGCTAATTTAAAATTATGGAAGTAGAATACAATAAAAGTTTTTACTGTCACTTTCCATTAAAAATGAAGAAAGACTTAGTTATCATCCAGGTCTATATGCCACCAAGTAATCATTCAGATGAAGAAGTAGAAGAAAGTTATGAGAAGATAGAAAACTTAGCAGAGAGAGAGAGAGAAGAAGAAGAAATGCATGTATTGTTGTAATGGGTGATTGTAATGCAGTAGTTGGTGAAGGAGCAGAAGGAAAAGCTCTGGGAAAATTTGGACTGGGAGAAAGAAATGAGAGAGGGCAAAGGTTGTTGGAATATTGCAATGAAAATTTCATGGTAGTTGGCAATACTCTATTTGATAATGAGAAAAGATGATGGTATACTAGGATATCTCGATTTGACAACAAAAGATATCAGATTGATTAAATAATGATACACCAAAGATACCAAAATTGCCTAAAGAGTGTCAAAAGTTATCCAGGGCATATATTCATTCATATCATATATTAGTAGTAGCTGAGGTACTAGTTAAATTGAAAAGAATCTGGAAAGGACAGGAGAGAGAGCATATTAGCTTTGAGAAACTGAAAGACAAAGGCAATCATGAAATATTAGTGTGTGGATATTGTGAAATTATGTTGCAAGGACAGGAAACAGAATGCACAGAAGGAAGGCAGGATCATTTTAAAAATGGAATCAAAAAGGCAGTTTGGAGTCAAGGTGAGGAATAAAGTAAAGTAAACATGGGTAACAGCAGCTATGATACCCAATACGGGTGGCTGCAGGATATGGAAAACTGTAACATAGAAGAAGGGAAGTGCAACTACAGGAGGTTAAATAGTGGATTAAGAAGGGAGACACAAAAGGCAAAGGAGAAATGGCTGACAGAAAAGTGTGACAAGATAACGAAGGAAAATATGATTTGATGTACAAAGAAGTGATGGATTTAACGTTAAGGGAAAAGAGAAACAACAATGGACTAAAGGAATTAGAGGCAACAGACATTAAAATGGTGAGTGAAACCAAGAAATAATGAAAATATGGGAAGACTATATCGAATGGATATATGTTGTAGACAGCCGACCAAATGAACAAGAGCTTGGGATAGAAGAAGAGAATAAAGATGCAGATGATGAGAAAGGAAATGCAATACTAACTAGTGCGATTGAAGCATTTATGAAGGGGATGCAAAATGGAAAGTCAATGTGTCCTGATGAGATTCCTGCAGAACTGTTAGTCATTGGAAGAAGAAGGGAAAAGGGAGTTGACTGAATTGTGTAATCAAATATACTTGACAGGAAAATGGCCAAAGGACTTTACAAAAAGTATATTAATACCTATAGAAAATGAAAAGAACAGCAAAAAGTGTGAGGAGCATGGAACTGTGAGCCTGATATCGCATGCAGCCAAAGTCTTGCTGAGTATGCTCAACAGAAGGCTGTATGGAAAGTTGAATTGCGTAATAGGAGATGAACAATTTGGTTTCAGGTGAGGAGTGGGAGCTAAAGATGCCATTTGGCTACTGACAGTGGTAGGGGAGAGGTACACTGAGAAGAAAAGGAAGGTGTATGTTGTGTTCATTGATCTTAAGAAGGCTTTTGACTGTGTCAGATGGGACAAACTAATGGGAATCCTAAGGAAACATGGAATTGACTGAAGGGATGGACAGCTAATTAGAAAATTAATATTTAAACCAGGGAGAAAGAGTAAGAATAGGTGGTGTGATGAGTGAAGAAAATGAACTGTAAAGAGGTGTAAGACAAGGTTGTTGTTTATCACCAACGCTGTTCCAAATCTGTCTGGAGGAAATTATCAATGAAAGTTTTGATGGAAGTAGAGGATTTTTTGTAGGGTCAGAGACTGGAGTGTGTAAGATTTGCAGATGGCATGGTCGTGATGGCAGAGAGTGCAAGAGAGGTGGAACAAATGTTAGATGATCTGAAAACAAAATTAGAATAATATGGAATGAAGATTAACAAGAAGAAAATGAAAAGCATGGTAACTGGAGGAAAGGGGAGAAAATGCCATATGAAAATAGGGGGAGAGGAAATAGAGCAATTGAATAATTTCAATTACTTGGAAAGTGTAATAATGGATTATATGTATTGCTCAACAGAAATTAGGATAAGAATTGCAGTGGCAAAAGGAGGATTCAAGAGGAAACAGAAATTAGTTTGTGGACCACTAAACAAAGATCTGATGAAAAGACTTGCCAAGTGTTAAATCTGGAGCATTGCACTGTATAGTGCGGAGACTTGGACATTGTGGAAGGAAGATGAAAGAAGATTGGAGGCAGTAGAGATGCGGATATGGAGCAGAATGGAAAAAGTGAAATGGGAAGACCAAGTAAGGAACGAAGAAGTATTAAGAAGAGCTGGAAAAGAAAGAAACATGCTGAAAGTTATTAGAAAGAGAAAACAGAACTGGATTGGACATTGATTGAGAAGGGACTGTTTATTGATGGAAGAAATAGTAGGAATGGTGGTTGGAAAAAGGGGAAGAGGAAAAGGAAGATATCAATATCTGAGGAGACAAATATTCAGGAATGGAAAGACTGGCTATGAACAGACAAAAGTGGAAGAGGCTTGACCCATGACAAGACCTGCCATAAGGCAGAACACCATACCATACTATAACGAAGACTACTATTACTACTACTACTACTACTACTACTACTACTGCTGTTGATGTCCTACGGCAAGACCTGAGTAAGAGAGATGGATCACTGCAACAAGAGAGGAGTGATACCTCAGTATAACATGGCTGGAAAAGAATGTGATCGTTCTGGTACTGCCAGAGAGCTTAGTCTTGAGGAATTTGGCCAGCTTCTCACAGAAGAAAGAAATGCAGAATAGGGCTGACAACACAGTAATAGAGTAAGTTATGAAAGTGGGAGGGTCAAAAAATTATCTGCAGCAGCATGTGGCCATGGGAGTCCACTGGCAATTCCAACAGAATGGACGCACATGCACCATGCCCCATCAGTAGTATAAATAACAATAACATCAGTATCCATCCATGCATACTCCATCTACCATAGACATCAATAGATGTCCAGTCTCGCATTTATCAATTGATAATTTGTTTTGGCATTTCCATTCACCTAAGGGTGCAGTAGCATTCCCATTAACTGAGTTTTTTTCAAGTCGGTGTGCCTTATTTTAGCATACACAATAGGACTCGTGACATCACTGAGACAGTGGTTCTGAAAATATTTTAGTGCAGGTAACTACTACCAGTTCTCATCGGCTAATCTTTTCCAGTCTCCCTTTTACAGTAATTGCTACTGTACCTATCCTGCATATGGTGTGTTTGCGTTTGGCACAAAAAGCATATGTGCACATTGCAAATAATTATTTACAATATTTAGATGAGGAGGCATGTCCTCAGATGTGGAATGTTTTCCCCAAGTGCTGTTTTCAAATGAGCAAAGTTACAATAATATTAATTACCTATATTTTCTACTTCTCAGTAGCTCAGTTTGAGCACCCTCTAATTGAATTGAGCATTTCTATACATGATACAATAGCATAAAAATAAAATATACTTCAAAGTGGGGAGGCAAGCTCAGAGAGAGGAGGTAGACTGTCACATAAAATACATAATAAAATGGTACACTAAACATAATAAACATTTGACATATAGTTTCAATAATAGTCAGAGTAGGGGCTGTTGTGATAACTTTCTTCTCATTATCTGTGCTGTCATTTTCTTCTGCTTATTGGTTGGCATATTTCACATGAAAGTAATGAGCAATGTGTGCCTAGCTGTTCTCCATATTCCTTAAGGTGCTCATCACACCGAGCAAACAATGCTCCACACTGCATAAGCAGCTTGCTAAAGGTGGCTAAACAGGCAAACAGAACTAAGTCTTGCCCTCAGTGTTATTCACAGCACAAATGCCAAGACTGCCCCCTCCCGAAAAGCTCAGTGTTATGCTTGTGGCAAGAAAGGACATGGGCAATCTCTATATTTGCAATGGAACAAATATAAGAATTTGGCCCATTCACAAAACTCTAGTGTCACAAGTAATCAATGCAGTGTATTCAAAACCTGCTGCAGGCATCAGCAAAACTATCAAGCAAACAGTTACTTTAGTGCTAAACCAGACCAACAAACTTTTTGTTCATTTACATCTTATTGATAAACGTGTGAAATTTCAGTTGGACATGGGTGCTTGTGTTACATTGCTGAATTGTAACATGAACTGTTAGGTTCTCCATGCCTATCTGAAAGTAGCATGCACCTAACAGCTTATAATGGACAAGACCTTCCCATTCTTGGAAAACGTACTTTGCCTACCATTTATTGCTCACATATGGGAACTGTGACTTTCACTGTTCTACAATTGCGTGAATGTGAGAACATATTTGTCCTTGATTTGTTTTATTTGTTTGGCTTTAAAATTCAGGAGAATTTGTTGTCACTGGCTGTATTCAATGCAAAAGACAGTGTAGCTAACTTGTTGAAAGAATTCCCTGAACTCTATTCTGAAGGATTAGGCAAGGCTAACAATTTTGTTGGACATATTACTATAAAAGACAATGCTCAGCTGAAAGTTTTCCAGGACAGATCTGTTCCCATTGCATTACACGACTATATGGCTGCTGAACTTGAAGAATTAAAAGATTGCTGAGGTATGGCGCCCATACATGCTAGTCAGTGGGCAAGTCCACTGGTTTTGATCCCCAAACCTTCAGGTCACATTCGCCTATTTGTTGACTTTGTCTACCATCAACCAACAAACTGTGACTGATATTTATCCATTGCCACAACCAGAGGATCTCATGGACAGATTTGGCACTGGTCGCTACTTTTCAAAAACTGATCTGCGTGATATGTATCTTCAAATACTGCTTGATGAAGAATCTCAATATGTGTGTGTAGTGAATACTCATTTGGGTCTATTTAAATATATGCATTTGCCTTTTGGCAGTGCTTCTGCACCCACCATTTCCAATGGTATTTAGAAAAGCTGACTGCACTAGTGCCAAACTGTTCAAACTAATTTGGACAGCATTGTTGTAGCACACCTGAAGAAAGCATTGCAAATTTGCGTGGTATGTTTCATGTGTTATCTGATGCAAGACTAAAGTGTAGACTGGACAAGTGTGAATTTTTTTTTTTAAATCCTGAGTTACAATATCTTGGCCATGTCAGAAACAGTGAAGATGTATATCCTCTTGAGCCGCATTTGTTAGCCCTACAAGATTTGCCAGTTCCTCCCAATGTCACAGAATTGCAATCAGTCTTTGGGAAAATGAACTATTTTATTTGGGTCACACAGACTGCTGCACATATCGCAACTCCATTGCATTGCAAGAATGTCCCCTTTGTTTGCACAAATGAGTACCATGTAACTTTTCAAAAACTTACATGCATTGCTCAGTGATCGATGCTTATCTCACTTTGATCCTGACAAAACAGTTGTATTGCAAGTTGATGCTTCCTCTTATGGAATAGGTGCAGTGCTTTCACATCAAAGGTGTCGTCCAAAGCTCAGTGTAACTATTCACAAATCGAGAAAGAGGCTTTGAGTATTGGGTATGGTGTCAACCAAATTCCACCATTATTGGCATGCAGAAAATTCTTCTTGGTAATTTATTACAAGCCTTTGCAGTCCTTGTTTCATCTGACAAAAACAGCTCCTGTATGCACTGCCCAAAAATTGCAAGAATCACTTCACACCACATATTCTGTTTCACAGTTTTTAGTGGCAGCAGACTGTGGGAATGAGGCGAGGTCATCCATCGACTTGGTGCTTGCATGCGTTTCCTTCCGGGTCCAAATGGTTTGCAGTGCCAACATCAGAATCAACTTTGCCACTATCATGTGCACGATGATATTTCTGTCTCTCTACTCCCAGGTTCACACAATGGCCACCAGAGGGTGTCATCATGACACTGCAGGAAAACCCCATGGAGGCGAAGCCTTCACCTCCTCTGCCACTTTTTGTGTTTACTATAGAGCTGAAGATTAGATGGGTACATCCCATAACTAATGAGGAGGTATTGAATAGAATTGGGGTGAAGAGGAGTTTGTGGCTCAACTTGACTAGAAGGTGGGATCGGTTGGTAGGGCATGTTCTGAGGCATCAAGGGATCATCATTTTAGTACTGGAGAGCAGTGTGGAGGGTAAAAATCGTAGAGGGAGACCAAGGGATGCATACACTAAGCAGATTCAAAAGGATGTGCACTGCAGTAGGTACTGGGAGATGAAGAAGTTTGCACAGGATAGAGTAGCATGGAGAGGTGCATCAAACCGGTCTCAGGACTGAAGACAACAACAACAACAACAACAGCAGCAGCAGCAATAGAGCTGGGCCCATCCACACTGCAGAAGTCAATGTCCTCCCTCTCCAGTTATTGTCCTCCAGAGTTGGACGAGTACTCCTCTGGTGGAGATTTCTGCCTGAGTGAAGGCCGGATGGCAGGGTACGACTGGAAGCTTGACATCCCCTGCAGTCACAGCTTCTGGTCCAGTACTGCATCCTCCCCCACCATTGTCACACCCCCTTACATGACAATGGTTCTTCGCTTTCGTGGGGCGGGAGTGGGGGGGTGGGGGGTGTAACATAAAGTGCCGGCACATTGGTCTGGAACGTAACAACAGAGAAGGTTGTGAAACAGGAGTGGCACCTATACAAAGAGAATATAAGTGCTGCTCCAGCTAGCTTTGGCCGCACTAGAAGAGCTGCACAAGATGATGATCTGTGATCCAAAGATACAGCTGTGATTTAGTATATATTTAAGGACACTGATTATTTGCATGTCACCAATTGATTGTGGCATTTCATTGTGAAAAGGGAAAGTTAAGTATTGTCAACCTAGTAACCCTATAGTAGAAGAGTGGGCAGGATCCCACAAACAAGAAATACATACTCAGCAGAATTCAGATGAAACCTGTAACGATAGCTCAACATCAAACCATCAGTACTAATATCAAGTATCATCCCAGGGGCTCACAGCTCTTTAGTGAGCATGTCCTCGTATACAAATTGTCGTCAACTTTTGCAACACTACTTCATTGCTGTGCTTCATGCTTTTACTTCCACTATCTGTTTCTCACTCTGCGACTACATTGGATGGTTTTCTTGGTGCCGAGCCTGCTTGGACCTGGTGAATGATATAGCTTTGAATTATAACTTCTGGCATATTCTACAACATATCATCAAATAAATAAATATGTGGCTCCATTGCTGGGTTTCACCTGCCACCAGTTTTCAAAATTTCCAGAACTTTGGATTGTGCAGCCACACAATCCATAGTGTTCTGTACCTTACGCTTTCCATCTGTGCCTTCTTCCCTTTCATGCAGTCTTACACCTTTAAACCCAGCACTGTAGCCATCCCATTGTGGAGGTGGGGGGTCAGAAAGTAGCTGCACAGTGAATGCAGGGATCACACTGTTGGTGCCTGAGCTCGAAACTCCCCATGCTTGCCAAGGAGTGTGTGCTATGCGTGACTGGGGCATCGGACTCCAAGCAAAGGATTACTGACGTGACAGCCATTGCTGCGTCTGGGTGGCATGAATTGGGATAGGCCCCATTCAGAGTTGGTAGCATCATGACAGATCAGCCACAAATGAAGTGGGTGAAGTTATCTCCCACTGGTGTCTTAGGGCCCCAACAGTCTCTGTGAAAGAACAGTCCCCTTTCAATGTAGAGGTGCAACCCTAAAATCTCCCCTTCCCTGGCTACACTGTGGGAGGAGTACAGGGCTAAGAGCAAGCAGAGGAATTCTCACTGCAACATTTGGTCTGTACAAGGACTGATAGTGATTCCATCTTGGCAAAAAAGCACTTGTTTTCAGTAATACGGACCCCAGCCCTTCTCAAATACCAGGGATATTAAAATAATGCTGCCTACGACAGGGTTTGAGGCCGGGACTGCAACTATGTCCTAGGTAGTCTGTGTAACAAACTTCTGTCTCTTAAAACACCTCTTTGGAGGCTGTTGCTTTCTGGTTACGGTCATTTCAGAATATTGCCGTCTGCAATGTTTACCTCCCTCCCAGTGGTGAAGTGCTTCAGAACACACTGTTTGCATTGGTATCTTGGCTCCCCCACCTATGCGGGTCTTGGCTGATTTCAATGACCACAACATTATGTGGGGTGGAACATTGGTAACTGGCCATGGTAAAGACTTCTAAAACTTACTGGTACAACTTGACCATTACCTCTTGAGTAATGGTAGCCTAACACACTTCAGTGTGGCACACAAACCTTCTCAGCCACAGACCTTCCCATTTGCATCCCTTGTATTCGCCCATCCATCCACTGGAGGCTGCATAGTGACCTAGTGACCACTTTCAAATCTTCCTGTCCCTTGCTCAGTGTCACTCCCCTGTACGCATGCCCAGACGTGCTCTCAACAGTGCTGGCTGGGATGTTTTCACCTCTGCTGTTGACATTGGCTCCCTGCTGCATGGAGATGTTGGTGAGGGAGTCCAGCATACAACTACAGTCATTCTTTCAACAGCTGATTTAGCCATCCACTGTTCCTTGGGCCTGCCCCAACTGAAGACAGTACTTTGGTGGTCCTCAGAAATCACAGAGGCCATTACACTGTAGGCAGGTACTCTGAAACCATAAGTAGCACCCATCAATGGAACAGTGCATTGCCTCTAAGTGTCTCAATACCTGGGTCCACCATCTAATGAAAAGACGAAAGTGAGAATGCTGGGAATGCTATGTTTCTACTATTGGACCATGTATCTCTCCTCTGCAGGTTTGGGCTAAGATCAGACATCTCTCAATATAAGACACATGCAGGTACACTTGGAATTACCTTGAATGGTTCTGAATACTGTACCAACCTAGATGTCATCACCAAAAATTTTGCTGTGCACTGTGCTCAAGCATCAGAGTCTGAGAATTACCAATCTGTCTTTTGAGTTGGAGCAAAACCAATCACCTTTTACTACACCCGGAGCTATGTAATGCTCCATTGAGAGTGGTAATTCATCTGTGTCCTCTACCACTCCTCTGATACAGCCCAGGCCTGGATCGCATACATACCGTATTTACTCAAATCTAAGGTGCACTTTTTTCTGGTTTTTGTAATCCAAAGAAACGCCTGCGGCTTAGAATTGAGTGCAAAGTAAGCTGAATTTCTGAAAAATCTTGGTAGGTGCCACCACAACCAAAAGACTGTTTGGGATGTTTGACAATATGGCCAACTCTACATTCTGAATTTTTTCCTATCTGTGAGAAGAGATGGTTCCTTATAGGAACTTCTATGAATTGTGAAACACATGCAGTATTCTCATCACCATAAGAATAATATGAATATAAACAATTTGACATGTATTTTTTCGTGTTTGTTGCTAACTTATTTAAATCCCGTCTGCCTGGTAAACTACGAAACTAGAGTGAGACAACAGCAAACTCGGAAGAATATACATATCGTGTCATGTTTACATTCGTATTATTCTTATGCCTAATAGTGATAGTCAGAAATAAAGCACGGCAATTGACTAGATTTTTAAATCTAAGATGACTCTAATTTCAGTGCAGAATTTAATGTACTAAAGAGGTGTCTGCAAAGATTTTCAAACAGAGAAAAATTTTCACCACACTCTCGTTCAAAACATCTTCTATCATACACTGTATATTATTTGGTTCTTGTTGATCATTATCAAAGAAAGTAGCAGTGTAAGTGACAACAAATATCAGTCTCTTGCCATTGTTTTGCTAATGAGATGATTCCTCTCTCTTTTTTTAAAAAATTGTAAGCGGCAGTAGCGTGCACAAAAGCAAGTCATGCCGCGAGCGGTGACAGGTCTTAAACACTCATTATCAGAATACAATGCAGGAGTCAGTAAAGTAATGCATTTTCAGCTTAGAGTGACATAAACACCTATAACAAAGAGAATGGCACTTATCAGATCAAAGAAAAATAAGCAATCAATTCAAACCAGACGAAGCACGCGAAAAAGGAAGGGTACCCGTATAAATACGGATGTCGCACTTGACGCATAGCAATGGCTACCTGGTAAAGCTGAACTGCTAAGATTATGACTCAAACCCAACTACTGTAGCTGTATCGTCATTCATTCGACTTAAATTGTCTCATATTACAATGGACCATATTTATTTCGATTTGAGGGGGTGACCTAAAACTTTTCTCTCCCATTGAATTTCGAGTCTCAGATTTCAGGTGCGGCTTAGATTCGGGAAAATTTTTTTTTCCTTAATTTAGAGTCTCATTTTTTAGGTGCGGCTTAGATTTGAGTAAATACAGTAACTAGATGATCAGGAACCTACCAAATGGTCAACCATGCATCCTTGCCAGCTTTAATCCCATCTTGAGTGTGGGCATGTACCCATCAAAATGGCGACAGAGCATCCTTTTCCCAGTGCTGAAACTGTTTAAGCAGCCTCTAGAGACTGACAGTTATTACCCAATAAGTCTCACCAATGTTCTCTGCAAGTTGCTAGAATGCATGAGGAGCTGGCAGCTGTGTTCGCTCCATGTGTTTTACGATCTTTCACCTCTTTTCCAGGGTGGCTTTTACCAAGGTCATTTCACTATTGATAATCTCGTTTACCTGGAGTCTGTCATCTGAACAGCTTTTGCCCAATTCCAACACGTTAAAGCTGTCTTCTTCAACCTGCAAAGGCTTATGACACCACATCCTCGCTACCTTAGATGATTAGGGTCTCCAGGCTTCACTCCCAATTTTCATCCAGAACTTCCTTTCTTACCTTATGTTTTGGGTTTGTGTTTGTACTTCCCACAGTATCCCATATATCCAAGAGAATGGGATCATTCAGGACTGTGTACTGAGTCTCCCTCTCTTTCTAGAAGCCATCAATGGTCTAGCAGTTGCTGTGAGGTCCTCAGCATCACTGTCAAAGTATGCCAATGACTTTTGCCTCTACTATTCCTCCTCTAGTGTCGATGTTGCTGAGCATCGATCGTAAGATGCCTTAGGAAAGGTGCAGGCATGAGCCCTCATCCATGGCTTGCGATTTTCTGCCACTGAGACTGACATTGTGCACTTCTGTCAATGTTGTAGCAGTCAACCACAACCAGAACTTTACCTTGATGATCAGCTACGTAATGTGATGGAGAGTTATTGCTTTCTAGGGCTGGTCTTTGATTCCTGGCCATCATGGGTTCCCCATCAATGCTAGCTTAAGTAAAAGTGTTGACTGCACCTTAATACCCTTCGCTGCCTGAGTAGCACCAGCTGGGTTCCAGATCACAGTACCTTTCTGTAACTTCACAAAGCCCTGGCACAGTCCCACCTTCATTATGGGAATCTGGATCATGTTTGGCATCACTGTCAGCATCATGGATACTGGATACAGTAAACCACTGTGGAGTTCGACTTGCAACAGGATTTTGTCAGACTTGCCCTGCGAACAGCTTATTTGTGGATGCTGGAATTTCTCCATTGTGGATCAGGCACCATCAACAGCTTGCCAATTACACTACCCCCATTGGCAGTGCCCCTAAGCATCTGACTACCATCCAAACACGGTAATCTATCTCCTGCAATGGCAGCCCCAATGAGGAATTACCATTGTGATCTGCATCTGGTCTATCCTCTGAACTCAGTTCTTCCCTCTTCCACAACTCCTCTGGATCCACTTACATACACCTCCACAGAGCATCCCCTGGCTTCAGCTTCATCTTGACCTATCACAATGTGCAAAACACATAGTCCATCCTGAGGCCCCCTACTGCAAATTTTTCTCCGTCCTTGGTGCATCCCAGGATTCAGAAGTTGTCTACACTGATGGCTCAGTGGGTACTGGTCATCTAGGCTTTGCTTATACTTGGCCAGTACATTCTGAACTGCTCTCCTTGCCAGATGGCTGTAGTGCTTTAACTTCAGAGTTGGTATCCATCTCTCATGCTCTCAGGCATATCCGTTTCTGCATTCCCTGAGCACTTTGCAAACTCAGCTAGTGCTACCCTCACCACCTCTTGGTTATTGTTATCCGTGATTCCCTGTATGACCTCGAAAAGTGTGGAAACTCGGTGACCTCTATCTGGAACCTGCACCTCACAGAGATCCCAGGGAATGAGCTTGCTGAAAGCCTGGCGAAACAGGCTACCAGTAAACTGACTCTAGAGATCAGTTTTCCAGAAACTGACCTCCAGTTGGTATTACACCATCAAGTTTAGGTACCCGGAATATGGTATGGCTCATTCTGACTTCACCAAACTAACTACCATTGATAAGGGGACTATGAATCTGTGGAGGTCCTCCATGCAGGCCTCTAACCAGGGCTCTACCTTTACTGGCTCCCCATTGGCCATACTTGTCTGACTCCTGGTTATTCCCTCCATAGAGAAGCCCATCCCACCGTTGTTTTGGCATCCGTATGACAGGTGTCCACATTTTGCTGGACTATGCCAAACTAGCCACCCTGTGGCAGACTCATAGCATCCGTGACTCACAACCACTGCTGTTAGGAGACCATGACCCAGTATCTGAATTAGTTTCATGTTTTATTTGTGAAGCAGGCTTTTACCACTCTCTTTAAGGAAGGGTCATTTAACTTCACTGTCCTGTTTGGGGGTTGGCAGAAAATTCTGTAGTCTTCCCTGCCCAGACAGAGCTGCAGCTATCTGGGCTTGGCCATCCAGTGCAGTCTCGACCCTACCCACTCTGTCTCTGTTATTGTCCTTTCCCCCATCCTCATGTAGTCTGTAAGACTTGTTCATCTTTTGTTTGTCTGTGCTTTTCTAGCTGTAGTAGTGAAGGAACTTTGTCACACTGTAAACAATAGTGACAGCATCTTTTTCTATTTGATAATAAATGCACTGAGTTTGAATGAGCAAGTTTTAGGCAAAAGCAATGGGTCCCCCTTGTTAACCAATTTTGTGTGAAATCACAGCACTGATTCCTTAGGAGAAAGCGTCGACTTGCAAAACTAATGGTTTTGCAGGGTCAAAATGCACTAAACATCTGTCACTAAGCAAGGCATTTTTGAGTTTCCAAAATCCATTTTGACAGCCGTTAGCCCAATAAAAAAGATACACTTTCGTGATGCAAGCAATGCAATGAAGCTATGATTTGTGTGGCATTTGGTATGAACTCATCTTGTCTAGTGCAGTTCAGAAACATTGTGAGGAACAGACAGGTAACAGATTGCAAGCAAATGACACTGGAGGGGATGCACACCCTAACTATTGTAGTTCAGTGTGAAAAAAGTCACACTTTCAAACAACGGAAAGTCCAGGATGGAATGTAACAATACAAGAGAAGGAAAGTTGGTACTCACCATATAGCTGAGATGCTGAGTCGCAATAGTCACAATATAAAGATTCACACAATCGTAGCTTTTGCCCTTAAGGCCTTTGTCAGCAGTACATACACATACACATACGCATACGCACACACACACTCATGCAAGCACAACTGCAGTCTCAAAAAGCTGAAACTACACTGCGAGCAGCAGCACCAGTGCATGATGGGAGTGGTGACTTGGTGGGGGTAAGGAGGAGACTGGGGTGGGGAGAGGGAGGGTTAGTATGGTGGGAGTGGTGGACAGTGGAGTGTTGCAGTATTACAGAGGGCAAGAGAGAAGGTGCGGAGGGGGGAGGGGTTAAGTAGTGGAAAGGAGAGAAATAAAAATAAAAATAAATTAAAAGACTGGGTATGGCAGTGAAATGATGGCTGTGTAGTGCCAGAATGGGAACAGGGAGTGAGCTGGTTGGGTGTGGACAGTGACTAATGAAGGTTGAGGTCAGGAGGGTTACATGAACGTAGGATGTATTGCAGGGAAAGTTCCCACATGCACAATTCAGAAAAGCTGGTGTTGGTGGGAAGGAGCCATATGGCACAAGCTGTGAAGCAGTCATTGAGATGAGGGGTTTCATGTTTGGCAGCGTGTTCAGCTACAGGGTGGTCCACTTGTTTTTGACCACAGTTTGTCGGTGGCTGTTCATCAAGGCAGGCCTACCTTGAAAACCAGTCATGTGATTTAGAAGCTAAGCTGCAACCACTGTGCTGCATTCTATGTAGGGATGATAACCAACGAGCTGTCTGTCCACATGAACGGCCACCGACAAACTGTGGCCAAAGAACAAGTGGACCATCCTGCAGCTCAACACGCTGCCAAACATGATTTCCATCATCTCAATGACTGCTTCACAGTCTGTGCCATATGGATCCTTCCCACCAACACCAGCTTTTCTGAATTGCACAAGTAGGAACTTTCCGTGCAATACATCCTACGTTCCCATAACTCTCCTGGCCTCAACCTTCATTAGTCACTGTCCTCACCCAACCAGCCCCCTCCCTGTTCTCATTCCAGCACTACATAGCCATCATTTCACCACCACACCCAGTCTTTTAAATAATTTTTATTTTCATTCCTTTCCTATCCCCTACTTACCTCCTCCACCCTCTGCACCTTCTTTCCTGCCCTCCGTCTAAACTGCAATACTTCACTGTCTGCCAGTCCCATCATACTATCCGTGCCCCTCCCCACCCCAGCCTCCTCCTTAGCCCCACCCAGTCACCACTCCCATCACGCGCTGGTGCTGCTGCTCACAGTGTAGTTTCAGCTCTCTGAGACTGCAGATGTGTGTGCAAGTTGCACTTGCGTGAGTGAGTGAGTGTGTGTGTGTGTGTGTGTGTGTGTGTGTGTGTGTGTGTGTGTGTGTACTGCTGACAAGGGCCTTAATGGCCGAAAGCTATGATTGTGAGAATCTTATTATTGCGCCTATCGCAACTCAGCATCTCCACTATATGGTGAGTAGCAACTTTCCTTCTCTCAAAAAGTCACACTTTTTGAGATGAAACTTTGATTCTGCTTCTGACAACACTCGAAAGACAGTATGCAAATTGGCAATGTGTTCCTCTGGTGTATGACCTGAGATAACAATATCATCTATTTAGCTCAAACAAAATGGCACCTTTGCAGTCAGCTCTTCCGAGTAATATTAAAAAAGTCCAAATTCAAATATTTGAACAGTCCTAAGTGTGTATTTGCAACAAACACTTTTTGTTATTCTGCATCCAATGGTATCTGTGAGTAGAAGTCATGTAAATCTATCTTAGAAAAGCAATATTCTGCACCAAGCCTGTCCATGACTTCCACAGGGTAAGGCAATGAATAAGTGTCAACTACTGTCTGTGAGTTGACTGTAGACTTGAAGTAAACATAAATATGAATGCAACCAGAAGACTTAGGCAACAAAATGGGAGGACTTGCCCCATGACTAGCTTGACTGGTAGCAATTACACCATTATCTTGCAATTCTTTCATTTCACCGGCTGCTTTGTCTCTTAAAGCAGTTGGAATGTGGTGGGTCTGGAAAAACTTAGGCTGTTCATTGTCTTTCACTGTAACATGCACTAAAAAGTTATTAGATTTTTCCATTCCTTCTAAAAATAGTTTAGGAAATCCTTTTGCAAGCTACAGATGCTGTCTTTTAGTGCAAAAGCCAGTACTGAAAGTACATGGTCTGGGATGCTAAGTCCAAACAAATTAACACATTAAATTTCACCATCCTGATGCGGCAGGCAAACTACACTGTCCAAGCAGTGGAATTTCCTGTCCATTGTAGGTAGTGAGGTGCTTGCTAGATTTAGGAGGGCAGGGTGAGCCTATCTGTTCGTATGTGGCATGATAAAGCAAAGTTACTTAGGTACCTGTGTTCAACTGAAAGTTCACACAATGGCCAGCAATTCGCAATGAGACAAATATTTCGTTAGAACATCATTGTGCAGCACTAGGGTGAGGAGGAAGTGTAACTTTAATTTTACTTTTGTCAGAACGTGTTGTAGGCTTAGAAAACAGAGCATTCACTGCATTTTCATGAGCCTGTATTTTCTGGGAGCAGGCAAAATTGGAGCTTTTGTGCCATTGCAAACAAACTGCTGGGAGAAGGTCTTTTCTTCCACATGTGTAACATGTTGTGTTACATGATGGTCATTCCTGTCTTTTATGGCAAGTGAAACATCTAGGGCAAGACTGTACTAAATTCACAGGCCTGTTTAAATGTCTACATGGCTGTCCACATGGCTATGTACACGCTCGTTGTTGTGGCGGCTTGGGTTGGTTGCGAGCAAGGGACGACTCAACCTGACAAATCGGGGCCTGGTCAAACTTACTGGCTGCTATGACACCCAAATGTACCTCTAAGTACTTTAGGATCTGTTCCCATATTCTGCTGTCTGGGACACTGAATGTCAAGGCATTGTGGATCATTAAATCAATGTAAAAGTTGTCACAACTGCACTTAAATTTACTTCTCCCCGTTATGCCAATTAAATCTGTGTATCTATGGCAGTAGGTCTGTTCTGGCTTTTTTTTTTTTGCAAGTGAAAGAACTGATATCTAGCTGCAGCTACTTTGTCTTGGTGATCATAATGTTGAGTTAATGCAGCAATTACTTTGTCATAGCCGAGTTTGCCAGGAGACATGGTGGGGAATAGTTTTTGTATTAACCTTAACATTGGGGACACTGCAATTAAAACAAAGTATTGTAATTTTACAGTACTTTGAACATGGTGAACTTGACAGTATGCTTGGAACTGAGTGAGGTATTCGAGCCACTCCTCTTCTGTGTCATTAAACTGCCAGATCATCGCTATGCTGCTCGGCAGCAAATGTCAAGCTGGTCGGTTGTTCGGTAGTGCAGCTGACGCAGCTTGTGAAGCCAGAAGAAATTGTACCATCATCATCAGTAGGGTATCAATTTGTTGGTTCTGAAACTGAAAAGCTTGTATTAGATCCATTACATTAGCTGTCTGTGGTTGAGGTGTGGTGGCAGGGGATGGATAGTTCACAGATACAGCAAAAAGCAAGCAAAGCCTCTGAAAAGAGAAATTTGATTAGTTCTGCCGTTCCCCTCCTACAATACATGCAAGAACACAAGAAAAAATTAGCAATGAGGAACACAATCACCCATGCAAGGTAAAACTCAAGAGAAGAAAGCAAACTCTTTGGCCAATTCGACTAGCTTCATTTGTTACTGAATTATCCTCGTCACTGTTGTGTCCTTGTCGCCACTGTAGAGCCTCATACCATGGAAGCAATGGAGAGGAAGTGGCTATGTGTGGCTAGTATCCTCTTTCTACATCACAATTGCATACATGGATTAGCTCAGTCCTTTATTTTCTGGAACAGATAGCCACTACTTAAATTGAAAAGTCCACGTGTTGTGGTACAAGCTCTCAAAATGTACTCCACGTTAGCCTCACTGAAAGTGAAGTACAAGTCCCACTATAAACACTACTCTGGTCACTATATCTGATCCTAGCCCAAGCCCACTATGTGAATGAATGACAGAAACCAAACAGGATTGTGAGTTAATTACTGAGGCACTCCAGCCAACTGCAGTGTTCTAAATACTTTCTGTAGAGAGGGCCTTGGTGGCGTGTTGCTTGCAAGTTCATCTCTGGCCTCTTGTGATAGGCATGCATGATCCACCACCTACTGTCGATCTTTGTGCTATATCTTTGCCAACCAGAGTGCTGGTGACAGCTTCCACCAGCACACTTGGCCTGTCCATGTGGCTAGTCTTTCCAAGGCCATCTTGGAGTGGAGTACCTCTGGTATGTGACAGGAGCCAGGTGATGTATATGTTCTCACTGCACTCTGCTTTTGGAGGCTCCTGGTTGCTTCCTACATGGGGCGCCTTGCTTGCCTGTTTTGCTCTGTCTCCCTTCCTCGTCTTTGTCTCTTATTTAGATGCTTCGACATAAGTAGATCTTGAGGTTTTCTTCACCTGGTTTTTGTGTTGTAGGCATTCACTGATCTACAGTCATATAGCCTTGTCTGTCTGAGGCAGAGGGACTGATGATCTAGTAGATTGGTCCCTTTAAGCATCCAACCAACCAATATTAAGTATATCTGTGGAATGAGGAATAGTACCTCACCTCATTAAAATTTAAATAATTAAAAAACTTTTGGGTTAAATTTGAAATTAGTTCTTGATGCAGATAAATATACTTAAAACTAATTATTGGCATTTTTGTTGCAAATATTCCATTTAAAAAATGTTGCATTAAAAATGTATTATAGAAATGCACCAGGGGATCTATGATAAAAGTGAACATTGAAATGGGTTCCACTTACAGCAAAGTTGTAGGCAACTCTCTAGTTTTCCTCATATTCTTTTCAACATTGAGTTAATTTCTTTGTCACATTGTTATATATGAATAATATGTATTTGTATCTTATATATTATAATGGAATTGATTTGCTAATACAATCAGTAATAATAATGACTTCTCCATGCTGCAGATAATTTTATTACGATCTGTATGGTATAGTATAATTTACTGTTGAATTGCAATATATGCTGATTTTTGGAAATATGATTATTATGCACATCTTTTGAGACTTTCTGATGGTTTCAAAACATGTTTCTGTGTTAACAGATTCAGTCTCATGGCAAGCATGTGAGAAATGATGTTGGGGAACCAGCACATGTCTCTTGGACAGCTTCAGATTCAGCTTGGCCACCGTGGAGAGGCTACCAAGAAGCACGATGGTATCAAAATATTGCACATTCGCATATCAAGAATGTATCCAGGCCATTGTGTTTGTAATGCATATACTTAAAGCTGGAAAGTACTATGACTTTGACTACATCAATGCCAGGTATAGAGCAATGAAATACTGTAATTCCTCTGATTTGACAAAATAAGGATAGAGGTGAACTTTATTTGAATAAATATATGCTGCACAGTACATGTTTCACTGAATCATGACAAATCTGAGGCATAGGGATATTTGGGTTTTATTGGTAGTGTGTTTATTAATATTTTGCTGAAGAAAGGTGTAGCCACTCCATTCCAACTGACTTCTTTCAGGTATTAATGAGGAAGACAGCCAACAGTTCATAAGTGAATTACAGTTACCAGTAGCTGCTCAATTTTAGTTACATAGCAGAACAGTAGTTTCTTTCTGACCCTTTGTCAACCACCTGCTATGACTGGTAGCCATATATGACATCGTACTCTTCTTTCTCAGTATTGTTAATTTGTATCTTTTTCAACTAGTATATATAGTATGAATTGCATTTATGTAAGGGATATTATGATCACTTTCGCGTATACGGTTTTCCTTATTACATAATGTCCTTCAGTCAGGACTATCATTTCCCAATCCTGTTGCCTTCAAATTAGAGTTCTTGTTACCACATTGGCTGTTTCCAAATATCTGGTTCTCTTCTTAAGCTTTTCTTCTCTTCTTGAGCAGAGAAGTATGTTCATAGTATTGTCAGTATATTTGGTATGAACTTCAATTATTAACCAGTTTTTTGATATAATATGTTCAGGACTTGCTGGTTTCTTTGTCACAATTTTCATTTAATAAATTATTATTAACACTACAGTGTTTCTCTGTTTCTGTTTTTCTCAGACTTAATGTTAATTAAGAAATAATGTCTATGTGGTGACATTAAGAAGACAGATTTCCTATATTTATTCTTTCTTTAAATTGTGTTATGGATTTTACAGGAAATTTTTGATTGCAGAAATAATATTCAAGGATTGCACTGTTGCTAGTAGTTACTAAATGAGAGCTTGAACTTGTTAACAGGAAAGACAATGTCCGTCACCTGTGAAATTACCTGCTGGAGCTTCTTGCAGCTTGCTATCTTCAGTTGGAGCTTTCTCTCTAGTAGCAGTAAAACTTCCAAGTGGTGCTGGATATAATTGACTCCACAGAAGAATTCTAGGTGAATAATAGAGCATAGAAAATACAGCAATTTGTGTCCTGTGGATGGAAAGGAGTTGGCAGTTCTTTTGCTGCTGTGTGCTTAATACAGGGAAAGGGTCAAATATCCTTAGCAGTGATGTGCAGGAAACTGAAACTTCAATTCAGCAGCATCAGAAACATCTTTCTGTGTAGCTGGCCAGCAGCAGTGCAAAATGAGAACTTGTTAGCTTTTAGATCGTGGTTTTATTTCATCCAATGTAAGAGTGGTAAGGATTGAATGAAACAAGAATTTATACAGAATATAACCCAGGGCTCTGTGTTACTGCTTCTTGCAGAATGAAATTGACTTATGCTAACTGTTGTTGCTTCCCATTTTTCAGAAATTCTGTTCTTCTTTGTCTCTATGTTCTAGACTCCACCCTTACACCAGAGTCTTTTGTTGCTTTGCTAATTCTCATTTGCTCCAACCCTTTTATGCCATCTAACAGTTGAAGGAGCCCATGGTTCTGAAAACTAGCAAGATTTTTTTTATTTTCACTGCTGGCGTTCCCGCTGTTTAGTAAACAGGTACTTTGTTATTATCTATTTAATTACTGATAGTTTTTATTAAAGTATGCACATTCATGTGCCAGAACATAATTTCATAGAACAAGAGGTCAAGAATTGTTGCTGTATAGCAGTCAGTAGCTTCTTGCACTTAGAAGTTTGTGAACTGTTTTAATTACTGCAGTTTGTTTAAAGTCATTATAATTTCTAAGTTGATGCATTAACCTCATGTTATTGGGCTTCATATTGACATGCTTATAGCTCTGTCTGAGAAAACATTTAATGGTCAGTTCCAAACCATACTGCATATGGGCAGCTGCTATCACAGTCCATGTAGAAACTGCAGAAAGGTA
This sequence comes from Schistocerca cancellata, assembly GCF_023864275.1. Lineage (NCBI taxonomy): Eukaryota > Metazoa > Arthropoda > Insecta > Orthoptera > Acrididae > Schistocerca > Schistocerca cancellata. Next base: position 93,368,008 of record NC_064635.1, on the reverse strand, counting down.
CCTCTTACTAAAGTGGCCAAATATTTGGTGTCATGTCGTATGCTATGGGTCCACATCTTGTCTTGAAATTGTGCAATACTTTAATTTTGATCTAAACTATAACCATGGAAGTAGTATTGTAATAAGTAGTGATGGCTCAAAATACCAGAACATGGGCCATGTGCATCTACTATTACAGTATGTAAAAAAGTGGCACTACTAGTGACAGAAGGGAGTGAATTTCTCCAGAAAAAACGGAGGAGCCATCTATTCACAACTATCCCTTAAACTTATGCCAATACAATCTGTTACATATTTCACACTAGGAAAAAAGATAATTAACTAAAGGGAAAACAAAATCTGAAATAAGATGAAGGGAAGGTCTCTAATTTTGAGAAGCAGTGAATTACAAAATGATTCTATTTTAAGGAGGATTTAAGTTTCTAATGTGATGAGAGCCTCAAGACACTGCTCATGAGGTTGAAAACTGATTCTGTTTCCTAGTGTCAACCCCTCTCATATATCTAAAGTATTAGATCACTGGCTAGCTCTTCTGACAATTATGATAGTACATATATTTAGGTGTTAGTGCTTGTAGTTGTGTGATGAGAGCAATACATTAAATTTAAGAATACAGATTTTTCCTACTTATTTGGTTGGTGCCTCAAGCTGCTTTTAATTTCTCCAGCTGTTTTCAAAAGTTGGGCAGTGGATTGTTCAATTATTAAACTGGATACAAGTTGTTTTTCATTTTTTTTTATATCCAAAAGACATGTCATCCCTTCACTACTGCTCTATATCAATTCCAGTTCATAAAAACACAGTTCGTTGTGCAGCATAGCCAAGCATCAAAGCATAATAAGCTACTAGCTTCCACCACTGATGTCCCTCTCTGACCAACTGACAATGCATTTCCCTTTCCTTTGCACACAAAAATGGACACTTTACAGTATGCTGGTAATGCCACAATTATTAGACACTTTCCCCGTTTTGTTTTAATAACTTTAATTCTTGGAATTATATGATTTTTCCATTAGTTGTATTTAGTTTTTATAATAAAGAAGATAACTGAAGACATAAGAATTGCCATTTTTATGACATTAATTAATTTAGCCAAATTCAATTGGTCAATCTTTGAATTGTAGTGTAATAGAGGTCATTTAGAACTATAAATGCAGTTATGTAAAACTGTCTTGGGTTTTGCATGCACTAATAAACATTTAAATGAAGTTATACCTATTCTGTATAAATACAAAAATTGTAGAGAAATTATTTTACAGACACATGGCATTTTTCTGTTATGTTTTAAAATTGGTTTAATTATGGCGTTGATTATATTTCCTCCCACTGACAGTCATTTGTGTTGGTTTGGGTATCTGATTTGGTCTAAATTTGGAAACATAGTTCCAATGTGAAGAAAATGGTGTTTTTGTGGGTTTGTGTGTTTGTGCGTTTGTGCGTGCGTTTGTGCGTGTGTTTGTGCGTTTGTGCATGTGTTTGTGCGTTTGTGCGTTTGTGCGTGTGTTTGTGCGTTTGTGCGTGTGTTTGTGCGTTTGTGCGTGCGTTTGTGCGTGCGTTTGTGCGTGCGTTTGTGCGTGCGTTTGTGCGTGTGTTTGTGCGTGTGTTTGTGCGTGTGTGCGCGCGTGTGTTTGTGCGTGTGTGCGCGCGTTTGTGCGCGCGTTTGTGCGCGCGTTTGTGCGTGTGCATCATGCATTGGTCTCTTAAATGCATTTCATCTGGCAGCTCTTTGCCTATAGCCCTATGCTGTGTTTTACAATTATTTTGCAGTAATCTCTGTTTCTGTAGAAGTTTCTGTACAATAATTGTATACGATGGAATTCCCTCTCATTATGAACTGTTGTACAGGGTACATACCTATTCAGCATGTCATCAGCTACTCTTTTAAACTTGGGTAATAGTTTGTCTACACATTCCTGCCCTGCACTGAAAGTTTAAAGTTCCTCATTAAGATAGGACATTACAGATTTCTTATCCAGTTTCTTGATGGTGGGTTAGTAATTGAGAAATCAATGTGCTAAATTTCTCTTGCAACAGTCAACATATGAAAGTTGGGATCCTGTTATCTGGGAAGTATTTACAAATATTGTTCAATTATTTATGTATATATTATATATGGAATCAGAGAATGAATTTAGAAATTATGACAATCGCACAGGCACATAAGCACTCCTTATTCACACATCGAACTTGTGATGTAATGAATTCAGACAGTTAAAATTGAAATATTTTGTGGTTCTTCACTTGGATCATTATGCAGTTTTCATCAATCTCACTTTTATAAAATTTCACATGTATGTACTTGCCACAGCACCTGATTCCTAATCTCCATCACTATTTTAGTTTAGCAACTTCTTGACATTAAAATGAGCATGTGCAGTGAGAAGACAACCACTGCCACATATCAAGATGTTTGATTTACACTCAAATTCTGTTGATGTAAAGTTATTCAGCTTCTTAATATTTTTGCAGATGCCACAGAAGTTGAGGATGGAGGAGCTGTTGGCAGGTGAGATATTTGCTTTCTTCAGTAGCTTAATTACACATTAAAGTTATGACTTTCATATTTTATTATGTGGTACTTTATTTTTCATCTTTTTCTTTGAAATTAATATTCCATTGGTGGTGTGCTAAACAATTTTTGTGAAACAGTTTTTCAAAATTCTATACTGTAACATAACACTGGATGTTAAGTATGTCATACATAATTCATACTGAAAATTGGCGGTGTTATTGTAACTATGTAAGATTGGTTACAAATGTGCAGTTGCATTGAAAATGTGTACTGTGGTAGATTGTGAGGGAAATGTGGTCAAAGAGAAAAAAGACAAATTTTTAAGTACCAAATTGACATTTAGAAATTTGTCATTGTAATGTTAAGCAAACATTACAAATAGGCACACTACGATAAGTAGTAATGAATTTTGCCACCTGACTGATGTGTGAAATAGCCTGACCCATCTGGGTGCCACAGTTACTCTCAATCCCTCACCTGCCAAGAGTGTTATTGACTACCCGGTGACAACATGCTACTGAGTACAAGGTGGCTGACTTGTTGGTGGCTTCACAACTTGTGTACTGCATTCTCGAGACCCATCTCATACTCCTCTCACCCCCTCTACTCCCATACCAGCTTCCCTAATTTGAAAATTTTGGAGTTCCCCTTAACTTAAGTTTCACAATCCTTCCCTCAGTACTAGCTACCCCTACACTGCCCTTTCACATGCCTAGCTCTGTACCTGTACCTGTACCTGTACCTCTACCTCTACCTCCTATGTTACACCCTCTGCCATCCCATCCCCTCCATGACATTTGCATTAAATCTGTCCACCACAACTCCTCACGCAGTTGGCCTGCAGGTTTATGACAATTTATCTGGTTGGCAGAGGGACAGAACGCAACAAATGTTATTCCAGGCTTAGCCTTTTACTGCTTATTTCCAGATTAACCCTTTCATGGCCAATCGAACATCTTAGGCTGATGCATAACACTGTAGTGTTTCCTACAAGTTAAAAAACTCAGACTATACCTACTGGAGACTTAAATCATCATAAATAATATACTTTGTTTCGCTGTTCACTTCAGTCTGTTGGGATAACTTTCTGGATCCACAACTGTAGAAATCATGTGATTTTGTAACAAAGAGCCATGTTCAAAGTGTATTTTCACCCCAAAGGAAGTATGTCAAGATCATTGAACAGAGAGCAGAGAAGATGAAATCTGAGGGTGCAAGATCAGATGAAAAGGGTGGGTGCAAAATGACTTCTCAATCCAGTTGTTCTATAGTGTTTGTTGCCAGTCAAGCAGAATGCTGGTGACTGTTACTGTGGAATAGCACCACTTCACACAGTCTTCCTGGATGTTTTTCTGGGACTATATCTGCAAGATGTCTGTTGTTGACAATAAATACCAACAGGAAAGTTACACCTCATGCAAGCAACTCGTAGTACACCACATGGTCACCTACATCTACATCTACACGATTACTCTGCAATTCACATTTAAGTGCTTGGCAGAGGGTTCATCCAACCACAATCGTACTATCTCTCTACCATTCCACTCCCGAACAGCGCATGGCAAAAATGAACACCTAAACCTTTCTGTTGGAGCTCTGATTTCTCTTATTTTATTTTGATGATTATTCCTACCTATGTAGATTGGTCTCAACAAAATATTTTCGCATTCAGAAGAGAAAGTTGGTGATTGAAAATTCGTAAATAGATCTCGCCGCAATGAAAAACGTCTTTGTTTTAATGACTTCCATCCCAACTCACATATCATATCTGCTACGCTCTCTCCCCTATTACGTGATAATACAAAATGAGCTGCCCTTTTTTTGCACCTTTTCGATGTCCTCCGTCAATCCCACCTGATAAGGCTTCCACATCCCGCAGCAATATTCTAACACCGGACCTCTGCACAATATCGATAACATTATCTTGTGTGGATGCTCAAAAGTCTATGTGGCACTGATGCTTTGTTTGGACTAAAGCATTCCTTTCCGTTCTTTGTCTTACATTAGCATAAAAACAAAATTTCTAGTCATCAGTAACATTACAGGTTAGAAATGGTCAGTGGTATTCACCCTCTAATGAAGAACAAGCAAGAGGTTAATGTACATACGGCCAACCACTGATTTATATGGTTTGGCATGTGGTACCCGTATGCTTTATTGTTGAACCTTCTCCATTGTATTCAAATGCTGCACAGTGACGGAATGGTCATACTTCATCACATTTTCTGGTTCTTGAGTGCAATGATGTGCATCATCGTGGATTAATGCATTCAGATGATCTTCATCAAATGCTGAAGGTCTTTCTGAAAATGGAGGGTCAATAATGTCAAAACAATCATCCTTTAAATTAGAAAATCTTTCCTTGCCATGCTCTGTCCCATGGCATTATCCCCATACATGGTGAAAACGTTACCATTGAAACCACATATTCATAAACACCACTGTTCTCATTTTGCCCACTTAGCCATTTTAAATTAAAATGTAGCAGTGCTTTGTGTCAACATAATATTCATAGAATGACAATTTACCTAAAAGAATGTGTCCACATTAAGTGAGAACAAGGTAATGTACTTCGTAAAAATGGTGGAAAAGACAACTGTATCCTTTGATCCCTAGGCATATGAACTTCTCTTAGATCACATGTAATGCCCCCAACAACACAAAACACAATGATGGGAAAGGCTGACTTAAAGCATACATTGTGTGCTCACTGTTACATTATTGGTATCGGCTGCATAAGTAACAATAACACAGTGCACACTGTTCACTTAAGACGTCTCTCTGTTTTTGCTCCCAACATTTAGTGTTCTAATGATGTACCAACATCATAATGCATTGATGATGGGTGGTTTAAATAAAAAATATGTGCAAATGAAATGAGCTTCATGACAAGGCTGAAGATATATCGGTACATAGGACACTGCATAGAACTACATGGAACATTGTAGATGTAACTGTAGATGTGCTCCAAGGAAGTGTGTGGGGCCCTTGATATTGATGTTTTATATTAATGACATCACAGACATTCTTCTTCTTTTTGTTTTTCTGTTTGGGGTATCTAATGACCACATCCTAATTTCAATGCTTCCTCCTTTGTTCTTCTTCCAGGTTTCCTTCGTCTTCATTATCTATCCTTTTTTTCTTCCTCAGACGATTCTGACCCTGTCTTCCTCTTCTTCTTCCTGCCTTGGAATGCTTCCATTTGCAACACTTTCTTCTTGAAATCCTATCATTCTGCTGGGTCTTTTTCTTGTATTTCTTTCCAAATCTTTCCTAACTACTTGAATCTGTCCTGTTGTTGACATCTTGTCCCAAAGATGCTCAACAATCTGTTTGGTTAACCTGTTGCTGTTCACTCTGTATACATGTCCAGCTCTTCTGCAGCATTTCAATTGTTTTTCCTATGCTGCAATATACTTCATTACTTCTTAATATTCATACTCATGGATTTCCTAGCAGTCTGAGTATTTTTCAAATGATTCTTAATTCTAGGACTTGAAGTTTGTATAATTCATAATTCAACATTAAACATTCACTTGCATAGAGACATTCTGGTTTTACTACTGTGCTGTAGTGCTGTATTTTCAAATTTTTAGACACACACATCTTGTTGTAAATGTTCATGTTTATATCATATGCTTTCTCCATTTTAGATACTATTTTGTCTACAGCAAATATTTTTGAAACCATTGCCTTGAATCTTTCCTCCCAAATATTTAAATTTATAAACCCTCTTTATCTGTTCATTATCTGTTACTAGGATTTCTGGGTCATTATTTTATGTTTGTCCTAAAAAAAATTTTTCTACAGAAACTTTTAAAGCTGCTTTGTTAGGTATTCCTTCTAAGAGGTTGATTTGTATTTCTGAATTTGTTATATTTTTATAAAGAATGGCATAATCATTTGCAAATACTAGACACTGAATTTCAGTATCTCTTTTTCCTGAAGTCTCCAGTCTCATTGTGACAGCTTATGTTCTTTGCCTTTTGTTTCAATTATCTTACTATTTCCTCTAAGATGCAGTTGAGGTGGTGTGGAAACATGTTGTCATCCTGCATTTCATCTGTTATTTTGAGTGCCTTAGGTGTTTCACACCAAAACTTTACTTATGCTTCAGTGTGTGGGTGTTTCACGAATAAGGTTTGCTAGCTTAGTGTAATGCCAAGTTCTCGAGTCACTTTACCCACTGTTTACCTGTCAATCAAACGCTTTTCTAAAACCTGTAAATGTTAAAACTATGTCTTAAAATTCGTATGGACTTGAAGTTGAAATTCTGTTCTGCGCCAGATTCGATCTTTCTAAATCCACTCTGATATTCTCCCAAATGGCTGTCAAGTGTTACTTCTACCTTGTTTAGTAATATTGTTAAAAATATAATACAGCCCACTGGCAACAGATATATACCTGTGCAATTATTTAGATAATGCCTATGACTTTTTTGTGCACAGGATGGATAGGAGCCACTTTCCAGTTTCCCATATTTCTTCAGACATAATCTGAAGATTAGTTGTCATTTCTGCTTGACACCAGTTATGGTTGAGATGATTTTATTTCTTCTCCACTGGCTTTGTTGTTTTTCAGGGTTTTTTTTGTTTGTTTGTTTGCTGTAGGTGGTAGATCTGCTTCCATGTTTTCAACAAATATCTGGAAATTCTAGCTAACAATTCAGTTATCTACAGTTCAAGAGTTGATCAAAGTACTTTCTTAGTAGTTTACATGTGTGGTTATTGCTTAGACCTATTTTACCATTTTCATCTCTGATGTAAATACGTTCGATCATGATAGCCCTTTTTGAATAAAACCATGACTGTATGTATGAGAGCATTTTTTCTGCTGTAGTACACAGTGATTCTTTTTTATCACTAATTATGGTACTCGTGTCATCTTCAAATAGTAGAATTTTGGCTGAGCTGTCTGGAGCCTGTATGTCATTGATATAAACTAGAAATAATAATGGGCCCAGAATGCTGCCCTGAGAAACAACTATTTAAATTTGTTTTGGTTCGGATATGGGTTTAAAATTGTGAAGATTCTTGGATGACCTCAGCTCAACAACTTGTGACCTGTTTTGCAGATAGGAATCAAACCAATTTTTAACGGTACCCCTAATGCATATTGCTTCAAGTTTCCCTAGTAATATTACATTTTTCACAGTATTGAAGGCTTTGGCTAAATCTAGATTAATTCCAACAACCTGTTTATTTGACTCAAAATTTCTTACTATTTCTGTGCAATATGGCTGTTTCTGTACTGTTATTTATTAGTTTATTTTTTCTAGATATTTTGTAACCCTGATTTTCGTAAATTCCTCAAGTATTTTGGAGAAGGATGGGAGGAGAGATATAGGTTGGTAATTTTCTATTTTATGTCTGTCACCATTTTTGTATAGAGATATAACTTTAGAGATTTTAAGTTTATCCGGAAATATCTCTTCACTAAGGGAAAAGTTTGCTATGTGCACTATAGGTTCGACAACACGTGGAGCAATTTTTTAATTATTGATACAGGTACATCATCCAAACCAGAGGACAATTTGGATTTCAAGCATTTAATGACTTTTAGAACTTAATGCTCGTCTGATGGGATTGCCATCATGCTGGTATTTACCATTGGAGACATCACTGTTAATTGTTGCTTAAAGTAAGGGGAATATTAACAAAATAATTGTTTACATTGTTTGCCGTGGCGTTTTTTCTATGGGGATATTTTCATTATTTTTAAGATGGATTTCCTTTTCTTTAGTTTGACCCTAATTTTTTTCTTTTTTTTTTTCTTTTTTTTTTTTTTTTTTTTTACCTCATCATTCTGGACTTGTTACTAGCCTGCCTTATTAATCTATCATTACTTAATAATTTTGCTTTTGATATTACTTTGCGGTAAGTCTGTTTGTATGTTCTCACATACTCAACAAACTGCTGATCATGACATGTTTTTAACTTTAAACTTAGTAATATCATGGTTTCACTTGACGTTTTAATTCCGGATGTACTCCAGGTCCCTTTGGATCCAGATGATCTGTAACTCAAAAGCTTTTTTGGGAAGCACATTTCAAAGTATGCCGTAAAAGTGGAAGCAAATGTATTGTAAGCATCATTTGTGTTTGTTTGTGCCAAGACCTCTGGCCAAACTGCATTTTTAACATTATTTTTGAACTGATTACAATTTTCAGTAGAGAAAAATCGTTTGTACTCCTTTTTATTTTCCCCTCCTTGGGAGTTGCAGTGAGATTAAAGGTTAGTGCATTATGATCTGATAATCCTATATTCACATTTGTAACTGCAACTTCATGTGTGACTACATTTGAGAAGATGTTATTTATTAGGCTTTCACTGGAATCTGTTGTTCTAGTGGGAGCTGATACGTGGGGAAACAAGTTGAAGCTTTTAGTATGTCTAAAAACTTGTATTTTACTGAACTCTGGACCAATAGATTAATATTAAAGTCACCACAAAGAATTATGGCAGAGTTCTCATTTGAGAAAAATGTCGAGCATTTCTTCCAAATTCTTAAGAGAGACTTCAGTATCTCCTGATGGTGATCTGTAAATTGCTGCAACAAGTACTTTCTTTTCTATGATTAATGGTTTAGCTTCATATCTTAACTTAAATTTAAGCTTGGGATTTAGATAAATGCATACACCACCACCTTTGACATTTTGCCTATAGTACTGACTGGCAAGTTTATAATATGTGTGACCAAAAGGACTTAAACTATATCTGTACATTGTATAAGGCTCAGTCACAACTTCTGTGCATGGCTATGACAGGTGGGGTGGGCAGCCTATCAAGTTAGGCTGTGGTCTCCTGATCTCACATTTTGTGCTCGCTTACTCAGTTGTGCAGGACTCTGACACTTGTCTCACTCCTCTGTCAACACAGCTTCCCTTTCATGTTGTTTGTCTCCTAACACTGCAGTCAGGTGTCATGTGGTGTAACTATTTAATACAATGATGTATTATATTCAGTACCTTATCTTCTATACTTCTTCTCAAACTCTGTTATAATTACTTTAAAATTCAATATTGATGCCTTTGACACATCACATTTTTATAAATAACTTACTATGTCACTTTTGACTTAACAAATTATTTATTCCCTTCATCATCACACTCGTGAACTACACTAAAAGATCACCTTCATTCAGTATAAAAGAGACACTCACAATAATTTTGAAGGTTCCTCTTCTGTGTCTCACAACATACATCAGTTGTTGAAACAACTCCTTTGGCAGCCTATTGCTTTATAGGACCGTGTGGTGACCCCACAGAATACTTATTTTCACACATGTAGTTTGGCACCCAAAGCTGCTGCGATAGCTGTACAGTGCTGAAGGTGCATATTGTCCCCTGATGTAAGTCACCACACACAAAATAGAAATAACACTAATGAACAATATCTGTACGTTTATGTTTGACATGTTGTTTTCTATTGCTCTTTTCATAATGTGTACACAACACTTCTTTCAAAATGGCATTCATTGATAAGAAGTCATTGATATGTGCATCTCTCCTCTGGAGTGGTACGTACAAGCACAGTCTGTGAACATGGTGCCCAGTGGACACAGTCCAAAGTTTTTTAAATTTTTTTCCTATATGCCATGAATGTGGATTTCTTTTCGTAACTATGGCTTCTGAGATTGGTTATAGCCTCAGTACATCATTGTCCATGATAAAATACGCAAATTTACCCTCAATTGCAGCCATAATTTAAGAGCATGTCACTAAAGTGAACATAAAGTACTTAAAAGATGTTTTCTTCTCTGTGTGTACAATAGTATCCAGTGCAGAACCACAGCGGCAGCGGACACCGGAGGCTGGAACCAGTACTGGGCCTGGGGACATACATGCAGCGAAGTCACCTGGTGAGAAAGAGTAAATTTACACGTAATTGCAGCCTTAACTAAAGCAGTACATAAAGTACTTAAAAGACGTTTTACTCTCTGTGTGTACAATAGTAGGCAGTGCAGAACAACAGCAGCTACGGTCACCAGAGGCTTGACCCAGTACTGCAGGTGCAGCGAAGTCACCTGGTGAGTAAGAGTAAGAGCCCTCTGTGGGAGGCTTACATTCCTGCTCTGTACACTAGAGAATCAAATGTATCTGGACACCTATTAGTGGACATTAAGATTTTGTGTTCTCCTTTATGAGGACTTGAACTCTTCTGGGGACACTTTGACATTTCGAAATCTCTGTGGGTGGATGCCAGCCCATTCTTCCTTGATAGCTGATACCAGACAAGGTAGAAATATTGGACACAGGGTATGGAGTGAAAATGCCATTTATAACTAATCCCTAAGACGATCCATTGCTTTCAGGTTGGAACACCGGCAGGCAAGCCTTCTTCAGGAATGCCACTGGTTATAAGCCTTTGCCTAACAATGCTGATCCATGAGAGGTACAAGTGTTGAGCTGATCAAATCGGTCGTTGTCTGTGAACTGTTCCTCTGCTGTGTATAGTACACAATACTGTCAAATATGTACTTACCCTTCTGCATTTATCATATCCTGAAGTACAATAAGGGGAGAACAAGTTAAAGAGGAGAAATTGCATATTGTTACACTGCCTGCTCTGCACTGCATTGTTGGCAGTAGAGGTAATGGCAGATAATGTTCACTTAGTAGTCAACACATCCAAATTCTTCTGTCAGATAACCACAGAGTATAGCACTGTTTGTCACTCCAAATCTCGTTTCCACTCATCCACTCAACAGCAGTCATAGGTTTTTATGCTACTGTCAGTGTGACTTTATGTTGAACAGAAATATGTTGTTTCCAGAAGCTGCTCAGCCATTGTAACCAGTTTTTCTAACTCCCTGCACACAGCCATTTCCTTAGCGGGCTCCTAGCTGCACTTCAAAACTGAAGAGTGACTGCAGCAGCTAACTGCAAGCTGGTTTTTATTATTTCCTACCACAATGATAGAAGCACTTGTCCATCAGCGTACTGTGTGTGCCTGGACTTCATGTAGCATTGGTTGTTCCTTCACATTTTCACTTAACTGTCACATCACTGACAGCTGACTTGGGCAAGTTTGGAAGGGCTGAAATGCATCCCTGTGTTACTTATTCAGGTGTAATGCAAAGAAAAGTCCATGTTCAGTGTACTCAGATCCCTGACTGATGAATTCTGCTTACAAAACAGTATTATCTGCCACTTCCTATAATATATATGACGGCAGTATCTGTTGCCGAAAGAACAATTGCCATGGATAACCATGCAGCTTTGCTAGAAATGAAATGATAATTAAATGGACACCCTAGCTACAAACAGGCGGTGATGTACTTCATTGGGGACATGTTGAAAATGTGTGACCCGACCGGGACTCGTTCCCGGGATCGTCTGTTTACATGGCAGATGCTCTATCCATCTGAGCCACCGCAGGCACAGAGGATAGTGCGTCTGCAGGGACTTATCCCTTGCACACTCCCCGTGAGATCCACATTCCCAACATGTCCACACCACTACATTCGTAGTGTGCCTAACAGATGTTTGCCAATCATACTCATTACTCGTGGCAGATTAACCTACCAAGTCCCGTATGAGTTTGGGCATATCGTGTGCATTCGCACAAGGTCAATGGCCGGGAAGCCATATTTTAACTATATATGACGGTAGTATCTTATCCCGAAAGAACAATTACTGTGGATGACCATGCAGCTTTGCTAGAAATGAAATGATAATTAAATGGATGGAGCGTCTGCCATGTAAGCAGGAGATCCCGGGTTCGAGTCCCGGTCGGGGCACACATTTTCAACATTTCCCCAATGAAGTACATCACCGCCTGTTTGCAGCTAGGGTGTCCATTTAATTATCATTTCACTTCCTATAATAGTAGCTCCACCTCTCATTGAATTAAAGTGCTCAGTTGCCCGTTACATAAGGGTGCCCAGGTATTTTGATTTGATAGTGTGTTTATAGTTCTTATCTATGTGATTTCTGCAACCCCTTAGTCAGTCCACCATACACAATTGAATTAGAATCCAGAAATCACAATATATTTTATTATATTTATGTTTTTGAATATTGAGTACTTTGATTTGGGGCGAGTATTTACTGACTTCCAGAAATACAAAGTTTGCCGATATAGCTGTGGAAATATGTGTGCTGAGAATTACTGGGAGGGAAAAGGAAACAGACAAACGGACAGGGAACAGGCAGGAGTTGGAGACGTAGTGGGGAGGTACTTGAGATGAGTGATACATGTAGTGATGGAGTGAGTGACAGATAGGATAAGACAATTACATGCTCCTATCCTAGAGAGGTGAGTGGGGGGAACATTGAGGTGACAGTCCGGTGAGAGGCATTGAGTGGATATCAGGCTACATGGACTACAAGCTGCAATGCCTGTAGCTTGAGACCAGAATACCAGGAGAAGCCAGGGAAGAGGCTTAATCAAACAGTGAGACTCCAATGAATGACTGATGTGAGTAGAAGAAAATGAGGATGATCTGTATTTCAAAACTGAACATTTTTGTACAAACTATTAGGGTAGTAACTTAAATGGAAATATTGGGGTGTGAATCTAGTTTATAAATGGTCACAGCTGATGCGTTCAGCACTACCATAAATTATTTGATACTAACATTTTCAGGGGCTCCCTTAACCTTTCTGTGGTCAATCTGACATAAAGGTCCTGCCAAAATGTTTGTTTCAGAATCTGCACAACCATAGGAATGTCCCATTTCATTGTGTACTGTGATCTGTTGTTCAGTTTATGTACAATTAGAACCCAGAAGCTGACAGGTGATGCTAGAATGTGTTTTTTTCTTTGTTGGTGCAGAAGTGAGTACAGTATGTTTTGTAGAAGGAGCTTCCTATCTTTGGCTTAATTGTGGATGGCAAAGACAGTGTAGATATTATTTATCTTTGTTACATTATTTGCTAGGTATATACTTTTTGACATATATTTTCACGGATAACTCACTCTTGAAGAAAACTGATGTCTGTGCCTTGTAACTAAAATTAATGCATGTCTTTATTAATGAAAATCATATCAAAATCGTGACTGTAGTAGGAAATCTACCACCACAAATGTACAGATACTGTTCTTTTGATGTACTGTTTTTCTTCTTTCTCATGAGATAGTGTACTGGAGACAATTGTTTTCTTTTCCTTATTTTGTCTTGAATGTCTCAGTAGTTTCTTGGAATTAATTGTTTACAATTATTTATGGAGCTGTCTTTTGAATTATGGATAGGGTGGTTATGAAGAATCCAGTCAGCAGAAATAAGGTTTCTATGATCTACTTTATAACATATGAAAACTGATCACCTCTGAAATGAAGGTGCTGGGAGTGTATAGTAGAGTGAAAACAACTGAAGCATGTGGGATGAATGTGTCAATGCTTTTGGAGAGAATGGCTGATAATACAGTATCACTTCCTGTTCACTAGATTTGTCTCTGGTGCCAGTACCTTTGTTCATAAAATATTTCCCATCAAGACTTTCACTACAGTTTGATCCCAGACCAATCTGTTTGTCTTTCTGCCTCACCTCTCTACAGGGAGTCCAGCAGGGAGCTGCCTTGCCCCATCTGCCACCCACACTCGTGGTCATATGTCCCACCTAACGTGGATGATCCATGCACAAGGAGAGAAATGTGCTCAGGTAGCCATGAACGTTAGAACTTCATTGCAACACAGAAGGCACATGATAATGTTGGGCAAGTGAAACAGCTTCCTAGTGCAAGCAACATAAAAATACTCCTGATATGCTGTAAGGTTGTCACTAATATGAGCTAAGCTGAGCACTGCAAGCTGCACTGATGATGTCCTAGATTCCAATGTTGCTGTGCTCAGAGGAAAAGTTTTGACAGTAACAGCAGCCAAAAGTATGAACTGTCATCCCCATGGAGGAGATGGCAGTGCCATCCATGAGGCACACACCTGAAAGAAAAATACAGAAATTGGGCCAAGACATCAGTAAGGAGGGATGATGATGTGGAATGGTGCAGGCAGAAAGATACCAGGATGAAAGAAAGAAGTGGCACAAGGCATTTGAACACGGAGCAAAACCATTCAAACACTATGCATAAGCACTTGAACACAGAGATGAAGGCTACCTAATGGATCACAAGACACTGGTAAAAAGCTTCCAGAGACAAAAAATGAATTATAAAAGCACAAGAAGAGAGATGTTCCTGTGTGGTCAAGAGGAAGAGTGTTTCATTGTGGCACAGATGGTACATGCCAACAAGAAGCAAATGAAACAACTTTCTGATGAAGGCAAGGTAGAGAATGCCCTGATGCATGAAAAGATTGCCACTAATATGAAAACTATTCTTGAAGCTTCCTGTTGAGCACTCTGTCTGTAACAACTGACAAACACTGCTGTAGGTTGCACTGGCAATGCCAATATTGTGGGCTGCATTCTTCTTAATATAGTCATGCATTCCAAAGTAGATAGTTGATGTCGAGTCTGGAACTGGGTTGGCTGGTGAGTCACTGTACATTCCCCTACAAAGGCTATGTAGTGGAGAAATACTGTTAAGTTGTCCAGTGTCGCATGGCTCCAGGGTGGAAACCATGCAGTGGCTGTCATTGGCAAGATCCGCTGCACTGAGGGTGAGTTTCAGTTTCAAGCCTGTTAAGATGCCAGCAACTGACATACCTCTGTTGTGTGGCATAAGGCAGGATTGTAAAGCACCAGCCAGATGCTACACCACCCACTTCCTCCTCATTCCTATTATGTCTCCTAATCCATCCTGTTCCCATACGCATCAGATTTTCTTTCTGTCTCACCTCTACTAAAAATCCACCTGAGAAATAATCTGCCTCACCTGCCACTCATTCTCCTCACTACTTGTACCCATCTGTAAGTAAAGAAAGGATGTGTTACATTGAATGTGTTTGATGTGGCATTATTACTGCACAAACAGCAAAAATGTGGTAAGTGATAAACATTTTTGCTATTACTTTCTGCCCCCCTGCGGGTCCGGGGATTAGAATAGGCCCGAGGTATTACTGCCTGTCGTAAGAGGCGACTAAAAGGAGTCCATCCCCCTCACGAGGGTATTTAGCGCCTGCGTCTGGAGACGGACGGTTCCACGACCTATAATCGTGGTCTTTTTGGTTTTTCACTTCTCGTTTCTTCCTTCCTTTTGTTGGTTCCTTTCTTTGCTCTTCTCCACCTCGCTGTCTTCCTTACTCTTTCCCTTGACTTCTCCTTGCCTTCTCATTGCCTTTTTCTCCTTGCCTTCTCATTGCCTTTTTCTCCTTGCCTTCTCATTGCCTTTTTCTCCTTGCCTTCTCATTGCCTTTTTCTCCTTGCCTTCTCATTGCCTTTTTCTCCTTGCCTTCTCATTGCCTTTTTCTCCTTGCCTTCTCATTGCCTTTTTCTCCTTGCCTTCTCATTGCCTTTTTCTCCTTGCCTTCTCATTGCCTTTTTCTCCTTGCCTTCTCATTGCCTTTTTCTCCT
Organism: Schistocerca cancellata; assembly: GCF_023864275.1. Classification (NCBI taxonomy): domain Eukaryota; kingdom Metazoa; phylum Arthropoda; class Insecta; order Orthoptera; family Acrididae; genus Schistocerca; species Schistocerca cancellata. The sequence goes on along the minus strand of NC_064635.1, from coordinate 93,352,083 downwards.
TGCCTTCTCATTGCCTTTTTCTCCTTGCCTTCTCATTGCCTTTTTCTCCTTGCCTTCTCATTGCCTTTTTCTCCTTGCCTTCTCATTGCCTTTTTCTCCTTGCCTTCTCATTGCCTTTTTCTCCTTGCCTTCTCATTGCCTTTTTCTCCTTGCCTTCTCATTGCCTTTTTCTCCTTGCCTTCTCATTGCCTTTTTCTCCTTGCCTTCTCATTGCCTTTTTCTCCTTGCCTTCTCATTGCCTTTTTCTCCTTGCCTTCTCATTGCCTTCTTCTCCTTGAATTCTCTGGTCTCCGCCTCAGCGTTTGAGACAGTCTGTCCTCCTCCTCCCTCTCTCTCTTCTTTTTCCTCTTCTTCCTTCCTCCCTGTGCGTGCCTGAAGGCCGACCCACGCGTGCGCACGCGTAGCCGGTGATGGGGTAACGCGTAATTCCCCGCCCTGGGTAGACATGTAAGGCACGCGCGTACCCCCTGGTAAAGGCCAGGCCCGGGGAGGGGTGATTGCCTGAGCTGATACCTTCTGACCATGCCGATTGGTCCCTCCGTCTGTTTCTTGGGAGGTGTGACCTGAGGTGTAAAGATTCACCTAAGGCGGGAGTGCCCTCTGAGAGGGCCCCCACAAGGAAGGAGCACGCCATCGGAGACGCTGGCAATCATGGGGGATTCCTCCACAATGGATTCTACTCCATCGCTTTCGACTTCTGCCCAAAAACGGAAACGTGACCAGCCACTAGTGACAAAAGTACTACCGCCTGCCCCACAGTTCCTCGTCGTTTCTCGATCTGAGGACGGAAAGGATTTTTCCTCTGTCAACCCTTTCGTTATCCAGAAGGGCGTAGATGCCATAGCCGGATCTGTCAAATCTTGTACCAGGTTGCGTAACGGTACCTTATTACTAGAAACTGAGAGTGCCTTTCAGGCACAAAAACTGCTTCGGGCCACACTCCTGTACACGTTCCCTGTCCGGGTGGAGGCCCACCGAACTTTGAATTCGTCTCGTGGTGTAGTCTATACTAGCTCCCTCGACGGATTGACTGACGAGGAGATTCAATCTTTCCTCGCTGAGCAGGGCGTGATGGCTGTCCATAGGGTCATGAAAAAGGTCAACAATGACCTTGTACCGACCCGGACACTTTTCTTGACCTTCAATAGTGTTAAGCTGCCATCGCGCATCAAGGCGGGCTACGAGGTTATTTCTGTTCGCCCCTATGTCCCGACACCTACGCGCTGCTACCAGTGTCAGCGTTTCAATCACACTCGACAGTCTTGCTCCAATGCGGCTAAATGTGTCACTTGTGGCAGGGATGCCCATGAGGGTGACTGTCCACCTCCGTCTCCTCATTGTGTGAACTGTCGGGGTGACCATGCCGCATCCTCCCGCGACTGTCCTGTCTATAAGGAAGAACACTGTATCCAAGAAATTCAGGTCAAAGAGAAAGTGTCCACCTCGGCTGCTCACAAGCTATTGGCTAGTAGGAAGCCCGCGCTGCTCCCAGCGGGGAAATACAGTACTGTCCTCGCCTCTCCTCGGACTACCAGGGAGGTAGCAACCCAGACATGCGATCTGACCTTCAGCACCATGCTCGTCCGTTCGGCCAGTGTTAAGATCGCGTGGTCGACGTCTCCTCTTCCTCCCATCAACCCACAGACACCAGACCCTTCATCAGCTTCTGCTAAGACGAAAACCCCGAAGTCAGATGCACGGGCCTTCAAGAAGGAACCATCCCGTGCAGACTTCCTACGTACCTCGACCTCCCAGCCTTTGACCGGTACTTCCACCAAACGTCCTTCCAAAAAGGCTCATAGGAAGCACAGTTCTCCTTCTCCGCCACGGCGCATTTCTTCTCCTGCGCCACCCAGCGGTTGCCGCCCCAGGCCATCATCCGTTTTGCCTGGCCACACCGCTGGTAGCTGTACATCTGGCCGTTCACCGGCGGAGGAAGCTCCCCCTCCCGGCCATCCTCCCGAGATGGCCGATGAACCTATAGACCCAATGGACGATGACAGTCCGCCTACTGATAGCGGTGGCAGTGCTCGCTCGAAGCCAGGCCCTCAACGGCCTTCGAGGTGACCCCTTCTTTCATCTTCCTTTTCTTACGATGGCACTTATTCACTGGAATATTCGCAGCATTCGCTCCAACCGAGAGGACTTGAAGTTGCTGCTCCGCTTGCACCGTCCGCTCGTCGTAGCCCTCCAGGAAACGAAGCTACGCCCATGCGATCAAATTGCCTTGGCACACTACACCTCTGTGCGTTTTGACCTACCCCCTGTGGTAGGTATCCCAGCTCATGGAGGGGTTATGTTGCTGGTCCGGGATGATATTTACTACGATCCCATCACGTTGCACACCGGCCTGCAGGCAGTTGCCATCCGCATTACTCTCCCCACTTTTACGTTTTCCTTTTGTACCGTTTACACTCCATCGTCATCTGCCGTTACCAGGGCAGACATGATGCAACTTATTGCTCAGCTACCTGCACCATTTTTGTTAACTGGAGACTTCAATGCCCACCATCCCCTTTGGGGCTCTCCAGCATCCTGCCCGAGGGGCTCCTTGTTAGCAGACCTTTTCAACCAGCTCAATCTTGTCTGCCTCAATACTGGCGCCCCTACTTTTCTTTCGGACACATCTCACACCTATTCCCATTTAGACCTCTCTATATGTACTCCCCAATTTGCACGCCGGTTAGAGTGGTATGCACTTTCTGATACATATTCGAGCGACCACTTTCCGTGTGTTATCCATCTCCTACAGCATACCCCCTCTCCATGCTCCTCTAGTTGGACCATCTCCAAGGCAGACTGGGGGCTCTTCTCTTCCAGGGCGACCTTTCAGGATCAAACCTTCACAAGCTGCGATCGTCAGGTCGCACACCTCACGGAAATCATTCTCACTGCTGCTGAATATTCCATCCCTCACCCTACTTCTTCTCCACGTCGCGTACCGGTCCCCTGGTGGACCGCAGCAAGTAGAGATGCTTTACGTGCTCGTCGACGTGCTTTACGCACATTTAAACGCCACCCTACAGTGGCGAATTGTATCAATTATAAACGATTATGTGCTCAGTGTCGTTGTATTATCAAAGAAAGCAAGAAAGCCAGCTGGGCTGCTTTCACAAGCACCTTCAACAGTTTTACTCCTTCTTCTGTTGTCTGGGGTAGCCTGCGCCGGCTATCTGGCACTAAGGTCCACTCCCCAGTTTCTGGCTTGAAGGTCGCGAATGAAGTCCTTGTGGCCCCTGAGGCTGTCTCCAATGCCTTTGGCTGCTTTTTCGCAGAGGTTTCAAGCTCTGCACATTACCACCCTGCCTTCCTCCCCCACAAACAGGTAGAGGAGGCTAGGCCACCTAACTTCCGCTCCTCGAACTGTGAAAGTTATAATGCCCCATTCACCATGCGGGAACTCGAAAACGCACTTGGCCGATCACGGTCCTCCGCTCCAGGGCCTGATTCTGTTCATATTCCGATGCTGAAGAACCTTTCTCCTGTGGGTAAATGTTTTCTTCTTTGTACATACAATTGCATCTGGATTGAGGGACACGTTCCCGCATGCTGGCGCGAGTCTATTGTTGTCCCGATTCCTAAGCCGGGGAAGGACAAGCACTTGCCTTCCAGTTATCAACCTATCTCGCTTACCAGCTGTGTCTGTAAAGTGATGGAGCAAATGGTTAACTCTCGATTGGTTTGGCTGCTCGAGTCTTGACGCCTACTTACCAATGTACAATGTGGATTTCGTAGGCGCCGCTCTGCTGTTGACCATCTGGTTACCTTGTCGACCTTCATTATGAATAACTTCTTGCGGAAGCGCCCGACCGCGGCTGTGTTCTTTGATTTGGAGAAGGCTTACGACACCTGTTGGAGGGCGGGCGTTCTTCGCACCATGCATACATGGGGCCTTCGCGGTCGCCTCCCTCTTTTTATTCGTTCCTTTTTAATGGATCGACAGTTCAGGGTAAGTGTGGGTTCTGTCCTGTCCGACACCTTTTGCCAGGAGAATGGGGTACCACAGGGCTCAGTTTTGAGCGTCGCTCTCTTCGCCATCGCGATCAATCCAATAATGGATTGCCTCCCAGCTGATGTATCAGGCTCCCTTTTCGTGGACGATTTTACCATCTATTGCAGCGCGCAGTGTACATGTGTCCTGGAGTGCTGTCTTCAGCGTTCTCTTGACCGTCTTTCCTTCTGGAGTGTCGCCAATGGCTTCCGTTTTTCTGCCGAGAAGACGGTCTGTATTAACTTCTGGCGCTACAAAGAGTTTCTCCCACTGTCCTTACGACTCGGTCCCGTTGCTCTCCCAATCGTGGAGACAACCAAATTTTTAGGCCTTACATTTGACAGGAAACTTAGCTGGTCTCCACATGTGTCATATTTGGCCGCCCGTTGTACCCGTTCTTTAAATGTCCTCCGTGTTCTCAGTGGTATGTCGTGGGGAGCGGATCGAACCGTCCTACTTTGTCTATATCGGTCAATCGTCCGCTCCAAGCTGGATTATGGGAGCTTCGTATACTCCTCTGCATGGCCATCCATATTACGCCTCCTCAACTCCATACAACATCGGGGTTTATGACTTGCGATCGGAGCATTTTATACTAGTCCCGTAGAGAGTCTTCATGCTGACGCTGGCGAATTCCCACTCACCTACCGGCGCGATATACTGCTTTGTCGGTATGCCTGTCGGCTACTGTCAATGCCAGACCATCCGTCTTATCATTCCTTTTTTGACGACTCTCTCGACCGTCAATACGGGTTGCATGTCTCTGCCCTGCTACCCCCTGGAGTTCGCTTTTGTCGCCTCCTTCAACACCTTAATTTTTCACTCCCTGCAACCTTTCGAGTGGGCGAGAGCCACACGCCACCTTGGCTCCAGGCTCAGGTCCACGTTCACCTTGACCTCAGCTCGCTCCGGTTCGGTCTACCACTCCCGTTTTTTGGAACTTCGTTCGAAGTTCATCAACATGACTTTCATTTATACAGATGGCTCTAAGACCAATGACGGGGTCGGGTGTTCCTTTATTGTCGGGGCACAAAGTTTCAAATACCGGCTCCATGGCCATTGTTCAGTCTTCACAGCTGAGCTCTTTGCCCTCTACCAAGCTGTTCTTTACATCTGCCGCCACCGACGTTCTGCTTATGTCATCTGCTCCGACTTCCTGAGCGCCATCCAGAGCCTCAGTGATCCGTACCCGGTTCACCCTTTCGTACACCGGATCCAATGCTCTCTTCAGCAGCTGGTGGACGTCAGTTCTCCGGTTAGCTTTATGTGGGTTCCTGGCCATGTCGGTATCCCTGGGAACGAAGCTGCAGATGCTGCGGCCATGGCTGTGGTCCTCCAGCCTCGGACAGCTTCTTGTTGTGTCCCTTCGTCCGATTTTAGCAGGGTCATTTGTCGGCGCATTTTATCGCTGTGGCATGCCGATTGGGCTGTACTTACAGACAACAAGCTTCGGGCCTTAAAACTTCTTCCCGTGGCTTGGACGTCCTCCTCACGCCCTTCTCGGTGGGAGGAGGTAGTGTTGGCCAGGTTAAGAATTGGACACTGCCGGTTCAGCCATCGCCATCTGCTGACGGCTGCGCCGTCGCCGTTCTGCCCATGTGGGCACTTGCTGACGGTTCGACACATTTTAATGTCCTGTCCAGATTTTAGCACACTGCGTCTAGATCTTAACCTGCCAAGTACTTTCGATGCCATTTTAGCGGATGACCCACGAGCAGCAGCTCGTGTTCTTCGTTTTATCAATTTGACAAACCTCTCTAAGGACATTTGATGATGCTGTTTTTTAATCCTATGCCTGTCAGTCTGTCTTTTATCCTGTTTTCCCTTTTAGTTGTTGTTGTCAACTTGTGCCTCACGTTGCATTCTTAGAGTAGTCAGGGCGCTAATGACCATTGAAGTTGTGCGCCCTAAAACCACAAAAAAAAAAAAAAACGAAAAAAACAAAAAAAAAACTATTACTTTCTGTGGGGTATCTGTGAGAGAAATTCATGATTATTAAAAATTATTGGTGAAGTTTTCTGCATAACACTAAGTGCTCTCATTGCCAAATACTGGATGAATATAATGTCGGTACATGAATGCAATTAGTGAAGGTGCATAAACAAGCTTACACACAGTTCCTAAATGTTAAACGTGACACAGTGTGTTAACTGTGTAACATAAGATTGTATGTTTTATTAAGCAGATAAGTACAAGATTATAAATTTTAAAATTTGATCAATAATTATGTGAAATGATGACAATAAACATTTATTTGTCCCTGCCAGTCTTCAGATAGCAAGCGTGCAACTGGAATAAAGTTCTGGCTTTCTGGAACTCGGTAATATTGATGGTTGTTTATAATTGAGTAGATTTGATGCTCAATTATACACTGATCCGTAGGTTTTCTAAAAGATAGAAACAGTTGATTCTGTTCTTTATCTGGTCATGTTGAAACACACTTAGTTTATCACTAGTTTGTTTTACTTGTGCAGATAAAGTATTTTTTATATTAACACGCAAATTCCTTTTTTGTCAATCAGGCCCTGCTGAGGAGGAAGGCACGCATCCCATCGCTCAGGTGAGTGAAAGTAGTGGATGCACGTATGAGACTGGCAGAGCAAGTGTGATTTTCACCAGTAGCATATAAAGTTTGGTTCTGTGGCATGTAATGAACCCCACACTGCTTCCTGTCCTCCTCCCAGGGTGAGGACATAGTTCATCAGCTCAGGGCTTTGAACCATTAAAATACTTCCTCCTATTCTGAGCTACTCTGCACACTACCCTCTTGCTTAATCAAATAAATTCCTTTATTAATATCCTATTCATCTCCATTTCAGTCTCATTGTGTCTCCCATGGCAGTCTGTTTCCTGACATCACAAACTTTGCAACTTCTTTAGCACTGTTAACTGAAATGCTATCTCAAGTCTAAATTTCCTGCTAAATGACCCAAAAAATATCTCAAAGACCACTCATATACTGGCTCTTAATTTAAAACAAGTAACTCTCTTTAATTATTAATGTCAAGTCTTGTGTCATTGGTTAGTGTACAGAATCTTACTGACAGCTCAACTTCATCTTCGTTCTCCGGATGTAATGGCAGTTGTCTTGATGCTGACAGTTCTAGGGGGAAGGCACATTGCTGAACAAGAATGAGACAGCAAGGAATAAACCCATGGACTGGTTGTTTGTGTTGCCATCATCATTTGTGAAAGTGGCATGGCTGGACCATGTAAAATTTGGGAATTCGTGTGGATGCTGATAACCACGCCATTGAGTGCCCCCTAATCAGGTATCATCATCATCATGATAGAATAAAACACTGAAATCATCATGAACTGTGAAGAACGATAAACTAATTATTGTTATCCCACCCTGCAGATATGCTGCATCAATCTCCACTAGATTTTGTGTGTTGTGGTTGGCAGGTGTTACTAGAGGAGGCCAAAATGCATGCGTTTTAACTCACGCAGGCTGGCGTGAGGTCTGGAACAGGACAAGGAAATTAGAATTTAGAAAAACGGACATAGCTGGTGAAATACTTAACTTTAATCCATTAATGATGAAAATCTGTCTTGATGGTACATGATTCACAATATCAATAGTAACTGATATGGGCCCCTTGCTAGGTCGTAGCAAATGAGGTAGCTGAAGGCTATGCTAAACTATCGTCTCGGCAAATGAGAGCGTATTTTGTCAGTGAACCATCACTACAAAGATGGTTGTACAGCTGGGGCGAGTGCTAGGAAGTCTCACTAGACCTGCCGTGTGGTGGCGCTCGGTCTGCAGTCACTGATAGTGGCGGCACGCGGGTCCGACATATACTACCGGACCGCGGCCGATTTAAAGGCTACCACCTAGCAAGTGTGGTGTCTGGCGGTGACACCACATTATGCACAACAGAGAAGGGTATAAAAGTTTAAAGCCATCATTTGAGTTTAAAAAAAAATAATCACTTTGTGGTGGTGACCATTGTTCATCGGTACTATAGATATTGTGAGATGTACACCTTTACCAAAGCGATGTGTTGCACCATATTTGATACTCATTAAACATGACAATAAATATTCCTTAAAATCGACACTTACCACTTACTGTTGTCTAAAATGCTTACTGATTGCAGTTGGGAACTGAGATTTCCCTGTTTTTGAGCAAATATCAGAAACGCAAATGACAGGTACTCGCAATCGCAAAAACGTTTCAAAGTACCTTTCTAGAATGATATCAGACTCATTCTCCTTCATACATTCATGGCCTGTCAAACTTCCTAAACTCTTCTGAAAATACTTTCCTGCTTGTGAAATAACTACCAAGTAAACTACTTTGAGAGGTATACTTGTCATAGTGTTTGTTATGTTTGACACGTGTTGATTAGTAATTCAATAAAACTACCTTAGTGTACTTAAGCACATGCATCACAAATTGTGCAGTGTGATTTTAAAGTAACTGTTTAGTTACTTTTGTCGTTAGGGATTTGCTTTCAGTAATATTAATATAGGTCTCTGGTACATTAAACAGAATCAAATGATCGTTCTTGTGATCTTTCAGATCTTGCATTGACTTACTTGCCAGCTCTCATGACCATGGCAAACAGTCCTTTATCCAGTAAGTGGTTTCTTTTTCATACATCTTGTTGTTTAGGACCAATATGTGGCACAAATCTTAAAGGTCAGGAACGTGTCACATAAAATAAAATGTTTAAGAAACCAAAAAAGAGGAGCCATAAGTTTATGTAAATGCAGTCAAGAATGTAACACAGGAATGGCCGCTGAGTTGCCACCTCTCCATCTCTTTCCTCCTCCTCTTTCCTAATCATGACATTATTCCAATGGAATATTAGTGGCCTTGAATCCAAAAAGATGACTTGCGGCTGCTCTTGGAATCGCAGCCTCTGCTAGTTCTCTGCCTGCAGGAAACAAAATTGCATCCTCCAGACTGATTTGAGCTTTTGTATTTCTTCCCAGTCTGCTTTGACTCCCTCTCTCCAAAGATGGCATTCCATATCATATGAGGAGAGAGGGGAGTCATGCTGCTCATATGGAAGGACGTTGAAAGTCAACCCTTCTCCCTGACTACCCAGCTTGAAGCTATTCCTGTCTGCATTTTACTTCCTCTCCTGAACTTTTCCATATTTACTGTTTACATCCTTCAGTCATTCGGTGTCATGGACACTCTTCATCCAGCTTACTGGCCAACTCCCTCACCCCTTTCTGCTGCTCGTTGACTGTAATGCACACCATTCCCTTTGGAAATCTCCCAGAACCTGACAGAGAGGTGCCCTCTAGGCTGAACTTCTCAGTCACCTTAACCTCATTTGCCTTATCATGGGAGTACCCATCTTCCTTTTATACTACATGCACTCCTACCCATATCTGGAAATCTCCTGCACTGCCCAATTTGCCCATCATCTCATCACTGTCTCTAGTACGTACTCGAGCAACCATTTACCATTTGCTATCCATTTTCTGACTCCTACCCCACATATATTCACACCCAAATGGCAACTTTCTAGGGATGACTCGAGATTTACTGTTCCCTGGCACCCTTTGAGTAACATAATTTCACCAGTTGTGATGGCCAGGTAAAATATCTTACAAATGCTATCTTTACCACCACGCAATATTCCATTCTCGCACTTCATCTTTACTGTGCCATGTCCCAGTGCCTTGATTGACTGAGCTGTGTTGTGACTCAACTCACATGCAGAGATGTGTTCTCCATGTTTTTAACCATCATTCTATGATGGCAAACTGCATTCATTGTGAACAGTTGCATGCACAGTGTCGTTGCACCCTTCAGGATAGCAAAAATCTAGCTAGATTTCCTTAACTAATTCTTCTAACAGTTCCACTACCTCATCTGTTGTATGGGCCCTGCAGGACCAAGATCCATTGGGCTGCTATTCTGCGGAGATTTCAAGCTCCACCCACTATCATTCTGCCTTCCTCCACCAGAAACAAGTGGAGGAGGCTTGGGTAGTACCCTTATTTTGGCAGATTAGCGAGTGCTACAAGCTGCCTTTAGTATGAGGGGGCGAGAACTTGCTCTCACTTCCTATCGATCCTCCAACACAGTGCTGGACGATGTTTGCATTTGGATGTTGCTAAACCTTTCTTTTGTGGGCAAGCACTTGCTCTTTCTTATGTACAACTGCATCTGGGCAGAGGGCGCCGTTTGCCAGATGCCAGCATAAAGACACTGTCATTCCCATACCCGTACCCATGCCCAGTAAGGAAAAATACCATCCTTCTAGTTACTGCCCCATTTCTCCCACAAGCTGTGTTTGCAAACTGATGAAACATGTAATTCATGCCTGGCTGGTATAGTGACTAGAGTGTGGCAATTCACTGACCACTGTACTGTACGGATTTTGAGCAGGCCGTCCTGCAGCTGACCATCTCATCACTTTGTCTACGTGTGTCGCGAATGGTTTTCTGTGGATATATCAGACACTGGCAGTGTTTTTAAATTTGCAGAAAGCCTAAAACACCTTCTGAAGGATGGGTGTTCCTGATCTCTCTACATGTGGCACTTCTGAGGCCACATGCCCCATGTCCTTCAGGTATTTTTAAAGTATTGATTTTTCAAGGAATGTTGGTACTGCCTTGTCAGACACCTTTACCAGGAAGTTGGTGTGCCTCAGGGTACTGTTTTGAGTGTGACCCTCTTTGCTATTGCCTTTAACCTTATTATGTCCTGTCTCCTGCAGGTCATCTCCAGCAGTCTACTGTTGCCCACCCCTACCCTGTTACCCTCCCACACCCTGTCCCAGCCTCCTCCGTACCCCCACATGATTGCCTGTCTCATCATGTGCAACTGCACGCAGCCTGGCTTCAGCTGCCAGAGAGTCTGATCACGTGTGTGAGAGTTGCATTTGCATGAGTATGTGAGTGTATGTTATCTATATATAACAGAGGCCTTGTTCACTGAGAGCTCACTTTCTTACAGTTTTTCTTTTCTTTTTTTTTTTTTTTTTGTCGTGCCTGTGTGCCTTCCATGGTATTGTTAAATTTATTTCTGAAGAATTGTGATGGCTCGAGGCATTGAGGTGCTGAGGTAGGGGTCAGTGTACACTCATCAGCAAACAAACAATTGTGCCTTATTAGACAAAAGCCAGGAAAGATCAGACCATTTGGCAATAGTGCCGTAAAAACCAGACCAGGGATTGATCTCGGGGAGATGAGTGTCATTGGTGTGGTAAATGTGAGGTGTCTGATACTAACTCAGTATTCATGTATGCCCCATATGCTAGTGATCGCTTACTTAACTGCATAGGTTATGGACCTGACTCTCAGAAGGTTCAAATCACTGACATAAGCACACTCTTAGCCTTAGTATATTTATTGGCATTCACATTCTAAGTGCTCACTGTCTACCATTCAATCAACTAAGAATGGAAGACCAGTTTTACCAACAAGTTTTTTGTATTCCACTGCCACTCATATTCTTCATTTTGCAGCTTGAAAATATATCTCTGCATGTTTTGGAATGAAGGTTAAGGCCTCAAAATTACCTGCTCTTCCCAAATCCTTTCTCCATGGTGAAATGATAGAAGCATTGCACGGTAACCTGAAGGTGCAGAGTTCAAAGCTACACATTTCCATTTTTTAATTGTTTTTGCAAATTCACTAGAAAGAGAGACAGATTTTTTGGACATTTATGCAAATAATGAAATTGAGTGTCTGAGTAATGAAATAGCTGCTCTTGTTGCGTATGGGCTTCACTCTGTTTCAGATACATTTATTAAACTACCTGTAGCTAAAGTCATGAAAGTTATAATGTTTTATGATAGAGAAAATAACCAACAACAAAAGCAACATTTGAAGAGCTCTTCTTAAAAGACAGAATGAAACATGATACCTTTAACAGTTCATGATAAGAAATGTTACACACTACTACAACCACACTTAATACTTACCATCCTTAAATGTTTAAAGCAGTGGTTAAAATTTCCCAGAGTACTTTGACAAAGTGTGAACAAATAATGATGTACTTGTGCACCTACATACAGCCATTAAAGCTCTAATGAATGGGCAGGCAGCATTATCAAATTAGTTATCAACATTACTGGGTCAGCTACTTGTCAGAGAATATTAACTATAATCTATTAGATCTATTATGAACTACCAGAAAGAAGAATGCCAACAATTAAAAGCTTCCAGATGCATTTGAACTTGGATGTTGGCATCTTAAGTACTCACTTATGTGCCTTTACTGATGTAGATGTAGAATGGGTGCCAAGTTTGATATAGCTATTTGAACACAAACCAGACCTCATGGCAAAGAATAGAAACAGTAAAACTAATGATTCACAGTATCATCCAGTTGCAGGCCTAGGTAAGCCAAGTGTTGCAACAAAACATTTGATCATATTCCATCAGATCTCATCTGTCACATGTGCCAAACTATAACTTCACTTTCCATTACAGTGCTTGTGTATAGTCCAGCACAATATCAACATTGTGAAGTGCACTTCCACAAACATTTCTACAGCAAAAAGAGATCAAATTTCTTCACGGGGTTTACAATACTATTCAGGATTTCATCACACAATGTTTGTCTTGTTTGGGAGTCCTAGTGTACTGCATATCGTGCTCGAAAAAGGGAACAGGGAGAAGGGGAAGATAAGGAAGGTGATGGCGAGGTGAGTTGCAGTCTTGTGTTAGACCATCATAGCAACAATAGTTGCGGGCACAGATCAGTGGAAGATGTCATGGAAGGCCTTAGAACATCACTGAGACCCTAATTACAAGTAACAGACATAAGAAATAAATGAATACACCTTTGGTTGTCGTTACCCATGCCCTGGCTCCACTCAAACCATTAATGTTTGCTTGACTGTGATATTCCTGTGGTGCTGCTTGTGAGTGGATGACTGTAACTGAGGTATTGTCAGAGGTGTTAGTCATCAGAAATGGCATATTAGTCCAATGCTGATTTCTCTCTTGTCATGCTGATAAATGGCAAAAATGTTTAAGGAAATTTTGTTCAAATATGTGGCCTGTCCTCAGTGTAAGCTGTGCAAGGTTAAGCAAATGTCTGCAGTATGCAGATGATTTGGCTTTCCATCCATGCTTGTCACATATCTGGCAGAGTCGTGAATTTCTATGTATCCTGTGTTGACATGACAAATATTAAGGGGTAGTAACGTGCATTTTTAAAGCTATACAAATTCACCCCAAGTGTGACTATGGGAATGGAAGTTGCCTGAGTATTGGGAACTTTGGATAAAATATCAACCTGTGTGATTGATGAATCTTTGGAATGTCAGAAGTCTACCCCTACTATAAACAGAATTTTAAAGAATTTTGTTGAAGGAGGCACTATCAGCAGAATGCCTGGCTCAAGATACTGAGCCCACAGCAGTATAACACATAGCTTGCCTGTAAGAGCCAACTAATCCGTCCCCTAGATACGAAGCAGTTGTAGTGAGTGACCAACTTCCCAGTTCCAATGATGCAGTTAACTGAGGGCCAAGGAAAGCTGTACTCCACGCACAATGATCCACTATAAAACAGGAACTCAGTGAGGAAATGTTACACTGGCTGGCAGCCAGAGCTCCATCTGAATGCAATGTGGAAAAATGTACTTTTCACAGATAAGTTGTCTTACCAAGACCAAACAGTAGTTTAGCAGCCGCGAGGGTCCAGACATAATGGGGAATAAGTGGTGACAACAGGTAGTACTAGCCGATTGTCAGTTTCCTGGGGGCGTTGGTTTCCCCGCTGGGGGCGTTGGTTTCCCCGCTGGGGGCGTTGGTTTCCCCGCTGGGGGCGTTGGTTTCGTTTCCCCGCTGGGGGCGTTGGTTTCGTTTCCCCGCTGGGGGCGTTGGTTTCGTTTCCCCGCTGGGGGCGTTGGTTTCGTTTCCCCGCTGGGGGCGTTGGTTTCGTTTCCCCGCTGGGGGCGTTGGTTTCGTTTCCCCGCTGGGGGCGTTGGTTTCGTTTCCCCGCTGGGGGCGTTGGTTTCGTTTCCCCGCTGGGGGCGTTGGTTTCGTTTCCCCGCTGGGGGCGTTGGTTTCGTTTCCCCGCTGGGGGCGTTGGTTTCGTTTCCCCGCTGGGGGCGTTGGTTTCGTTTCCCCGCTGGGGGCGTTGGTTTCGTTTCCCCGCTGGGGGCGTTGGTTTCGTTTCCCCACTGGGGGCGTTGGTTTCGTTTCCCCGCTGGGGGCGTTGGTTTCGTTTCCCCGCTGGGGGCGTTGGTTTCGTTTCCCCGCTGGGGGCGTTGGTTTCGTTTCCCCGCTGGGGGCGTCGGTTTCGTTTCCCCGCTGGGGGCGTCGGTTTCGTTTCCCCGCTGGGGGCGTCGGTTTCGTTTCCCCGCTGGGGGCGTCGGTTTCGTTTCCCCGCTGGGGGCGTCGGTTTCGTTTCCCCGCTGGGGGCGTCGGTTTCGTTTCCCCGCTGGGGGCGTCGGTTTCGTTTCCCCGCTGGGGGCGTCGGTTTCGTTTCCCCGCTGGGGGCGTCGGTTTCGTTTCCCCGCTGGGGGCGTCGGTTTCGTTTCCCCGCTGGGGGCGTCGGTTTCGTTTCCCCGCTGGGGGCGTCGGTTTCGTTTCCCCGCTGGGGGCGTCGGTTTCGTTTCCCCGCTGGGGGCGTCGGTTTCGTTTCCCCGCTGGGGGCGTCGGATTTCTGTGAGAGGAGCAGGAATGCTTCCTCAGTAGCAGGCCGTATGCCCACATTTTGAAGAAAGTGGTGCTGCATTTAGTTTGAATGCTGTATTGTGGAGGGGAATTCATGCTACAGGAGGAATATTCACTTGTGTATAGGTCTGCTCATTCAACTGCAGCTGTCCAACATAGACATTAATGTAATGGACTGGCTGTGAGAGACTGCTCACTTGAACACAATGGAAATTATGTGTGTGTAAGTAGCACGAACACACAGAGAACTGGTTGTGAAACACACCATTTATAGCTGATGCTCTTTTGGACTGCTTTTTTTGAAGCCTCGGTGGGGTTGCCTCTTCTGACAAATGGGTCCAATGCCTCACAAATTCAGTGCCAGGGTGCATGACTGAAGTCAGAAATGATGGGGCATTCTGGATAAAATGTTATGGACTGAGAACATTTTACTTTCTTTCCTTGTTCTGCTGTGCAGTGTTCTGTCAGTGAGAGCCAGCACAAAATCTCTTGGTGACAGAAAAATATCAAAGATGAGAGAAGGAAATTTGAGCTAGTTCTAGTTGGCATTATCCTTGTACCTGAAATAAATTTGTTTTAATTTAATATTTTGAGTATTACATTCTCTTTACTTGCTCTCTGCCTACATACATGAAATGAATAAATCAAGAGAGCCCCCTTTTTAGGGCTATTTTTTGTTATGTCAAATTCATCTCTCTCCCACTCTATTGCCACCCATGAGACTCGGCCAAAAATGTGCAAAATATATCTTCTCTCTCTCTCTCTCTCTCTTCTCTCTCTCTCTCTCTTCTCTCTCTCCTCTCTCTCTCTCTCTCTCTCTCTCTCTCTCACACACACACACACACACACACACACACACACACACACACACACACAGAGGCAAATTACAAATTGGAAAGTCTCTCATGACCAAATAAGAAAACAGGGCAGTAGGATAATTTGTAGTTTCTAAATGGTGTTTATATATAGAAATTGGTCTGTATGCTGCATTTATTTGATGGAGTACATGTGTTTCCTCATGCTGTATGTAGAATAAGAAACAATATGACATTTAATTTCTGTTGGACAAAACGTGTTTATTTCTTGTCTGAATCCTGGGCTATAGCAATGAACTTTGTCCAGAGATTGTTCTTCCTTCATGTAATGGAGGAAAAATGCAACTGTGGACACTGCATCATGTAATTTCCCCATGCATCCTCCACAGCCTGACTAAACACAGCTTTGTTAGAGGCCATCTGATCTCGACTGTCGGTCATTTGTCCCAATCAGAGCTACCTTACAATAGCAAGACCGTGCACTCAATTTGCTTACTAAATCACAATCTGTCTTACATCACTGCACCCTTCAGTAAGAGTGATAGATTTGGTGAGTGGGAAGTAACTATACTGCCTCTCATCTCAGACACTTCATACTTGCAGAACTGCAGTGCGAAAGGAGGGAGGTAGGGTGGGTGGGAGGGAGGTAGGAGGGAAGTCAGTATGGAACTGATGTAGCAGAAAATCAGTTTGTAAAGTAAGCACCACTTGGTATTAGGCTCATACTCACCCAGTTTATGGACTGCAGTTGTTCTTGTTGTTGTTATTGTTATTGTCAGTCCGAATGGGGTTTGATGCGGTTCTCCACTCTGGTCTACCTTGTGCAAGCATCCTTCGCTCTCGGTAACCATTATTAAATTCATTATCATGTGTTTAAATCTGGTAGGAGGCATACAGTAATGATTGTAACACAGTACCACATGGAATGACTTCAGTGCAGTCACCACCACCAATTTCTGTGCAAGTGACTGGTCAGAGAATTCTGTACTGCCTTCACAGAGTGAATAAAAGTACTTGTTTCTCATGAGGTACAGCAGTGCTGGAAGTTAAGCCACATCCTGTTAGCAACTGACACAAGCTGAGTGGACCAAAATCCATTTAGTTCACTTTCAGAGGACTAATTCCAGACCACTGCTGTAGCCCCTCAATGAGCTATGGACATTTGTGGACGTGTTTAGTCAGATGTTTTTACCTATTTTTCCACTTTTTGTTTCCATTTTAATTTCTTGTATTTCCTTTGCTTTGACTGCCATTGGGACCCTAGTTGTTGGGCTGCCCCAGTCCAATTACGCTCCTGCTCAAGTCACTACTCGACAAAAAATTCTTATTTGCAGTTTCCTCTTTATTGGATGTGTTCACATTAGTCACATTGTGTTGCTGCTGTCATAATATCAGCTTCCATCCCTGTTAGCCATGACCACGGAGATATGCACGGCCAAAATACAAAGTTGCTTCAAAATTGTCCACAGCAATTGCTCCAACAGCTTCCCAATTAAATGCTCGAATATACCAAAATGGGATAATGATGCATTGCCTGTAGTTCTGTCAAACTGTGCTCTTACAGATTACTTCAAAGAAATTACTTTTGAAATTTCCTTTCCCCTCCAAGTGATGTAGGACTTGCCTTATGCATGTCAAGGAATACAAATTTACATTGCAGTTGGATTTTGTGTAAATGTTACATTAGTTTCTTGTAAAAGTTGTAACAGCAGTCCCTGAAAGGAATACCTGATGTTAGGTCATCAGTACTGAGTACCACACTTGTTGATGATAGTTTTGTTGGTTAAGCTGTGTATCCAAATTGGCATATAGTTCCTTTAGTTGCTGGATATAAAATTTTCCAATTGTTTAAACTCCCACACCTTTATGCTGGTTCTTCATGCAGTCATTGTTGCTCTCTGCAGTGTTACTATGAATATGTGCTAGGCTGTTACAGTATTTGTGATTTATGATGCCATATATCATTGCTACCAATGTCACATAGTACACTTCAAGACACCTACACTATCTTCTTTGTAAATTAGATATACTTTTCTGCATATCACCTTAACACTGTCCACAGTATGAAGTGGCTTCCGCCTAGTCATTCACTATGAAACACACAAGTCTCACTTGTTCTGTGTGTACAGGTACAAATCAGTGAGGCTGATACACTGATGCCAGTTGCCACTGATGCATTTTTACAGGAGAATGCCATCAATAGCGATTTGGATGCCTACAGTGCTATATTTCAATCACATTGCAGTCTGCTGTAGCAGTGTGAACAACAAGAGCTATTGAGTGTAGTTTGGGGGCTAACTGAGCATGTGCTAATCAACACAAAATACATAATTCACATAGAAAATAACTATCCAAACCCTAACCAACAATGTACCTTGAACAAACTGCTTGCATCTGTAAGAAGCTCCCTAACAGGGTAGTGCGACTTAATTGAAATGAAAACTTATGTGCTGGCCATGCGTGTTAAGTATCTGTGGGCTTACCCTCAACACATTAAACCTCCTTACCTCTAGAGCAGCTATTGGCATGTTGGAATCCAAAATATGAACTTTGATGAAGAATTACTCTAACAGAACAACACTCTGGAACAGGTTAGTACACCCCTAAATAGACAAAGCTCATAAAATCATAATGTATTGTTGAGACCAGTGTCCTCCAGTTTTGTAGGTATGCAGTCATTACAGTACTTGCAGATAGTTTAAATTGTTTCGATCAGGATTCCCGGTAATCATGTGACCTTTATGGCTTCCTATCAACATCACACTACTAATACAAAAGAAAGTGAGTCACATAGTTGTAAGCTGCCACAACTCTGCTACACTACATGGCATGTCATTTGCGACATGTGCCACTTGAAATGTTGTGGCTCAACACTTTGGGATCCGCTGGTTCTCAGTAACTTGAAATCCAATGGAGACACTATCAGAATTGTACATGACATAATTTCTCTATCTCCTAACTGTGACAGTCTGTAATTTTATAATGGTCTGTTATTCCTTCCCCCTTTCATGAGAGGTGTTCATTCCAGCAAACTATGCTGTACCTTTATTTCGGTCACTGGCAGTGTCCCTACACCAGCCTCCAAACACCAATGTTGACTTGCTTTTTGTGGGCACCTTTGTCCTTCTCTGTGACAGTGGCTGTATATGGCAGCTGTAATGAACTCAGACAATTAAAATTAAAATATTTTGTGGTTCTTCACTTGGATCATTATGCAGTTTTCATCAATCTCACTTTTATAAAATTTCACATGTATGTACTTGCCACAGCACCTGATTCCTAATCTCCATCACTATTTTAGTTTAGCAACTTCTTGACATTAAAATGAGCATGTGCAGTGAGAAGACAACCACTGCCACATATCAAGATGTTTGATTTACACTCAAATTCTGTTGATGTAAAGTTATTCAGCTTCTTAATATTTTTGCAGATGCCACAGAAGTTGAGGATGGAGGAGCTGTTGGCAGGTGAGATATTTGCTTTCTTCAGTAGCTTAATTACACATTAAAGTTATGACTTTCATATTTTATTATGTGGTACTTTATTTTTCATCTTTTTCTTTGAAATTAATATTCCATTGGTGGTGTGCTAAACAATTTTTGTGAAACAGTTTTTCAAAATTCTATACTGTAACATAACACTGGATGTTAAGTATGTCATACATAATTCATACTGAAAATTGGCGGTGTTATTGTAACTATGTAAGATTGGTTACAAATGTGCAGTTGCATTGAAAATGTGTACTGTGGTAGATTGTGAGGGAAATGTGGTCAAAGAGAAAAAAGACAAATTTTTAAGTACCAAATTGACATTTAGAAATTTGTCATTGTAATGTTAAGCAAACATTACAAATAGGCATACTACGATAAGTAGTAATGAATTTTGCCACCTGACTGATGTGTGAAATAGCCTGACCCATCTGGGTGCCACAGTTACTATCAATCCCTCACCTGCCAAGAGTGTTATTGACTACCCGGTGACAACATGCTACTGAGTACAAGGTGGCTGACTTGTTGGTGGCTTCACAACTTGTGTACTGCATTCTCGAGACCCATCTCATACTCCTCTCACCCCCTCTACTCCCATACCAGCTTCCCTAATTTGAAAATTTTGGAGTTCCCCTTAACTTACGTTTCACAATCCTTCCCTCAGTACTAGCCACCCCTACACTGCCCTTTCCCATGCCTAGCTCTGTACCTGTACCTGTACCTGTACCTCTACCTCCTATGTTACACCCTCTGCCATCCCATCCCCTCTATGACATTTGCATTAAATCTGTCCACCACAACTCCTCACGCAGTTGGCCTGCAGGTTTATGACAATTTATCTGGTTGGCAGAGGGACAGAACGCAACAAATGTTATTCCAGGCTTAGCCTTTTACTGCTTATTTCCAGATTAACCCTTTCATGGCCAATCGAACATCTTAGGCTGATGCATAACACTGTAGTGTTTCCTACAAGTTAAAAAACTCAGACTATACCTACTGGAGACTTAAATCATCATAAATAATATACTTTGTTTCGCTGTTCACTTCAGTCTGTTGGGATAACTTTCTGGATCCACAACTGTAGAAATCATGTGATTTTGTAGCAAAGAGCCATGTTCAAAGTGTATTTTCACCCCAAAGGAAGTATGTCAAGATCATTGAACAGAGAGCAGAGAAGATGAAATCTGAGGGTGCAAGATCAGATGAAAAGGGTGGGTGCAAAATGACTTCTCAATCCAGTTGTTCTATAGTGTTTGTTGCCAGTCTAGCAGAATGCTGGTGACTGTTACTGTGGAATAGCACCACTTCACACAGTCTTCCTGGATGTTTTTCTGGGACTATATCTGCAAGATGTCTGTTGTTGACAATAAATACCAATAGGAAAGTTACACCTCATGCAAGCAACTCGTAGTGCACCACATGGTCACCTACATCTACATCTACATGATTACTCTGCAATTCACATTTAAGTGCTTGGCAGAGGGTTCATCCAACCACAATCGTACTATCTCTCTACCATTCCACTCCCGAACAGCGCATGGCAAAAATGAACACCTAAACCTTTCTGTTGGAGCTCTGATTTCTCTTATTTTATTTTGATGATTATTCCTACCTATGTAGATTGGTCTCAACAAAATATTTTCGCATTCAGAAGAGAAAGTTGGTGATTGAAAATTCGTAAATAGATCTCGCCGCAATGAAAAAGTCTTTGTTTTAATGACTTCCATCCCAACTCACATATCATATCTGCTACGCTCTCTCCCCTATTACGTGATAATACAAAATGAGCTGCCCTTTTTTGCACCCTTTCGATGTCCTCTGTCAATCCCACCTGATAAGGCTTCCACATCCCGCAGCAATATTCTAACACCGGACCTCTGCACAATATCGATAACATTATCTTGTGTGGATGCTCAAAAGTCTATGTGGCACTGATGCTTTGTTTGGACTAAAGCATTCATTTCCGTTCTTTGTCTTACATTAGCATAAAAACAAAATTTCTAGTCATCAGTAACAATACAGGTTAGAAATGGTCAGTGGTATTCACCCTCTAATGAAGAACAAGCAAGAGGTTAATGTACATACGGCCAACCACTGATTTATATGGTTTGGCATGTGGTATCCGTATGCTTTATTGTTGAACCTTCTCCATTGTATTCAAATGCTGCACAGTGACGGAATGGTCATACTTCATCACATTTTCTGGTTCTTGAGTGCAATGATGTGCATCATCGTGGATTAATGCATTCAGATGATCTTCATCAAATGCTGAAGGTCTTTCTGAAAATGGAGGGTCAATAATGTCAAAACAATCATCCTTTAAATTAGAAAATCTTTCCTTGCCATGCTCTGTCCCATGGCATTATCCCCATACATGGTGAAAACGTTACCATTGAAACCATATATTCATAAACACCACTGTTCTCATTTTGCCCACTTAGCCATTTTAAATTAAAATGTAGCAGTGCTTTGTGTCAACAAAATATTCATAGAATGACAATTTACCTAAAAGAATGTGTCCACATTAAGTGAGAACAAGGTAATGTACTTCGTAAAAATGGTGGAAAAGACAACTGTATCCTTTGATCCCTAGGCATATGAACTTGTCTTAGATCACATGTAATGCCCCCAACAACACAAAACACAATGATGGGAAAGGCTGACTTAAAGCATACATTGTGTGCTCACTGTTACATTATTGGTATCGGCTGCATAAATAACAATAACACAGTGCACACTGTTCACTTAAGACGTCTCTCTGTTTTTGCTCCCAACATTTAGTGTTCTAATGATGTACCAACATCATAATGCATTGATGATGGGTGGTTTAAATAAAAAATATGTACAAATGAAATGAGCTTCATGACAAGGCTGAAGATATATCGGTACATAGGACACTGCATAGAACTATATGGAACATTGTAGATGTAACTGTAGATGTGCTCCAAGGAAGTGTGTGGGGCCCTTGATATTGATGTTTTATATTAATGACATCACAGACATTCTTCTTCTTTTTGTTTTTCTGTTTGGGGTATCTAATGACCACATCCTAATTTCAATGCTTCCTCCTTTGTTCTTCTTCCAGGTTTCCTTCGTCTTCATTATCTATCCTTTTTTTCTTCCTCAGACGATTCTGACCCTGTCTTCCTCTTCTTCTTCCTGCCTTGGAATGCTTCCATTTGCAACACTTTCTTCTTGAAATCCTATCATTCTGCTGGGTCTTTTTCTTGTATTTCTTTCCAAATCTTTCCTAACTACTTGAATCTGTCCTGTTGTTGACATCTTGTCCCAAAGATGCTCAACAATCTGTTTGGTTAACCTGTTGCTGTTCACTCTGTATACATGTCCAGCTCTTCTGCAGCATTTCAATTGTTTTTCCTATGCTGCAATATACTTCATTACTTCTTAATATTCATACTCATGGATTTCCTAGCAGTCTGAGTATTTGTCAAATGATTCTTAATTCTAGGACTTGAAGTTTGTATAATTCATAATTCAACATTAAACATTCACTTGCATAGAGACAATCTGGTTTTACTACTGTGCTGTAGTGCTGTATTTTCAAATTTTTAGACACACACATCTTGTTGTAAATGTTCATGTTTATATCATATGCTTTCTCCATTTTAGATACTATTTTGTCTACAGCAAATATTTTTGAAACCATTGCCTTGAATCTTTCCTCCCAAATATTTAAATTTATAAACCCTCTTTATCTGTTCATTATCTGTTACTAGGATTTCTGGGTCATTATTTTATGTTTGTCCTAAAAAAAAATTTTCTACAGAACTTTTAAAGCTGCTTTGTTAGGTATTCCTTCTAAGAGGTTGATTTGTATTTCTGAATTTGTTATATTTTTATAAAGAATGGCATAATCATTTGCAAATACTAGACACTGAATTTCAGTATCTCTTTTTCCTGAAGTCTCCAGTCTCATTGTGACAGCTTATGTTCTTTGCCTTTTGTTTCAATTATCTTACTATTTCCTCTAAGATGCAGTTGAGGTGGTGTGGAAACATGTTGTCACCCTGCATTTCACCTGTTATTTTGAGTGCCTTAGGTGTTTCACACCAAAACTTTACTTATGCTTCAGTGTGTGGGTGTTTCACGAATAAGGTTTGCTAGCTTAGTGTAATGCCAAGTTCTCGAGTCACTTTACCCACTGTTTACCTGTCAATCAAACGCTTTTCTAAAACCTGTAAATGTTAAAACTATGTCTTAAAATTCGTATGGACTTGAAGTTGAAATTCTGTTCTGCGCCAGATTCGATCTTTCTAAATCTACTCTGATATTCTCCCAAATGGCTGTCAAGTGTTACTTCTACCTTGTTTAGTAATATTGTTAAAAATATAATACAGCCCACTGGCAACAGATATATACCTGTGCAATTATTTAGATAATGCCTATGACTTTTTTTGTGCACAGGATGGATAGGAGCCACTTTCCAGTTTCCCATATTTCTTCAGACATAATCTAAAGGTTAGTTGTCATTTCTGCTTGTCACCAGTTATGGTTGAGATGATTTTATTTCTTCTCCACTGGCTTTGTTGTTTTTCAGGTTTTGTTTGTTTGTTTGTTTGTTTGTTTGTTTGCTGTAGGTGGTAGATCTGCTTCCATGTTTTCATCAAATATCTGGAAATTCTAGCTAACAATTCAGTTATCTACAGTTCAAGAGTTGATCAAAGTACTTTCTTGGTAATTTACATGTGTGGTTATTGCTTAGACCTATTTTACCATTTTCGTCTCTGATACATTAGAGCATGGTAGCCCTTTTCAATAAAACCATGACTGTATGTATGAGAGCATTTTTTCTGCTCTAGTACACAGTGATTGTTTTTTATCACTAATTATGATACTCGTGTCATCTGCAAATTGTAGAATTTTTGCTGAGCTGTCTGGAGCCTGTATATCATTGATATAAATTAGAAACAACAACGGGCCCAGAATGCTGCCCTGAGGAACACCTATTTAAATTTGTTTTGGTTCGGATATGGGTTTAAAATTGTGAAGATTGTTGGATGACCTCAGCTCAACAATTCTTCTTGCGATATTTCAGAGAAATGGCTATTTGCAACAGCAGATTAAGAAAGTCCTGCAAATAAAAACTGCAGAAAAATCACAGGAAAAGGATGAGGAAGTGGAAAGTGAAGTGAAATCTACAGCCTTTCTCCATATGTGGGTGATATTTCTTCTAAAATTGCTGGAATCTTGAAGAAACATAAAGTGGATGTGATATTCCGCCCACCCGCTAAGACTGCAGCCTTGTTGGGATCTGTTATGGATGATCTGCTCTTGCAAAAGGCGGGAGTTTATGAAATCCCTTGTGAGTGTGGAAAATGTTACATAGGGCTACCACGTGCACTGTACAGGAACGATGCATCGAACACCAGCGGTACTCAGGTCTCCTTCAGTCCAACAAATTAGCAGTTGCTGAACATTGCATTTCTACTGGCCATGCCATGGATTATATAGATGTTAAGATTTTAACTACTGCTTCATCTTTCTGGGACTCAGTTGTTAAGGAAGCTGTAGAAATACAACTAGCCGACAACCTGCTAAACCATGACGAAGGATTTCATCTTGACAATGCTTGGAAACCACTTATTTCACACCTTCGTTCAGAAAGAATTTCTGTATCTTCACTTCTGACAGATGTTACCTCTTTCAAAGATTAATTATTTATTTACAGGCACGGTGGATTCACAGCAGCACTATTTTGTTTGCACTCTGCGCTTATATGTTTATCTTTGCTATATAAATCTTAACTATGACTAGTGCAGTAGTGGCAACTTTGATATCTTTGATGCATGCGCTTTTAATCCTCAGCAGCTTAGTATCACATGACTCTCCATATAAATAGGCATGCACAAATACTATGAACTCAGTCTCTGACTCGCCTTGAAGACTGCTGGGAGGTTTCTAGCTGAAATATTACAAGAAGAATTGTCGCTGTCCCAAGTGCACACCTGAAAGATGATGGAACAATTTAGTTGTTTACAGTTCAAGAGTTGATCAAAGTACTTATTAGTAATTTACAGGTGTGGTTATTGCTTGGACCTATTTTACCATTTTCATCTGTGATGTACATTATTGGTATAGGAGTAGTAGTAGTAGTTGTTGTTGTTGTTGTTGTTGTTGTTGATGATGATGATGATGATGATGATGATGATTTTTAACAGTCATAGAAAACACACACACACCTTAAAAGACCACTTTCATTCATTCAGTATAAAAGAGAGAATTGTTATAATTCCAACATTCCTCTTTTGTGTCTCACTGCATGTATAATTTATTGAAATAACTGCCCTTTGGAAGCCTATGCATCAGCAGGACAGTGTGGTGACCCACGGAGTACCTATTTCCACAGCCAAGCACATAGTTTCTCACTGAAAGCTGCTGTTAAAACTCTCCAGTGCTGAAGGTGCATATTGTTCCATGTCGAAAATTCACCATATAAAAAATGAAAATAAATCTAATGAACAATATGACAGGTTGTTATATGTTATTATTTTCATACTGTATTAATGACATTTTTTAAAATGTCATTCATTAAGAAGGCATCACTCCTTTGAAGTGGTATGTACAAGCATATTCCATGAAAGTTGTGTGCTAATTGACACTGTCTAAAAGTTTCCTTTTTACGCAGACCATGAATGTGGCTTTCTGTTTCTTCGTAATGTCTTCTGAGATTGATTAGAGGCGCAGTATGGCAACAGTGTGTGTTAAAATTAACATATGTTCCAGTCATTGCAGCCATAATGTGGGAATAGTAGAAGGAGCACATCACTAAAGCAGTAAATAAAGTTATTAAGAGATGCTTTCCTCTCTGTGTGTACAGTTGCAGCTGCTGGAAGACGGCGGCAACTCGAGGAAGATGCTGTACCCAGTAAAGAAGCGAGAGCTGGAGGTGCCAGGCACTCAGTGGGTGAGTAGTAGTGAGACCCCACAGTGGGAGGCTTGTGAATCAAATGTATCAGGACAACTATTAGTGGACATTAAGATGGAGTGTGTCCACCCTTCTCCTTTATGGTGGCTTGAACTCTTCTGTTTGTACTTTCATTGAGACGTCTGAACCTCTGTGAAGGAATGGCAGCCCATTCTTCCTTGAGAGCTAAACCCAAAGAAGGTAGAGATGTTGGACATCAGGTTTGGAATGATGTCACCATTATGACTCGTCCCGAAGATGATCCATTGCTTTCAGGTTGGAACATTGGCACGCAAGTTCACTTCAGGAATGTCATTGTCCATAAATCTTCGCCTCACAATGCTGCTCAGTGACAGGCGGCATTGTTGAGCTGATTGTCAGTCTTTGTGTCTGAACACTTCCTCTGCTGAAGACAGTACACTACCGTCAAATACATAATTATCCTTCTGAATTTAGCATTTTCTAAAGTGCAATAAGAGGACAACAAGTTAATGATGAGGAATTGCATACTGTAACACTGCCTCCTCTTCACGTGATTATTGGTACTAAAGATGATGGCAGGTAAAGTTCAGCCAGCATTCAGCTAACCCAAATCCTTCAGTCACATTTCCATGGAATATAGAATGATTTGTCACTTCACTCCTAGTCCCCTGCTTCCAGTTGTCCACTGTTCAGTGGACATTGCTCATTACGTGACCTTCAGTATTGTTTAGTGTTGACAACAGGAGTGTGCGGTTTTGAGAAACTGTTCAGCCATTGCAACCAGGACTGCGAAGAGTGAGGGGTGGCCATGGGGCAAGACACATGAGCCCCACGTAAAAATATAGCAAACCAATTTTATTAGCAATGTAATGTAAGTGGAGTGGCTCCAAATGTTTGTATAAGTTAAACGTGTGTGTGTGTGTGTGTGTTTTTTTTTTCTCATGCCACCACTTGGTAGCTTGGTAACACTGCCCCCCCACCCCTCCGGGGGCACGCCATTCCTTGGTGGGTTCATTCTTGGCTACCATGGGGCCCCAGGCTTTGCAGCACCTTTTCCCTTTTGTGTTGTATGTCAATCATCTTGCTGTTCTTTTTCCCCTTGGGGAACATGTCTGGGGTATTCTTGGGAATGTCCAGCATTCTGTCACTGATGTACAAACAATCTCACCTCTGTCTTCCGCTCCATTTTCCTTTCTCTGTTCCCCTTCTCTTGTTCCTCCGCTTCTGCGTTCGAGGGTCCTCTTTCTCTTCTTGCTCCCTGTGTGCTCCTAAAGGCTGGCCCATCTGTGCATAACAGGTAACTGGGTGACTCATAATTCCCAGCCCCGTGTTGACAGGTCGGATTCTCTCGTTCCTCCTGCTGTAGGCCAGTCTCAGGGTGGGGTGTGTGCTTGAGCAGTAAACTTTCCAAATTGCCATACATTCCAAACCCAATGTGCTGCTACCAATGTCATCATTTTAACCACTCTAGAACATCTTGTCAACACCCAGCCACATGTCACCTGTGGTAGGGATGCGCACGAGGGCAATCATCCACCTCTATCCCCCTGCTGTATCAACTGCAAATGCGGCCATGCGAATTCATCTTAGGAGTGACCAGTGTATCTTGGTGTGCACGTTGTTCAAGAGATCCAGTTAAAGGAAAAGGTGCCTTATCCAGTTACTGGGTAGTCACAAACCCTGTGTTCTCCTGTCTGGAATCTATTTATGTTTTTGTTACCCCTTACTCCATGAAAGACGTGGCCAGGCAGACATACAACCTCCAATTCAACTCTGAGGACATGAAATTGCCCAGTGTCAAGGTAGCATCGCCATCCCTCTGTCCTGCTTTGCAAAAAACCGTCGAACTCTTGCCTCAAGGGCCCAAGCAACCAGCTACACAACCGGTAGGCCAGAAAGGCCAGAAGGAGTACTCCCATGAAGACTTACTCCGTCCCTCCAGCCAAACAACACTTGAGTCATCAACTGGGAGGGCTCAAAGAAGTCCTCCAAAGGCAAACAGTCCTCCTTTTGCCACCCTGAAGATGCTCTTTGATGGTGTCGGCACGTAATACCTTAGGCCGGCCAGCCTCCATGATGCCGATGTTAACTAAAAACTATTTTTCGGCACTGGACTCCACAGACAGCCCGCACAAGCGATCTGATGTTTCTGTCTGACTCCATGTAGCTGGATCCTCCTGTGTCTGCACTCTGTAGTAGCACCTCTTCCTAGGCTGTCACTCAGCATCTGCCGAGGTGACACCGCAACGTCTGTTCATCATGACTGTTCTCCAATGAAACATTCACCACCTTCAGTCCCACAATGAGGATTTGCGACTGCTTTTAGTGTTGAAGCACCCCCTTGTACTCTGCTTTCAGGAAACGAAATTGTGCCCTCATGACCGCTTTGAGCTTTCAAATTTCTTACTGATTTGCTTTGATCTTCCCTGTTGTAACCATGACCGGAATGGCTGCAGGTATGCTGTCAATGAAAGTGCAGTGGTACCAAATAGGAGCAGTCCGCGAACAAACAAGACAGATGAACAGGAAAGGAAAAACAGACTCAACAGATGACTGAGCAAGATACTGAGACACAAAGACCAACAACAAGCAATAAGCAACGGGGTCACAAGTGAAAACCTCATAAATCGACAAAGGCCACTCGTACATGGAAAGGACGTCTGAGGTGTTCATGATGGCCAACCCAGAGGCCATGGCAGCTGAGGGAGCTGCCGATCCATCTGGGGGCGGGGAGGGCTGGTGTCAGGCTGGCAGGGAGGCAACAATTGGGGCAGTGGTGGTGACTCAAGGACCACATGTGTACCTGAAGGAGGTAGTGGTTGAGGAGTTGGTGGCGGGAGTCCCACAGGGGAACGTGGGCAGAGCTGGTTATGATGGCGGCACTCCAACCCTTTCAGCGTGTGCACTGATGTCACATGCAACCCATGGGTTGCGATGACTGGCAGGTGTCCAACCCGCCTTGCTCCTGTAAACGTGGGCCCACACTACCGTGCTGGGCTGTAATGCTGAGAAGGCGAAGAGCGGGGGCAGGAAGAGGATGGCATCAGCAAATGCAGCAGGGTCTGTGGCTGTCACCCATGGAGGATTTCCTCTGAACTACGTCCGTCAAGTGGCATGGTGTGATAGGTGCTCAAGAGCAGGGTGAGGGCCGATGTGGTTGGAGATGTTCAGACTGCCTTTGTGAGCTGTATAAATGTGTGGCCAAGCCTCTCTGCTGCGCCATTGGAGGATATGTTTGATACCATTGGCCAGACAGAAGTCATGGAAGGAGGACACCATGAATTGGTTGGCCATTATGGTAGACCAATGTGTGAGGCAGGCCCTCAGTGGTGAGAACCTGGGCCAGGGCCACGAGTGTGGCCTCCATGGCGGTGGCCGCCACACGGTCAACATATGGGTATTTGGAGTAGGTGTCAATGATAAGTAACCACACAGACCCCAAAAACGGGCACTCAGAATCAAGATGGGTGTGATTCCATGGCTGGTGAGGTACAAGCCAGGGTGCAAATGACTGAGGAGGGGCTTGCCTGGTGACGCGCAACCAAAGTGCACCCACGGATGAGCCGGTCAACATCATCATTGATGTCTGGCCAATGCATGTGCGAACGAGCCAAAAATTTCATGTGGGACATACCCCAGTGCCCACAGTGTAACAAACTGAGCACTTGATGCCACAAATCTGGAGGGATGTCCACCTGATGGGATCAGACTCCATGGCTAACAGAAGGACATCATCGACCATGGAGATACTGTGGTACAGTGGGTGCTAGGGGCTGAAGTTGGTCCACATCCAATGAGTAATATAGATGGGCTACCAGTGGACCACATAGCGGAGGACCTGCCACAAGACAGGGTCTCGGCATGTAGCCGTGGCAATGTGAGCAGCCATAAGAAGCAGAGCATTCAGCGTGTCCTGGTGGGTGGAATCAATGTGGAAACAGAGGACCATCTGTTCATCAAACACAGTTTCAGGACCTGCTGGGAGATGTGACAAAGCGTCTGCATTAGCATCATAAGCGGTTGGCTTATACTGGATGGTGTAAGTGTAATTCCATAAAAATAATGCCCAGTGCTAGATACGATGAGCTATCCACTCTGGAATGTGGGAGTGGAGCCCAAAAAGCATAACTAAGGGTTTATGGTCTGTCAGGAAAGTGAACTTTGCTCCAAAGAGATAGTTGTGAAACTTTTGGACGCCGAACACTATTGCCAGGGCCTCCTTCCAATCTGGGAGTAGTTCTGTTGTGCTGGGGTAAACATCTTAGAATCATAAATGATAGGCTGTTCAGAGCCATTGACATTCCGATGCATGAGGAGGGCCCCAATGCCATATGCTGATGCATCAGCTGCCACAACCAAGGGGTGGTCTGTAAAGAAAGAAGGAAGTAAGGCAAGGGGCAGAGTTAAGCATCACCTTTAAACAGAGAAAAGCCTGGTCACAATCAAAAGGTACCCCTTTGTGACACAAGTGAATTAGGGATTGAGCTACAGAGGCAGTCTGGGGTAAGAGCTTCAAGTGATAAGTAACCTTGCCCAAAAATACCTGGAGTTCAGATAAGTCCTTGGGATGAGGGGGGCCTTCAATGGCCACAACATTATGACCTGAAGGGCAAATGCCATCTTTGCATCTTTGCTAAGCCAGTGGCCTAAGTATTCCACTTCTGGTTTGAAAGAAAAACATCACATGTCTAGCTGACAGCGTAAACCTCCAGACTGCTGAGTGTGAAGTAAGGCACTGAGGTTTTGTAAGTGTTCCTGGCGGGAATGACCTGTACCCAAGACGTCATTCAGACAATTCCTGCAGGGCTGCCTAAGCTGCTCCAGGAACTACTGGAAAATGGCTGGCACCAAATAGTCACCAAATGGTAG
Organism: Schistocerca cancellata; assembly: GCF_023864275.1. Lineage (NCBI taxonomy): Eukaryota > Metazoa > Arthropoda > Insecta > Orthoptera > Acrididae > Schistocerca > Schistocerca cancellata. The sequence goes on along the minus strand of NC_064635.1, from coordinate 93,321,406 downwards.
GTGCTTGTACTTGTACAATCAGAAAGGCATGTTGATAATCATGATGTTCCAGGAATTGGTATCTGAGGGTAACTGGTGGTATGCCTCAGCCAGGTCGATCTTTGAAAAGTTCTCTCCCTTGGCAAGCTTGGTGAGAAGGTCTTCCTGTCAGGGAATGGGGTAAGTGTCTATGAGGGACTGAGCATTGACAGTAGCGCAATGTCCCCACTCAGCAGAAGGGACCCATTGGGTTTCTGTATGACCACCAAAGGTTTCGCCCAGGCACTACAAGTCACAGGCTCCAGAATGCCAGTAACCTGGAGCCGATACAGTTCCTGCTTGACCGGAAGGGGTGGGGCCCAGAAAAAGTGAGGCTGCACTTCCAGCCGAAGTGTGATGTGTGCCTGAAAATCTGAATCACATCCGAGATCTGTGACAAACAATGACACAGAAGCTGAGCACAGATTGCCCAGGTCCTGAAAAGGAACAGCTGTGGAAACAACCTCAACTTCATCAGAAATTGAGAAGTTAAACAGTTGAAATGCATCCAGGTCAACAATATTCGAAGCCAATGGATAGTAGACGACAAATAGGGTAAGGAGCTGGGGAACGTGTTTGTAAATTGCCTGGACAATGAACTGCCCATGAAGGGGAATTGAACCATCTCTGGAGGTGACCAACTGCCGAGAGGTAGGTGACAACTCAAGAGAACCCAGTCACATGTATGTTGCCATATTAATTAGGGAGACAGTGGCCCCAGTGTTGACCTGAAAACTGTCATCCTCTGTGAAAAGGCTGAATGTGAGGAAAAGCTAAAAGCTACCGCACCGATGGGTCATCCAGTGGGACAATAGATTGCAGAGCATGTATGGTATCTTGAGGCCCAGGAGGGGCAGGACTGAAGAGAGTCGAGCAACTGCGACAAGCCGATTGGATGTGGCCCTCGTTGTCACACAGCATACACGTTTTTGAGCGGTGGGGACATTCAGCTCGAGAATGTGTGGTAAAGGACTGTGGGCAAGATGGAAGTGGACCGCCCGACCGCCGACTGGAGACGCAGATGTCATAGACACATCAGGCAAAGAGGAGTCCCAACAGAACTGGCCTCTGTTGGCTGGGTCACCACAACTCACGAGGGTGGTTGTGGCATTGGCCGTGAAGGAAAGTGCGGTGGAACTGAAAGGGAGCAGACCGTGAACAAACAAAATGGAGGAACGGGACAGGAAGGACAAGCATGACGACAGATGACCGAGAAAGACACCAAGAACAGCAAGCAATAAGCAACGGGGTCACAAGTGAAAACCTCACAAAATCAACAATGTTCACTGGTACATGGAAGTAAGCCAAGTAAACATGATGTCTGTAAGCCAGATATCGAGAGACTTAGGCGAATATCGGACTGCTTCATTGAGTGAGAGGCAGGCACTTAAATACATGATAGGGTATGTCACTATTGGCTGCTACCTTCCCCATTTTTGCTGCTTGGTGACTTTAATGCAAATCACCCCTTTTGGGGTTCCCCCCCCCCCCCCAGGACCTGTCAGAGAGGTGCCATCTTGGCTGACCTGCTTAACGAACTTAACCTCTCCTGTGCCTTAATACGGGAGCACCCACTTCCCTGTCCAACTCCTCGTGCACCTATTCCTTTTGGACCTATCCTTCTACACTGCCCAGCTTGCCCATCACAGCTTTCTAGGGCTAACTGCCAGCTTTACTCCTCCCTTCCTCCCTGGTGACCTTCAAAGAATGAGATTTCCCAGTTGTGATGACTAGGTCGAATATCCCACATTTGTGGGATATGTTATCCTTACTGGGATATGTTATCCTTACTGCTGAAGAACGTTCCATCCCCCACACTTCCTCTCTACCATGTCATGTCCCAGTCCCTTAATGGACTGAGGCATGCTGCGATGCAATTTGCACATGTAGATGTGCTCTCCACATTTTTGACCCCCACCCTAGTCTGGAAAACTTCATTCATTATAAACACACGCATGCAAAGAGTCATCGTGTTCTTCAGGATAGCAAAAGAGTTAGCTGGATTTCATTCACTAGTTCTTTTATCAGTACCACACATTGCTCTGTCATGTGGGCCAACATCAGACAGCTCTCTGGAACAAAGATCCATTCCCAGTTTTCTTGTTTGACAGTAGCTGATGATCTCATTGTGGACGCTATTGCTATCTTTAACACCTTGGGATGCCATTTTGCAGAAGTTTCCAGCTCTTCCTACCACCACCCTACCTTCCTCCATCAGAAACAAGTGGAGGGGGCTTGGGTGAGACCCTTTCCTTCTCTGAATCATGAGTGCTACAAATCTGTCTTCACTATGACAGAGCTAGATTATACTCTCAGCTCATCCTGATCCTCCACCTCAGGGCCAGACACCATCCACATTCAGATGTTGCAGCACCTTTCTCTTGTGGGCAAGTGCTTTCCACTAAAACCTCCCTTCTGGCTACCCCCACCCCCCCTATATCTTACCAGATGCATTTGCAAGGTGATGGAATTTGTATGATTCATGACTGGCTGGTGTGGTGGCTTGAATCTCACAATTTACTGATGGATGCTCAGTGTGGATTTAGAGTGTGGCGTTCTGCAGTTGACCATCTCTTTACATTGTCCACCCATTTTATGAATGGTTTTCTGTGAAAATCCTAGACTGGGCTGTGTTTTTTGATTTGGAGAAGGCCTAAAACACCTGCTAGAGAACTGGTATCCTCTGTACTCATAAAATGTTGGGCTTCCGTAGGCACCAACCCTGATTTCTTCAGGTATTTTTACAAGACCGAGTTTTCAAGTTGCATGTGGGTTCTGCCTTGTTGGACATCTTTATCCAGGAAAATGGTGTGCCTCAGGATTCCACCCTGAGTGTCATCCTCTTTCTTATCGCCATTAACCCTGCAATGGCCCGTATCCCGCCAGGCATCTCCGGTTCTCTTTTTGTAGACGACTTTGCCATCTATTGCAGTTCTCCATAGACCTGTCTCATTGAGCAGTGTCTTCGGCACTGTCTTGATAGTCTTTACTACTGGAGCATTGACAATGGCTTACGCTTTTCCCCTGATAAAACCATCTGTATGAATTTCTGGCGGCAAAAATAATTTCTCCCACCATCTTTACACCTTCGTCCTGTTGCTCTTCCATTCATTGAAACTACAAAATTTTTGGGGCTCATGATCAATAGGAAACTCTATTGGTCCTCCCATGTGTCTTACCTGGCAGCCCGCAGCTGTATGAGGTTCCCCAATCTCCTACATGTCCTCAATGATACTCCGTGGGGTGCCGATCAAACCACTCTCCTCAGTTTGTTGGGGACCCTTGTCCATTCGAAACTCGACTATGGGTGCTTTGTTTAGGAGTTTGCACACCCATCCCTCTTATGCTGTCTCAACACTATCCACCATCAGGGCATCTGTTTGGCCAAGGACACCTTTTACACTAGCCCAGTTTAGGGTCTGTATGCTGACACTCCTGAACTACAACTGTCCTACTGTCATAACTTTCTCCTCAGCAATTATGCATGCCATTTGTCTGCCAAGCATGGCCACTCTGCCTATGCATCCTTCTTCGATGATACCTTTGATCATCAGTACGGGACTCGTCCCTCTTCTGATACCTCCTGGAGTTGACTTTCGCCACATAGCCAAAATGAATAGTCTTTCATTGTGACACAGATTGAACATGCCAACATGCAGCAAATGAAACAGCTCTCTGGTGAAGGCAAGGTAAAGAATGCCCTGATCCACTAAAAGATGTCGCTAATATGAAAACTATTCTTTAAGCGTTCACTTGAGCCCTCTGTCTGTAATAAGTCACAAACACTCCTGTAGGCATCTACAGTTTAGGTTGGACTGGCAATGCCCATATTGTGGGCTGCATTCTTATTAATATAGTCATGGCACTCAGAAGCAGAGAGTTGATATCGAGTCTGGAACTTTGAATGGCAAGTGAGCCACTGTGAATTGACCTACAAAGTCTGTGCAATGGAGAAATGCTGTAAAGCCCAGTGTCACATGGCTCAAATGTGGAAACTATGCAGTGGCTGTCATGGGAAAGATGAGCTGCACAGTGTGTGAGTTTCAGTTTCAGCCCTGTTAGCATGCCAGCAACTGAAAGCCCTCCATTGTGGGGCATAAGGAGGGATTGTGAAGCACCAGCCAGATGCTACACCACACATTTCAACCTCATTCCTGTTATGTCTCCTTCTCCATTCTGTTGCCATACTCATCATCTTTCCTTTCTGACTCACCTCTACAAAGAATCCTCCTGAGAAGTACCCCACCTCATCTGCCACTCATTCTCCTGGCTACTTGTACCCATGTGTAAGTAAAGAAAGGTGTGTTACATTGTATGTATGTGATGTGGCAATTTTAATGTAGAACAATGAAAATATAGTAATTGGTAAGCGTTATTGCTATTGCTTTCTGTGGGCTCTCTCTGAGAAAAATTCATGATAATTTGAAATTATGGGTGAAGTTTTTTGGAAGTCACTAAGTGCTCTCATTGTCAAATACCAGATGAATATAATGTCGGTATATGCCTGCAATGAGTGAAGCTGCATACACAGGCATAGACACAGTTCCTAACTGTTAAACTTGCCACAGTGTGTTAACCATGTAACATAAGATTATATGTTTTAAGTAGCAGATTATTACAGCATTTTAAATTTTGATCAGCAATTATGTGAAGTGTTGACAATGAAAGTTTATTTTCCCCTGATTGTTTTCAGATAGCAGCCTGCAACTTCACTAACTGAGTTCCAAAAAGACAGGGTTTTATTAATGTTCACTGTTGTACATAATTGAGTAGATTAGATGCTCAGTTATTCACTGATTAGTAGGCACTCTACAAGACTGAAATAATTGATTCTGTTCTTTATCATGCCATGTTGAAACACTATTAGTTAATCAATTATTTGTTTTACTTTTGCAGATTGAGTTTTTTATATTAACTCAAAATGTTTTCTGTCAATCAGGTACAATTCAAAGCGTTCTATCTCCTATTGCTGAGGAGGGTGAAAGTGGAAAGAGCACCGGTACAACTGATGGAGCCATGGTATGTTTCACCAGTAGCAGAAAGTTCGATTATGTGGCCTGTAATTAACACCACACTACTTCCTGGCCTCATTTCAGGTGCTCACAAAGTTCATTACATTTGGCCTTTTAGCCATTACAATACTTCCTCCTCTTCTGTACTGCCATGCACTCTACACACTTACTTAAATAAAAAAAAAATGCTTCCTTCATATCCTATTCATTTCCATTTCATTCTCATTACATCTCCCATGCCAGTTTGTTTCCTGACACCACAAACATCACAACTTCTTTTCCAATGGAAACTGAAATGCTATCTCAAGTCTAAATTATCTGCTGAATGATCCAAAACATTTCTCAAAGACCAATCGTATACTGGCTCTTAATTTAAAACAAGTAACTCTCTTTAATAATTAATGTCAAGTCGTGTGTCATTGGTTAGTATGCAGAATCTTAATGACAGCTCAACTTCATCTTTGTTCTCCTGTGTAATGGTAGTTGTCACAGTGCTCACAGATTTAGGGGGAATCCACAATGCTGAACCAGAATGAAACAGCAAGGAATTAACCCAAGGAGAGATATCATCAGTATGGAGTAAACCACTCAAATCATCATGTACTGTGAAGAACGACAAAGCAACTATTGTCATCTCACCCTGCAGATATCCTACATCAATCTGCACCAGTTCTCATGTGCAGCACAGAAAGCTCCTAAAGTGTATAAAAGTTTAAAGCCACCATTTGAACTAAATAAAGACTTTATGGTGGTGACCACTATTCATCAGTACTATAGACATGGTGAGGTAAACAATTTACCAAATCAATAGGTCATATCATAGTTGTTACTCATTAAATATGACAATTAATATTCTTTCAGAATGACAACTACCACTTACTGTTGTCTAAAATACTTACTTATTGCTGTTTGGAAGTGAGTTTTCCTCATTTTTGAGCAAATATCATAAACACAAATGATAAGTGACTCATTCTCCTCCATATAATCATGGCATGACAAACTTCCTGAAGTCTTCTGAAAATACTTTCCTGGTTGCTAAATAAGTACCAAGAGACTACTTCGAGAGATCTACTTGTCTTAGTGGTTGTTGTGTTTGACACGTGTTGGTTAGTAATTCAATGGAACTACCTTAGTGTACTTAAACACATGTGTCACAAATTGTGCAGTGTGATGTAGAAGTAACTGTTTAGCTACTTTTGTCCTTTGGGATTTGCTGTCAGTGATATTAAGATAGGTCTTGGTACCTGAAACAAAATCAAATGATAACTCTTGTGATGGTATTTCAGATCTTGCATTGACCATGGCAAACAGTCTTTCATCCAGTAAGTGCTTTAATTTTCATACACCTTGTTTTCTAGGACCAATATTTGGTAAAAATCTTAAAGGTCATGGAATATGCCAGATAAAATAAAATGTTTAAGAAACCAAAAAAGAGGAGCTATAAGTTTATGTAAATGCAATCAAGAATGTAACACAGGAATCAGCTTAATTTTTCAAGGAAATCCTCAACACGATAGGAAACTCTTCAATTTTGATTTGAAACTACATGGATTACTGCTAAGAGGTTTGAATTCCTGTGGTAACTTACTGCAAATGGATGCCGCAGTGTACTGCACGCCTTTCTGCTCAAGAGTCAAGAAAGTGTGCCCCATAGGCAGATTGGATTTCTTCCTAGTGTTAACTGAGTGAAAGCTGCTAATTCTTGGGAGTAAGCTGACACTGTTAACAAGAAATGACAGCAAAGAATGTGTGTTTATTGAGAGGCCTATGTCAGATTACCCAGACTAATTAACATGGGTCAGCAGGAGTTACACGAGCTTATACAACTTGATGCCTGAACCACCCATTTCTTAGCCGAAACATCCTTTGGGAAATGGAAGAATTACCCCAAAATATACCACCATACCTCATAAGCGAATGATAATAAACAAAGTATACTAATTTTTGTGTCACACTGTCATTTACTTCATATACCATTCAAATAGTAAAAACGCCAGCATTAAGTCTTTGAACAAGATCCTGAACATGAGTTTTCCACAACAGTTCACTATCCATCTGAACATATAGAAATCTGAACTGTTACGTTTCACTAATCGTACGGCCATTCTGTGAAATTAAAATGGCTGGTTTTGTTGAATTTTTTGTTAGAAATTGTAAAAACTTATTCTTGCTGTGATTTAGCATTAGTTTATTTTCTACAAGCCATGAACCTATATCTCCAACTGCACTACTTGAAACAATACCAACATTCCACAAAACATTCTTTACTACCAAGCTAGTGTCATCAGCAAACAGAGGGCATACCATTTATATAAATTAGGAACAATAGATACATTAACAGAAAACGCACACCACTCTTACGAGGTATGTTGGCCTCAATGAATGTGTTTTGTGACAGCTGAATTCGCTCCCAAAGCTAACATGTAAATATATAAACACGGAGCCATAAACTTTGTTCATTAAACATTATACTAGTACAGATGACAGTTTTGCATTGGTGATTGAACAGCAGGAGGATGATCCATGAAAGTTCGAGAAGCGCTTTGAGTCTCATGTTGTTACATATTCCCTCCAGTGAGTGGATGCCCAATGGTGCACTAAATTTTCTCACAATACATTGAGAACATCCGAAATATCCCAGCAATTACAGTAAAATATGCATTTTTAAAGTTTTTAATGATGTATGTTGAGAAGATGCTCTCTCCCAGGAATTGAATAAGGTTAGGCTTGAAACCTATTCAGTACCCTCGTCCTCAGGACATTGGAATGTGCAAACTATTCAAAGGAAAAGGGAGGGTGAACTGATACTTCTTAAATTCTATAGATATTTATACCAGTACCAGTGTGACTTTAGGCTGTACATGGATGCAGACAAAGTAACCTCCTGGGAACTATTGAAATCCCTCAAGGTTGGCAGCAGAAAAAGCATCATTACTCATTTAAGAGACAGTTTTTCCAAGTTCCTATTTTTATTGCAGGTGAAAGTTAGGTAAATTCTAAGAACCTTGAAAAAGTATCTTCCCTTTGTTCCACTAGATGATAGAGAGAGCTGTGTAGGTCAAACAGAGGTAAGGCCAAAAATGTCTTAAATTCTATAGTCATTGTGATGTGTTAAATAACTTTATCAAATCAGCAGTTTCCCTGGACTTTTATCTGATGAGCCTAAATATAAAGTCCCTCCAGCACATAGACATAAACTTCACAGAGCCCTATTAAGTATGGTGTAGCCATTTGTTCCCTTCTTGTGCTAAGTTCATCCTTGCTACTTTTCACATATGCTGCAGATGCTCTCCTATTACGGTGCCCAGAATACTTCTGCTTAATTCCAAAATTGCACCTCCCCTGGCTTAAAGAATGTTTCTTCCTACTTGGTGTGCAGAGTTTGACTGAATATGCATGCTGTTTCATTCAAGTATGGCACAGAACTTTTCTTGAACAAATTTGGCACAGTGCAAATTTCTTATCGTCTATAATCTACTTACTTTTATAACTTTTTGGCTTTCTGGAATACACACAGGACATCTTGTGACTGAAATATGTTATTTGAAATGAAAAGAAAACAGTGACTGACAAACAGAAAAAGCCTGTTCGTATAAAGTTCATGGATAACCTTTTTATTTATTTATTTTTTCTCCTGTGAATAGTTCATCTGAGGAACACATTCCAATTTTAGATCCTCACGATTTGTTGTTTCCTTTTCTTCCATTATGATTTCATTTGTTCACTATATTCTGTCTCTTTGCAGACCATTTTGAACCAGTCTTTTTAGCTACCCTGCCTCGGAATAATTTGATTTTCAATACTTCTTCCTGAAAGATTTCTCTGTTAGCATCTTCTGTCCTTATATAGTTTCTTTCTAATTTTTTTTTTTTTACTTCACTGACCCAGCTATTTCTGTACTGCTTATCCCACAGCTATTTTAAAATCTTATTTGTAAATCTACTGTCTTGTGTTTGTGATGAAGCAAGCTGGGATAGTTTTACTCCCATTCTTGTTTTGCCATCTGCCTCCTTAAAATTCATTTTGTCACTTTTGAATTAAGTACTATTAACATATGTCAATATAATCTGCATTTTCATAAGAGAGAAACGTTGGCCCTCAGTTTTAAAGAACTTAACATCAGATCAAATTTTGTGCTTAATTTTATGTATGTAATTGAATTCCCAGTTTATTTAGACTATTCCTAGTCGGTATCTTCCATTATTAGGTGAAATCAGTAATTGTTTCATAACTTAAATTCTATTGTTGATGTATAAACAAATCTAAATTCTGTACTAATTATAAACATTTGGGAGACAAAATACTAGTAATCTTAAAGTATCTATTTGGCTCTATTCAGAAACATGTTAGCAAAATTATCCGTTATTTAATCCCAAAGTAATTAATAGCTTTGTCCAAAGTATTGTTTGCATACATTAATTTGTCAATTTGATTATTTAAACAAATAATTCTGTCTAACTCTTGTAGTAGAAGAAACTGTTAAAAAGACGGAATTTTTCGATGTAATCAGTCAATTTAACGAGTTAAGATTTAATTGTAATTTCTGTAAATTAAACTTCAAACAATGTGTAGTTTCAGTACCTATCATTGTGATAATGTATAAGGGCCTGATTTCTGGTCCTGAGACAGTCAGTCCAGGGCCAAGTTTGAGACGTGGAACCTGTGTTGGTTAGAGCGACAACAATGTATCAACTTAACAGTGTACCTATCTATTTGGACCACATCGGTTTTAAAGGATTTTCTAGCATTCTTAACATCCCCCCCTCCTCCCCCCTCATGCTGTAGAAATCCTTAAGCCACTTCTACTGGCTATTTCCTCAAGGAAATTCGTTTGTGTTACAGCAGATGCCACATTTTCGGCAGGTATAACAAAATCACCTCCAAATTGATTTCGACCTTTTTTCTTCCTCCTCCTAATCTTATTGGAAAAATGCTGAGTTCAATACATTCTTTGTAAGAAATTCTTACAATTTTCCCTAATACAGTATTGAAAAAGATGGGTACAGGCCATCAGCTTGTGGTACATGTGTTTTTATTTTGAAGGCTGTGAAATTTCTTCCATAAGATTTACTTTACAGAGTGGTATCTGTAAGTGTTTCATGGATTAGGTTTGTCAGTTTAGACCTTATACCAAATCCTCAAATTATTTTATCTGTAGTTTTTCTGTCAACATAATCAAAAACCTTCTTGTTATCCACAAACATAATACAATATCCTTTGAATTTAGTAATTGGTGATGAATTAGTGACTTGAGTTTAAATATTTGATCTGATCATGACCTTCCCTTCATCTAAAGCAAGCTTGATATTCACATTAATGGCTGTCTAGTGTTGTTTTTTATTCTGCTTGATAAAATTTTGGAAAATTCTGAGCTGCTACTGACAGTAGAGAGGTTACTATGTAGTTGTTTCCATCCTGTTTATTATCTTTCTTATGCAGTGGATGTATCAAGGTAACTTTCCACTCCTCTGGGATATTTTTTTTCTGTTTTTCAGATTTCATCAAAGAGTAAATTTAGCTAATTTGCCTTATTTGGCAAGGACCACATCAAAAGTTCAGCTAAAATACAATCTTCTTCACAATCTTTCTTATTTCTGAGGGTGTTAATTCCTTCTTCAGTTTGTTGTATAGCTTGTGGTAAATCTTATTCACAATTTTCAATACTAACTGAGATTTGAAATTCATGAAAAATCTTGAAAGCATTATTTAACCCAATTTGGCCGTTTTTATTTTAGAAACATACTTGCGGTTTGAAACCTCTTCAATTTGTTCTTCACAGTTTGATAAACAGGGGATTTATTTTTGTCTATTTGCAAAAGTTTCTCTTTCTCAAAGCTTTATTTGGTATTTCTGATTAATCTGGTAGTTTTCTTTCTTTGTTGTTTAGATTGATCATGATCTAGAATTTTCTTTCAGCATTTTTGCCTTATTCATCTTTTATCCCTCTCTGGTATGGTTTCTTTGCATATTTCATTCCACCACATTTTACCTTTATTTTTTATTATTAAATTATTTTTGGTGCTGTGAATATCTTTTTGCAAGCTGCCATGCTTAATCACTTTAATTTCATGTTAATAGCCTTTACCTGATTCCTTAGTTAGTGAGTCTATCTGCATTATGTTTTAGTAACCTTTGTGAGTTTCTTTGTTCTTTGTTAGACAGAAGTTTTACTTCAAACTCACTTTTCCTTACTACTTTCAAATTCATAACTTCCATTGTACTTCTTTGTGAAATAGGTACATGACCTAACTGATTTTTTTCTGACATTTTGTTGCGAGATATCCACGTTTTAGCTTCCCTTGGGAGCTTCCTAAGGTGGGTTGACATCAATTTCAAGAGAGCTTTGACACAAAATGATTGACCTCAAATGTGTTGGTTCTTCTGTGAGGTGGGTGATATCCTACTTGATTTATGAATTTCTTTACTTTCTGTTCATTTCATTGCTATCATGATTTTGGCTTCAAGCCCTTAATGAGCACAAAAAAATATGTGGCAGACAGGTGAAAAACATATTCTTTGAGCCACAGAATTGACAAAACATTCGTTACATGTGCTGTTTCTCTGAATATGTTAAGAAATCACTGGGCAGTTTGAGGCCAGTTTGGTTTCAACATTGTAGTAGTTACAATAAAAATATCTCCCTCCATCATTTGGAAAATTCTCATTTGTCTGAGGAGGTCCATTAGCAGTTGGTCTCCTTCTTAAATTACTTTCAGTTACATTTGTGGAAATTCTAAAAGGCCTTGAATTTTTGTGGTGGTTCTTAATTTACAGACCTGCATATCAATGTAGTCTGGCAGCCTTGGCAGAATTGCCAAAGCCAAACCCCTCCTCTTGTCCAGGCCAAGTAGGAGTGTAGTAAATATTGCATGAAAATTTTGATATTTAGATAAACATCTCTTAGCCCGTACTTCAAAATGTCTAATGGAGAAGCCTTGTCAGTGTTTAGTTCTGTGCTTCCAGGAGTCCTGCTGAGTTTTAAACAGTTTATGCACAATATTTCGATGACATATTGTGCAGGCTCTTTCAGGTACTGCAAGTCTGGAGTTATACGAAATTGGTGCTAGGTATTCAATCTCTCAAGGAACCATTTATTGTATGTCATGCACCAGTGTATATAACAGAGTTTGATTGCTGGTACCCACTGTGCAATTTCATGCTTTTTGTTGGTTGGGGCCCTCACTGATATTCTGTAACACGCAAATACTGTGTGTTTTTCAGCAGCTCCTATCTCATACCCTTCTAATAGATCTAGATGCAGACACATCCCACACATCCTCCCTCCACCAACTCCTCCTACTGAAGTCCAGCTAGAAACATTACCTATCGTTTCAGTGGTGGGCAACCTGTGAAACACGTCATGAGATCTAAATGCTAGGCCGCAGCCAACCACTGTACTGCATTATTGGAGGGCAAGACAAACAAGCAGTTACTGTCTGCATAAATGGCACACCACCAAACCCAATGCATTGCTACCAGTGTCATCATTATGACCACAGTCAAATGTCATGGCGACGCCCAGCCAACTGTGTAACCTGGCTACCTTGCCCTCTCTGCTGCACAAGTTGCAATGGTGATCATGCCACCTCCTTCCAAGATTGTCTCGTGTATCTCAATGACTGGGTGTCCAGGAGATCTGGGTCAAGGAAAAAGATGCCTTACCAGATCACTCGCAAATTGTTGGCTAGTCAGTGACCCTGTGTTCTACCATCAGGCAGTTACAGTACCATTGCTGCTACATCTCACTCCATGAAGGATGTGGACATCCAGATGTGTGATGTGAAATACAGCACTGTGGTTGTTGAATCACCCAGTGTCATAGCAGCTGTGTCGTCGTCGTCGTCCTACTCCTACTACTCCTACTACTCCTACTACTCCTACTACTCCTCCTACTACTACTACTACTACTACTACTACTCCTACTACTCCTACTCCTACTACTCCTACTCCTACTACTCCTACTCCTACTACTCCTACTCCTACTACTACTACTCATACTACTACTACTACTACTACTACTACTACTACTACTACTACTACTCACCAGCTGTGCAAGAAGCCTCAAACTTTTGTCTCATGGGACAAAGTCACCTGCTACACAACTGAAAGCCCAGGAGGGATGGAATGAATACTCCCACAAAGACTTTCTATGTCCCTTCAGCCAACAAACATTTCAGTCTTCCTATGCCAACCAGAAAGGATCCAAGAATTCGAACAAAGGCAAACAATGTGCTTCTGTATTTGCTCACAGTTTCTCCTCGATGGTGTGGCTAAATGATACCCTTTGCTGACTGACCACCTTGTAGCTGGTATGCATCTCCAGGCGTCTTTCTGCTCTGGACCTCAAGGACAGACAGAATGAGAATGCCAACACCTCTGTAGATCTTACAGAGGCTGATTCTCCAGCCCTTCTGTCCTGTAGCAGTGAGCCTTCAAAAGCTGCCACTCAATAGTCATTGAGGTGACACCCCTGCATTTTTCCCTTCTCCCCTCTCCTAATCATGACAATCCACCAATGGAATGTTTGCTGCCTTTGATCCAACAAAGAGGATTTATGGCTGCTCTTGTAATCACAGCCTCTGCTTGTTCTCTGCCTCCAGGAAACAAAATTGAATCCTCATGACCTGCTTTGAGCTCTCGCATGTATTTCCAGTCTACTGTGACATCCCCCCAACCTCACAGCATCATCCAAGGACCAGTTCAATGTAATTGGGTGGAGTGGTGCTGCTCATCAAGGATGATGTTCATAGTCTTCTTGGAAACCCAGCTTCAAGCTATTCCAGTCTGCATTTTACTTCCTATCCTAAACTTTTCCATATGTACTGTTTGCATACCTCACTCATTCTGTGTCACTGGACAGTCTTCATGCTTACTGGCCAACTCCCTCACCCCTTTTGGCCGCTTGTTGACTGTAATGCACACCATTCCCGTTGGGACTCTCCCAGAACCTGTTGGAGAGGTGCCTCTTGGCTGACCTTCTCAGTCACCATAACCTCATTTGCTTTATTGTTGGAGTATCCACCTGCCTTTCACACTCCATGCACTCCTACCCCCATCTGGACCTCTTATGCACTGCCCAATTTACCCATCATCTCATCATTGTCTTTGTTATGCACTCAAGCGACCATTTCCCATTAGCTATCCATTTTCTGACTCCTACCCCACCTACGTGCCCACCCAAATGGCAGCTTTCTAAGGATTTCTAGAGATTTGCTGTTCCCTGGCACCCTTCAGGAAACATTGTTTCCCCAGTTGTGATGCCCAAGTAGAAAATCTTAAAAATTCTATCATTACCACCACACAATGTTCCATTCTCGCACTTCAACTTTACTGTGCTGTGTCCCAGACCCTTGTTTGACTGAGCCATGTTGTGACTCAACTCATATGCAGAGATCTGCTCTACATGTTTTTAACATTCTATGAAAGCAAACTGCAGACATTGCAAACTGTTGCTTGAACAGTGTCGTCACACCCTTCAGGATAGCAAGAAATTGGCTGGATTAAATTAACTAGTTCTTTTAACTGTTCCACTCCCTCAACTGTTGTGTCGGCCAACCTCAGGTGGCTCTCTGGGACCAAGAATCATTTTCAAATTTCTGCCCTGGTAGCAGCAGATACAGTCATAATGGACCCTATAACTATCTCTATAATTTTATAATGGTCTGTTATTCATTTCCCCTTCCATGATGGGATGGTTCCTCTCAAAGGGCACGGCCGACTTACTTCCCCATCCTTCCCTAATCCGATGAGACAGATGACCTTGCTGTCTGGTCTCCTTCCCCAAACAACCCAACCCTTCCATGCTGCTTTAGACTACTCCACCAGGTCATAGTTGAGGGGTATTCATTCCAGCAAACCATGCTGTACTTCTATTTCAGTCACTGGCATTATCCTTACACCAGCCTTCATGAATCTAGCAACTGTAGTCTACATTCCCACCATGTTGACTTACGTTTTGTTGGCACCTTTGTCCTGCACTGTGGCAGTGGCTGTAAGTGGCAGCTGGTAGCTCTAGTGAATTCAGACAGTTAAGCTCAATTGAAATAGAAATATTTTGTGATTCTTCATTTGTATTATTATGCAGTTTTCGTCAATTGCACTTTGATAAAATTAGACATGTATCTACTTGTCACTGCACCTGATTCGTAATCTGTCATTATATAATTTACCAACTTACTAACACTGAGATGAGCATGTGCAGTGAGATAACATACCACTGACACATTTGAAGGTATTTCATTTATGCTTAAATTCAGTTCATGTAAAGTTATTCAGCTTTTTAATTTTTTTTTTTTTTTGCAGGAGCAGGAAGAGGTACACCCAGAGGAGGTACTGGCAGGTGAGATTTTTGCTTTCGTCAGTAGCTTAATTACATGTTAAAGTTATCACTTTAATATTTTCTTATGTGGTATTTATTTTCCATATTTTTCTTGCTAAAGTATTTCAGTGAAACAGTTGTTCAAAATTTTATACTTGAATTTGACACTGGATGTTAATTACATGGTACATAATTCATACTGAAAATTGGCAGTGCCTTTGTAACTACAAAAGATTGGTCACAAATGTGCAGTTGTGTTTAAAATGTATGCGGTGGTAGATTGTGAGGGAAATGTGATGAAAGAGAAAGAAGACAAATTTCTAAGTACCAAATTGACATTTTAAAATAAGTCATTGTAAAGGTGAGCTAACATTACAAATTGGCACACTACAATAAGTAGTAATGTTAAGATCACAGTCCCCTTATTCCGTAGTCGTGGCTCATATTAAAATAATCACCTTGAGATAAATATATTTATGTATAAAACAATCACTCAGCATAGTTCAGCTTCTTAAAGAGAAAAATTGCCAATCTTATTGGGGACTGGATCAAGTTAACCACATTCATGTCCAGTGATTTGAAACCTCATCATCATGTCTCGAAATGAAGAATATTGTCCCTGTAATCCTTCTTCTCTCCTGAAGCAGTATTTTGCAACCTCACTGGCGTGACGTGTGAAATAGCCTGGGTGCCTCGGTTATCCCTCACCTGCCAAGAGGGTTATTGACTACACATTGACAATATGCTACTGAGTACAAAATGCCTGACTTGGTTGTAGCTTCACAACCTGTGTACTGCATTCTCGATACCCATCTCCAATTCTGTCACCCCGTCCACTCCCATATCAACTTCCCTAATTTAAACATATGGGAGTTCCCTTTAACTCATCCTTAAGTTCCACAATCCTCCCTCCCTCATTACTCATTACCCGTGTGCTGCCTTCCTCAAGCATAGCTCCGTCCATTTCCCCGTATCTGTCCCTGTGCCTCCTATATTACATCCTGTGCCACCCCATCCCCTCACTGACATTCTCACTCAATCTGTCCACCACAACTCCTCACACAGTTGTCCTGCAGGTTTAAGAAAATCTATCTGATTGAGAAAGGGACAGAGTGTGGCAAATGTTATTCAAGGCTTAGCCTTTCACTGCTTATTTCCATAGTAACTCTTTCATGACAAACAGAACATCTTAGGCTGGTGCATAAGACTGTAATGTTTTCTGTAAGTTCAAAAAACACACACTATACATAATGGAGACTTAAGTCATCATAAATAATATAATCTGCTCCACTAATCACTGCAGTCTGCCAATGTTGGGGTAACTTTCTGAATCCACAACAGTAGAAATCATGTGGTTTTGTAGCATTGCTGCCTTGTTTAGACAAAAGCATTCCATTCTATTCCTTCCCTTAAATTAGCACAAAGACACATTTTCTAGTCAGCAGTAATGGTGCAGGATAGGAATGATCAGTGGTGTTCACACACTAATCGATGACAAGCAATTGGATGATGCACATAAGGCCAACCAGTAATTTTTCTGATTTGGCTTGTGGTTCTCATATTCTTCATTGTTGAAGCTTCTCCATTGCATTCAAATGCTCCACAATGAGGGAATGAGCATGAGGGACACAATTGTGGGGGTGGGGGATGTTTTAAAACCAATTTCCATCAATTGACTTAAGAGTGTGCTTTTATTTTGCACAATAATGCCATTGGCTTCATAGCCATTCTTGAATGCCTGTTGAAATGTTAATATGTATGTCATGCTGTGTTGTTCTGTTATTGAAAAAAAACATGTTTCTAACTTTATAGACCCATTTATAGTTTTCAACTGTGCACAATATCAGCCACATCACATATCTTTCACACATACTCATATCCTGCAATAGAACACACCTTACAAGACCAAAAATATATTTTTTCAGTAACTCACAGACTGGTCAAACAATCTTAATTTTTCAACATGATCTTCAGAATGGGTATAAAGTTGAAATCATGACTGTGTAAACAAATGAACAAGTAATATTCAAATCATGGAAATTTCTTTAAAAAGAAAGGTAAATGAGATACTGGTAGTCAGTGAGACAGTGTTAGTAAAAGAGGAGGAGAGATTTGTGAAGACAGAATCAGTGGGAGGAAAAGAGATAGGAGCCTGTGTAGACAAAAAGGAAGACTTAGGGACACCATAAATCAGCTTCTTGGTATACATGAACACATAAGTGTGGGAGAGAGAAAATTTTGGTCTGAGGTCTTACACTCTAGTGTATAAGGAAAAACAACTAACTTGGATGCCCCAGAATTATTTTTGAGCTGTTAAGGAGTTGTGTAGTCAGTGAGCTTATCAAAGAAAGACAAAAACAGACAGTGTAATTGAGAGAGGTGACATTGTCAGTGGGATATACTGTAAATCAGTGGGAGAAAAATGAGACAGTGGGGGAGAGCCATATACAAAGACAGTGACAGTGACAGTGAGGGGGAGGTGCTGAGTATGAAGGCTTCACTAGAGGGAGAGACCAGATGAATGAATTTAGGTAATTGCATGTTAAAACAGTGGGAATATGTTCACATTGCAAAAACGTTTGGTGAGGAAGGCAAAATGTAGACTGGGGCAGCTGGTTCCTCAATCTACTGTCAGTATTTTAAAGAGGAAAATATTCATCTTTCATGTGCTCCAATAGGGGCATTTTACCAGTTGTTTGCCCTATGGTACTATGTGTTGCATGAGATACTGCTGGTGGAACTAGAGTTTGTTTTTTTGTTGTTGGTGATGTAGTAGGTTGAATCAGAGAATGTGGTAGTTTAAAAAAGTGTATTGTCGAGACACTATTGAGTGCACTACCTTCGGTTGCATGTTGCATGGAAAGTTAACCTGTATTGTGGAACATGTGGACACTGAAGTGCATAATCTTCTCATTGAGTAGAGGACAGGGCTGTAATAAACATTACTTATCAATAATACAGTGTCTGCTAATGCTTCATTTTCTGTACAAAAGGTAATGCTCATCACTCTGATTTTAGATGCTTTTGCTTCATCTGTATTTCTTCCCACAGGAACAAAGCATCAGGTAACTTAGTATCTTGTGTAAAATTTTCTTATTTCATTTCAGGCATAAGAATACATAAGTGTTTTTCTATGAGAGTGTGGAAAGAGAAAAATTCAGGATGGAATGTAACAGTATTATGGGAAGGGAGGTTGCTACTCACCATATAGCAGAGATGCTGAGTTGCAGATAGGCACAACAAAAAGACTGCCATTAAGACCTTCATCAACAATAGTCTCTCTGTTGCGTCTATCTGTGACTCAGCATCTCCGCTACATGGTGAGTAGCAACATTCCTTTTCATAGTATGGAAAGACAGGCTTCCTAATTACAGGACTGACACTGAAAACTAAATTTGCTGCCTCCAATAGGATTTTTTCCTTTTTCTCAAAGCACATTTTCTGAATCCATGCTACTGGTACCAACACATATTTTCAGTCAGAATTAGATTTTGCTATTATCTACAGATTTGAATAACATTTAAAAATGTATTTGCAATTTCCACTGTAATTAATTATGATAATTTCACAGAAAGAAAACAGTAGCATGCCCATGTGATGAGCCCTTGCTAAATTCACACTCTTGTCAAACAGTGTAAGTTAATTGGATAGATAAAAACATCTAATCACCCATCACATTCTTTCGCGCGCGCGCGCGCGCGTGTGTGTGTGTGTGTGTGTGTGTGTGTGTGCGTGTGTGTGCGTGTGTGTGCTTGTGTGTGCGTGTGTGTGTGTTTGCGTGTGTGTGTGTGTGTGTTTGTGTTTGTGTGTGTGTTTGTATGTGTGTGTGTGTGTGTGTGTGTGTGTGTTTGTGTGTTTGTGTGTGTGTGTGTGTGTGTGTGTGTGTGTGTGTGTGTGTGTGTGTGTGTGTTTTTCTGCTGCTGCTTGGCAAGTAGATTTTTTAATATATCAAATAATTAAATTGTAAAGAAGAAATCGCTCATTTAAAATTAAACACGAAATAGAATTAGACGCAACTGAGGTGAATGACTCATAAAACTGAAGAACTGAATTGAAACAAAGAATATTATGAAACAGTCGCTACTCACTATATAGTAGAGTTGAAATGAAGGATGTCGAGTTGGGCAGCATGCTTAGCAGCATGGTATCAACTTGTTTCTTGCCACAGTTTGTATGTGGCCATTTATGTGGACAGACAGTTTGTTTGTTGTCATGCCCACATATAATGCAGCACAATGGCTGCATCTTAGCTTATATAGCACATGACTGGTTTCACAGGTAGCGCTGCCTTCAATGGGGTAAGTGATCTTTATGACCAGGCTGGCGTTGGTGGTGGTGGTGGTGGTGGTGGTGGTGGTAGGATGTATGGGACAGGTCTTGCATCTAGGTCTATTACAGGGATATGAGTGATTAAGTATGGGTTAAAAGTTCTTCCTAAACACCCAGAATCCTAAAACCCCTCCCCTCATACAGATTCATTGAAGACATCTTTGTGATCTGGATCGAGAGTGAGGACACCCTATACGCATTCCTCCAGAACCTCAACAGCTTCTCTTCCTTTGCTTCACCAGGACCTCCTCAAGCCAACAATCCACCTTTGTAGGTGTTTATGTACACTTCAAAGATGGCTACATCACTGTTTGTGCCTATATCAAACTAACTAACTACAAGTAATACCTCCATTTTGACAACTACCACCCAGTCCATACCAAGAAGTCCCTCCCATACAGCCTATCCACCCATGGTTGCCACATCTGCAGTGATGAGGGGCCCTCCTCGAAATATACGGGGGACTCAATGAAGTGTTCAGACAATAATTATCCTTCAAACCTTGTACAAAAACAAATCTTCTGTGTCTTATCTTTGCAGTTTCCCATGACCCCCAAAGTCGCACAATCTGGCCACAGAGGATTATCCCCCTCATAACTCAGTACCACCCAGGACTGGAACAACTGAATTACATCCTATGCCAGGGTTCTTACAAACTGTCATTGTGCTCTGAAATCAGAAATGTCCTGCCTACTATCCTTCACACACGTCCCACAGTGGTATTCCTCTGTCCACCAAACCTACACAATATACTCGTCCATCCCAGCACAATCCCTGCTCACAAACCCTTACTTCACGGCTCATATCACTGTAATAGAAGTAAATGCAAGACCTGTCCCATACATCCTTCCACCACCATCCACTCCAGTCTGGTCACAAACATCTTATATCCAACCAAAGGCAGGGATATGCGGGAAACCAGTCATGTGATATACAAGCTGAGCTGCAACCAATTTGCTGATTTCAGCATGGGAATGACAAGAAACAAGCTGTTTTTCTGCGAGAATGACCAGTGATAAACTGTGGCCAGGAACTCTCTCTGCAGTATATCCATCGTTCCTGTAACCCTCCTTGCTTCAACCTTGATCAGTCAAATTTCTCACCCATTCAGACCCTTCCCTGTCTCCATTCCAGTGCTACATAGCCCTCATATCACCAACACAAGAAGTCTTCTGAACTCCTTTTGTAGAAATAACTTCCAGGATTTTGCTTTTTTGTGGGTGGCAAAGTCAGTGAAGATATTACTTATCTTTGACATTATTTGCTAGGTATATACTATTAGACACATATTTTCACTGATAACTTATTCTTGAAGAGAAGTGAAGTCTGTGTCTTGTAACTAGTGTGTTCAGAAAAATTAGTGTTTTGATCACTCCTTTTATATTCAAAGCTACGTTTTTACATTTATAATAGCTACCACAGCTAAGGCAAAGTATCTATGGCTGGATGACATGACTGGCATTGCAGTAATAGAGCTTACAAAACAACTTTGCTAATTAATGCAAGTATCTATTAATCCTGACTCTGTCAAAATCCTGACTGTAGTTGGAGATTAGCCATCACAAATGTACAGATACTGTTTTTCGATGTACTATTTTCCTTCCTCCTCATGAGATAGTGTACTGGAGACAATTGCATTGTTTTCCTTATTTTGTTTTGGCTGTCTTAGTAGTTTCTTGGCATAATTTAAGTGTTTACAATTATTTATGGAGCTGTGTTTTGAATACTGGGAGAGAGGGGGATTTCTCAAGAATAGTCAGCAAGAATAAGGTTTCTATGCTTTACTTTATGACACATGAGAGCTGATTACCTCTGAAATGAAGAGGCTAGGAAAAAATAGTGTAGTAGAAACAACTGAAACACACAGGAGAAATGTGCACACACATTTGGATAGAATTTCTAATAAGTATCCAAAGATAATGTACGTACAGTATCACTGTCCCTTTGCTCTTAATATATTTCCCACTTATAGACTTTCACTACAGTCTGTTCCCAGACCAATGTGTTTGTCTTCCTGCCTCACCTCTCTACAGGGAGTCCAGTAGGGAGCTGCATTGCCCCATCTGCCACCCACTCTCATGGTCATTCATCCCACCTATTGTGGATGATCCATGCACAAGGTGAGAAATGTGCTCAGGTTGTCATGAAGATCAGAACTTCATTGCAACACAGAAGGCACATTATAATGTTGGGCATGTTAAATGGCTTCCTAGAGCAAAAAAACATGACAATAGTCCTGTTATGATGTAAGGTTGTCACTAATATGAGATAAGCTGAGCACTGGATGCTGCACTGGTGATTTCCTAGATTCCAATGTTGTTGTGCTCAGAGGAATAGTTGTGAATGTTAAAGCAAGGCAAGGCAAAGAATGCCCTGATCCAATGAAAGATGTTTGATAATATGAGAACTATTCTTGAAACTCCAGTTCAGCACTCTGTTTGTAACAACTGAGAGGCATTGTTGTAGGTATCTAAAGAATAGGTTGCACTAATGATGCCAATATTGTGGGCTGCATTCTTACTAATATAGACATGGCACTCAGAAGTAGATAGTGGATGTCAAGTCTGGGACTTGGGTTGGCTGGTGAGCCATTGTGCAGTGGTCTATGAAGGCTGTGAAGAGCACAGGAATACTGGAAAATTGTCCAGTGTCATGTGGTCCCTATACAGAAACTATGCAATGGCTGTCACGGGCAAGATGATCTGCTCTGAGTTTGTTTCAGGTTTATTAAGATGCCAGAAACAGGCAGCACTCTGTTGAATGTCTCAAGACAGCATTGTAAGGTACCAGTCAAATAGTACACTTCCACCTCATTCCTATGTCGTCTTCTACTCCATCCTGTTCCCATACTCATAAAATTTCTTCCTGCCTCTCCTTTACGAAGAATGAACCTGAGAAACAACCCACATCATCTGCTACACAGTCTCCTGGCTATGTGTATCCATCTGTAAGTAAAGAAAGGAGGATTACATTGTATGTGTTTGATGTGCAATTTTACTGCATGAACAGCAAAAATGTGGTAGGTGATAACATTTTTGCTGTTACCTTATGTGGGGTATCCCTGAGAAAAGTTAATGATAATTTGAAATTCTTGGTGAAGTTTTCTGCAAGTCACCAAGTGCTCTCATTATCAAATACTGGATGAATAAAATGTCAGTATATGCTTGCAGTGAGTGAGGCTGCATATACAGTCATACACACAGTTCCTAACAGTTAAACTTGCCACAGTGAGTTAACCCTGTAACATAAAGTTGTATGTTTTAATAAGCAGATTACTACAGGATTTTACATCGTAAAATTTCGTCAATAATTATTTGAAATGTTGACAATAAAAGTTTATTTGCCCCTGGCAGTATTCAGATAGCCAGCTTGCAACTGGAATAAAGTTCCGGCTTTGTGGAACTCGGTTAGTAATGTTCACTGTTGTACATAATTGACTAGATTAGATGCTCAGTTATTCACTGATCACTAGGCACTCTAAAAGATTGAAATAATTGATTCTGTTCTTTATAATGTCATGTTGAAACAGTCTTCATTTATTAACTGTTTGTTTGACTTTTGCAGATTAAGTATTTTTTATATTAACACACAATTTCCTTTTTTGTCAATCAGGCCCTGTTCCCGACGAAGCCCCACGTCCTATAGCTGAGGTGAGTGAAAGTAGAGGAAGCACACCTGAGACTGCCAGAGAGAGGGTGAGTTTCACCAGCAGCAAAGAAGTTTGTCTTTTTGGCATGTAATGAACCCCCTCCCCCTCTGTTTCCTGGCCTCATTCCAGGGTGCTCACAGTTTTCATTAGCCCATGGTTTTTAGCCCTTCTGTGGGCTGCCCTGCACACCCCATTTTAATTAATCAACTCCTTTCTACATATCCTATATATCTTCACTTCATACTTATTATTTTTTTCACTCCAATCTTTCCCGACACCAAAACCTTCACAACTCCATTTGCACTGGTAACTCAGGTCTATTATTACAATGTAATTACCTACTGAACAGTCACAAATTTTTCAAAGAATACTCGCATACTGGCTAATGACAGTAATGGGTGCAACAGATCTAGGGCATGGCACTTCACTGAGCAAGAATGAGATAGCATGGAATGAACCACTCAAATCAACAGGTACATTGAAGCCTGATGAAGGAACTATCATTGTCACACTCTGCAGAAACTGTTCATGTATTTGCAGCAGATTTCATGCAAGAGAAAAAATTCTGAAAGTGAATAAAAGTTTAAACCCACTATTTGACCTGGAATATGACTTTCTGGCAGTAACCATCATTCATTGGTACTGTAGACATTGAGAAATATGTAACATTAACCAAGAGATAGGTTACACCACAGTTGATATTCAGTAAACATGATAATTACCATCTACAGTTGTCTAAAATATTTAGTTATTGCAATTACATGCCAATTACCTTTTTTAAACTGATAATGGAGTCACTCTTCTTGCTATTATCATAGCCAGATGAACTTGAAAAAAATCTTATTAGAATACTATCTGAACCATTAAATAGATTTTTCGTGCACTTCATAGAGAGGTCTTCTTGTCTTTGGGTATCATATGTTTAACTTGTGTCGCTTAGTAATTCAGTAAACCTAACATCATATTTGATAGCTCATATATCACAGGTTGTGCTGGGAGAAGTAAAAGACAGTTAATAAACATACATTTGTCAAAAATTCAGAGCAGGCTGAGAGCTAGAGCAGAGAGCTATCACAGTCAACTAGGAATGAGCAGCCAAATTCCCCAAGTGGAGTTAGCTAATGACTATGCACCAAGGTAAATGTCGACAGTTTACACTGGTAACTAACAGGTTTTAAACGTAATGTATTTAGAATTGGTAATAAGGATGCAACATTTAAGTGAGTAGTTAGTTATAATGAGCAGGAACCTCAGGCTCGATAAATGTACCTTATCCTCCTGAGCTCAATAAATTCACCGAATAGAACAGACTACTGGTTCCTGCCCAAATTGTGTCACTCTGACATCGAGCATGTCAGACGAGCAACTTCGCTTCACTCGAGCGACTGGTAGGGGCAGCAGACTGCCAGTCAACTCAGACGCCGTGCGATGACAGAGGTGCCACCATGGCAAAAGGCAAACATGCCTCTGCTCTGGACACAGGGAACAAGAACACATCATTTCCTGCCAAAGCTACCCTGCCAACACACACCAATGGGAACAGAATTCTGCACAAATAAAGCTTCACACGAGAAGGGGCAGGAAGTAGAAAATGTGAACAAAACGCACAAGTGACTAGCAATGTAATTGACATTGTTTAAAATTTCTGTTATTCAGAATTGAAATATCAGCACCTGCTGATAAGATAACTCAAGTGTACCCATGTACCAAGATCACTTTGCCTCTGACATAGATCACGTTACAATTGATTCCCTTCATGAGACTTACAACAGGGAATACTCTTACACTTGCATGACATATTACCTGGAACACAAATTGTAATTAATAACACTGACTGATGATCATGCACTCAGTCACTCATAGGTGCATTAATATAACAGATGCAATTTTAGATAACACAGACATGACCTTACTCAAATATAAAAGAACAACACTTTACTCCACTCAGTTGTGAAGGAGCCATACATTGCAGGATTCCAGCCAGGGTATTATTGCATCCTACACACTCAAGTGATCATTGAGGAGCCATAAAATTTAAGCTTGTAGAGTAAGCCAGTTACTTGCCAATCAGGTTGCTTGCAATGTCCGTATGTCTTTATGCAGCTCACCGCTATCTGGCCTTATGAGAGCCAGCCCAGCTTGACGTGACTGATTCAACCTTCAGCAGCATCTCGGGACCTGCACCAGACAGTGGGAGTCTGCCAAAAGCAACAACTTGCCAGCCACATGCCCACACGCCTATCGTTCTTCAGGACCCACCAAACCAACACACATGTGCAAGTGTTGCTATGACTCAGACATGATTTAATCCTTCTGTCTTCCACAGTTTGTTCAAGAAAGTCGGTGTCAGTTTTCACAAAGCATAATATGAATGGCCACCTTGAAAACATTTTGTGCTCTACCATTTGATACTCCTTCACATACATAATCCAACACAGCTCTGTCCCTTAAAGCACTGGATGATCAGTTCTTATGGAGATAGTCCTCGCCTTCTGAATGTACAGAGAAACTTTTGCTCCCAGCAACTTGTCAATCTTGCCAGGTGACCAAAATTCTAGATCGATAAGTTTTATACGTGTCAAATCCAACACACTGTTTAATTTTGCTGAAGGTAACTGACATCTTGTCTTGATCCCAGACAGAAGGTGAAATGAAGAGGTTTATACAGAAGTCAACTTAAACAGAGATGTGCTGCTTCGTTTCTGATATGATTCCACCTGTTCCTTGAATGTATACTCTACTGTGCCATCCGTGAAGTCAGAGCCAGTACTATCTATCAACCATGTTGTCACTGTTGTAAGCAGCACTTGTTTGTCTCGGATGATTATAAGTGAGCAGTAATGCAATGTACTTGATGGATGTATACCATTTTTTGTGTTTCATGTCACTAGGACAATCCTTCCTTGTTCCATCTTGTGTGTTTTATTTCTGTGTGTAGCAATGTGTGGTGCCCTTTTTGACAAGCATGACGGCATACATAAGTGCAACTAGAAGCCCTACAATCACCCTTTGAACAATTGTTGAACAATTTGTTTGGCATCACTATAGGTTTGTGTTCACTACATGTGGCTTGCCTGAAATGGTGAAATGGTGAAATGATAGAAGCATTGCACGGTAACCTGAAGGTGCAGAGTTCAAAGCTACACATTTCCATTTTTTAATTGTTTTTGCAAATTCACTAGAAAGAGACAGATTTTTTGGACATTTATGCAAATAATGAAATTGAGTGTCTGAGTAATGAAATAGCTGCTCTTGTTGCGTATGGGCTTCACTCTGTTTCAGATACATTTATTAAACTACCTGTAGCTAAAGTCATGAAAGTTATAATGTTTTATGATAGAGAAAATAACCAACAACAAAAGCAACATTTGAAGAGCTCTTCTTAAAAGACAGAATGAAACATGATACCTTTAACAGTTCATGATAAGAAATGTTACACACTACTACAACCACACTTAATACTTACCATCCTTAAATGTTTAAAGCAGTGGTTAAAATTTCCCAGAGTACTTTGACAAAGTGTGAACAAATAATGATGTACTTGTGCACCTACATACAGCCATTAAAGCTCTAATGAATGGGCAGGCAGCATTATCAAATTAGTTATCAACATTACTGGGTCAGCTACTTGTCAGAGAATATTAACTATAATCTATTAGATCTATTATGAACTACCAGAAAGAAGAATGCCAACAATTAAAAGCTTCCAGATGCATTTGAACTTGGATGTTGGCATCTTAAGTACTCACTTATGTGCCTTTACTGATGTAGATGTAGAATGGGTGCCAAGTTTGATATAGCTATTTGAACACAAACCAGACCTCATGGCAAAGAATAGAAACAGTAAAACTAATGATTCACAGTATCATCCAGTTGCAGGCCTAGGTAAGCCAAGTGTTGCAACAAAACATTTGATCATATTCCATCAGATCTCATCTGTCACATGTGCCAAACTATAACTTCACTTTCCATTACAGTGCTTGTGTATAGTCCAGCACAATATCAACATTGTGAAGTGTACTTCCACAAACATTTCTACAGCAAAAAGAGATCAAATTTCTTCACGGGGTTTACAATACTATTCAGGATTTCATCACACAATGTTTGTCTTGTTTGGGAGTCCTAGTGTACTGCATATCGTGCTCGAAAAAGGGAACAGGGAACAGGGAGAAGGGGAAGATAAGGAAGATGATGGCGAGGTGAGTTGCAGTCTTGTGTTAGACCATCATAGCAACAATAGTTGCGGGCACAGATCAGTGGAAGATGTCATGGAAGGCCTTAGAACATCACTGAGACCCTAATTACAAGTAACAGACATAAGAAATAAATGAATACACCTTTGGTTGTCGTTACCCATGCCCTGGCTCCAACTCAAACCATTAATGTTTGCTTGACTGTGATATTCCTGTGGTACTGCTTGTGAGTGGATGACTGTAACTGAGGTATTGTCAGAGGTGTTAGTCACCAGAAATGGCATATTAGTCCAATGCTGATTTCTCTCTTGTCATGCTGATAAATGGCAAAAATGTTTAAGGAAATTTTGTTCAAATATGTGGCCTGTCCTCAGTGTAAGCTGTGCAAGGTTAAGCAAATGTCTGCAGTATGCAGATGATTTGGCTTTCCATCCATGCTTGTCACAATCTGGCACCCCCCTGCGGGTCCGGGGATTAGAATAGGCCCGAGGTATTCCTGCCTGTCGTAAGAGGCGACTAAAAGGAGTCCATCCCCCTCACGGGGGTAGTTAGCGCCTGCGTCCGGAGACGGACGGTTTCACGACCTATAATCGTGGTCGTTTTGGTTTTTCACTTTTCGTTTCTTCCTTCCTTTTGTTGGTTCCTTTCTTTGCTCTTCTCCACCTCACTGTCTTCCTTACTCTTTCCCTTGACTTCTCCTTGCCTTCTCATTGCCTTTTCTCCTTGCCTTCTCATTGCCTTTTCTCCTTGCCTTCTCATTGCCTTTTCTCCTTGCCTTCTCATTGCCTTCTTCTCCTTGCTTCCTCATTGCCTTCTTCTCCTTGCCTTCTCTGGTCTCCGCCTCGGCGTTTGAGACAGTCTGTCCTCTTTCTCCCTCTCTCTCTTCTTTTTCCTCTTCTTCCTTCCTCCCTGTGCGTGTCTGAAGGCCGACCCACGCGTTCGCACGCGTAGCCGGTGACGGGGTAACGCGTAAGTCCCCGCCCTGTGTAGACATGTAAGGCACGCGCGTACCCCCTGGTAAAGGCCAGGCCCGGGGAGGGGTGATTGCCTGAGCTGATACCTTCTGACCATGCCGATTGGTCCCTCCGTCTGTTTCTCGGGAGGTGTGACCTGAGGTGTAAACATTCACCTAAGGCGGGAGTACCCTCTGAGAGGGTCCCCACAAGGAAGGAGCGCGCCATCGGAGACGCTGGCAATCATGGGGGATTCCTCCGCAATGGATTCTACTCCATCGCTTTCGACTTCGACCCAAAAACGGAAACGTGACCAGCCAACAGTGACAAAAGTACTACCGCCTGCCCCACAGTTCCTCGTAGTTTCTCGATCTGAGGACGGAAAGGATTTTTCCTCTGTCAACCCTTTCGTTATTCAGAAGGGCGTAGATGCCATAGCCGGATCTGTCAAATCTTGTACCAGGTTGCATAACGGTACCTTACTACTAGAAACTGAGAATG
This sequence comes from Schistocerca cancellata, assembly GCF_023864275.1. NCBI lineage: Eukaryota > Metazoa > Arthropoda > Insecta > Orthoptera > Acrididae > Schistocerca > Schistocerca cancellata. The sequence continues at coordinate 93,292,433 of NC_064635.1, read as the reverse complement.
CCTTTCAGGCACAAAAACTGCTTCGGGCCACACTCTTGTACACGTTCCCTGTCCGGGTGGAGGCCCACCGAACTTTGAATTCGTCTCGTGGTGTAGTCTATAGTAGCTCCCTCGACGGATTGACTGACGAGGAGCTTCAATCTTTCCTCGCTGATCAGGGCGTGACGGCTGTCCATAGGGTCATGAAAAAGGTCAACAATAACCTTGTACCAACCCGGACACTTTTCTTGACCTTCGATAGTGTTAAGCTGCCATCGCGCATCAAGGCGGGCTACGAGGTTATTTCTGTTCGCCCCTATGTCCCGACACCTACGCGCTGCTACCAGTGTCAGCGTTTCAATCACACTCGACAGTCTTGCTCCAATGCGGCTAAATGTGTCACTTGTGGCAGGGATGCCCATGAGGGTGACTGTCCACCTCCGTCTCCTTGTTGTGTGAACTGTCAGGGTGACCATGCCGCATCCTCCCGCGACTGTCCTGTCTATAAGGAAGAACGCTGTATCCAAGAAATTCGGGTCAAAGAAAAGTGTCCACCTCGGCTGCTCGCAAGCTATTGGCTAGTAGGAAGCCCACGCTGCTCCCAGCGGGGAAATACAGCACTGTCCTCGCCTCTCCTAGGACTACCCGGGAGGTAGCAACCCAGACATGCGATCTGAACTTCAGCACCACGGTCGTCCGTTCGGCCAGTGCTAAGATCGCGCGGTCGACGTCTCCTCTTCCTCCCATCACCCCACAGACACCAGCCACTTCCTCAGCTTCTGCTAAGTCGAAGACCCCGAAGTCAGATGCACGGGCCTTCAAGAAGGAACCATCCCGTGCAGACTTCCTCCGTCCCTCGACCTCCCAGCCTTCGACCGGTACTTCCACCAAACGTCCTTCTAAAAAGGCGCATAGGAAGCACAGTTCTCCTTCTCCGCCACGGCGCCTTTCTTCTCCTGCGCCACCCAGCGGTTGCCGCCCCAGGCCGTCATCCGTTTCGCCTGGCCGCACCGCTGGTAGCCGAACATCTGGCCGTTCACCGGCGGAGGAAGCTCCCCCTCCCGGCCATCCTCCCGCGATGGCCGAAGACCCTATAGACCCCATGGACGATGACTGTCTGCCTACTGATAGCGGCGGCAGTGCTCGCTCGAAGCCAGGCCCTAAGCGGCCTTCGAGGTGACCCCTTCTCTCATCTTCCTTTTCTTACGATGGCACTTATTCACTGGAATATTCGCAGCATTCGCTCCAACCGAGAGGACTTGAAGTTGCTGCTCCGCTTGCATCGTCCGCTCATCGTAGCCCTCCAGGAAACGAAGCTACACCCATGCGATCAAATTGCCTTGGCACACTACACCTCTGTGCGTTTTGACCTACCCCCTGTGGTTGGTATCCCAGCTCATGGAGGGGTTATGTTGCTGGTCCGGGATGATATTTACTACGATCCCATCACGTTGCACACCGGCCTGCAGGCAGTTGCCATCCGCATTACTCTCCCCACCTTTACGTTTTCCTTTTGTACCGTTTACACTCCATCGTCATCTGCCGTTACCAGGGCAGACATGATGCAACTTATTGCTCAGCTTCCTGCACCATTTTTGTTAACTGGAGACTTCAATGCCCACCATCCAGCATCCTGCCCGAGGGGCTCCTTGTTAGCAGACCTTTTCAACCAGCTCAATCTTGTCTGCCTCAATACTGGCGCCCCTACTTTTCTTTCGGACACATCTCATACCTATTCCCATTTAGACCTCTCTATCTGTACTCCCCAACTTGCACGCCAGTTTGAGTGGTATGCACTTGCTGATACATATTCGAGCGACCACTTCCCGTGTGTCATCCATCTCCTGCAGCATACTCCCTCTCCGTGCTCCTCTAGTTGGACCATCTCCAAGGCAGACTGGGGGCTCTTCTCTTCCAGGACGACCTTTCAGGATCAAACCTTCACAAGCTGCGATCGTCAGGTCGCACACCTCACGGAAGTCATTCTCGCTGCTGCTGAATATTCCATCCCTCACCCTACTTCTTCTCCACGTCGCGTACCGGTCCCCTGGTGGTCCGCAGCATGTAGAGACGCTTTACGTGCTCGTCGACGTGCTTTACGCACCTTTAAACGCCACCCTACAGTGGCGAATTGTATTAATTATAAACGATTACGTGCTCAGTGTCGTCGTATTATTAAAGACAGCAAGAAAGCCAGCTGGGCTGCTTTCACAAGCACCTTCAACAGTTTTACTCCTTCTGATGTCTGGGGTAGCCTGCGCCGGATATCTGGCACTAAGGTCCACTCCCCAGTTTCTGGCTTGAAGGTCGCGAATGAAGTCCTTGTGGCCCCTGAGGCTGTCTCCAATGCCTTCGGCCGCTTTTTCGCCGAGGTTTCGAGCTCCGCTCATTACCACCCTGCCTTCCTCCCCCGCAAACAGGCAGAGGAGGCTAGGTCACCTGACTTCCGCTCCTCGAATTGTGAAAGTTATAATGCACCATTCACCATGCGGGAACTCGAAACCGCACTTGGCCGATCACGGTCCTCCGCTCCAGGGCCTGATTCTATTCATATTCAGATGTTGAAGAACCTTTCTCCTGCGGGTAAAGGTTTTCTTCTTCGTACATACAATCGCATCTGGATTGAGGGACATGTTCCCGCATGCTGGCGCGAGTCTATTGTTGTCCCGATTCCTAAGCCGGGGAAGGACAAGCACTTGCCTTCCAGTTATCGACCTATCTCGCTTACCGGCTGTGTCTGTAAAGTGATGGAGCGAATGGTTAACGCTCGATTGGTTTGGCTGCTAGAGTCTCGACGCCTACTTACCAATGTACAATGTGGATTTCGAAGGCGCCGCTCTGCTGTTGACCATCTGGTTACCTTGTCGACCTTCATTATGAATAACTTCTTGCGGAAGCGCCCGACCGCGGCTGTGTTCTTTGATTTGGAGAAGGCTTACGACACCTGTTGGAGGGCGGGCATTCTCCGCACCATGCATACATGGGACCTTCGCGGTCGCCTCCCTCTTTTTATTTGTTCCTTTTTATTGGATCGACAGTTCAGGGTACGTGTGGGTTCTGTCCTGTCAGACACCTTTCGCCAGGAGAATGGGGTGCCACAGGGCTCAGTTTTGAGCGTCGCTCTCTTCGCCATCGCGATCAATCCAATAATGGATTGCCTCCCAGCTGATGTATCAGGCTCCCTTTTCGTGGACGATTTTACCATCTATTGCAGCGCGCAGTGTACACGTGTCCTGGAGCGCTGTCTTCAGCGTTCTCTTGACCGTCTTTACTCCTGGAGTGTCGCCAATGGCTTCCGTTTTTCTGCCGAGAAGATGGTCTGTATGAACTTCTGGCGCTACAAAGAGTTTCTCCCGCCGTCCTTACGACTCGGTCCCGTTGCTCTCCCAATCGTGGAGACAACCAAATTTTTACGCCTTACCTTTGACAGGAAACTTAGCTGGTCTCCACATGTGTCATATTTGGCCGCCCGTTGTACCCGTTCTTTAAATGTCCTCCGTGTTCTCAGTGGTGTGTCGTGGGGAGCGGATCGAACCGTCCTACTTCGTCTATATCGGTCGATCGTCCGCTCCAAGCTGGATTATGGGAGCTTCGTATACTCCTCTGCACGGCCATCCATCTTACGCCGCCTCAACTCCATACAACATCGGGGTTTACGACTTGCGATCGGAGCATTTTATACCAGTCCCGTAGAGAGTCTTCATGCTGACGCTGGCGAATTGCCACTCACCTACCGGCGCGATGTACTGCTTTGTCGGTATGCCTGTCGGCTACTGTCAATGCCCGACCATCCGTCTTATCGTTCCTTTTTTGACGACTCTCTTGACCTTCAATACGGGTTGTATGTCTCTGCCTTGCTACCCCCTGGAGTTCGCTTTCGTTGCCTCCTTCAACACCTTAATTTTTCACTCCCTGCAACCTTTCGAGTGGGCGAGAGCCGCACCCCACCTTGGCTCCAGGCTCAGGTCCGCGTTCACCTCGACCTCAGCTCGCTCCCAAAAGAGGTCACCCCCGGTTCGGTCTACCACTCCCGTTTTTTGGAACTTCGTTCGAAGTTCATCAACATGACTTTCATTTATACAGATGGCTCTAAGACCAATGACGGGGTCGGGTGTTCTTTTATTGTCGGGGCACAAAGTTTCCAATACCGGCTCCATGGCCATTGTTCGGTCTTCACAGCTGAGCTCTTTGCCCTCTACCAGGCTGTTCTTTACATCTGCCGCCACCGACATTCTGCTTATGTCATATGCTCAGATTCCCTGAGCGCCATCCAGAGCCTCAGTGATCCGTACCCGGTTCACCCTTTCGTACACCGGATCCAACGCTCTCTCCAGCAGCTGGTGGACGTCGGTACGCCGGTTAGCTTTATGTGGGTTCCTGGCCATGTCGGTATCCCTGGGAACGAAGTTGCAGATGCCGCGGCCAAGGCTGCGGTCCTCCAGCCTCGGACAGCTTCTTGTTGTGTCCCTTCGTCCGATTTTAGCAGGGTAATTTGTCGGCGTGTCGTGTCGCTGTGGCATGCCGATTGGGATGCACTTACCGACAACAAGCTTCGGGCCTTAAAACCTCTTCCCGTGGCTTGGACGTCCTCCTCACGCCCTTCTCGGCGGGAGGAGGTCGTTTTAGCAAGGTTAAGAATTGGACACTGCCGGTTCAGCCATCGCCATCTGCTGACGGCTGCGCCGGCGCCGTTCTGCCCATGTGGGCACTTGCTGACGGTTAGGCACATTTTAATGTCCTGTCCAGATCTTACCACACTGCGCCTCGATCTTAACCTGCCTAATACTTTCGATGCCATTTTAGCGGATGACCCACGAGCAGCTGCTCGTGTTCTTTGTTTTATCAATTTGACAAACCTCGCTAAGGACATTTGATAATGTTTTTTAATCCTCTGCCTGTCTGTCTTTTATTGTGTTTTCCCTTTTAGTTGTTGTTGTTGTCAACTTGTGCCTCGCGGTGCATTTTTAGAGTAGTCAGGGCGCTAATGACCATTGAAGTTGTGCGCCCTAAAACCACAAAAAAAAAAAAAAAACATATCTGGCAGAGTCGTGAATTTCTATGTATCCTGTGTTGACATGACAAATATTAAGGGGTAGTAACGTGCATTTTTAAAGCTATACAAATTCGCCCCAAGTGTGACTATGGGAATGGAAGTTGCCTGAGTATTGGGAACTTTGGATAAAATATCAACCTGTGTGATTGATGAATCTTTGGAATGTCAGAAGTCTACCCCTACTATAAACAGAATTTTAAAGAATTTTGTTGAAGGAGGCACTATCAGCAGAATGCCTGGCTCAAGATACTGAGCCCACAGCAGTATAACACATAGCTTGCCTGTAAGAGCCAACTAATCCCTCCTCTAGATACGAAGCAGTTGTAGTGAGTGACCAACTTCCCAGTTCCAATGATGCAGTTAACTGAGGGCCAAGGAAAGCTGTACTCCACGCACAATGATCCACTATAAAACAGGAACTCAGTGAGGAAATGTTACACTGGCTGGCAGTCACAGAGCTCCATCTGAATGCAATGTGGAAAAATGTACTTTTCACAGATAAGTTGTCTTACCAAGACCAAACAGTAGTTTAGCAGCCGCGAGGGTCCAGACATAATGGGGAATAAGTGGTGACAACAGGTAGTACTAGCCGATTGTCAGTTTCCTGGGGGCGTTCGTTTCCCCACTGGGGGCGTTCGTTTCCCCGCTGGGGCCGTTCGTTTCCCCGCTGGGGCCGTTCGTTTCCCCGCTGGGGCCGTTCGTTTCCCCGCTGGGGGCGTTCGTTTCCCCGCTGGGGGCGTTCGTTTCCCCGCTGGGGGCGTTCGTTTCCCCGCTGGGGGCGTTCGTTTCCCCGCTGGGGGCGTTCGATTCCCCGCTGGGGGCGTTCGATTCCCCGCTGGGGGCGTTGGTTTCCCCGCTGGGGGCGTTGGTTTCCCCGCTGGGGGCGTTGGTTTCCCCGCTGGGGGCGTTGGTTTCCCCGCTGGGGGCGTTGGTTTCCCCGCTGGGGGCGTTGGTTTCCCCGCTGGGGGCGTTGGTTTCCCCGCTGGGGGCGTTGGTTTCCCCGCTGGGGGCGTTGGTTTCCCCGCTGGGGGCGTTGGTTTCCCCGCTGGGGGCGTTGGTTTCCCCGCTGGGGGCGTTGGTTTCCCCGCTGGGGGCGTTGGTTTCCCCGCTGGGGGCGTTGGTTTCCCCGCTGGGGGCGTTGGTTTCCCCGCTGGGGGCGTTGGTTTCCCCGCTGGGGGCGTTGGTTTCCCCGCTGGGGGCGTTGGTTTCCCCGCTGGGGGCGTTGGTTTCCCCGCTGGGGGCGTTGGTTTCCCCGCTGGGGGCGTTGGTTTCCCCGCTGGGGGCGTTGGTTTCCCCGCTGGGGGCGTTGGTTTCCCCGCTGGGGGCGTTGGTTTCCCCGCTGGGGGCGTTGGTTTCCCCGCTGGGGGCGTTGGTTTCCCCGCTGGGGGCGTTGGTTTCCCCGCTGGGGGCGTTGGTTTCCCCGCTGGGGGCGTTGGTTTCCCCGCTGGGGGCGTTGGTTTCCCCGCTGGGGGCGTTGGTTTCCCCGCTGGGGGCGTTGGTTTCCCCGCTGGGGGCGTTGGTTTCCCCGCTGGGGGCGTTGGTTTCCCCGCTGGGGGCGTTGGTTTCCCCGCTGGGGGCGTTGGTTTCCCCGCTGGGGGCGTTGGTTTCCCCGCTGGGGGCGTTGGTTTGGTTTCCCCGCTGGGGGCGTTGGTTTGGTTTCCCCGCTGGGGGCGTTGGTTTGGTTTCCCCGCTGGGGGCGTTGGTTTGGTTTCCCCGCTGGGGGCGTTGGTTTGGTTTCCCCGCTGGGGGCGTTGGTTTGGTTTCCCCGCTGGGGGCGTTGGTTTGGTTTCCCCGCTGGGGGCGTTGGTTTGGTTTCCCCGCTGGGGGCGTTGGTTTGGTTTCCCCGCTGGGGGCGTTGGTTTGGTTTCCCCGCTGGGGGCGTTGGTTTGGTTTCCCCGCTGGGGGCGTTGGTTTGGTTTCCCCGCTGGGGGCGTTGGTTTGGTTTCCCCGCTGGGGGCGTTGGTTTGGTTTCCCCGCTGGGGGCGTTGGTTTGGTTTCCCCGCTGGGGGCGTTGGTTTGGTTTCCCCGCTGGGGGCGTTGGTTTGGTTTCCCCGCTGGGGGCGTTGGTTTGGTTTCCCCGCTGGGGGCGTTGGTTTGGTTTCCCCGCTGGGGGCGTTGGTTTGGTTTCCCCGCTGGGGGCGTTGGTTTGGTTTCCCCGCTGGGGGCGTTGGTTTGGTTTCCCCGCTGGGGGCGTTGGTTTGGTTTCCCCGCTGGGGGCGTTGGTTTGGTTTCCCCGCTGGGGGCGTTGGTTTGGTTTCCCCGCTGGGGGCGTTGGTTTGGTTTCCCCGCTGGGGGCGTTGGTTTGGTTTCCCCGCTGGGGGCGTTGGTTTGGTTTCCCCGCTGGGGGCGTTGGTTTGGTTTCCCCGCTGGGGGCGTTGGTTTGGTTTCCCCGCTGGGGGCGTTGGTTTGGTTTCCCCGCTGGGGGCGTTGGTTTGGTTTCCCCGCTGGGGGCGTTGGTTTGGTTTCCCCGCTGGGGGCGTTGGTTTGGTTTCCCCGCTGGGGGCGTTGGTTTGGTTTCCCCGCTGGGGGCGTTGGTTTGGTTTCCCCGCTGGGGGCGTTGGTTTGGTTTCCCCGCTGGGGGCGTTGGTTTGGTTTCCCCGCTGGGGGCGTTGGTTTGGTTTCCCCGCTGGGGGCGTTGGTTTGGTTTCCCCGCTGGGGGCGTTGGTTTGGTTTCCCCGCTGGGGGCGTTGGTTTGGTTTCCCCGCTGGGGGCGTTGGTTTGGTTTCCCCGCTGGGGGCGTTGGTTTGGTTTCCCCGCTGGGGGCGTTGGTTTGGTTTCCCCGCTGGGGGCGTTGGTTTGGTTTCCCCGCTGGGGGCGTTGGTTTGGTTTCCCCGCTGGGGGCGTTGGTTTGGTTTCCCCGCTGGGGGCGTTGGTTTGGTTTCCCCGCTGGGGGCGTTGGTTTGGTTTCCCCGCTGGGGGCGTTGGTTTGGTTTCCCCGCTGGGGGCGTTGGTTTGGTTTCCCCGCTGGGGGCGTTGGTTTGGTTTCCCCGCTGGGGGCGTTGGTTTGGTTTCCCCGCTGGGGGCGTTGGTTTGGTTTCCCCGCTGGGGGCGTTGGTTTGGTTTCCCCGCTGGGGGCGTTGGTTTGGTTTCCCCGCTGGGGGCGTTGGTTTGGTTTCCCCGCTGGGGGCGTTGGTTTGGTTTCCCCGCTGGGGGCGTTGGTTTGGTTTCCCCGCTGGGGGCGTTGGTTTGGTTTCCCCGCTGGGGGCGTTGGTTTGGTTTCCCCGCTGGGGGCGTTGGTTTGGTTTCCCCGCTGGGGGCGTTGGTTTGGTTTCCCCGCTGGGGGCGTTGGTTTGGTTTCCCCGCTGGGGGCGTTGGTTTGGTTTCCCCGCTGGGGGCGTTGGTTTGGTTTCCCCGCTGGGGGCGTTGGTTTGGTTTCCCCGCTGGGGGCGTTGGTTTGGTTTCCCCGCTGGGGGCGTTGGTTTGGTTTCCCCGCTGGGGGCGTTGGTTTGGTTTCCCCGCTGGGGGCGTTGGTTTGGTTTCCCCGCTGGGGGCGTTGGTTTGGTTTCCCCGCTGGGGGCGTTGGTTTGGTTTCCCCGCTGGGGGCGTTGGTTTGGTTTCCCCGCTGGGGGCGTTGGTTTGGTTTCCCCGCTGGGGGCGTTGGTTTGGTTTCCCCGCTGGGGGCGTTGGTTTGGTTTCCCCGCTGGGGGCGTTGGTTTGGTTTCCCCGCTGGGGGCGTTGGTTTGGTTTCCCCGCTGGGGGCGTTGGTTTGGTTTCCCCGCTGGGGGCGTTGGTTTGGTTTCCCCGCTGGGGGCGTTGGTTTGGTTTCCCCGCTGGGGGCGTTGGTTTGGTTTCCCCGCTGGGGGCGTTGGTTTGGTTTCCCCGCTGGGGGCGTTGGTTTGGTTTCCCCGCTGGGGGCGTTGGTTTGGTTTCCCCGCTGGGGGCGTTGGTTTGGTTTCCCCGCTGGGGGCGTTGGTTTGGTTTCCCCGCTGGGGGCGTTGGTTTGGTTTCCCCGCTGGGGGCGTTGGTTTGGTTTCCCCGCTGGGGGCGTTGGTTTGGTTTCCCCGCTGGGGGCGTTGGTTTGGTTTCCCCGCTGGGGGCGTTGGTTTGGTTTCCCCGCTGGGGGCGTTGGTTTGGTTTCCCCGCTGGGGGCGTTGGTTTGGTTTCCCCGCTGGGGGCGTCGGTTTGGTTTCCCCGCTGGGGGCGTCGGTTTCGTTTCCCCGCTGGGGGCGTCGGATTTCTGTGAGAGGAGCAGGAATGCTTCCTCAGTAGCAGGCCGTATGCCCACATTTTGAAGAAAGTGGTGCTGCATTTAGTGTGAATGCTGTATTGTGGATGGGAATTCATGCTACAGGAGGAATATTCACTTGTGTATAGGTCTGCTCATTCAACTGCAGCTGTCCAACATAGACATTAATGTAATGGACTGGCTGTGAGAGACTGCTCACTTGAACACAATGGAAATTATGTGTGTGTAAGTAGCACGAACACACAGAGAACTGGTTGTGAAACACACCATTTATAGCTGATGCTCTTTTGGACTGCTTTTTTTGAAGCCTCGGTGGGGTTGCCTCTTCTGACAAATGGGTCCAATGCCTCACAAATTCAGTGCCAGGGTGCATGACTGAAGTCAGAAATAATGGGGCATTCTGGATAAAATGTTATGGACTGAGAACATTTTACTTTCTTTCCTTGTTCTGCTGTGCAGTGTTCTGTCAGTGAGAGCCAGCACAAAATCTCTTGGTGACAGAAAAATATCAAAGATGAGAGAAGGAAATTTGAGCTAGTTCTAGTTGGCATTATCCTTGTACCTGAAATAAATTTATTTTAATTTAATATTTTGAGTATTACATTCTCTTTACTTGCTCTCTGCCTACATACATGAAATGAATAAATCAAGAGTGCCCCTTTTTAGGGCTATTTTTTGTTATGTCAAATTCATCTCTCTCCCACTCTATTGCCACCCATGAGACTCGGCCAAAAATGTGCAAAATATATCTTCTCTTCTCTTCTCTTCTCTTCTCTTCTCTTCTCTTCTCTTCTCTTCTCTTCTCTCTCTCTCTCTCTCTCTCTCTCTCTCTCTCTCTCTCTCTCTCTCACACACACACACACACACACACACACACACACACACACACACACACACACACACACACACACACACACACACACACAGGCAAATTACAAATTGGAAAGTCTCTCATGACCAAATAAGAAAACAGGGCAGTAGGATAATTTGTAGTTTCTAAATGGTGTTTATATATAGAAATTGGTCTGTATGCTGCATTTATTTGATGGAGTACATGTGTTTCCTCATGCTGTATGTAGAATAAGAAACAATATGACATTTAATTTCTGTTGGACAAAACGTGTTTATTTCTTGTCTGAATCCTGGGCTATACCAATGAACTTTGTCCAGAGATTGTTCTTCCTTCATGTAATGGAGGAAAAATGCAACTGTGGACACTGCATCATGTGATTTCCCCATGCATCCTCCACAGCCTGACTAAACACAGCTTTGTTAGAGGCCATCTGATCTCGACTGTCGGTCATTTGTCCCAATCAGTGCTACCTAACAATAGCAAGACCGTGCACTCAATTTGCTTACTAAATCACAATCTGTCTTACATCACTGCACCCTTCAGTAAGAGTGATAGATTTGGTGAGTGGGAAGTAACTATACTGCCACAGACACTTCATACTTGCAGAACTGCAGTGCGAAAGGAGGGAGGTAGGGTGGGTGGAAGGGAGGTAGGAGGGAAGTCAGTATGGAACTGATGTAGCAGAAAATCAGTTTGTAAAGTAAGCACCACTTGGTATTAGGCTCATACTCACCCAGTTTATGGACTGCAGTTGTTCTTGTTGTTGTTATTGTTATTGTCAGTCCAAATGGGGTTTGATGCAGTTCTCCACTCTGGTCTACCTTGTGCAAGCATCCTTGGCTCTCGGTAACCATTATTAAATTCATTATCATGTTATTAAATCTGGTAGGAGGCAAACAGTAATGATTGTAACACAGTACCACATGGAATGACTTCAGTGCAGTCACCACCACCAATTTCTGTGCAAGTGACTGGTCAGAGAATTCTGTACTGCCTTCACAGAGTGAATAAAAGTACTTGTTTCTCATGAGGTACTGCAGTGCTGGAAGTTAAGCCACATCCTGTTAGCAACTGACACAAGCTGAGTGGACCAAAATCCATTTAGTTCACTTTCAGAGGACTAATTCCAGACCACTGCTGTAGCCCCTCAATGAGCTATGGACATTTGTGGACGTGTTTAGTCAGATGTTTTTACCTATTTTTCCACTTTTTGTTTCCATTTTAATTTCTTGTATTTCCTTTGTTTTGACTGCCATTGGGACCCTAGTTGTTGGGCTGCCCCAGTCCAATTACGCTCCTGCTCAAGTCACTACTCGACAAAAAATTCTTATTTGCAGTTTCCTCTTTATTGGATGTGTTCACATTAGTCACATTGTGTTGCTGCTGTCATAATATCAGCTTCCATCCCTGTTAGCCATGACCACGGAGATATGCACGGCCAAAATACAAAGTTGCTTCAAAATTGTCCACAGCAATTGCTCCAACAGCTTCCCAATTAAATGCTCGAATATACCAAAATGGGATAATGATGCATTGCCTGTAGTTCTGTCAAACTGTGCTCTTACAGATTACTTTAAAGAAATTACTTTTGAAATTTCCTTTCCCCTCCAAGTGATGTAGGACTTGCCTTATGCATGTCAAGGAATTCAAATTTACATTTCACTTGGATTTTGTGTAAATGTTACATTAGTTTCTTGTAAAAGTTGTAACAGCAGTCCCTGAAAGGAATACCTGATGTTAGGTCATCAGTACTGAGTACCACACTTGTTGATGATAGTTTTGTTGGTTAAGCTGTGTATCCAAATTGGCATATAGTTCCTTTAGTTGCTGGATATAAAATTTTCCAATTGTTTAAACTCCCACACCTTTATGCTGGTTCTTCATGCAGTCATTGTTGCTCTCTGCAGTGTTACTATGAATATGTGCTAGGCTGTTACAGTATTTGTGATTTATGATGCCATATATCATTGCTACCAATGTCACATAGTACACTTCAAGACACCTACACTATCTTCTTTGTAAATTAGATACACTTTTCTGCATATCACCTTAACACTGTCCACAGTATGAAGTGGCTTCCGCCTAGTCATTCACTATGAAACACACAAGTCTCACTTGTTCTGTGTGTACAGGTACAAATCAGTGAGGCTGATACACTGATGCCAGTTGCCACTGATGCATTTTTACAGGAGAATGCCATCAATAGCGATTTGGATGCCTACAGTGCTATATTTCAATCACATTGCAGTCTGCTGTAGCAGTGTGAACAACAAGAGCTATTGAGTGTAGTTTGGGGGCTAACTGAGCATGTGCTAATCAACACAAAATACATAATTCACATAGAAAACAACTATCCAAACCCTAACCAACAATGTACCTTGAACAAACTGCTTGCATCTGTAAGAAGCTCCCTAACAGGGTAGTGCGACTCAATTAACAGGGTAGTGCGACTCAATTGAAATGAAAACTTATGTGCTGGCCATGCGTGTTAAGTATCTGTGGGCTTACCCTCAACACATTAAACCTCCTTACCTCTGGAGCAGCTATTGGCATGTTGGAATCCAACATATGAACTTTGATGAAGAATTACTCTAACAGAACAACACTCTGGAACAGGTTAGTACACCCCTAAATAGACAAAGCTCATAAAATCATAATGTATTGTTGAGACCAGTGTCCTCCAGTTTTGTAGGTATGCAGTCATTACAGTACTTGCAGATAGTTCAAATTGTTTCGATCAGGATTCCCGGTAATCATGTGACCTTCATGGCTTCCTATCAACATCACACTACTAATACAAAAGAAAGTGAGTCACATAGTTGTAAGCTGCCACAACTCTGCTACACTACATGGCATGTCATTTGCGACATGTGCCACTTGAAATGTTGTGGCTCAACACTTTGGGATCCGCTGGTTCTCAGTAACTTGAAATCCAATGGAGACACTATCAGAAGTGTACATGACATAATTTCTCTATCTCCTAACTGTGACAGTCTGTAATTTTATAATGGTCTGTTATTCCTTCCCCCTTTCATGAGGGGTGTTCATTCCAGCAAACTATGCTGTACCTTTATTTCGGTCACTGGCAGTGTCCCTACACCAGCCTCCAAACACCAATGTTGACTTGCTTTTTGTGGGCACCTTTGTCCTTCTCTGTGACAGTGGCTGTATATGGCAGCTGTAATGAACTCAGACAATTAAAATTAAAATATTTTGTGGTTCTCCACTTGGATCATTATGCAGTTTTCATCAATCTCACTTTTATAAAATTTCACATGTATGTACTTGCCACAGCACCTGATTCCTCATCTCCATCACTATTTTAGTTTAGCAACTTCTTGACATTAAAATGAGCATGTGCAGTGAGAAGACAACCACTGCCACATATCAAGATGTTTGATTTACACTCAAATTCTGTTGATGTAAAGTTATTCAGCTTCTTAATATTTTTGCAGATGCCGCAGAAGTTGAGGATGGAGGAGCTGTTGGCAGGTGAGATATTTGCTTTCTTCAGTAGCTTAATTACACATTAAAGTTATGACTTAAATATTTTATTATGTGGTACTTTATTTTTCATCTTTTTCTTTGAAATTAATATTCCATTGGTGGTGTGCTAAACAATTTTTGTGAAACAGTTTTTCAAAATTCTATACTGTAACATAACACTGGATGTTAATTATGTCATACATAATTCATACTGAAAATTGGCGGTGTTATTGTAACTATGTAAGATTGGTTACAAATGTGCAGTTGCATTGAAAATGTGTACTGTGGTAGATTGTGAGGGAAATGTGGTCAAAGAGAAAAAAGACAAATTTTTAAGTACCAAATTGACATTTAGAAATTTGTCATTGTAATGTTAAGCAAACATTACAAATAGGCATACTACGATAAGTAGTAATGAATTTTGCCACCTGACTGATGTGTGAAATAGCCTGACCCATCTGGGTGCCACAGTTACTATCAATCCCTCACCTGCCAAGAGTGTTATTGACTACCCGGTGACAACATGCTACTGAGTACAAGGTGGCTGACTTGTTGGTGGCTTCACAACTTGTGTACTGCATTCTCGAGACCCATCTCATACTCCTCTCACCCCCTCTACTCCCATACCAGCTTCCCTAATTTGAAAATTTTGGAGTTCCCCTTAACTTGCGTTTCACAATCCTTCCCTCAGTACTAGCCACCCCTACACTGCCCTTTCCCATGCCTAGCTCTGTACCTGTACCTGTACCTGTACCTCTACCTCCTATGTTACACCCTCTGCCATCCCATCCCCTCTATGACATTTGCATTAAATCTGTCCACCACAACTCCTCACGCAGTTGGCCTGCAGGTTTATGACAATTTATCTAGTTGGCAGAGGGACAGAACGCAACAAATGTTATTCCAGGCTTAGCCTTTTACTGCTTATTTCCAGATTAACCCTTTCATGGCCAATCGAACATCTTAGGCTGATGCATAACACTGTAGTGTTTCCTACAAGTTAAAAAACTCAGACTATACCTACTGGAGACTTAAATCATCATAAATAATATACTTTGTTTCGCTGTTCACTTCAGTCTGTTGGGATAACTTTCTGGATCCACAACTGTAGAAATCATGTGATTTTGTAGCAAAGAGCCATGTTCAAAGTGTATTTTCACCCCAAAGGAAGTATGTCAAGATCATTGAACAGAGAGCAGAGAAGATGAAATCTGAGGGTGCAAGATCAGATGAAAAGGGTGGGTGCAAAATGACTTCTCAATCCAGTTGTTCTATAGTGTTTGTTGCCAGTCTAGCAGAATGCTGGTGACTGTTACTGTGGAATAGCACCACTTCACACAGTCTTCCTGGATGTTTTTCTGGGACTATATCTGCAAGATGTCTGTTGTTGACAATAAATACCAATAGGAAAGTTACACCTCATGCAAGCAACTCGTAGTACACCACATGGTCACCTACATCTACATCTACATGATTACTCTGCAATTCACATTTAAGTGCTTGGCAGAGGGTTCATCCAACCACAATCGTACTATCTCTCTACCATTCCACTCCCGAACAGCGCATGGCAAAAATGAACACCTAAACCTTTCTGTTGGAGCTCTGATTTCTCTTATTTTATTTTGATGATTATTCCTACCTATGTAGATTGGTCTCAACAAAATATTTTCGCATTCAGAAGAGAAAGTTGGTGATTGAAAATTCGTAAATAGATCTCGCCGCAATGAAAAAGTCTTTGTTTTAATGACTTCCATCCCAACTCACATATCATATCTGCTACGCTCTCTCCCCTATTACGTGATAATACAAAATGAGCTGCCCTTTTTTGCACCCTTTCGATGTCCTCCGTCAATCCCACCTGATAAGGCTTCCACATCCCGCAGCAATATTCTAACACCGGACCTCTGCACAATATCGATAACATTATCTTGTGTGGATGCTCAAAAGTCTATGTGGCACTGATGCTTTGTTTGGACTAAAGCATTCATTTCCGTTCTTTGTCTTACATTAGCATAAAAACAAAATTTCTAGTCATCAGTAACAATACAGGTTAGAAATGGTCAGTGGTATTCACCCTCTAATGAAGAACAAGCAAGAGGTTAATGTACATACGGCCAACCACTGATTTATATGGTTTGGCATGTGGTATCCGTATGCTTTATTGTTGAACCTTCTCCATTGTATTCAAATGCTGCACAGTGACGGAATGGTCATACTTCATCACATTTTCTGGTTCTTGAGTGCAATGATGTGCATCATCGTGGATTAATGCATTCAGATGATCTTCATCAAATGCTGAAGGTCTTTCTGAAAATGGAGGGTCAATAATGTCAAAACAATCATCCTTTAAATTAGAAAATCTTTCCTTGCCATGCTCTGTCCCATGGCATTATCCCCATACATGGTGAAAACGTTACCATTGAAACCATATATTCATAAACACCACTGTTCTCATTTTGCCCACTTAGCCATTTTAAATTAAAATGTAGCAGTGCTTTGTGTCAACAAAATATTCATAGAATGACAATTTACCTAAAAGAATGTGTCCACATTAAGTGAGAACAAGGTAATGTACTTCGTAAAAATGGTGGAAAAGACAACTGTATCCTTTGATCCCTAGGCATATGAACTTGTCTTAGATCACATGTAATGCCCCCAACAACACAAAACACAATGATGGGAAAGGCTGACTTAAAGCATACATTGTGTGCTCACTGTTACATTATTGGTATCGGCTGCATAAATAACAATAACACAGTGCACACTGTTCACTTAAGACGTCTCTCTGTTTTTGCTCCCAACATTTAGTGTTCTAATGATGTACCAACATCATAATGCATTGATGATGGGTGGTTTAAATAAAAAATATGTACAAATGAAATGAGCTTCATGACAAGGCTGAAGATATATCGGTACATAGGACACTGCATAGAACTATATGGAACATTGTAGATGTAACTGTAGATGTGCTCCAAGGAAGTGTGTGGGGCCCTTGATATTGATGTTTTATATTAATGACATCACAGACATTCTTCTTCTTTTTGTTTTTCTGTTTGGGGTATCTAATGACCACATCCTAATTTCAATGCTTCCTCCTTTGTTCTTCTTACAGGTTTCCTTCGTCTTCACTATCTATCCTTTTTTCTTCCTCAGACGATTCTGACCCTGTCTTCCTCTTCTTCTTCCTGCCTTGGAATGCTCCCATTTGCAACACTTTCTTCTTGAAATCCTATCATTCTGCTGGGTCTTTTTCTTGTATTTCTTTCCAAATCTTTCCTAACTACTTGAATCTGTCCTGTTGTTGACATCTTGTCCCAAAGATGCTCAACAATCTGTTTGGTTAACCTGTTGCTGTTCACTCTGTATACATGTCCAGCTCTTCTGCAGCATTTCAATTGTTTTTCCTATGCTGCAATATACTTCATTACTTCTTAATATTCATACTCATGGATTTCCTAGCAGTCTGAGTATTTGTCAAATGATTCTTAATTCTAGGACTTGAAGTTTGTATAATTCATAATTCAACATTAAACATTCACTTGCATAGAGACAATCTGGTTTTACTACTGTGCTGTAGTGCTGTATTTTCAAATTTTTAGACACACACATCTTGTTGTAAATGTTCATGTTTATATCATATGCTTTCTCCATTTTAGATACTATTTTGTCTACAGCAAATATTTTTGAAACCATTGCCTTGAATCTTTCCTCCCAAATATTTAAATTTATAAACCCTCTTTATCTGTTCATTATCTGTTACTAGGATTTCTGGGTCATTATTTTATGTTTGTCCTAAAAAAAAATTTTCTACAGAACTTTTAAAGCTGCTTTGTTAGGTATTCCTTCTAAGAGGTTGATTTGTATTTCTGAATTTGTTATATTTTTATAAAGAATGGCATAATCATTTGCAAATACTAGACACTGAATTTCAGTATCTCTTTTTCCTGAAGTATCCAGTCTCATTGTGACAGCTTATGTTCTTTGCCTTTTGTTTCAATTATCTTACTATTTCCTCTAAGATGCAGTTGAGGTGGTGTGGAAACATGTTGTCACCCTGCATTTCACCTGTTATTTTGAGTGTCTTAGGTGTTTCACACCAAAACTTTACTTATGCTTCAGTGTGTGGGTGTTTCACGAATAAGGTTTGCTAGCTTAGTGTAATGCCAAGTTCTCGAGTCACTTTACCCACTGTTTACCTGTCAATCAAACGCTTTTCTAAAACCTGTAAATGTTAAAACTATGTCTTAAAATTCGTATGGACTTAAAGTTGAAATTCTGTTCTGCACCAGATTCGATCTTTCTAAATCCACTCTGATATTCTCCCAAATGGCTGTCAAGTGTTACTTCTACCTTGTTTAGTAATATTGTTAAAAATATAATACAGCCCACTGGCAACAGATATATACCTGTGCAATTATTTAGATAATGCCTATGACTCTTTTTGTGCACAGGATGGATAGGAGCCACTTTCCAGTTTCCCATATTTCTTCAGACATAATCTAAAGGTTAGTTGTCATTTCTGCTTGACACCAGTTATGGTTGAGATGATTTTATTTCTTCTCCACTGGCTTTGTTGTTTTTCAGGGTGTTTTTGTTTGTTTGTTTGTTTGCTGTAGGTGGTAGATCTGCTTCCATGTTTTCATCAAATATCTGGAAATTCTAGCTAACAATTCAGTTATCTACAGTTCAAGAGTTGATCAAAGTACTTTCTTGGTAATTTACATGTGTGGTTATTGCTTAGACCTATTTTACCATTTTCGTCTCTGATACATTAGAGCATGGTAGCCCTTTTGAATAAAACCATGACTGTATGTATGAGAGCATTTTTTCTGCTCTAGTACACAGTGATTGTTTTTTATCACTAATTATGATACTCGTGTCATCTGCAAATTGTAGAATTTTTGCTGAGCTGTCTGGAGCCTGTATATCATTGATATAAATTAGAAACAACAACGGGCCCAGAATGCTGCCCTGAGGAACACCTATTTAAATTTGTTTTGGTTCGGATATGGGTTTAAAATTGTGAAGATTGTTGGATGACCTCAGCTCAACAATTCTTCTTGCGATATTTCAGAGAAATGGCTATTTGCAACAGCAGATTAAGAAAGTCCTGCAAATAAAAACTGCAGAAAAATCACAGGAAAAGGATGAGGAAGTGGAAAGTGAAGTGAAATCTACAGCCTTTCTCCATATGTGGGTGATATTTCTTCTAAAATTGCTGGAATCTTGAAGAAACATAAAGTGGATGTGATATTCCGCCCACCCGCTAAGACTGCAGCCTTGTTGGGATGTGTTATGGATGATCTGCTCTTGCAAAAGGCGGGAGTTTATGAAATCCCTTGTGAGTGTGGAAAATGTTACATAGGGCTACCACGTGCACTGTACAGGAACGATGCATCGAACACCAGCGGTACTCAGGTCTCCTTCAGTCCAACAAATCAGCAGTTGCTGAACATTGCATTTCTACTGGCCATGCCATGGATTATATAGATGTTAAGATTTTAACTACTGCTTCATCTTTCTGGGACTCAGTTGTTAAGGAAGCTGTAGAAATACAACTAGCCGACAACCTGCTAAACCATGACGAAGGATTTCATCTTGACAATGCTTGGAAACCACTTATTTCACACCTTCGTTCAGAAAGAATTTCTGTATCTTCACTTCTGACAGATGTTACCTCTTTCAAAGATTAATTATTTATTTACAGGCACGGTGGATTCACAGCAGCACTATTTTGTTTGCACTCTGCGCTTATATGTTTATCTTTGCTATATAAATCTTAACTATGACTAGTGCAGTAGTGGCAACTTTGATATCTTTGACGCATGCGCTTTTAATCCTCAGCAGCTTAGTATCACATGACTCTCCATATAAATAGGCATGCACAAATACTATGAACTCAGTCTCCGACTCGCCTTGAAGACTGCTGGGAGGTTTCTAGCTGAAATATTACAAGAAGAATTGTCGCTGTCCCAAGTGCACGCCCGATAGATGATGGAACAATTTAGTTGTTTACAGTTCAAGAGTTGATCAAAGTACTTATTAGTAATTTACAGGTGTGGTTATTGCTTGGACCTATTTTACCATTTTCGTCTGTGATGTACATTATTGGTATAGTAGTAGTAGTAGTAGTAGTTGTTGTTGTTGTTGTTGTTGATGATGATGATGATGATGATGATGATGATGATGATGATGATTTTTAACAGTCATAGAAAACACACACACACCTTAAAAGACCACTTTCATTCATTCAGTATAAAAGAGAGAATTGTTATAATTCCAACATTCCTCTTTTGTGTCTCACTGCATGTATAATTTATTGAAATAACTGCCCTTTGGGAGCCTATGCATCAGCAGGACAGTGTGGTGACCCACGGAATACCTATTTCCACAGCCAAGCACATAGTTTCTCACTGAAAGCTGCTGTTAAAACTCTCCAGTGCTGAAGGTGCATATTGTTCCATGTCGAAAATTCACCATATAAAAAATGAAAATAAATCTAATGAACAATATGACAGGTTGTTTTATGTTATTATTTTCATACTGTATTAATGACATTTTTTAAAATGTCATTCATTAAGAAGGCATCACTCCTTTGAAGTGGTATGTACAAGCATATTCCATGAAAGTTGTGTGCTAATTGACACTGTCTAAAAGTTTCCTTTTTACACAGACCATGAATGTGGCTTTCTGTTTCTTCGTAATGTCTTCTGAGATTGATTAGAGGCTCAGTATGGCAACAGTGTGTGTTAAAATTAACATATGTTCCAGTCATTGCAGCCATAATGTGGGAATAGTAGAAGGAGCACATCACTAAAGCAGTAAATAAAGTTATTAAGAGATGCTTTCCTCTCTGTGTGTACAGTTGCAGCTGCTGGAAGACGGCGGCAACTCGAGGAAGATGCTGTACCCAGTAAAGAAGCGAGAGCTGGAGGTGCCAGGCACTCAGTGGGTGAGTAGTAGTGAGACCCCACAGTGGGAGGCTTGTGAATCAAATGTATCAGGACAACTATTAGTGGACATTAAGATGGAGTGTGTCCACCCTTCTCCTTTATGGTGGCTTGAACTCTTCTGTTTGTACTTTCATTGAGACGTCTGAACCTCTGTGAAGGAATGGCAGCCCATTCTTCCTTGAGAGCTAAACCCAAAGAAGGTAGAGATGTTGGACATCAGGTTTGGAATGATGTCACCATTATGACTCGTCCCGAAGATGATCCATTGCTTTCAGGTTGGAACATTGGCACGCAAGTTCACTTCAGGAATGTCATTGTCCATAAATCTTCGCCTCACAATGCTGCTCAGTGACAGGCGGCATTGTTGAGCTGATTGTCAGTCTTTGTGTCTGAACACTTCCTCTGCTGAAGACAGTACACTACCGTCAAATACATAATTATCCTTCTGAATTTAGCATTTTCTAAAGTGCAATAAGAGGACAACAAGTTAATGATGAGGAATTGCATACTGTAACACTGCCTCCTCTTCACGTGATTATTGGTACTAAAGATGATGGCAGGTAAAGTTCAGCCAGCATTCAGCTAACCCAAATCCTTCAGTCACATTTCCATGGAATATAGAATGATTTGTCACTTCACTCCTAGTCCCCTGCTTCCAGTTGTCCACTGTTCAGTGGACATTGCTCATTACGTGACCTTCAGTATTGTTTAGTGTTGACAACAGGAGTGTGCGGTTTTGAGAAACTGCTCAGCCATTGCAACCAGGACTGCGAAGAGTGAGGGGTGGCCATGGGGCAAGACACATGAGCCCCACGTAAAAATATAGCAAACCAATTTTATTAGCAATGTAATGTAAGTGGAGTGGCTCCAAATGTTTGTATAAGTTAAACGTGTGTGTGTGTGTGTGTGTTTTTTTTCTCATGCCACCACTTGGTAGCTTGGTAACACTGCCCCCCCACCCCTCCGGGGGCACACCATTCCTTGGTGGGTTCATTCTTGGCTACCATGGGGCCCCAGGCTTTGCAGCACCTTTTCCCTTTTGTGTTGTATGTCAATCATCTTGCTGTTCTTTTTCCCCTTGGGGAACATGTCTGGGGTATTCTTGGGAATGTCCAGCATTCTGTCACTGATGTACAAACAATCTCACCTCTGTCTTCCGCTCCATTTTCCTTTCTCTGTTCCCCTTCTCTTGTTCCTCCGCTTCTGCGTTCGAGGGTCCACTTTTTCTCTTCTTGCTCCCTGTGTGCTCCTAAAGGCTGGCCCATCTGTGCATAACAGGTAACTGGGTGACTCATAATTCCCAGCCCCGTGTTGACAGGTCGGATTCTCTCGTTCCTCCTGCTGTAGGCCAGTCTCAGGGTGGGGTGTGTGCTTGAGCAGTAAACTTTCCAAATTGCCATACATTCCAAACCCAATGTGCTGCTACCAATGTCATCATTTTAACCACTCTAGAACATCTTGTCAACACCCAGCCACATGTCACCTGTGGTAGGGATGCGCACGAGGGCAATCATCCACCTCTATCCCCCTACTGTATCAACTGCAAATGCGGCCATGCGAATTCATCTTAGGAGTGACCAGTGTATCTTGGTGTGCACGTTGTTCAAGAGATCCAGTTAAAGGAAAAGGTGCCTTATCCAGTTACTGGGTAGTCACAAACCCTGTGTTCTCCTGTCTGGAATCTATTTATGTTTTTGTTACCCCTTACTCCATGAAAGACGTGGCCAGGCAGACATACAACCTCCAATTCAACTCTGAGGACATGAAATTGCCCAGTGTCAAGGTAGCATCGCCATCCCTCTGTCCTGCTTTGCAAAAAACCGTCGAACTCTTGCCTCAAGGGCCCAAGCAACCAGCTACACAACCGGTAGGCCAGAAAGGCCAGAAGGAGTACTCCCATGAAGACTTACTCCGTCCCTCCAGCCAAACAACACTTGAGTCATCAACTGGGAGGGCTCAAAGAAGTCCTCCAAAGGCAAACAGTCCTCCTTTTGCCACCCTGAAGATGCTCTTTGATGGTGTCGGCACGTAATACCTTAGGCCGGCCAGCCTCCATGATGCCGATGTTAACTAAAAACTATTTTTCGGCACTGGACTCCACAGACAGCCCGCACAAGCGATCTGATGTTTCTGTCTGACTCCATGTAGCTGGATCCTCCTGTGTCTGCACTCTGTAGTAGCATCTCTTCCTAGGCTGTCACTCAGCATCTGCCGAGGTGACACCGCAACGTCTGTTCATCATGACTGTTCTCCAATGAAACATTCACCACCTTCAGTCCCACAATGAGGATTTGCGACTGCTTTTAGTGTTGAAGCACCCCCTTGTACTCTGCTTTCAGGAAACGAAATTGTGCCCTCATGACCGCTTTGAGCTTTCAAATTTCTTACTGATTTGCTTTGATCTTCCCTGTTGTAACCATGACCGGAATGGCTGCAGGTATGCTGTCAATGAAAGTGCAGTGGTACCAAATAGGAGCAGTCCGCGAACAAACAAGACAGATGAACAGGAAAGGAAAAACAGACTCAACAGATGACTGAGCAAGATACTGAGACACAAAGACCAACAACAAGCAATAAGCAACGGGGTCACAAGTGAAAACCTCATAAATCGACAAAGGCCACTCGTACATGGAAAGGACGTCTGAGGTGTTCATGATGGCCAACCCAGAGGCCATGGCAGCTGAGGGAGCTGCCGATCCATCTGGGGGCGGGGAGGGCTGGTGTCAGGCTGGCAGGGAGGCAACAATTGGGGCAGTGGTGGTGACTCAAGGACCACATGTGTACCTGAAGGAGGTAGTGGTTGAGGAGTTGGTGGCGGGAGTCCCACAGGGGAACGTGGGCAGAGCTGGTTATGATGGCGGCACTCCAACCCTTTCAGCGTGTGCACTGATGTCACATGCAACCCATGGGTTGCGATGACTGGCAGGTGTCCAACCCGCCTTGCTCCTGTAAACGTGGGCCCACACTACCGTGCTGGGCTGTAATGCTGAGAAGGCGAAGAGCGGGGGCAGGAAGAGGATGGCATCAGCAAATGCAGCAGGGTCTGTGGCTGTCACCCATGGAGGATTTCCTCTGAACTACGTCCGTCAAGTGGCATGGTGTGATAGGTGCTCAAGAGCAGGGTGAGGGCCGATGTGGTTGGAGATGTTCAGACTGCCTTTGTGAGCTGTATAAATGTGTGGCCAAGCCTCTCTGCTGCGCCATTGGAGGATATGTTTGATACCATTGGCCAGACAGAAGTCATGGGAGGAGGACACCATGAATTGGTGGTCATTATGGTAGACCAATGTGTGAGGCAGGCCCTCAGTGGTGAGAACCTGGGCCAGGGCCACGAGTGTGGCCTCCATGGCGGTGGCCACCACACGGTCAACATATGGGTATTTGGAGTAGGTGTCAATGATAAGTAACCACACAGACCCCAAAAACGGGCACTCAGAATCAAGATGGGTGTGATTCCATGGCTGGTGAGGTACAAGCCAGGGTGCAAATGACTGAGGAGGGGCTTGCCTGGTGACGCGCACACAAAGTGCACCCACGGATGAGCCAGTCAACATCATCATTGATGTCTGGCCAATGCATGTGCGAACGAGCCAAAAATTTCATGTGGGACATACCCCAGTGCCCACAGTGTAACAAACTGAGCACTTGATGCCACAAATCTGGAGGGATGTCCACCTGATGGGATCAGACTCCATGGCTAACAGAAGGACATCATCAACCATGGAGATACTGTGGTACAGTGGGTGCCAGGGGCTGAAGTTGGTCCACATCCAATGAGTAATATAGATGGGCTACCAGTGGACCACATAGCGGAGGACCTGCCACAAGACAGGGTCTCGGCATGTAGCCGTGGCAATGTGAGCAGCCATAAGAAGCAGAGCATTCAGCGTGTCCTGGTGGGTGGAATCAATGTGGAAACAGAGGACCATCTGTTCATCAAACACAGTTTCAGGACCTGCTGGGAGATGTGACAAAGCGTCTGCATTAGCATCATAAGCGGTTGGCTTATACTGGATGGTGTAAGTGTAATTCCATAAAAATAATGCCCAGTGCTAGATACGATGAGCCATCCACTCTGGAATGTGGGAGTGGAGCCCAAAAAGCATAACTAAGGGTTTATGGTCTGTCAGGAAAGTGAACTTTGCTCCAAAGAGATAGTTGTGAAACTTTTGGACGCCGAACACTATTGCCAGGGCCTCCTTCCAATCTGGGAGTAGTTCTGTTGTGCTGGGGTATACATCTTAGAATCATAAATGATGGGCTGTTCAGAGCCATTGACATTCCGATGCATGAGGAGGGCCCCAATGCCATATGCTGATGCATCAGCTGCCACAACCAAGGGGTGGTCTGTAAAGAAGGAAGTAAGGCAAGGGGCAGAGTTAAGCATCACCTTTAAACAGAGAAAAGCCTGGTCACAATCAAAAGGTACCCCTTTGTGACACAAGTGAATTAGGGATTGAGCTACAGAGGCAGTCTGGGGTAAGAGCTTCAAGTGATAAGTAACCTTGCCCAAAAATACCTGGAGTTCAGATAAGTCCTTGGGATGAGGGGGGCCTTCAATGGCCACAACATTATGACCTGAAGGGCAAATGCCACCTTTGCATCTTTGCTAAGCCAGTGGCCTAAGTATTCCACTTCTGGTTTGAAAGAAAAACATCACATGTCTAGCTGACAGCGTAAACCTCCAGACTGCTGAGTGTGAAGTAAGGCACTGAGGTTTTGTAAGTGTTCCTGGCGGGAATGACCTGTACCCAAGACGTCATTCAGACAATTCCTGCAGGGCTGCCTAAGCTGCTCCAGGAACTACTGGAAAATGGCTGGCACCAAATAGTCACCAAATGGTAGGGGCTTGTACTTGTACAATCAGAAAGGCATGTTGATAATCATGATGTTCCAGGAATTGGTATCTGAGGGTAACTGGTGGTATGCCTCAGCCAGGTCGATCTTTGAAAAGTTCTCTCCCTTGGCAAGCTTGGTGAGAAGGTCTTCCTGTCAGGGAATGGGGTAAGTGTCTATGAGGGACTGAGCATTGACAGTAGCGCAATGTCCCCACTCAGCAGAAGGGACCCATTGGGTTTCTGTATGACCACCAAAGGTTTCGCCCAGGCACTACAAGTCACAGGCTCCAGAATGCCAGTAACCTGGAGCCGATACAGTTCCTGCTTGACCGGAAGGGGTGGGGCCCAGAAAAAGTGAGGCTGCACTTCCAGCCGAAGTGTGATGTGTGCCTGAAAATCTGAATCACATCCGAGATCTGTGACAAACAATGACACAGAAGCTGAGCACAGATTGCCCAGGTCCTGAAAAGGAACAGCTGTGGAAACAACCTCAACTTCATCAGAAATTGAGAAGTTAAACAGTTGAAATGCATCCAGGTCAACAATATTCGAAGCCAATGGATAGTAGACGACAAATAGGGTAAGGAGCTGGGGAACGTGTTTGTAAATTGCCTGGACAATGAACTGCCCATGAAGGGGAATTGAACCATCTCTGGAGGTGACCAACTGCCGAGAGGTAGGTGACAACTCAAGAGAACCCAGTCGCATGTATGTTGCCATATTAATTAGGGAGACAGTGGCCCCAGTGTTGACCTGAAAACTGTCATCCTCCGTGAAAAGGCTGAATGTGAGGAAAAGCTAAAAGCTACCGCACCGATGGGTCATCCAGTGGGACAATAGATTGCAGAGCATGTATGGTATCTTGAGGCCCAGGAGGGGCAGGACTGAAGAGAGTTGAGCAACTGCGACAAGCCGATTGGATGTGGCCCTCGTTGTCACACAGCATACACGTTTTTGAGCGGTGGGGACATTCAGCTCGAGAATGTGTGGTAAAGGACTGTGGGCAAGATGGAAGTGGACCGCCCGACCGCCGACTGGAGACGCAGATGTCATAGACACATCAGGCAAAGAGGAGTCCCAACAGAACTGGCCTCTGTTGGCTGGGTCACCACAACTCACGAGGGTGGTTGTGGCATTGGCCGTGAAGGAAAGTGCGGTGGAACTGAAAGGGAGCAGACCGTGAACAAACAAAATGGAGGAACGGGACAGGAAGGACAAGCATGACGACAGATGACCGAGAAAGACACCAAGAACAGCAAGCAATAAGCAACGGGGTCACAAGTGAAAACCTCACAAAATCAACAATGTTCACTGGTACATGGAAGTAAGCCAAGTAAACATGATGTCTGTAAGCCAGATATCAAGAGACTTAGGCGAATATCGGACTGCTTCATTGAGTGAGAGGCAGGCACTTAAATACATGATAGGGTATGTCACTATTGGCTGCTACCTTCCCCATTTTTGCTGCTTGGTGACTTTAATGCAAATCACCCCTTTTGGGGTTCCCCCCCCCCCCAGGACCTGTCAGAGAGGTGCCATCTTGGCTGACCTGCTTAACGAACTTAACCTCTCCTGTGCCTTAATACGGGAGCACCCACTTCCCTGTCCAACTCCTCGTGCACCTATTCCTTT
The DNA here is from genome assembly GCF_023864275.1 of Schistocerca cancellata. NCBI lineage: Eukaryota > Metazoa > Arthropoda > Insecta > Orthoptera > Acrididae > Schistocerca > Schistocerca cancellata. The sequence continues at coordinate 93,265,453 of NC_064635.1, read as the reverse complement.
TGGACCTATCCTTCTACACTGCCCAGCTTGCCCATCACAGCTTTCTAGGGCTAACTGCCAGCTTTACTCCTCCCTTCCTCCCTGGTGACCTTCAAAGAATGAGATTTCCCAGTTGTGATGACTAGGTCGAATATCCCACATTTGTGGGATATGTTATCCTTACTGGGATATGTTATCCTTACTGCTGAAGAACGTTCCATCCCCCACACTTCCTCTCTACCATGTCATGTCCCAGTCCCTTAATGGACTGAGGCATGCTGCGATGCAATTTGCACATGTAGATGTGCTCTCCACATTTTTGACCCCCACCCTAGTCTGGAAAACTTCATTCATTATAAACACACGCATGCAAAGAGTCATCGTGTTCTTCAGGATAGCAAAAGAGTTAGCTGGATTTCATTCACTAGTTCTTTTATCAGTACCACACATTGCTCTGTCATGTGGGCCAACATCAGACAGCTCTCTGGAACAAAGATCCATTCCCAGTTTTCTTGTTTGACAGTAGCTGATGATCTCATTGTGGACGCTATTGCTATCTTTAACACCTTGGGATGCCATTTTGCAGAAGTTTCCAGCTCTTCCTACCACCACCCTACCTTCCTCCATCAGAAACAAGTGGAGGGGGCTTGGGTGAGACCCTTTCCTTCTCTGAATCATGAGTGCTACAAATCTGTCTTCACTATGACAGAGCTAGATCATACTCTCAGCTCATCCTGATCCTCCACCTCAGGGCCAGACACCATCCACATTCAGATGTTGCAGCACCTTTCTCTTGTGGGCAAGTGCTTTCCACTAAAACCTCCCTTCTGGCTACCCCCACCCCCCCTATATCTTACCAGATGCATTTGCAAGGTGATGGAATTTGTATGATTCATGACTGGCTGGTGTGGTGGCTTGAATCTCACAATTTACTGATGGATGCTCAGTGTGGATTTAGAGTGTGGCGTTCTGCAGTTGACCATCTCTTTACATTGTCCACCCATTTTATGAATGGTTTTCTGTGAAAATCCTAGACTGGGCTGTGTTTTTTGATTTGGAGAAGGCCTAAAACACCTGCTAGAGAACTGGTATCCTCTGTACTCATAAAATGTTGGGCTTCCGTAGGCACCAACCCTGATTTCTTCAGGTATTTTTACAAGACCGAGTTTTCAAGTTGCATGTGGGTTCTGCCTTGTTGGACATCTTTATCCAGGAAAATGGTGTACCTCAGGATTCCACCCTGAGTGTCGTCCTCTTTCTTATCGCCATTAACCCTGCAATGGCCCGTATCCCGCCAGGCATCTCCGGTTCTCTTTTTGTAGACGACTTTGCCATCTATTGCAGTTCTCCATAGACCTGTCTCACTGAGCAGTGTCTTCAGCACTGTCTTGATAGTCTTTACTACTGGAGCATTGACAATGGCTTACGCTTTTCCCCTGATAAAACCATCTGTATGAATTTCTGGCGGCAAAAATGATTTCTCCCACCATCTCTACACCTTCGTCCTGTTGCTCTTCCATTCATTGAAACTACGACATTTTTGGGGCTCATGATCAATAGGAAACTCTATTGGTCCTCCCATGTGTCTTACCTGGCAGCCCGCAGCTGTATGAGGTTCCCCAATCTCCTACATGTCCTCAATGATACTTCGTGGGGTGCCGATCAAACCACTCTCTTCAGTTTGTTGCGGACCCTTGTCCATTCGAAACTCGACTATGGGTGCTTTGTTTAGGAGTTTGCACACCCATCCCTCTTATGCTGTCTCAACACTATCCACCATCAGGGCATCTGTTTGGCCAAGGACACCTTTTACACTAGCCCAGTTTAGGGTCTGTATGCTGACACTGCTGAACTACAACTGTCCTACTGTCATTACTTTCTCCTCAGCAATTATGCATGCCATTTGTCTGCCAAGCATGGCCACTCTGCCTATGCATCCTTCTTCGATGATACCTTTGATCATCAGTACGGGACTCGTCCCTCTTCTGATACCTCCTGGAGTCGACTTTTGCCACATAGCCAAAATGAATAGTCTTTCATTGTGACACAGATTGAACATGCCAACATGCAGCAAATGAAACAGCTCTCTGGTGAAGGCAAGGTAGAGAATGCCCTGATCCACTAAAAGATGTCGCTAATATGAAAACTATTCTTTAAGCGTTCACTTGAGCCCTCTGTCTGTAATAAGTCACAAACACTCCTGTAGGCATCTACAGTTTAGGTTGGACTGGCAATGCCCATATTGTGGGCTGCATTCTTATTAATATAGTCATGGCACTCAGAAGCAGAGAGTTGATATCGAGTCTGGAACTTTGAATGGCAAGTGAGCCACTGTGAATTGACCTACAAAGTCTGTGCAATGGAGAAATGCTGTAAAGCCCAGTGTCACATGGCTCAAATGTGGAAACTATGCAGTGGCTGTCATGGGAAAGATGAGCTGCACAGTGTGTGAGTTTCAGTTTCAGCCCTGTTAGCATGCCAGCAACTGAAAGCCCTCCATTGTGGGGCATAAGGAGGGATTGTGAAGCACCAGCCAGATGCTACACCACACATTTCAACCTCATTCCTGTTATGTCTCCTTCTCCATTCTGTTGCCATACTCATCATCTTTCCTTTCTGACTCACCTCTACAAAGAATCCTCCTGAGAAGTACCCCACCTCATCTGCCACTCATTCTCCTGGCTACTTGTACCCATGTGTAAGTAAAGAAAGGTGTGTTACATTGTATGTATGTGATGTGGCAATTTTAATGTAGAACAATGAAAATATAGTAATTGGTAAGCGTTTTTGCTATTGCTTTCTGTGGGCTCTCTCTGAGACAAATTCATGATAATTTGAAATTATGGGTGAAGTTTTTTGGAAGTCACTAAGTGCTCTCATTGTCAAATACCAGATGAATATAATGTCGGTATATGCCTGCAATGAGTGAAGCTGCATACACAGGCATAGACACAGTTCCTAACTGTTAAACTTGCCACAGTGTGTTAACCATGTAACATAAGATTATATGTTTTAAGTAGCAGATTATTACAGCATTTTAAATTTTGATCAGCAATTATGTGAAGTGTTGACAATGAAAGTTTATTTTCCCCTGATTGTTTTCAGATAGCAGCCTGCAACTTCACTAACTGAGTTCCAAAAAGACAGGGTTTTATTAATGTTCACTGTTGTACATAATTGAGTAGATTAGATGCTCAGTTATTCACTGATTAGTAGGCACTCTACAAGACTGAAATAATTGATTCTGTTCTTTATCATGCCATGTTGAAACACTATTAGTTAATCAATTATTTGTTTTACTTTTGCAGATACAGTTTTTTATATTAACTCAAAATGTTTTCTGTCAATCAGGTACAATTCAAAGTGTTCTATCTCCTATTGCTGAGAAGGGTGAAAGTGGAAAGAGCACCGGTACAACTGATGGAGTCATGGTATGTTTCACCAGTAGCAGAAAGTTCGATTTTGTGGCCTGTAATTAACACCACACTACTTCCTGGCCTCTTTTCAGGTGCTCACAAAGTTCATTACATTTGGCCTTTTAGCCATTACAATACTTCCTCCTCTTCTGTACTGCCATGCACTCTACACACTTACTTAAATAAAAAAAAAACTACTTCCTTCATATCCTATTCATTTCCATTTCATTCTCATGACATCTCCCATGCCAGTTTGTTTCCTGACACCACAAACATCACAACTTCTTTTCCAATGGAAACTGAAATGCTATCTCAAGTCTAAATTATCTGCTGAATGATCCAAAACATTTCTCAAAGACCAATCATATACTGGCTCTTAATTTAAAACAAGTAACTCTCTTTAATAATTAATGTCAAGTCGTGTGTCATTTGTTAGTATGCAGAATCTTAATGACAGCTCAACTTCATCTTTGTTCTCCTGTGTAATGGTAGTTGTCACAGTGCTCACAGATTTAGGGGGAATCCACAATGCTGAACCAGAATGAAACAGCAAGGAATTAACCCAAGGAGAGATATCATCAGTATGGAGTAAACCACTCAAATCATCATGTACTGTGAAGAACGACAAAGCAACTATTGTCATCTCACCCTGCAGATATCCTACATCAATCTGCACCAGTTCTCATGTGCAGCACAGAAAGCTCCTAAAGTGTATAAAAGTTTAAAGCCACCATTTGAACTAAAAAAGACTTTATGGTGGTGACCACTATTCATCAGTACTATAGACATGGTGAGGTAAACAATTTACCAAATCAATAGGTCATATCATAGTTGTTACTCATTAAATATGACAATTAATATTCTTTCAGAATGACAACTATCACTTACTGTTGTCTAAAATACTTACTTATTGCTGTTTGGAAGTGAGTTTTCCTCATTTTTGAGCAAATATCATAAACACAAATGATAAGTGACTCATTCTCCTCCATATAATCATGGCATGACAAACTTCCTGAAGTCTTCTGAAAATACTTTCCTGGTTGCTAAATAAGTACCAAGAGACTACTTCGAGAGATCTACTTGTCTTAGTGGTTGTTGTGTTTGACATGTGTTGGTTAGTAATTCAATGGAACTACCTTAGTGTACTTAAACACATGTGTCACAAATTGTGCAGTGTGATGTAGAAGTAACTGTTTAGCTACTTTTGTCCTTTGGGATTTGCTGTCAGTTATATTAAGATAGGTCTTGGTACCTGAAACAAAATCAAATGATAACTCTTGTGATGGTGTTTCAGATCTTGCATTGACCATGGCAAACAGTCTTTCGTCCAGTAAGTGCTTTAATTTTCATACACCTTGTTTTCTAGGACCAATATTTGGTACAAATCTTAAAGGTCATGTAATATGCCAGATAAAATAAAATGTTTAAGAAACCAAAAAAGAAGAGCTGTAAGTTTATGTAAATGCAATCAAGAATGTAACACAGGAATCAGCTTAATTTTTCAAGGAAATCCTCAACACGATAGGAAACTCTTCAATTTTGATTTGAAACTACATGGATTACTGCTAAGAGGTTTGAATTCCTGTGGTAACTTACTGCAAATGGATGCCGCAGTGTACTGCACGCCTTTCTGCTCAAGAGTCAAGAAAGTGTGTCCCATAGGCAGATTGGATTTCTTCCTAGTGTTAACTGAGTGAAAGCTGCTAATTCTTGGGAGTAAGCTGACACTGTTAACAAGAAATGACAGCAAAGAATGTGTGTTTATTGAGAGGCCTATGTCAGATTACCCAGACTAATTAACATGGGTCAGCAGGAGTTACACGAGCTTATACAACTTAATGCCTGAACCACCCATTTCTGAGCCGAAACATCCTTTGGGAAATGGAAGAAATACCCCAAAATATTCCACCATACCTCATAAGCGAATGATAATAAACAATGTATACTAATTTTTGTGTCACACTGTCATTTACTTCATATACCATTCAAATAGTAAAAATGCCAGCATTAAGTCTTTGAACAAGATCCTGAACATGAGTTTTCCACAACAGTTCACTATCCATCTGAACATATAGAAATCTGAACTGTTACGTTTCACTAATCGTACGGCCATTCTGTGAAATTAAAATGGCTGGTTTTGTTGAATTTTTTGTTAGAAATTGTAAAAACTTATTCTTGCTGTGATTTAGCATTAGTTTATTTTCTACAAGCCATGAACCTATATCTCCAACTGCACTACTTGAAACAATACCAACATTCCACAAAACATTCTTTACTACCAAGCTAGTGTCATCAGCAAACAGAGGGCATACCATTTATATAAATTAGGAACAATAGATACATTAACAGAAAACGCACACCACTCTTACGAGGTATGTTGGCCTCAATGAATGTGTTTTGTGACAGCTGAATTCGCTCCCAAAGCTAACATGTAAATATATAAACACGGAGCCATAAACTTTGTTCATTAAACATTATACTAGTACAGATGACAGTTTTGCATTGGTGATTGAACAGCAGGAGGATGATCCGTGAAAGTTCGAGAAGCGCTTTGAGTCTCATGTTGTTACATATTCCCTCCAGTGAGTGGATGCCCAATGGTGCACTAAATTTTCTCACAATACATTGAGAACATCCGAAATATCCCAGCAATTACATCATTAAAAACTTTAAAAATGCATATTTTACTGTATGTTGAGAAGATGATCTCTCCCAGGAGTTGAATAAAGTTAGGCTTGAAACCTATTCAGTACCCTCATCCTCAGGACATTGGAATGTGCAAACTATTCAAAGGAAAAGGGAGGGTGAACTGATACTTCTTAAATTCTATAGATATTTATACCAGTACCAGTGTGACTTTAGGCTGTACATGGATGCAGACAAAGTAACCTCCTGGGAACTATTGAAATCCCTCAAGGTTGGCAGCAGAAAAAGCATCATTACTCATTTAAGAGACAGTTTTCCCAAGTTCCTATTTTTATTGCAGGTGAAAGTTAGGTAAATTCTAAGAACCTTGAAAAAGTATCTTCCCTTTGTTCCACTAGATGATAATAGAGAGAGCTGTGTAGGTCAAACAGAGGTAAGGCCAAAAATGTCTTAAATTCTGTAGTCATTGTGATGTGTTAAATAACTTTATCAAATCAGCAGTTTCCCTGGACTTTTATCTGATGAGCCTAAATATAAAGTCCCTCCAGCACATAGACATAAACTTCACAGAGCCCTATTAAGTATGGTGTAGCCATTTGTTCCCTTCTTGTGCTAAGTTCATCCTTGCTACTTTTCACATATGCTGCAGATGCTCTCCTATTACGGTGCCCAGAATGATACTTCTGCTTAATTCCAAAATTGCACCTCCCCTGGCTTAAAGAATGTTTCTTCCTACTTGGTGTGCAGATTTTGACTGAATATGCATGCTGTTTCATTCAAGTATGGCACAGAACTTTTCTTGAACAAATTTGGCACAGTGCAAATTTCTTATCGTCTATAATCTACTTACTTTTATAACTTTTTGGCTTTCTGGAATACACACAGGACATCTTGTGACTGAAATATGTTATTTGAAATGAAAAGAAAACAGTGACTGACAAACAGAAAAAGCCTGTTTGTATAAAGTTCATGGATAACCTTTTTATTTATTTATTTTTTCTCCTGTGAATAGTTCATCTGAGGAACACATTCCAATTTTAGATCCTCACAGTTTGTTGTTTCCTTTTCTTCCATTATGATTTCATTTGTTCACTATATTCTGTCTCTTTGCAGACCATTTTGAACCAGTCTTTTTAGCTTCCCTGCCTCGGAATAATTTGATTTTCAATACTTCTTCCTGAAAGATTTCTCTGTTAGCATCTTCTGTCCTTATATATGTCCTATTTGGCTCTATTCAGAAACATGTCAGCAAAATTATCTGTTATTTAATCCCAAAGTAATTAATAGCTTTGTCCAAAGTATTGTTTGCATACATTAATTTGTCAATTTGATTATTTAAACAAATAATTCTGTCTAACTCTTGTAGTAGAAGAAACTGTTAAAAAGACGGAATTTTTCAATGTAATCAGTCAATTTAACGAGTTAAGATTTAATTGTAATTTCTGTAAATTAAACTTCAAACAATGTGTAGTTTCAGTACCTATCATTGTGATAGTGTATAAGGGCCTGATTTCTGGTCCTGAGACAGTCAGTCCAGGGCCAGGTTTGAGACGTGGAACCTGTGTTGGTTAGAGCGACAACAATGTATCAACTTAACAGTGTACCTATCTATTTGGACCACATCAGTTTTAAAGGATTTTCTAGCATTCTTAACATCCCCCCCTCCACCCCCCTCATGCTGTAGAAATCCTTAAGCCACTTCTACTGGCTATTTCCTCAAGGAAATTCGTTTGTGTTACAGCAGATGCCACATTTTCGGCAGGTATAACAAAATCGCCTTCAAATTGATTTCGACCTTTTTTCTTCCTCCTCCTAATCTTATTGGAAAAATGCTGAGTTCAATACATTCTTTGTAAGAAATTCTTACAATGTTCCCTAATACAGTATTAAAAAAGATGGGTACAGGCCATCACCTTGTGGTACATGTGTTTTTATTTTGAAGGCTGTGAAATTTCTTCCATAAGATTTACTTTACAGAGTGGTATCTGTAAGTGTTTCATGGATTAGGTTTGTCAGTTTAGACCTTATACCAAATCCTCAAATTATTTTATCTGTAGTTTTTCTGTCAACATAATCAAAAACCTTCTTGTTATCCACAAACATAATACAATATCCTTTGAATTTAGTAATTGGTGATGAATTAGTGACTTGAGATTAAATATTTGATCTGATCATGACCTTCCCTTCATCTAAAGAAAGCTTGATATTCACATTAATGGCTGTCTAGTGTTGTTTTTTATTCTGCTTGATAAAATTTTGGAAAATACTTAGCTGCTACTGACAGAGAGGTTACTATGTAGTTGTTTCCATCCTGTTTATTATCTTTCTTATGCAGTGGATGTATCAAGGTAACTTTCCACTCCTCTGGGATATATTTTTTTTCTGTTTTTCAGATTTCATCAAAGAGTAAATTTAGCTAATTTGCCTTATTTGGCAAGGACCACATCAAAAGTTCAGCTAAAATACAATCTTCTTCACAATCTTTCTTATTTCTGAGGGTGTTAATTCCTTCTTCAGTTTGTTGTATAGCTTGTGGTAAATCTTATTCACAATTTTCGTTACTAACTGAGATTTGAAATTCATGAAAAATCTTGAAAGCATTATTTAACCCAATTTGGCCGTTCTTATTTTAGAAACATATTTGCGGTTTGAAACATCTTCAATTTGTTCTTCACAGTTTGATAAAAAACAGGGGATTTATTTTTGTCTATTTGCAAAAGTTTCTCTTTCTCAAAGCTTTATTTGGTATTTCTGATTAATCTGGTAGTTTTCTTTCTTTGTTGTTTAGATTGATCATGATCTAGAATTTTCTTTCAGCATTTTTGCCTTATTCATCTTTTATCTCTCTCTGGTATGGTTTCTTGGCATATTTCATTCCACCACATTTTACCTTTATTTTTTATTATTAAATTATTTTTGGTGCTGTGAATATCTTTTTGCAAGCTTCCATGCTTAGTCACTTTAATTTCATGTTGATAGCCTTTACCTGATTCCTTAGTTAGTGAGTCTATCTGCATTATGTTTTAGTAACCTTTGTGAGTTTCTTTGTTCTTTGTTAGACAGAAGTTTTACTTCAAACTCACCTTTCCTTACTACTTTCAAATTCATAACTTCCATTGTACTTCTTTGTGAAATAGGTACATGACCTAACTGATTTTTTTCTGACATTTTGTTGCGAGATATCCATGTTTTAGCTTCCCTTGGGAGCCTCCTAAGGTGGGTTGACATCAATTTCAAGAGAGAGCTTTGATACAAAATGATTGGCCTCAATTGTGTTGGTTCTTCTGTGAAGTGGGTGATGTCCTACTTGATTTATGAATTTCATTACTTTCTGTTTATTTCACTGCCATAATGATTTTGGCCTCAAGCCCTTAATGAGCACAAAAAAATATGTGGCAGACAGGTGAAAAACATATTCTTTGAGCCACAGAATTGACAAAACATTCGTTACATGTGCTGTTTCTCTGAATATGTTAAGAAATCACTGGGCAGTTTGAGGCCAGTTTGGTTTCAACATTGTAGTAGGTACAATAAAAATATCTCCCTCCATCATTTGGAAAATTCTCATTTGTCTGAGGAGGTCCATTAGCAGTTCATCTCCTTCTTAAATTACTTTCGGTTACATTTGTGGAAATTCTAAAAGGCCTTGAATTTTTGTGGTGGTTCTTCATTTACAGACCTGCATATCAATGTAGTCTGGCAGCCTTGGCAGAACTGCCAAAGCCTAACCCCTCCTCTTGTCCAGGTCAAGTAGGAGTGTCGTAAATATTGCATGAAAATTTTGATATTTAGATAAACATCTCTTAGCCCGTACTTCAAAATGTCTAATGGAGAAGCCTTGTCAGTGTTTAGTTCTGTGCTTCCAGGAGTCCTGCTGAGTTTTAAACATTTTATGCACAATATTTCGATGACATATTGTGCAGGCTCTTTCAGGTACTGCAAGTCTGGAGTTATACGAAATTGGTGCTAGGTATTCAATCTCTCAAGGAACCATTTATTGTATGTCATGCACCAGTGTATATAACAGAGTTTGATTGCTGATACCCACTGTGCAATTTCATGCTTTTTGTTGGTTGGGGCCCTCACTGATATTCTATAACACGCAAATACTTTGTGTTTTTCAGCAGCTCCTATCTCAAACCCTACTAATAGATCTAGATGCAGACACATCCCACACATCCTCCCTCCACCAACTCCACCTACTGAAGTCCAGCTAGAAACATTACCTATCCCTTCAGTGGTGGGCAACCTGTGAAACACGTCATGTGATCTAAATGCTAGGCCGCAGCCAACCACTGTACTGCATTCTAGGAGGGCAAGACAAACAAGCAGTTACTGTCTGCATAAATGGCACACCACCAAACCCAATGCACTGCTACCAGTGTCATCATTATGACCACAGTCAAATGTCATGGCGATGCCCAGCCAACTGTGTAACCTGGCTACCTTGCCCTCTCTGCTGCACAAGTTGCAATGGTGATCATGCCACCTCCTTCCAAGATTGTCTCGTGTATCTCAATGTCTGGGTGTCCAGGAGATCTGGGTCAAGGAAAAAGATGCCTTACCAGATCACTCGCAAATTGTTGGCTAGTCAGTGACCCTGTGTTCTACCATCAGGCAGTTACAGTACCATTGCTGCTACATCTCACTCCATGAAGGATGTGGATATCCAGATGTGTGATGTGAAATACAGCACTGTGGTTGTTGAATCACCCAGTGTCATAGCAGCTGTGTCGTCGTCGTCGTCGTCGTCGTCGTCCTACTACTACTACTACTACTACTACTACTACTACTATTACTACTACTACTCATGCTACTACTACTCCTACTACTACTCCTACTACTACTACTCCTACTACTACTACTAACCAGCTGTGCAAGGAGCCCCAAACTTTTGTCTCATGGGACAAAGTCACCTGCTACACAACTGAAAGCCCAGGAGGGATGGAATGAATACTCCCACAAAGACTTTCTATGTCCCTTCAGCCAACAAACATTTCAGTCTTCCTATGCCAACCAGAAAGGATCCAAGAAATCGAACAAAGGCAAACAATGTGCTTCTGTATTTGCTCACAGTTCCTCCTCGATGGTGTGGCTAAATGATACCCATTGCTGACTGACCACCTTGTAGCTGGTATGCATCTCCAGGCGTCTTTGTGCGCTGGACCTCAATGACAGACAGAATGAGAATGCCAACACCTCTGTAGATCTTACAGAGGCTGATTCTCCAGCCCTTCTGCCCTGTAGCAGTGAGCCTTCAAAAGCTGCCACTCAATAGTCATTGAGGTGACACCCCTGCATTTTTCCCTTCTCCCCTCTCCTAATCATGACAATCCACCAATGGAATGTTTGCTGCCTTTGATCCAACAAAGAGGATTTATGGCTGCTCTTGTAATCACAGCCTCTGCTTGTTCTCTGCCTCCAGGAAACAAAATTGAATCCTCATGACCTGCTTTGAGCTCTCGCATGTATTTCCAGTCTACTGTGACATCCCCCCAACCTCACAGCATCATCCAAGGACCAATTCAATGTAATTGGGTGGAGTGATGCTGCTCATCAAGGATGATGTTCATAGTCTTCTTGGAAACCCAGCTTCAAGCTATTCCAGTCTGCATTTTACTTCCTATCCTAAACTTTTCCATATGTACTGTTTGCATACCTCACTCATTCTGTGTCACTGGACAGTCTTCATGCTTACTGGCCAACTCCCTCACCCCTTTTGGCCGCTTGTTGCCTGTAATGCACACCATTCCCTTTGGGACTCTCCCAGAACCTGTTGGAGAGGTGCCTCTTGGCTGACCTTCTCAGTCACCATAAACTCATTTGCTTTATTGTTGGAGTATCCACCTGCCTTTTACACTCCATGCACTCCTACCCCCATCTGGACCTATTGTGCACTGCCCAATTTACCCATCATCTCATCATTGTCTTTGTTATGCACTCAAGCGACCATTTCCCATTAGCTATCCATTTTCTGACTCCCACCCCACCTACGTGCCCACCCAAATGGCAGCTTTCTAAGGATTTCTAGAGATTTGCTGTTCCCTGGCACCCTTCAGGAAACATTGTTTCCCCAGTTGTGATGCCCAAGTAGAAAATCTTAAAAATTCTATCATTACCACCACACAATGTTCCATTCTCGCACTTCAACTTTACTGTGCTGTGTCCCAGACCCTTGTTTGACTGAGCCATGTTGTGACTCAACTCATATGCAGAGATCTGCTCTACATGTTTTTAACATTCTATGAAAGCAAACTGCAGACATTGCAAACTGTTGCTTGAACAGTGTCATCACACCCTTCAGGATAGCAAGAAATTGGCTGGATTAAATTAACTAGTTCTTTTAACTGTTCCACTCCCTCAACTGTTGTGTCGGCCAACCTCAGGTGGCTCTCTGGGACCAAGAATCATTTTCAAATTTCAACCCTGGTAGCAGCAGATCTAGTCATAATGGACCCTGTCACTACCTCTATAATCTGTAATTTTATAATGGTCTGTTATTCACTTCCCCTTCCATGATCCTTCAGACTACTCCACCAGGTCATATTTGAGGGGTGTTCTTTCCAGCAAACTATTCTGTACTTCTATTTCAGTCACTGGCATTATCCTTGCACCAGCCTTCATGGATCTAGCAGCTGTAGTCTACATTCCCACCATGTTGATTTGTGTTTTGTGGGCTCCTTGGTCCTGCACTGTGGCAGTGGCTGTAAGTGGCAGCTGGTAGCTCTAGTGAATTCAGACAGTTAAGCTCAATTGAAATAGAAATATTTTGTGATTCTTCATTTGTATTATTATGCAGTTTTCTTCGATTGCACTTTAATAAAATTTCACATGTATCTACTTGTCACTGCACCTGATTCGTAATCTGTCATTATGTAATTTACCAACTTACTAACACTGAGATGAGCATGTGCAGTGAGATAACATACCACTGACACATTTGAAGGTGTTTGATTTATGCTTAAATTCAGTTCATGTAAAGTTATTCAGCTTTATAATTTTTTTTTTTGCAGGAGCAGGAAGAGGTACACCCAGAGGAGGTACTGGCAGGTGAGATTTTTGCTTTCTTCAGTAGCTTAATTACATGCTAAAGTTATCGCTTTAATATTTTCTTATGTGGTATTTTTTCCACATTTTTCTTGCTAAAGTATTTCAGTGAAACAGTTGTTCAAAATTTTATACTTGAATTTGACACTGGATGTTAATTACATGGTACATAATTCATACTGAAAATTGGCAGTGCCTTTGTAACTACAAAAGATTGGTCACAAATATGCAGTTGTGTTTAAAATGTATGCGGTGGTAGATTGTGAGGGAAATGTGATGAAAAAGAAAGAAGACAAATTTCTAAGTACCAAATTGACATTTTAAAATAAGTCATTGTAAAGGTGAGCTAACATTACAAATTGGCACACTACAATAAGTAGTAATGTTAAGATCACAGTCCCCTTATTCCGTAGTCGTGGCTCATATTAAAATAATCACCTCGAGATAAATATATTTATGTATAAAACAATCACTCAGCATAGTTGAGCTTCTTAAAGAGAAAAATTGCCAATCTTATTGGGGACTGGATCAAGTTAGCCACATTCATGTCCAGTGATTTGAAACCTCATCATCATGTCTTGAAATGAAGAATATTGTCCCTGTAATCCTTCTTCTCTCCTGAAGCAGTATTTTGCAACCTCACTGGCGTGACGTGTGAAATAGCCTGGGTGCCTCGGTTATCCCTCACCTGCCAAGAGGGTTATTGACTACACATTGACAATATGCTACTGAGTACAAAATGCCTGACTTGGTTGTAGCTTCACAACCTGTGTACTGCATTCTCGATACCCATCTCCAATTCTGTCACCCCGTCCACTCCCATATCAACTTCCCTAATTTAAACATATGGGAGTTCCCTTTAACTCATCCTTAAGTTCCACAATCCTCCCTCCCTCATTACTCATTACCCGTGTGCTGCCTTCCTCAAGCATAGCTCCGTCCATTTCCCCGTATCTGTCCCTGTGCCTCCTATATTACATCCTGTGCCACCCCATCCCCTCACTGACATTCTCACTCAATCTGTCCACCACAACTCCTCACACAGTTGTCCTGCAGGTTTAAGAAAATCTATCTGATTGAGAAAGGGACAGAGTGTGGCAAATGTTATTCAAGGCTTAGCCTTTCACTGCTTATTTCCATAGTAACTCTTTCATGACAAACAGAACATCTTAGGCTGGTGCATAAGACTGTAATGTTTTCTGTAAGTTCAAAAAACACACACTATACATAATGGAGACTTAAGTCGTCATAAATAATATAATCTGCTCCACTAATCACTGCAGTCTGCCAATGTTGGGGTAACTTTCTGAATCCACAACAGTAGAAATCATGTGGTTTTTGTAGCATTGCTGCCTTGTTTAGACAAAAGCATTCCATTCTATTCCTTCCCTTAAATTAGCACAAAGACACATTTTCTAGTCATCAGTAATGGTGCAGGCTAGGAATGATCAGTGGTGTTCACACACTAATCGATGACAAGCAAGTGGATGATACACATAAGGCCAACCAGTAATTTTTCTGATTTGGCTTGTGGTTCTCATATTCTTCATTGTTGAAGCTTCTCCATTGCATTCAAATGCTCCACAATGAGGGAATGAGCATGAGGGACACAATTGTGGGGGTGGGGGATGTTTTAAAACCAATTTCCATCAATTGACTTAAGAGTGTGCTTTTATTTTGCACAATAATGCCATTGGCTTCATAGCCATTCTTGAATGCCTGTTGAAATGTTAATATGTATGTCATGCTGTGTTGTTCTGTTATTGAAAAAAAACATGTTTCTAACTTTATAGACCCATTTATAGTTTTCAACTGTGCACAATATCAGCCACATCACATATCTTTCACACATACTCATATCCTGCAATAGAACACACCTTACAAGACCAAAAATATATTTTTTCAGTAACTCACAGACTGGTCAAACAATCTTAATTTTTCAACATGATCTTCAGAATGGGTATAAAGTTGAAATCATGACTGTGTAAACAAATGAACAAGTAATATTCAAATCATGGAAATTTCTTTAAAAAGAAAGGTAAATGAGATACTGGTAGTCAGTGAGACAGTGTTAGTAAAAGAGGAGGAGAGATTTGTGAAGATAGAATCAGTGGGAGGAAAAGAGATAGGAGCCTGTGTAGACAAAAAGGAAGACTTAGGGACACCATAAATCAGCTTCTTGGTATACATGAACACATAAGTGTGGGAGAGAGAAAATTTTGGTCTGAGGTCTTACACTCTAGTGTATAAGGAAAAACAACTAACTTGGATGCCCCAGAATTATTTTTGAGCTGTTAAGGAGTTGTGTAGTCAGTGAGCTTAGCAAAGAAAGACAAAAACAGACAGTGTAATTGAGAGAGGTGACATTGTCAGTGGGATATACTGTAAATCAGTGGGAGAAAAATGAGACAGTGGGGGAGAGCCATATACAAAGACAGTGACAGTGAGGGGGAGGTGCTGAGTATGAAGGCTTCACTAGAGGGAGAGACCAGATGAATGAATTTAGGTAATTGCATGTTAAAACAGTGGGAATATGTTCACATTGCAAAAACGTTTGGTGAGGAAGGCAAAATGTAGACTGGGGCAGCTGGTTCCTCAATCTACTGTCAGTATTTTAAAGAGGAAAATATTCATCTTTCATGTGCTCCAATAGGGGCATTTTACCAGTTGTTTGCCCTATGGTACTATGTGTTGCATGAGATACTGCTGGTGGAACTAGAGTTTGTTTTTTTGTTGTTGGTGATGTAGTAGGTTGAATCAGAGAATGTGGTAGTTTAAAAAAGTGTATTGTCGAGACACTATTGAGTGCACTACCTTCGGTTGCATGTTGCATGGAAAGTTAACCTGTATTGTGGAACATGTGGACACTGAAGTGCATAATCTTCTCATTGAGTAGAGGACAGGGCTGTAATAAACATTACTTATCAATAATACAGTGTCTGCTAATGCTTCATTTTCTGTACAAAAGGTAATGCTCATCACTCTGATTTTAGATGCTTTTGCTTCATCTGTATTTCTTCCCACAGGAACAAAGCATCAGGTAACTTAGTATCTTGTGTAAAATTTTCTTATTTCATTTCAGGCATAAGAATACATAAGTGTTTTTCTATGAGAGTGTGGAAAGAGAAAAATTCAGGATGGAATGTAACAGTATTATGGGAAGGGAGGTTGCTACTCACCATATAGCAGAGATGCTGAGTTGCAGATAGGCACAACAAAAAGACTGCCATTAAGACCTTCATCAACAATAGTCTCTCTGTTGCGTCTATCTGTGACTCAGCATCTCCGCTACATGGTGAGTAGCAACATACCTTTTCATAGTATGGAAAGACAGGCTTCCTAATTACAGGACTGACACTGAAAACTAAATTTGCTGCCTCCAATAGGATTTTTTTCCTTTTTTTTCAAAGCACATTTTCTGAATCCATGCTACTGGTACCAACACACATTTTCAGTCAGAATTAGATTTTGCTATTATCTACAGATTTGAATAACATTTAAAAATGTATTTGCAATTTCCACTGTAATTAATTATGATAATTTCACAGAAAGAAAACAGTAGCATGCCCATGTGATGAGCCCTTGCTAAATTCACACTCTTGTCAAACAGTGTAAGTTAATTGGATAGATAAAAACATCTAATCATCCATCACATTCTTTCGCGCGCACGCGTGTGTGTTTGTGTGTGTTTGTGTGTTTGTGTGTGTTTGTGTGTGTTTGTGTGTGTGTGTGTTTGTGTGTGTGTGTGTTTGTGTGTGTGTGTGTTTGTGTGTGTGTGTGTGTTTGTGTGTGTGTGTGTTTGTGTGTGTGTGTGTTTGTGTGTGTGTGTGTTTGTGTGTGTGTGTGTGTGTGTGTGTGTTTTTCTGCTGCTGCTTGGCAAGTAGATTTTTTAATATATCAAATAATTAAATTGTAAAGAAGAAATCGCTCATTTAAAATTAAACACGAAATAGAATTAGACGCAACTGAGGTGAATGACTCATAAAACTGAAGAACTGAATTGAAACAAAGAATATTATGAAACAGTCGCTACTCACTATATAGTAGAGTTGAAATGAAGGATGTCGAGTTGGGCAGCATGCTTAGCAGCATGGTATCAACTTGTTTCTTGCCACAGTTTGTATGTGGCCATTTATGTGGACAGACAGTTTGTTTGTTGTCATGCCCACATATAATGCAGCACAATGGCTGCATCTTAGCTTATATAGCACATGACTGGTTTCACAGGTAGCGCTGCCTTCAATGGGGTAAGTGATCTTTGTGACCAGGCTGGCGGTGGTGGTGGTGGTGGTGGTGGTGGTGGTGGTAGGATGTATGGGACAGGTCTTGCATCTAGGTCTATTACAGGGATATGAGTGATTAAGTATGGGTTAAAAGTTCTTCCTAAACACCCAGAATCCTAAAACCCCTCCCCTCATACAGATTCATTGAAGACATCTTTGTGATCTGGATCGAGAGTGAGGACACCCTATACGCATTCCTCCAGAACCTCAACAGCTTCTCTTCCTTTGCTTCACCAGGACCTCCTCAAGCCAACAATCCACCTTTGTAGGTGTTTATGTACACTTCAAAGATGGCTACATCACTGTTTGTGCCTATATCAAACTAACTAACTACAAGTAATACCTCCATTTTGACAACTACCACCCAGTCCATACCAAGAAGTCCCTCCCATACAGCCTATCCACCCATGGTTGCCACATCTGCAGTGATGAGGGGCCCTCCTCGAAATATACGGGGGACTCAATGAAGTGTTCAGACAATAATTATCCTTCAAACCTTGTACAAAAACAAATCTTCTGTGTCTTATCTTTGCAGTTTCCCATGACCCCCAAAGTCGCACAATCTGGCCACAGAGGATTATCCCCCTCATAACTCAGTACCACCCAGGACTGGAACAACTGAATTACATCCTATGCCAGGGTTCTTACAAACTGTCATTGTGCTCTGAAATCAGAAATGTCCTGCCTACTATCCTTCACACACGTCCCACAGTGGTATTCCTCTGTCCACCAAACCTACACAATATACTCGTCCATCCCAGCACAATCCCTGCTCACAAACCCTTACTTCACGGCTCATATCACTGTAATAGAAGTAAATGCAAGACCGTCCCATACATCCTTCCACCACCATCCACTCCAGTCTGGTCACAAACATCTTATATCCAACCAAAGGCAGGGATATGCGGGAAACCAGTCATGTGATATACAAGCTGAGCTGCAACCAATTTGCTGATTTCAGCATGGGAATGACAAGAAACAAGCTGTTTTTCTGCGAGAATGACCAGTGATAAACTGTGGCCAGGAACTCTCTCTGCAGTATATCCATCGTTCCTGTAACCCTCCTTGCTTCAACCTTGATCAGTCAAATTTCTCACCCATTCAGACCCTTCCCTGTCTCCATTCCAGTGCTACATAGCCCTCATATCACCAACACAAGAAGTCTTCTGAACTCCTTTTGTAGAAATAACTTCCAGGATTTTGCTTTTTTGTGGGTGGCAAAGTCAGTGAAGATATTACTTATCTTTGACATTATTTGCTAGGTATATACTATTAGACACATATTTTCACTGATAACTTATTCTTGAAGAGAAGTGAAGTCTGTGTCTTGTAACTAGTGTGTTCAGAAAAATTAGTGTTTTGATCACTCCTTTTATATTCAAAGCTACGTTTTTA
Organism: Schistocerca cancellata; assembly: GCF_023864275.1. Taxonomy (NCBI): domain Eukaryota; kingdom Metazoa; phylum Arthropoda; class Insecta; order Orthoptera; family Acrididae; genus Schistocerca; species Schistocerca cancellata. The sequence continues at coordinate 93,246,687 of NC_064635.1, read as the reverse complement.
CATTTATAATAGCTACCACAGCTAAGGCAAAGTATCTATGGCTGGATGACATGACTGGCATTGCAGTAATAGAGCTTACAAAACAACTTTGCTAATTAATGCAAGTATCTATTAATCCTGACTCTGTCAAAATCCTGACTGTAGTTGGAGATTAGCCATCACAAATGTACAGATACTGTTTTTCGATGTACTATTTTCCTTCCTCCTCATGAGATAGTGTACTGGAGACAATTGCATTGTTTTCCTTATTTTGTTTTGGCTGTCTTAGTAGTTTCTTGGCATAATTTAAGTGTTTACAATTATTTATGGAGCTGTGTTTTGAATACTGGGAGAGAGGGGGATTTCTCAAGAATAGTCAGCAAGAATAAGGTTTCTATGCTTTACTTTATGACACATGAGAGCTGATTACCTCTGAAATGAAGAGGCTAGGAGAAAATAGTGTAGTAGAAACAACTGAAACACACAGGAGAAATGTGCACACACATTTGGATAGAATTTCTAATAAGTATCCAAAGATAATGTACGTACAGTATCACTGTCCCTTTGCTCTTAATATATTTCCCACTTATAGACTTTCACTACAGTCTGTTCCCAGACCAATGTGTTTGTCTTCCTGCCTCACCTCTCTACAGGGAGTCCAGTAGGGAGCTGCATTGCCCCATCTGCCACCCACTCTCATGGTCATTCATCCCACCTATTGTGGATGATCCATGCACAAGGTGAGAAATGTGCTCAGGTTGTCATGAAGATCAGAACTTCATTGCAACACAGAAGGCACATTATAATGTTGGGCATGTTAAATGGCTTCCTAGAGCAAAAAAACATGACAATAGTCCTGTTATGATGTAAGGTTGTCACTAATATGAGATAAGCTGAGCACTGGATGCTGCACTGGTGATTTCCTAGATTCCAATGTTGTTGTGCTCAGAGGAATAGTTGTGAATGTTAAAGCAAGGCAAGGCAAAGAATGCCCTGATCCAATGAAAGATGTTTGATAATATGAGAACTATTCTTGAAACTCCAGTTCAGCACTCTGTTTGTAACAACTGAGAGGCATTGTTGTAGGTATCTAAAGAATAGGTTGCACTAATGATGCCAATATTGTGGGCTGCATTCTTACTAATATAGACATGGCACTCAGAAGTAGATAGTGGATGTCAAGTCTGGGACTTGGGTTGGCTGGTGAGCCATTGTGCAGTGGTCTATGAAGGCTGTGAAGAGCACAGGAATACTGGAAAATTGTCCAGTGTCATGTGGTCCCTATACAGAAACTATGCAATGGCTGTCACGGGCAAGATGATCTGCTCTGAGTTTGTTTCAGGTTTATTAAGATGCCAGAAACAGGCAGCACTCTGTTGAATGTCTCAAGACAGCATTGTAAGGTACCAGTCAAATAGTACACTTCCACCTCATTCCTATGTCGTCTTCTACTCCATCCTGTTCCCATACTCATAAAATTTCTTCCTGCCTCTCCTTTATGAAGAATGAACCTGAGAAACAACCCACATCATCTGCTACACAGTCTCCTGGCTATGTGTATCCATCTGTAAGTAAAGAAAGGAGGATTACATTGTATGTGTTTGATGTGCAATTTTACTGCATGAACAGCAAAAATGTGGTAGGTGATAACATTTTTGCTGTTACCTTATGTGGGGTATCCCTGAGAAAAGTTAATGATAATTTGAAATTCTTGGTGAAGTTTTCTGCAAGTCACCAAGTGCTCTCATTATCAAATACTGGATGAATAAAATGTCAGCATATGCTTGCAGTGAGTGAGGCTGCATATACAGTCATACACACAGTTCCTAACAGTTAAACTTGCCACAGTGAGTTAACCCTGTAACATAAAGTTGTATGTTTTAATAAGCAGATTACTACAGGATTTTACATCGTAAAATTTCGTCAATAATTATTTGAAATGTTGACAATAAAAGTTTATTTGCCCCTGGCAGTATTCAGATAGCCAGCTTGCAACTGGAATAAAGTTCCGGCTTTGTGGAACTCGGTTAGTAATGTTCACTGTTGTACATAATTGACTAGATTAGATGCTCAGTTATTCACTGATCACTAGGCACTCTAAAAGATTGAAATAATTGATTCTGTTCTTTATAATGTCATGTTGAAACAGTCTTCATTTATTAACTGTTTGTTTGACTTTTGCAGATTAAGTATTTTTTATATTAACACACAATTTCCTTTTTTTGTCAATCAGGCCCTGTTCCCGACGAAGCCCCACGTCCTATAGCTCAGGTGAGTGAAAGTAGAGGAAGCACACCTGAGACTGCCAGAGAGAGGGTGAGTTTCACCAGCAGCAAAGAAGTTTGTCTTTTTGGCATGTAATGAACCCCCTCCCCCTCTGTTTCCTGGCCTCATTCCAGGGTGCTCACAGTTTTCATTAGCCCATGGTTTTTAGCCCTTCTGTGGGCTGCCCTGCACACCCCATTTTAATTAATCAACTCCTTTCTACATATCCTATATATCTTCACTTCATACTTATTATTTTTTTCACTCCAATCTTTCCCGACACCAAAACCTTCACAACTCCATTTGCACTGGTAACTCAGGTCTATTATTACAATGTAATTACCTACTGAACAGTCACAAATTTTTCAAAGAATACTCGCATACTGGCTAATGACAGTAATGGGTGCAACAGATCTAGGGCATGGCACTTCACTGAGCAAGAATGAGATAGCATGGAATGAACCACTCAAATCAACAGGTACATTGAAGCCTGATGAAGGAACTATCATTGTCACACTCTGCAGAAACTGTTCATGTATTTGCAGCAGATTTCATGCAAGAGAAAAAATTCTGAAAGTGAATAAAAGTTTAAACCCACTATTTGACCTGGAATATGACTTTCTGGCAGTAACCATCATTCATTGGTACTGTAGACATTGAGAAATATGTAACATTAACCAAGAGATAGGTTACACCACAGTTGATATTCAGTAAACATGATAATTACCATCTACAGTTGTCTAAAATATTTAGTTATTGCAATTACATGCCAATTACCTTTTTTAAACTGATAATGGAGTCACTCTTCTTGCTATTATCATAGCCAGATGAACTTGAAAAAAATCTTATTAGAATACTATCTGAACCATTAAATAGATTTTTCGTGCACTTCATAGAGAGGTCTTCTTGTCTTTGGGTATCATATGTTTAACTTGTGTCGCTTAGTAATTCAATAAACCTAACATCATATTTGATAGCTCATATATCACAGGTTGTGCTGGGAGAAGTAAAAGACAGTTAATAAACATACATTTGTCAAAAATTCAGAGCAGGCTGAGAGCTAGAGCAGAGAGCTATCACAGTCAACTAGGAATGAGCAGCCAAATTCCCCAAGTGGAGTTAGCTAATGACTATGCACCAAGGTAAATGTCGACAGTTTACACTGGTAACTAACAGGTTTTAAACGTAATGTATTTAGAATTGGTAATAAGGATGCAACATTTAAGTGAGTAGTTAGTTATAATGAGCAGGAACCTCAGGCTCGATAAATGTACCTTATCCTCCTGAGCTCAATAAATTCACCGAATAGAACAGACTACTGGTTCCTGCCCAAATTGTGTCACTCTGACATCGAGCATGTCAGACGAGCAACTTCGCTTCACTCGAGCGACTGGTAGGGGCAGCAGACTGCCAGTCAACTCAGACGCCGTGCGATGACAGAGGTGCCACCATGGCAAAAGGCAAACATGCCTCTGCTCTGGACACAGGGAACAAGAACACATCATTTCCTGCCAAAGCTACCCTGCCAACACACACCAATGGGAACAGAATTCTGCACAAATAAAGCTTCACACGAGAAGGGGCAGGAAGTAGAAAATGTGAACAAAACGCACAAGTGACTAGCAATGTAATTGACATTGTTTAAAATTTCTGTTATTCAGAATTGAAATATCAGCACCTGCTGATAAGATAACTCAAGTGTACCCATGTACCAAGATCACTTTGCCTCTGACATAGATCACGTTACAATTGATTCCCTTCATGAGACTTACAACAGGGAATACTCTTACACTTGCATGACATATTACCTGGAACACAAATTGTAATTAATAACACTGACTGATGATCATGCACTCAGTCACTCATAGGTGCATTAATATAACAGATGCAATTTTAGATAACACAGACATGACCTTACTCAAATATAAAAGAACAACACTTTACTCCACTCAGTTGTGAAGGAGCCATACATTGCAGGATTCCAGCCAGGGTATTATTGCATCCTACACACTCAAGTGATCATTGAGGAGCCATAAAATTTAAGCTTGTAGAGTAAGCCAGTTACTTGCCAATCAGGTTGCTTGCAATGTCCGTATGTCTTTATGCAGCTCACCGCTATCTGGCCTTATGAGAGCCAGCCCAGCTTGACGTGACTGATTCAACCTTCAGCAGCATCTCGGGACCTGCACCAGACAGTGGGAGTCTGCCAAAAGCAACAACTTGCCAGCCACATGCCCACACGCCTATCGTTCTTCAGGACCCACCAAACCAACACACATGTGCAAGTGTTGCTATGACTCAGACATGATTTAATCCTTCTGTCTTCCACAGTTTGTTCAAGAAAGTCGGTGTCAGTTTTCACAAAGCATAATATGAATGGCCACCTTGAAAACATTTTGTGCTCTACCATTTGATACTCCTTCACATACATAATCCAACACAGCTCTGTCCCTTAAAGCACTGGATGATCAGTTCTTATGGAGATAGTCCTCGCCTTCTGAATGTACAGAGAAACTTTTGCTCCCAGCAACTTGTCAATCTTGCCAGGTGACCAAAATTCTAGATCGATAAGTTTTATACGTGTCAAATCCAACACACTGTTTAATTTTGCTGAAGGTAACTGACATCTTGTCTTGATCCCAGACAGAAGGTGAAATGAAGAGGTTTATACAGAAGTCAACTTAAACAGAGATGTGCTGCTTCGTTTCTGATATGATTCCACCTGTTCCTTGAATGTATACTCTACTGTGCCATCCGTGAAGTCAGAGCCAGTACTATCTATCAACCATGTTGTCACTGTTGTAAGCAGCACTTGTTTGTCTCGGATGATTATAAGTGAGCAGTAATGCAATGTACTTGATGGATGTATACCATTTTTTGTGTTTCATGTCACTAGGACAATCCTTCCTTGTTCCATCTTGTGTGTTTTATTTCTGTGTGTAGCAATGTGTGGTGCCCTTTTTGACAAGCATGACGGCATACATAAGTGCAACTAGAAGCCCTACAATCACCCTTTGAACAATTGTTGAACAATTTGTTTGGCATCACTATAGGTTTGTGTTCACTACATGTGGCTTGCCTGAATTTGCTGCACTTATGCAAAGCTTGAGTCAAGTGACGCATGACATACGCAACACTAGCAGCGACTAGATTCATCTCAAACACCGTAAGTGCTTGACATTGCAGGTGGTCTGCTGTTTGTTCCCATATGTGCTGTGTCATGGTAGTACTGTAGCCTTGATAATTTCAGATTTGCATTTATTTTTGAGAAAAGCACATCTCCATTCTAATGTCAGAAAGCTATTGAAACTCAGGCAGGTTTTAAATTTTGTTGTTAGAGACTGGTCAACTTTTTTCTATAAAGAGCAGTGATGTAATTACATCTTGAAAGGATACATTTAGTTGTAATGCCATCAGCACATGAATATTGCTTGAAGTAGTGCATTAAGTTCACTTGCACCTTCCCCAGTTGCTGACAGAAACATTAACAGCTTCTTCAGATGTGCTGATGCAATCAGTCTAGGGTTATTGTATGTGTTGCAAACTGTATCAAATGGTTATTTAGCAGTGTCCTGTAATTCATAATTATTTACCACAAGACTCAAAAATGTCACTAAAATGCCTGCACTACTTTACATTCTGATTCCCTCTAGGCAGACAATAGCCCCCCACCCCCTTCCCAAGGGGGTTACGGTTCCTTCATGTTAGTTCATGCATGGTGCACATGTGGCTCTGAGCTAATGCAGCCAATTCTTCCTTACTGTCCGCATTTGTCACCCTGCCCTCCCTCCCTATCCTTGCTCACTCCCAGTTACTCTCTCCTACCCCTTTCTTGGTGCTCTGATTCATCTCGACATGGCTATCCACCTGGTTTCCTTTATTGTTTACAATTTGTTTTCCTCTGCCTGTTCATTCATGTTTTTTGGTTTTTAGGTCCCCAATTGAGTTTTACCTCCACTTCAAAATTTCCTGTTTTTGTTTAATGTGAGCCGTTTGGGGAACAACTCGCTCCCTGGCATCTGCGGTGTGGATTCCTCTTGCCTTCCCCCTGTTGCCCCCTTCAACCCAGCTAGGTCACCAGCACACATAGCCAGTCTGTGTGATGGGTCTGTTATGTACCCATCTGGCTGAGATCCCTGACAACACAGGAATCACTCTCCTGATTCCTGAATTGTTCACTCCCCATGTATGCCAAGGAGTGGTTGCTTGTCTTCTGGGAGCATCAGAACTCCCACCTATAGCCACCGTGCTAGATGGCCCTTGGTTTTCGTGGGTGGCACCCTTCGGGAGAGCCCATGGTCAGAATGGCTGGTATTTGGGAGATGCTTGATGCATGAAGCGTATGGAGCTGCAAAGATCTGGCCGATCTCAAACGGCTGCTTCTTTGAATGGTGAACAATCATTGAATGGTGCTTCATGTTACCCAGCAACCTCTGCTTCCCTGGCTAGACCATGGGAGGATGGCCAGGCTAGCCATCTTTGGATGATACACTTCCCCCATTACCTCATCTGTACGAGGACACATTCATTGCCACAATGCCATTGTTTTTGTGGAAAATATTGAGGAAAACTTTCTTGATCAGGCATCTTCTGCCACCCAATCAGCAGCTCTTTGCACCTGTGATCATATTGGCAATGTCCCAGTTTCTTTTATCCCTCACTAATCTCTGAGTATGGTGTAGAGAGTGATTTTTCATTGGGATCTCACCCTGCAAAATGATTAGGAACTCTGGGCTAATCTGGAGAGGTGTGCATTAATTTGGTTTGGCATGTGGAGAAGGGCCACAAAGACAACCGCATCCATACTGGTGCCTTCATTCTAGCTTTTTTGGGGGATACCCTCCCAGAGAAAGTCAAGGTTATGTGCCGAAGTTGTGATGTGAAGCCATACACCACACCACCTATGCGGTGCTTCTGGTGGCTGCAATTTGGGCATATGTTTTCCTGGTGTATGGTAGACCCTCTGTACACTCACTGTGGACAACCATTCCATGAGGGAAGCCCCTGTGTTCCGACACCTGTGTGTGACAAATGTACTGAAAGCCACTCCTCTCACTCGCCAAATTTGCCCGGCGTAAAAGAGAGGAAGGAGATCCGAGAATACAAGTCATTGAATCGCCTGTCTTATACTGAGGGTTAGCAAAAGTATGAGATACTCCATCCAGTGTCACTATCTTCAACTTATCTCTCTTTTTACTTCATTTCCTCCTCCTACCTCTCCCTTGCCCAGCCCCATCCACCTATCCCCTCTTCCTCCCCCTACCCCTGCAGTTGCCACAAGCTCCTGTCTGGGTCTGCTCCCTCTCTCCAGCCGAACAAGTGCGCCCCTTCTTTGGCACCTGCCAGTGATTGGGCTCCCTTACAAGGCCCCTTTGCCCAGCTCAGCTCAGGCTGGAAGACTCCTACCATCACTCACAGTGTGTTTGTTCATCCGAAGGTCACCCGCTCTCTTTCAGTCACCTGTACTCCCTCTGTGCTCTACCCTCCTCCAGCTCTGAAATAGGAATAGGAGGAGGAGAAAACGGACAGGAAGAAACATAAATCCTAAGACAAGGTGCCCCCCCCCCCCCAACCGCTGTCCCCAGTAATGCCACCTCCTGCCTTGCAACCTGTGCCTGAGATCTTACCTTATTTACGGATGTCACCTCACCTTTGTAGGTGGAGGCTACTGACCAAGTGACATGGTATCCTCATTTTTTTTGTGTAATCTGGATTCTGGCCACACAGTCATCCACTGAAATTGCCAAAGTTACTATCCTCACCTACCAGAAATGCAACCTTCTGTCGGAACTGTACTGGCCCCAGGGAAGCATCTGGTGGGATCTGCACTTTGGTTCACTCCAATGTCGTAGTGACCGGATCCCACTAAGTACCTACCTGGAAGCTATAGTGTTTAGAGTGCAAATGTCTCTGGCAATCACCATTTGCAGTGTCGACCTCCCTCCAGGTACAATAATTCCTTACTTTGCACTGACTACCTTAATCCAGCAATTCACACCCCGTTTCTCATCCTTGGGACTTCAATAGCCACCACCCAGTGTGGGAGAGTGACACTTCAATGGGTAGGGGTCTCCTAATTGACCAGCTTATTACGGACCTGAATTTGTGTCTCCTCAATGAGGGATCCCCTACCCAATTCAATGCTCTTAATGGCACCTTTACCACTATCAATCTCACGATCACCTCTCCTGCTCTCATTGCTTCCCTACATTTGTCAGCCCATGATGATGTTTGTGACAGTGACCACTTTCCAGTGGTTCTATTGTTCCCCTGCCGCCGCCAGGCAGACAGGCCCCCAAGTTACGAATTCCGCAGGGCCAATTGCCCTTTGTATACATCTGCTGTGCACCTCTACACCTCCCTGTCGAATTGCATTGATGCGGTCTGCAAGGCATCTCTGCCACTGTTCTTCACACTGCTGCCACCCCCCCCCCCCCCCATCAACATGTCCCCTCATCGTTGATGGGTACTTTGGTGGGCCAAGGATGTCACAGTCACTGTCTATAACTGCTGACATGCACTGCAGCATTTTAAGCAACACATTTCAAAGACGAACCTCTTCGCTTTTAAGTGTGTTCATGCGAAGGCTCATTACCTTATTAAGTAGTGTAAAAAGGAATGCTGGGAGAAATATGTGCCCCTCCGGGGACATACGCCTCTTCATTGCAGGTTCAGTCCAAGCTCCGTACTGTTCTTGGCTGCCAGCGACAGTCAGTATTCCATTGCCTTAACCTTAATGGTGATTTGTGCACTGATCCATCGGTCCTCGCAGAATACCTTGCTACACAACACTTTGGGACGGTATTGGCATCATCTTCCTGTCCTCCTACATTTCTCCAGCAGAAATGCAGTGTTCACTATGCCCCCCTCCCCCCCCCCCCCCCCCCCCCCAGCCAAACCAATCTGTTCATAACACATAACACTAAGTGAGTGCTATAGTCAAGCAGGCTCTTACCTCTTCATGGGACATGGCAGCTGGCCCATATTCTGTCCGCAACCAGATGGTCTATTATCTTCAACTGCATTAGGTTCACAGCTGCTTTTCTGTCACAATGATGAAACAGTATAGTTCTCCCTGTCCTTAAGGCCAGAAAGAACCCAATGGCCTCGACAGCTACCACCCAATTAACCAGACAAATGTACTACGTAAACTTCTGGAGAGGATAGTTAGCTACACATTATGTTGGGTACTAGAATCTCCAGGCCTTTTGTTCCTGTATCTCTGTGGCTTCCAAGTGAAATGATCTCCAATTGATCATTTACTTGGGTTGGAAAAAGTTAAGAAACAGGCTTTTACTCACCACCAGTGCCTAGTTGTGGTCTTCTTTTTACCTACATGTGGCACACAACATGTCTTGGTGCCATCACATTTTAGTTACCAACCATGACTGAGGCTTCCATGTGCCCCTTCAGATTTTTATCCATGAGTTTTCCTCTGAGCGGCTCTTCCGGTTCCAAGTTGGAACTTCCCTCAGCACTCCTGGAATTCTGCAGAATGGTATCCCACATGGTTCTGTGGTAAGTGTCACACTCTTCCTCCTTGCAGTCCACGGGCTTGTGACCCCTATTGGGCCTCTGGTTACTCTGGCATTGTACGTCGATGATTTTTGCGTATGATGCAGCTCCCACTAAGTAGCATCTGGTGAGTGTCTGCTCTAAGATGCCATCCCATGGGCCTCTGCATGGGCCACCTCCTATTGCTTCCAGGATTCTCCCAAAAAAATGTGGGTAATGCACTTTTATCGCTGATTCACAGTACACCCCAACTCAGAATTTTATTTAGGTGAACAGCTTCTCGATGTTGTAGCACAGTCCTGTTTCTTGGGCCTTACTTTTGATAACCAGCTGACATGGCTGCCCTTCATTTGCCACCTAAATACTGTATGTATATGGAAGCTTAATGCTCTCCACCTCCTGGCCCTTGCATCTTGGGGTGCAGACTGTGTCACTTTTCTCCATCTTTACTGTGGCCTGGTCTTCTCCAGACTGTTGTGGTGGTCAGGTTTATGGCTCAGCAGCTCCTTCCACTTTGAAACTGCTTGACCCTCTTCACCATTGTGGGGTTCATCTGGCTATTGCTGGCTTTCTCAGTAGTTCCATTGATAGTCTCCTCACAGAAGTGGGGATTCCGCTTCTACACAAATGACTGAGCAAACTACTACTTTCTTAATCAGTCATCATTCGCCAATTCCCTGACCATCCGATGTATCCTGCACTCTTCGCCATTGAGGACTGTCTCCCTCCTGACACCCGTTCTTGTGTGGGATTGCCGGTTGGCATGCGTATCACTTCCTTATGTCGGGATCCCCATCTCCACTCGCTGTAATGTACTTCACATCTTTCCTCCCATACCCCTCCCACCCATGGATGGTAACTAGACCATGAATTATGACTGATCTATTCCAGGGTCCTAAGATTCGTGTCAACTCTTTAATTCTCCACCGTCTTCTATGTGCCATCCTTAGTGTGTTCTAGGGTGCCACAATTTTTCACACTGATAGTTCTAAGGCAGTAGATAAGGTGGGATACACTTTCATGTCTCCTACTGCCTTAGAACACCATTTTTTGTCAGGATCAATTAGTGTGTTCACAGCAGAGTTTCTGGAAATTCACAGAGCCCTCCTTTTTTATCCCAGGCCTCCCTCCACAGTGTTTTAATCTGTTCAGATCCAACGAGCAGCCTGCTGGCCATCGACCTCGTCCTTTGGTCTCTGCTATACGTGCCCTTCTCTTGGCCCACGAGTGTGCCACCTGTTCAGATGTCTTTCTCTGGGTTCCAAGTCATTTGAGCAACCCAGGGAATGGACTGGCTGACCGTTGAAGCAGATACTTACTGCCATTTCCTTCCATTATTCCAACTGTGGATGTGCGGATCTATGCAAAATCTTTCTTTACCCAAAATCTGAATGACATCTGGTGTGCTACTGCACATAGTAATAACTCCCCACAATCAAGTAGTCTTCCCCCTGTGGGTGTGGTGTAAGAATAGGCCCGAGGTATTCCTGCCTGTCGTATGAGGCGACTAAAAGGAGTTTCAACCGTTTCGGCCTTCCATGTGATGGTCCCCCTTGGGGTTTGACCTCCATTTTCCAAATTCTACAGAAGTACGAGCCTTTTGGGGAAGGACACCTTACGTGGTGTATCACTGGTCCTCAGTGCACTAAGACCTTGGCACTCAGCAGTGTAACTGCATTGTAACCACACCCACTATTCCTCAAATTTGGCCTAAACACCTGATGGGTTGCACAAGTTATGCCCATAGTGCGTCCCCATTTGCACCTACGATCATGATGGACTTTCCATGGCACCCGAAATCCAGCACGGTAGCCAGCCCATTGTGGTGGGGTCGTCATGTACCCTCTAGGTTGTAGCCCCCTGACAACACAGGGATCATACTGCCGATACCTGAACTGCACCCTCCCCACGTCGGCCAAGGAGTAGATGCCCGTCTCCTTGGGGCATCAGGACTCCCGGCAATGGTCATCCTGCCAGGTGGCCCTTGTTGAGGCTGGGTGGCACCTGTGGGGAGAGCCCCTGGTTGGAGTGGGTGGTATTGGGGCGGATGTTTTGCAGATGAAATGTCAAAATGTATCAGGTCGATCTGCGGCCGAGTCTTTTGAAAAGAAAGGTACTGTCTCTGGTTCTGGTACACCTGCCCTTTCCCCCTTGGCCGCTCCCTGGGAGGAAGGACAGGCCCGCCGGCTTGGGGCAATATACTTCCCCCGCTATTTAGTCTGTTCTCGGACCGATGGGGGGGACGTTCGCCACCTCCAAGCCCATTCTTTGTCCAGCACATCTAGGACATCTTTGGGGAAATAGAGGCTCTCAGTAAAATGCGTTCGGGGTCCGTTCATATAAAGACCACCTCCGCCACACAGTCGGCAGCACTCCAGCATGTGACTGACTAGGGGACATCCCAGTATCCATTGTCCCGCATCTGGCACTGAATAGGATGCAGAGGGTTATTTTTCATGAGGACCTCCTGCTGCAATCTGATGAGGAGCTCAGGGCCAACCTGGAGTGCTGAGGCGTGCATTTCGTCCGGCGAGTCCAGCGCGGCCCCAAAGACTGTTGCATCAACACCGGGGCCTTTATCCTCGCATTCGAGGGGGACATTCTCCCGGAGAAGGTAAAGGTGATGTGCTACCGGTGCGACGTGCCACCTTACGTCCCACCTCCTATGCGCTGCTTTCGGTGTTTGCGCTTTGGGCACATGTCGTCACGGTGTGAAGCTGAGCCCCTTTGTGGCGATTGTGGATGTCCTCTTCGTGAGGAACATACATGCACTCCACCACCTCGGTGCATCAATTGTCCTGGCATCCACTCACCTAGATCTTTAGACTGCCCCGCATATCAGATGGAGAAGAAGATTCAAGAATTAAAAACTTTGGATCATCTCTCTTTTCCTGAGGCCAGGAAGAAGTATGACCACCTCCATCCCGTGACGTTGGCAATATCGTTGGCCTCAGTTGTGTTGCCTCCTTGCACAGTATCCTCACCCCTATCCTGTCCCCCCTCCACCTCCTCACCCCATCTGGGGTTTATGCCTCCGCCTCTCAAATCGCTCCCTTCCAAATCCTCCTCCCTTGCGGCCCCTTCCCCCTCTGCCCCAGGGGCCACACTTCCTCCTCCTCCTCCCCCTCCACCACCTGAGAAGCGATCCTCTTCTCAGGCGTCCATCGGGCAAACGTTCCAGACCCCGGCTTCCAAGGTCCGGCATTCCAAAATGGAGCCCGCACGTGAGGACCTTCTTCGGGTCCAGCATACCATCCCCGTGCCTCATCAGACTTCCAAGAAGGCCTCCAAGAAGTAGTCTTTATCCCCCTCTCCACCCCGGTGCATTTCGACTGACGCTCCATCCATGAGTCGCTGCTCCCGGCCGTCCTCAGTTTCGCCGGGACGCTCTGCTGCCAGGCGCTCAGCTGGCCTCTCGTCAGCGAATGATACTGCCCCTCCTACGCAACCCAGGACAGCGGCCGCAGCTGGTGACAACTCGATGGAACAGGATCCGCCTCCCGCCGGTTGTAGCGTTGTTCCCTCATAACCTGGCCCTCTGCGGCCGTCGAGGTGACCAGCTCTTCCCCTGTTTCATTCCCCCTTTTTTCTGACTAGCGATGGCTTTGTTACATTGGAACATAAGAGGTATTCGATCTAATTGGGAGGAATTACAACTGCTCCTCTGCCTGCACTGTCCGCTCATCCTTGGTCTCCAGGAAACCAAGTTGCGCCCAACTGACCGTATTGCTTTTACCCACTATACCTCGGAGTGGTATGACCTCACACCTGTGGACGGTATTCCAGCTCATGGTGGGGTCATGTTGCTCGTTCGAGACGATGTCTATTACCATCCCATCCCATTGACCACCCCACTCCAAGCAATAGCTGTCCGTATTACTCTTTCTGCCTTTACTTTTTCTGTTTGTACTGTCTACACTCCATCGTCATCCGCAGTTAGTCGGGCTGACATGATGCACCTGATTGTTCAGCTTCCTCTGCCGTTTTTATTGTTTGGCAACTTCAATGCCCATCGTCCCCTTTGGGGCTCTCCTGCATCCTGTCAGAGAAGCTCCCTCTTGGCGGATGTCTTCAACCATCTCAATCTTGTCTGCCTCAATACTGGCGCCCCGACTTTCCTCTCGGACTCCACTCATACCTACTCCCACTTGGACCTCTCGATCTGTTCTACCACTCTTGCCCGTCGATTCGAGTGGTATGTCCTTTCTGACACCTATTTGAGCGACCACTTCCCCTGTGTCGTTCGTCTCCTGCACCACACCCCATCCCCACGTCCTTCGAGCAGGAACATACCGAAAGCTGACTGGGGATTTTACTCCTCCCTGGCGACCTTTCCGGACCACGATTTTCTCAGTTGTGACAGTCAGGTTGAATACTTCACGGCTGTTATCATCAATGCTGCCGAACGTTCCAATCCTCGTACTACCTCTTCTTCACGTCACGTGCTGGACGACGTGCTTTACGCACCTTTCGCCGCCATCCTACGTTGGCGAATTGTATTGGATACTAACGACTCCAAGCGCAATGCCGTAGAGTCACCAAAGACAGCAAAAAGCTTGTTGGGCCTCTTTCATCAGCTCCTTTAACAGTTTTACTCCCTCTTCTATCGTCAGGGGTGGCCTGCGCCGGCTGTAGGGCATTAAGGCTCACTCCTCGGTACCTGGCCTGACCTCAGGTAATGAGGTCCTTGTTGATCCTGTGGCTGTCTCCAACGCCTTCGGCCGCTTTTTCACGGAGGTTTCAAGCTCCCCCCATTACCACCCTGCCTTCCTTCCCAGGTAAGAGGCAGAAGAGGCTCGGCGACCTTCCTTTCACTCGCTGAATCTGGAAATCTGCCCCCTTTACTATGCGGGAACTCCAACGTGCACTTGCACTGTCCCGTTGCTCAGCTCCAGGGCCAGATGCCATTCACGTTCAGATGCTGGCACACCTTTCTCCGGCAGGCAAAAGCTTCCTTCTTCGTACCTACAATCGCGTCTGGACCGAAGGTCACGTCCCCATGCGTTGGCGTGACACCATCGTTGTTCCTATACCCAAACCCGGGAAGGATAGACACCTTCCTTCTAGTTACCGCCCCATTTCTCTTACAAGCTGTGTCTGTAACGTGATGGAGCGCATGGTTAACGCTCGGTTAGTTTGGATTCTTGAATCTCGACGGCTACTTACCAATGTTCAATGCGGCTTTCGTCACCGCCGCTCCGCTGTTGACCTTGTCGACATTCATCATGAGCAACTTTTTGCGAAAGCGCCAAATGGTAGCCGTGTTCTTCGATTTGGAGAAGGCTTATGATACCTGTTGGAGAGGAGGTATCCTCTGCACTATGCACAGGTGGGGTCTACGCGGTCGCCTGCCCCTTTTTATTGATTCCTTTTTAACAGATCTAAAGTTAAGGGTACGTGTGGGTTCCGTATTGTCAGACGTCTTCCTCCAGGAGAACGGAGTGCCTCAGGGCTCCATCTTGAGTGTAGCCCTTTTTGCCATCGCGATCAATCCAATTATGGATTGCATTCCACCTAATGTCTCAGGCTCTCTCTTTGTCGATGACTTCGCTATCTACTGCAGTGCCCAGAGAACATGCCTCCTGGAGCGCTGCCTTCAGCGTTGTCTAGACAGCCTATACTCATGGAGTGTGGCAAATGGCTTCCGTTTCTCTGAAGAGAAGACAGTTTGTATCAACTTTTGGCGATATAAAGCATTCCTTCTGCCATCCTTACATCTCGGTCCCGTTGTTCTCCCTTTTGTGGAAACAACTAAGTTTCTAGGGCTCACATTGGACAGGAAACTTCGTTGGTCTCCACACGTCTCTTTTTTAGCTGCCCATTGTACACGTTGCTTAATGTCCTCAGAGTGCTTAGTGATTCATCTTGGGGAGCGGATCGCACTGTCCTGCTTCACTTGTATTGGCCCATAGTCTGATCAAAGCTGGATTATGGGAGCCTCGTCTACTCGTCTGCTCGGCCATCCCTCTTACGCCGTCTCAACTCCATCCACCATCGGGGGTTACGTCTTGCGACCGGAGCCTTCTACACTAGTCCCGTCGAGAGTCTTTATGCTGAAGCTGCCGAATTACCATTGACCTACCGGCGCGACGTACTGCTTTGTCGGTATCCCTGCCGGCTGTTGTCAATGCCCGACCAGCCCTCTTATCAGTCCTCCTTCGCCGATTCTCTCGACCGTCAGTATGGGTTGTATCTGTCTGCCCTGCTGCCCCCGGGAGTCTGCTTCCGTCGCCTGCTTCGACAATTGGGTTTTGCCCTCCCTACCACCTTCAGAGAGGGTGAGAGCCCGACACCACCTTGGCTCCAGGCTCTGGTTCATATTTATCTCGACCTCAGCTCAGTCCTGAAGGAGGGTACTCCAGCTGATGTGTATTGCTCACGGTTTGTCGAACTTCGTGCACGACTTGCTGGTCACACCTTTATTTACACCGATGGCTCCAAAACTGACGATGGTGTCGGCTGTGCCTTTGTCGTTGGGGGCCGTCACCTTTAAATACCGGCTCCTCGACCAATGTTCCAGCTTTACGGCTGAGCTTTTTGCTCTCCATCAGGCCGTTCAGTATGCCCGCCGCCACCACCATTCATCGTATACACTCTGCTCTGATTTCCTCAGTGCTCTTAAGAGCCTTGGAGCTCCCTATCCGGTCCATCCTTTGGTGCAACGGATCCAGCAGTCCCTCCATTCTTTCGCTGATGAGGGTCTCCTGTCAGTTTTCTGTGGGTTCCCGGACATGTAGGAGTGCCTGGGAATGAGGCTGCAGATGCTGCAGCCAAAGCTGCAGTCCTCCTGCCTCGGCAAGCCTCCCATTGCGTCCCGTTATCTGACGTTCATGGGGCTGTTTGTAAGAGGCTTGTGTCGTTGTGGTGGGATGCTTGGTCATTCCTCGAAGGAAACAAGCTCCAGGCAGTAAAACCGCTCCCAACTGCTTGGACATCCTCCTCCCGACCATCTCGGCGAGAAGAGGTCTTTCTGACCAGGTTGTGGATTGGGCAATGCCGGCTTAGCCACCGCTACCTGATCTCCGGTGACCCAGCCCCGCAGTGCCCTTGTGGTCAAGCATTAACAGTGCGCCATGTTTTACTGTCGTGTCCCCGCTTTAGTCAATCTCGTGTTGTCCTGTCCCTGCCATCTACTTTACCGGATATTTTAGCTGATGACGCTCGAGCAGCTGCTCGTGTTCTGCTTTTTATAACTTTGACTGGCTTGTCCAAAGACATCTAACTTTTATACGTCTTTTATCTTCATCTTTGTCAGGACTTTCTGGTGTCCCCCCCCCCCCCCCCTCCCCTTGAGTTTTACTAGATTCCATGAGCTCTAACAACTGTGACTGGGCGCTAATGATCTAAGTAGTTGAGCGCCCTTAAACCCCACCAAAAAAAAAAAAAAAAAACCGTGGATTACGTTTAGTATCTACAGCTTTTTACACCAGCCCTGTGGATAGCCTTTATGCTGAGAATGCTGAACCTCTGCTGTCCAATTGGCGAGCAGTCCTTCTGAGTCTTTATGCTAGCCATTTGTCTTCCATGCCTGCTAATCCAGTCCATGACATTTTCTTCGACGCCTCCTTTGATGTAGGGTATGCAGGCCACCCTTCCTCCATACTACCACCGGGAGTCCGCTTCCGTCAACTGCTCCATTCTCTTTCCTTGCGCTTTCCTAAAACTTTCTTGAGAACTGGGGGTACAGCACCACCTTGGCTCCATCCCCAGACCTGCTTGCTCTGTGATCTTTGTCAGTTTCTGAAGGATGGTACCCCTTCACTTGTTTGTCGGGCATTTTCTGCTCAATGTGCACAAATGAAGGATGCCACATTTATTTACACTGATGGATCAAATACATCATTTTGTGTAGGGAGTGCCTATATTGTTGGCGACACCCCAAATCGATTTCGGCTTCCCGATCAGTGTTCCGTTTATACTGCGGAGCTTTACACTGTTCTCCAGGCTGTCCAATAAATCCGTCACCATCAGCGGATACAGTATGTTATGTGTACAGATTCTCTCAGCTCTCTCCTCAGTCTCCAAGCTCTCTACCCTGTCCACCCACTGGTCCACCGGATTCAGGACTGCCTCCACTTGCTCCCTTTGGGGGCGTCTCAGTGGTGTTCCTCTGGATCCCAGGACATGTTGGTATCTGTGGAAATGAGGCGGCCGATATAGCAGCCAAGGCTGCAGTCTCTCTTCTTCGGCCAGCTATTCACACGATTCCCTTCACCGATCTATGGAGTGTTTTATGTCATCGTGTTGTTCTTTTATGGCATGCACATTGATCAACACTTCCCCATAATAAATTAGGGACATGAAAGCTCTTCCCTGTGCTTAAACCTCTTCCTCCCGAATGCGTCATCGGGAGGAGGTAATATTAACTAGACTCCGGATAGGGCACTGTCTTTTTAGCCATCGACATCTTTTAAGCGGTGATCCTCCCCCACTCTGTCCCCACTGCTCTCAGCTGTGGACAGTAAGACACCTTTTACTCAAGTGCCCCTATTTTACTCTGTTACGCGCCCGTCTACAGCTGTCGCCTGAAATATCGTCAATTTTAGCAGATAACGCGCTCAGCTGATCGCGTTCTTGAGTTTATTAGTGCCAGTGAGATGACGTCAGTCATTTGAAGCCCTTTTTGGGGACAACCAAACCCTTTCTCTAGTGGTTTTTCATGCTGTACTCCTGCTTTTAGTTTCTCCAATTTTTTGAGTTTCGCTCCCTTAGCTGCTGGTTCCATTTTCGTATTTTACATTTACCTAAGTCACAGATTGGGCGCTAATGACCATAGCAGTTTTGCGCCCTAAAACAAAACAAAAAAAAATGCAAAACCAACTGAGGAAAATACAGGCGGCGGAAATGAGATCTTAAAGGAGTATTAAAGATGGTGTGAGGGTGGATACAATCCGAAATGAAGATATTAGGAAAGACTAAATATAGGATCAATATGTAATAAAACATTTAAAAAGATACAAAACCAGACTTTACACAGGTAATGTAGGAGTACACGCTGAGCGGCAGAAGAGATGGAGGACAGCCCAGGAGATTGTGGAGACAACTGTAAAACCAGAGCGGGCAAGAATCCCTGACTCATAAAATGAAGAAGAAGAAGGAGTAGGAGGAGGAGGAGGAGGAGGAGGAGAAGAGAAGAAGAAAGGAAGAAACTGCAGCAAACTACCCCTTAGAGAATAATGAGCAAAAAGGATCATACAGCCTCAAGGCCGGAAATCCTGTACAGTACATTACAGCACTCAACATGCTGAGACAAGACAACCGTTAGAGAACCTGTCCAAAGTGGCTCCCACAGGCCTCTAAGCAAGTGTGGACATGATTCAGCTGCATCTGACACCAATTTTCAAATGTCCATTTACTAGTTCTCTTAACTGTTCCACACCCTCTTCTGTTGTGTGGGCCAACCTCAGATGGCTCTCTGAGACCAAGAATCAATTTCAAATTTCTGTCATGGTAGCAGCAGATATAGGCATAATAAACCCTATCACTATCTCTATGATCTGTAATTTTATAATGGTCTGTTATTCACTTCCCCTTCCATGATCCTTCAGACTACTCCACCAGGTCATATTTGAGGGGTGTTCTTTCCAGCAAACTATTCTGTACTTCTATTTCAGTCACTGGCATTATCCTTGCACCAGCCTTCATGGATCTAGCAGCTGTAGTCTACATTCCCACCATGTTGATTTGTGTTTTGTGGGCTCCTTTGTCCTGCACTGTGGCAGTGGCTGTAAGTGGCAGCTGGCAGCTCTAGTGAATTCAGACAGTTAAGCTCAATTGAAATAGAAATATTTTGTGATTCTTCATTTGTATTATTATGCAGTTTTCTTCGATTGCACTTTAATAAAATTTCACATGTATCTACTTGTCACTGCACCTGATTCGTAATCTGTCATTATATAATTTACCAACTTACTAACACTGAGATGAGCATGTGCAGTGAGATAACACACCACTGACACATTTGAAGGTGTTTGATTTATGCTTAAATTCAGTTCATGTAAAGTTATTCAGCTTTATAATTTTTTTTTGCAGGAGCAGGAAGAGGTACACCCAGAGGAGGTACTGGCAGGTGAGATTTTTGCTTTCTTCAGTAGCTTAATTACATGCTAAAGTTATCGCTTTAATATTTTCTTATGTGGTATTTTTTCCATATTTTTCTTGCTAAACTATTTTAGTGAAACAGTTGTTCAAAATTTTATACTTGAATTTGACACTGGATGTTAATTACATGGTACATAATTCATACTGAAAATTGGCAGTGCCTTTGTAACTACAAAAGATTGGTCACAAATATGCAGTTGTGTTTAAAATTATACAGTGGTAGATTGTGAGGGAAACGTGATGAAAGAGAAAGAAGCCAATTTTTAACTACCAAATTGACATTTAAAAATTAGTCATTGTAAATGTGAGCTAACATTACAAATAGGCCCACTATGATAAGTAGTAATGGTTAGATCACAGTCACCTTATTCTGTAGTCATGGCTCATATTAAAATCATCATCTTGAGATAAATATATTTATGTATACAACTATCACACAGCACAGTTGAGCTTCTTAAAGACGAAAATTGCCAATGTTATTGGGGACTGGATGAAGTTAACCACATTCATGGCCAGTGATTTGAAACCTTATCATCATGTTTTGAAACAAAGAGTATTGTCCCTGTAATCCTGCTTCTCTCCCAAAGCTGTATTTTGCTACCTGACTGATGTGTGAAATAGCCTGGGTGCCACCCAGGGTGCAATTTGTGCTTTTACCAGTGGGGGGGATGTCTTAGGGGGTTAGTAGAATTATATATGTCACTAGTTTGGACCGTGGCGTTACGCATGGTTAAACAGCTATTTATGAATAGATGTTAATGCCGAAACTCACTATTGACACGTATGCACTATCAGAAAAGCCATCTCTTGTTATATCTTTAAAAGTACATTATAGGTAAAGCTTATTTACAAAATCATCTACGTACGGGTACAGATATACAAGGGGAATTCGAAAAGTAGAGGCACATTAGTGAAAAGTTGTACTTACTCTAATGATAGAAAACTGTAACATATTAATAGTATTAATAGGAAGACTTATTAATAACATTCAGTATTTGGCTGCACAAATTTATATGTAAAGTTTTACTCCAGTGCATGGGAAATAAACATCCCAGGTTGGGATGAAAAACTAAAACCAGAGGAGGGGATGGTCTGATGCAGAGGGGGTGGGGGTGGGGGGGCACACTGGTGCCACCGTTATCCCTCGCCTGCCAAGAGGGTAATTGACTATGCAATGACAACATGCTATTGACAAGGGAACCTCCCCATTGCACCCCCCTCAGATTTAGTTATAAGTTGGCACAGTGGATAGGCCTTGAAAAACTGAACACAGATCAATTGAGAAAACAGGAAGAAGTTGTGTGGAACTGTGAAAAAATAAGCAAAATATACAAACTGAGTAGTTCATGGGAAGATAGGCAACATCAAGGACGCCGGAAACGCATGAGCGCCGTGGTCGCGTGGTAACGTGAGCAGCTGCGGAGCGAAAGGTCCTTGGTTCAAATCTTCCATCGAGTGAAAAGTTTAATTTTTTATTTTCAGTTTATGTGACAAACTCGTATGTTTTCATCACATTTTTGGGAGTGATTATCACATTCACAAGAAAACCTAAATCGGGCAAGGTAGAAGAATCTTTTTACCCATTCACCAAGTGTACAAGTTAGGTGGGTCGACAACATATTCCTGTCATGTGACGCACATGCCGTCACCCGTGTCGTATAGAATATATCGGATGTGTTTTCCTGCGGAGGAATCGGTTGACCTATGACCTTGCGATCAAATGTTTTCTGTTCCCATTGGAGAGGCACGTCCTTTCGTCTACTAATCGCATGGTTTTGCGATGCGGCCGCAAAACACAGGCACTAAACTTATTACAGTGAACAGAGACGTCAATGAACAAACGAACAGATAAACACGATGCAAAAATAAAGAAAGTAAAATATTCACTTGATGGGAAGACTTGAACCAAGCACCTCTCCTTCTGCAGCTCCTCACGCTACCACGAGACCACGGCGCTCGTGTGCAAATTGTCTCAATGATATTGCCTATGTCACCCATGGGCTACTCAGTTTGTATATTTTGCTTATTTTTTCACAGTTCCACACAACTTCTTCCTGTTTTCTCAATTGATCTGTGTTCAGTTTATCAAGGCCTATCCACTGTGCCAACTTATAACTAAACCTGAAGGGGGTGCGATGGGGAGGTTCCCTTGTGAGTACAAGATGCCTGACTTGGTCGTAGCTTCACAACCTGCGTACTACATTCTCGAGACCCATCTCCAATTCTGTCTCCCCTTCCACTCCCATATCAGCTTCCCTGATTTAAACATATAGGAGTTCCCCTTAGCTCATCCTTAAGTTCCACAATCCTCCTTCCCTCAGTACCTGTATGTGTCCCTGTGCCTCTTATATTACACCCTGTTCCAACTCATCCCCTCACTGACATTCTCAGTCAATCAGTCCACCACAACTCCTCATGCAGTTGGCCTGCAGGTTTAAGAAAATTTATCTCACTGACAGAGGGACAGACTGTGACAAATGTTATTCCAGACTTAGCCTTTGATTGTTTATTTCTACATTAACAGTTTCATGACCAACAAAACGTCTTAGGCTGATGCATAAGACTCAAATATTTTCTATAAGTTCCAAAAACACACACTATACGTAATGGAGACTTAAATCATTGAAAATAATATAATCTGCTTCACTGATCACTGATGTCTGCCAACGTTGGGGTAACTTTCTGAATCCATAACTGTAAAAATCATGTGGTTTTGTAGCAAAGAACTTGTAGAGCCATGTTCAAAGTGTATTTTCACCCCAAAAGGAAGTTTGTGAAGATCATTAAACAGAGAGCAGAAAAGGTGAAATCTGTGGGTGCAATGTCAGGTGAAAAGGTGGTTGCAGATTGACTTCCCAACCCAGTTGTTGTATAGTGTTACTGGCCAGTGTCGCAGGATTCCGGTTGCTGTTATTGTGGAATAGCATCACTTCACACAGTCTTCCTAGTTGTTGTTCTGGGATTTCGTCTGGAAGATGTCTGTTGATGACAATAAATGCCAACAGGAGAGTTACCTCATGCAAGCAACTCTTTGTATACCACATGGCCACTGTTCCACCAGATGCATAACACTATCTTATGTGGATGCATGCAAGTCTTTTTATGTGGCATTACTGCTTTGTTTGGACTAAACCATTTCTTTCTTTTCTTTTCCTTGCATTAGCACAAAGACAAATTTTCTAGTCATCAGTAATGGTGCAGGATAGGAATGATAGGTGGTGTTCACACACAAATCGATGACAAGCAAGTGGATAATGCACATATGGCCAACCAGTAATTTTTCTCCTTTGGCTTGTGTATCTCATATGCTTCATTGTTGAACCTTCTCCATTGCATTCAAATGTTCCACAATGATGGAATGAGCATGAGGGACTCAATAGAGGGGAAATTTTAGAAAATGATTTCACTGAAGAAAATGTTAGTGTTCCTTTATTTGACCCTATAATACTCTTTCCCCTATTGTAACCAAGTCTGTGGCATTCACTAAGAGAAGCAGAATGTTTCACAAGTGTTGATCACATTGAGTGTGGGATAGCATTTCACATTTCCTGATTACAATCTCTGAATTCCAAAGACAAGTCATGTTTCAGATTTATCAGTCCCCTTGTCATAGTAAATACAATGCAGGGTGAATGTTGTTTGTTTGGTATGATTTGAACTGGGAGTTGCAGCAACAGTAAATGAATAATGCTTCTGATTTCATCTCTGTTACAATATGTCACCACTGACTTGAGAACTAGAAAAAGTTCATTCTGAGTGTCACATGACAGATAATGCATGTGCAAATGCTTTCCAGACTATTGTTGGTCTCTCACCTTGCCTATGTATTCAATTGTTATAAACAGAAGAGTTTGAATATTCACAGGAAATTTTCATTAGTTGAACCTGCAATTTTCTGAGCTGAACCTCTGAATGCCAAGCCTCTTTGACCAAGAAATAATATCACATTAAGTAACATGAGAGCTCAAATGCAAGTTGGCTATTACATGGATGAACAGAAAAGTTACCTTTGTTTTCTTCCAACCATCAGCATACTTCTTTCATGTCATTTTATTTCTTCGTTTTTATGATTCTCCTGTGAAATATTTTTACAAATGTAAATATTTCGTTTGTTGTCTGTCATTGGATGAAAAATATATTGTATATACTGGTTTTTAATGTAAATCACCTTAAGATGTAATCAGAAATGTGTTACTTCTGGATGTTGTTGGCAAGGCTACCAAATTGTAATGTTGTTTTAGATCTGCCAATGTGTACATTTGTTGGGGAAATGTGATAGAATTCACAAGAATATTTGAAGAAAGCATTTTTTTAACTCCATCACAATGTGGGTTTAGTGCACAATATCTAAAGAAGAAATAGAATAATATAACAGTTAATACAATCAACTTTGCCAAAATAACACTCTTCTACAAACACCCTTGTATTTCTGAAAAAAATACATTGTGATCCTATTTGTACTTAGATAGCTGAATTCAAAACTGTTTTTAGTTTTTTTTTTTTTGTCAGGAATTGTTTATGAATAATCACAATTTTCTTTTTCTCTTCTGTTTCTGATATATTGCAGCAAACATGAGGTAAAATTCAATAGAGAAATTCACATATTTATGATGTTATAATTTCATTACATTAATGGAGGGTGAATTCTAACATATAACACAGAAATCTTTTTGGATACACCTTGTAGCATTTATTTGATATGAGAAATAAGAGGAAATCGACAAGAAAATGAACCACTCTATTCTAATGCACGTCACTTTCTTCTCTTGTATTGTGAATCTTTCTTATCTTGAATGATATTCCAGCAATAATCTGCTAATATAGAAGGTACCCACTTCCCTTCATAACACCTTTCTATGGTAGAAATGTCCTTATGGTATTTTTCGCCATGTTCATTCAATACATCACTACAACTCTATGAAGTAGTCCAGATGAGGGTCCATCATATGTATCTTAAAAGACACACTGCACATTGTTTCATTAGCCCAAGTTTGATGTGAAGTGGTGTAAGCGGTATATCCCCAGGAGCTATCTGACATTAATGTTGTACATTCTTTTCGCCCACTTTCCATTTCCGACTAGGCCATTTCTTTTTCATGTAGTGACAATTTCCGTATCGACTATCCCATTCACAAAGAAAACAGGCATACTCCACGTACCCTTGTTACATTCTCTGTACCATCGCAATTACTTTGAAATCTGCAAATATTTTCCATTTGTATTCACGGTATAGTAATGAATTTAACACCCATTCTACAAATTGGTAATTCTCTTTGGTCAAGCTGGCATAAGCTACTGAAATGAAGGGTATTTTATTTCCGTTATGCAGCAAAACACCATTGAGACTTAGTTTTGATGCAGCAACCGGCTGTCACTGTTAGAGATAATGGGCTATTGCAGGTGGTCTCAGTGACATACATATGGCATGGGATAACTCGATGACATCTAATTCTTCCCACCTGCTGTTGAACAAGAAATTGTTATGTTCCATCACTAACAGATGTGGCAACATACCTGTAACAAGAAATTATGTTCCATCACTAACGGATGTGGCAACATACCTGTATCTCTCTATAATGTCCCTATGTTTACTGTGAATTGTGGATATGTATATATATACGAGGGCCATTCAGAAAGTAACCTCCGGTTGATTTAAAAAAATACACGAAGTTAAATAAAAATATTTTAATATATACATCTTACAACTACATCTTTGCACTATTTTTCTACATAGTCTCCATAGCGATTGAGGCACTTATCGTATCTCTTCACAAGCTTTGAAATTCCTTCTGCATAAAAATCACCCGCTTGTGCCTGGAGCCAGCCTGTGACCGCATCTTTGAGCTCTTCGTCGTCATCAAACCGCTGTGACCCGAGCCATTTCTTCAAATGCATGAAGAGGTGATAATCACTTGGCGCCAGGTCTGGGTTGTAAGGTGGATGGTTGATAACGTCCCACTTGAAGGACTCAAGAAGGGCCGTTGTTCTGCGAGCAGAGTGAGGACGGGCGTTATCGTGCAAAAAAACGATACCGGAAGTCAGCATACCACGGCGTTTGTTCTGTATAGCCCGTCTTAACTTTTTTATTGTTTCACAGTACACGTCTTGATTAATGGTCGTACCACGTTCCATGAATTCAACCAACAACACCCCTTTGGCATCCCAAAACACCGTTGCCATCAGTTTTCTGGCAGAAAAATCTTGCGAGGCTTTTCTTGGTTTGGTAGGCAAATTTGAATGTGCCCACATCTTTGATTGTTCTTTTGTCTCAGGGTTCACGTACTTAATCCAGGTTTCGTTACCGGTCATGATTCTCTTTAACAATGGTTCTCCTTCATCCTCATAACGTGACAGAAAGTCTAATGCAGAAGCCATTCTTTGAGTTTTGTGGTGGTCGGTAAGAATTTTGGGCACCCATCGTGCACAGAACTTACGGTAACCCAATCTTGCTGTCACTATCTCGTACAAGAGAGTCTTAGAAATCTGTGGAAAGCCAGTAGACAACTCCGACATTGAGAAACGTCGATTTTCATGAACTTTTGCATCAACTGTCTGAACGAGTTCGTCAGTCACCAATGATGGTCTACCACTCCTCTCTTCATCATGAACGTTTTCTCGTCCACTTTTAAATAAACGTACTCATTCACAGACAACTCCTTCACTCATAACTCTTGGTCCATACATGGCACAAAGCTCACGATGAATAGCTGCTGCAGAATATCCTTTGGCTGTAAAAAACCTTATGACAGCACGCACTTCACATTTGGCGGGGTTTTCTATTGCAGCACACATTTCAAACTGCCACAAAAACTAAACTAGTGCAGGTACGATGTTCACTCGACCACGGCTTGATGCCGACTGACCTGTTGAGTGCGTGAACGCACAGATGGCATCGCTACTCCCCCCACAACCCGACATGTGACCGATCGGAGGTTACTTTCTGAACCGCCCTCGTATATATATACATACATACTACACAAAACGTATCCCTGACAATGATATTTTGTTTACATATTAGAATTTCCCATGGTAAACTGGGTTAGAAGCACACAGTTTAATATGAGAAACAGAACTCTTGTCGAACAGTGTAATTTAATTGGATAGATAAAAACATCTAATCACCAATCACATTCTTTCTTGCCCACACGTGTGTGTGTGTGTGTTTTTTGTGTTTTCTTGCTGCTGCTTGGCAAGTAGATTTTTTAATCTATCAAATGAAATTATAAAGAAGAAATAGTACATTTAAAATTAAATACGATATACAATTAGATGCAGCTGGGGTGAAGGACTCATAAAACTGAAGAAGTGAATTGAAACAAAGAATATTATGAAACAGAAAGTTGCTACTCACTATAGAGTAGAGTTTAAATGAAGGATGTCGTGTTGGGCAGCGTTCTTAGCAGCAGGGTATCAACTTGTTTCTTGCCACAGCTTGTAGGTGCCCATTTATGTGGACAGACAGCTTGTTTGTTGTCATGCCCACATATAATGCAGCACAATGGTTGCATCTTAGCTTATATAGCACATGACTGGTTTCACAGGTAGCACTGCCTACAATAGGATAGGTGATACTTGTGACCAGACTGGAGAAGGTGGTGGTGGTGGTGGTGGTGGTGGTGGTGGTGGTGGTGGTGGTGGTGGTAGGATGTATGGGACAGGTCCTGCATCCGGGTCTATTACAGGGATATGAGTATGGGTTAAAAGTTCTTCCTAAACACCCAGAATCCTAAAACCCCTCCCCTCATTCAGATTCATTGAAGACATCTTTGTGATCTGGATCGAGAGTGAGGACACCCTATACGCATTCCTCCAGAACCTCAACAGCTTCTCCTCCTTTGTCTCACCAGGACCTTCTCAAGCCAGCAAGCCTAGTTCCTAGGTGTTGATCTCCACTTCAAAGATGACTACATCACTGCCTCTGTCCATATCCAACCTACTAACTACAATTAATACCTCCATTTTGACAACTGCTACCCAGTCCATACCAAGAAGTCCCTCCCATACAGTCTATCCACATATGCAGTGATGAGAGGCCGTCCTCGAAATATACCGGGGGTCTCAATGAAGTGTTCAGACAATAATTATCCTCCAAACCTTGTACAAAAACAAATCTTCTGTGCTTTATCTTTGCAGTTACCCACGACCCCCAAAGTCTCACCATCTGGCCACAGAGGAGCATTCCCCTCATAACTCAGTACCACCCAGGACTGGAACAACTGAATTACATCCTCTACCAGTGTTCTGACTAACTATCATTGTGCTCTGAAATCAGAAATGTCCTGCCTACTATCCTCCACACCTGTCACACAGTGGTATTCCTCCGTCCACCAAACCTACACAATACACTTGTCCATCCCAGCACAATCCCTGCTCCCAACCCTTACTTAATGGCTCAGATCACTGTAATAGAACTAAATGCAAGACCTGTCCCATACATCTTTCATTCACCATCTACTCCAGGCTGGTCACAAGCAACATATATCCCACCAAAGGCAGGGCTACATGTGAAACCAGTCATCTGATATAGAGGCTGAGCTTCAACCAATGTGCTGATTTCTGCATGGGAATGACAAGCAACAAGCTGTCTGTCTGCATGAATTACCAGTAATAAACTGTGGCCAGGAACTCCCCCTGCAGTATATCCTACGTTCCTGTAACCCTCCTGGCTTTAACCTTGATTAGTCAGTTTTCTCAACCATTCAGACCCTTCCCTGTCTCCATTCCAGTGCTACATAGCCCTCATATCACCAACACAAGAGGTCTTCTTTACTCCTTTTGTAGAAAGAACTGCAAGGATTTTGCTTTTTTTGTGGGTGGCAATGTCAGTGAAGATATTATTTATCTTTATTACATTATTTGCTAGGTATATACTATTAGACATATATTTTCACCAATAACTTATTCTTGAAGAAAAGTGATGTCTGTGTCTTGTAACTAGTGTGTTCAGCAAAGTTATTGGTTTGATCACTTCTTCTATTTTTAAAGCTACATTTTTACATTTATAATAGCTACCACAGCTAAGGCTAAGTATCTATGGCTGGATGACATGCCTGGCATTGCAGTAATCTACATCTACATCTATACTCCGCGAGCCACCTTACGGTGTGTGGCGGAGGGTACTTATTGTACCACTATCTGATCCCCCCTTCCCTGTTCCATTCACGAATTGTGCGTGGGAAGAACGACTGCTTGTAAGTCTCCGTATTTGCTCTAATTTCTCGGATCTTTTCGTTGTGATCATTACGTGAGATATATGTGGGCGGTAGTAATATGTTGCCCATCTCTTCCCGGAATGTGCTCTCTCGTAATTTTGATAATAAACCTCTCCGTATTGCGTAACGCCTTTCTTGAAGTGTCCGCCACTGGAGCTTGTTCAGCATCTCCGTAACGCTCTCGCGCTGACTAAATGTCCCCATGACGAATCGCGCTGCTTTTCGCTGGATCATGTCTATCTCTTATATTAATCCAACCTGGTAAGGGTCCCATACTGATGAGCAATACTCAAGAATCGGATGAACAAGCGTTTTGTAAGCTACTTCTTTCGTCGATGAGTCACATTTTCTTAGAATTCTTCCTATGAATCTCAACCTGGCGCCTGCTTTTCCCACTATTTGTTTAATAGAGCATACAAACTAACTTTGCTAATTAATGCATGTATCTATTAGTCATGACTGTCAAAATCCAGACCGTAGTTGGAGATTAGCCATCACAATTGTACAGACACTGTTTTTCGATGTACTATTTTTCTTCCTCCTTATGAGATAGTGTACTGGAGACAATTGCATTGTTTTCCTTATTTTGTTTTGGCTGTCTTAGTAGTTTCTTCGTATAATTTAAGTGTTTACATTTATTTATGGAGCTGTGTTTTGATTAATGAGGAGGGGGTTTATGAGGAATCCAGTCAGCAATAATGTTTTTTATGATTTACCATATGACACATGAGAGCTGATTACCTCTGAAATGAAGAGGCTGGGAGTAAATTGTGTAGTAGAAACAACTGAAACACATAGGAGAAATGTGCACACACATTTGAAGAGAATTTGTGATAAGTATCCGAAGATAATGTACGTACAGTACCACTGTCCCTTTGCTCAAAAAACATTTCCCATTAAGACTTTCACTACAGTCTGTTCCCAGACAAAATTGTTTCTCTTACTGCCTCACCTCTCTACATGGAGTCCAGTAGGGAGCTGCATTTCCCCATCTGTCATCCACTCGTGGTCATTTATCCCACCTGTTGTGGATGATCCATACACAAGGTGAGAAATGGCTTAGGTTGTCATGAACATTAGAACTTCATTGCAACACAGAAGGCACATTATAATGTTGTGCATGTGAAATGGCTTCCTAGTGCTAAAAACATAACAATAGTCCTGTTATGCTGTAAGGTTGTCACAAATATGAGCTAAGCTGAGCACTGCAAGCTGCGCTGGTGTTTTCCTAGATTCCATTGTTGTTGTGCTCAGAGGAATAGTTGGGAATGTTAGAGCAAGGCAAGGTAAAGAATGCCCTGATCCACTGAAAGATGTTTGATAATATGAGAACTATTCTTGAAGCTCCAGTTCAGCACTCTGTTTGTAAAAACTGAGAGGCACTGCTGTAGGTATCTAAAGAGTAGGTTGCACTAGTGATGACAATATTGTGGGCTACGTTCTTATTAATATAGTCATGGCACTCAGAAGTAGATAGTGGATGTCAAGTCTGGGACTTGGGTTGGCTGGTGAGCCATTGTGCAGTGGTCTATGAAGGCTGTGAAGAGCACAGGAATACTGGAAAATTGTCCAGTGTCATGTGGTCCCTATACAGAAACTATGCAATGGCTGTCATGGGCAAGATGAGCTGCTCTGAGTTTGTTTCAGGTTTATTAACATGCTAGCAACAGGCAGCACTCTGTTGAATGTCACAAGACAGCATTGTAAGGTACCAGTCATATGGTACACCACACACTTCCACCTCATTCCTATTATGTCTTCTACTCCATCCTGTTCCCATACCCAACAAATTTCTTCCTGCCTCACCTTTACGAAGAATGCACCTGAGAAACAACCCACATCGTCTGCTACACAGTCTCCTTGCTATGTGTATCCATCTGTAAGTAAAGAAAGGAGGATTACATTGTATGTGTTTGATGTGCAATTTTACTGCATGAACAGCAAAAATGTGGTAGGTGATATCATTTTTGCTGTTACCTTATGTGGGGTATCCCTGAGAAAAGTTAATGATAATTTGAAATTCTTGATGAAGTATTTTGCAAGTCACCAAGTGCTCTCATTGTCAAATACTGGATGAATAGAATGACAGCATATGCTTGCAGTGAGTGAGGCTGCATATACAGTCATACACACAGTTCCTAACAGTTAAACTTGCCACAGAGAGTTAACCCTGTAACATAAAATTGTATGTTTTAATAAGCAGATTACTACAGGATTTTAAATTATAAAATTTGGTTAATAATTATTTGAAATGTTGCTGCCCTTGGCAGTATTCAGATAGCCAGCTTGCAACTCGAATAAAGTTCTGACTTTGTGGAACTCAGTTAGTAATGTTCACTGTTGTACATAATTGACTAGATTAGATGCTCAGTTATTCACTGATCACTAGGCTCTCTAAAAGATCGAAATAATTGATTCTGTTCTTTATAATGTCATATTGAAGCAGTCTTCATTTATCAACTGTTTGTTTGACTTTTGCAGATTAAGTATTTTTTATATTAACACACAATTTCCTTTTTTGTCAATCAGGCCCTGTTGTCGGGGAAGCCCCACGTCCTATTGCTCAGGTGAGTGAAAGTAGAAGCAGCACCACTGAGACTGACAGAGAGATGGTGAGTTTCACCAGCAGCAAAGGAAGTTTGGCTTTTTGGCATGTAATGAACCCCCCCCTCCCACCCCCCCCCCCCCCCCCCCCCACCCTGTTTCCTGGCCACCTTCCAGGGTGCTAACAAATTTCATCAGCCCATGGTTTTTAGCCGTTCTGTGGGGTGCCCTGCACACCCGATTTTAATTAATCAACGCCTTTCTACATATCCTATTCATCTTCACCTCATACTTATTATTTTTTGCACTCCAATCTTTCCTGACACCACAACTTTTGCAACTTTATTTGCACTGGTAACTGAAGTGTTGTCTCAAGTCTTATATTACAATGTAATTACCTACTGAACAATTACAAAAATATATCAAAGAATACTTGCATACTGGCTAATGGCATCGTAACTTCATATTTTGTCTCCTGATATAATGGCATTGTCACAGTGCTACAGATCTAGGGCAAAGCACTTCACTGAATGAGAATGAGAATGAGATAGCATGGAATAAAACACTCAAATCAGCAAGTACAGTGAAGCCTGATGAAGCAACTATTGCTGTCCCACTCTGCAGAAACTCTTCACACATTTGCAGCAGATTTCATGTGCAAGAGAAAAAATTCCTGAAGTGAATAAAAGTTTAAACCCATTATTTGAACTAGAATGTGACTTTATGGCAGCAACCATCATTCATTGATACTATAGACATTGCAAAATATGTAACTTTACCCCAGAGCTAGGTTACAGCACATTTGATATTCATTAAACATGATAATTACCACCTACAATTGTCTAAAATATTTAGTTATTGTAATTATACGTCAATCACCTTTGTAAAATGGTAATAGTCACTCTTCTTGCTATTATCATAGCCAGACAAACTTGAAAAAACCCTTTTTAGAATATTATTATGGTCATTAAATTAATTTCTCGTGCACTTCATAGAGAGGTCTTCTTGTCTTTGGGTATCACAAGTTTATCTTGGGTTGCTTAGTAATTCAATAAATCTAACTTCATGTTTGGTAGCTCATCTATCACTGGTTGTCCTGTGTGAAGTAAAAGTAACTGTGTAGCTACGTTCTGTAGCTACGTTTGCTGTTTGGGATTTGCTTCCAGTAATATTTAGGTATGTCTCTGATACATGAAACAGAATCAAATGATCAATCTTTGGATGATCAACCAGATCTTGTACTGACTTCTGTATACAGGTAGCTGTCCCTCCTGCAGTGACCATATGATCAACATGCATGCTGTCTGTCATATGAATCTCAATGTATAGTGTCTGCCACAAGGTGTACAACTCTGAGGACAAGGGCCCATTCCACATTAACTTATGCTGCCATAGACATTGCAAAAGTATCTTAAATGTGATCACAATGGGACTAATTAATCCAAATGGATCAAAAATGTATGATGTGGCACACAGTACAGCGCATTTTGTGAAGCTGTAGATATTAGGTGCTGGTTTGAAATTGTTCACAGTTTCAAAATGTTGAACAGCTGGATGCTAGAACAAACCTCAAGTTCTAACATCCTCATCATTATCAAGCAGTAAAAGTAGTTGTGTTTTTTGCACCACTGAGGGGATATTTTTGAATAGTTCGTCTGTGTTGCTGTACCATTTCCATAGTGAAGCTCCACCTCTTATCAATATCTTCCTGAGATCTTACTGGAGCTTGATTTCACCCCTTACTGTATTGCATCCTGAGATACAATGGTCGATATTGAAATGATTAGTGAGAATGTTTGCTGCCTCACTCTGCTCACTCTCTTTGTGAGCTCACTGTAACAGATTACTGGCTGCAAGAAAGGGCGCACAAGTCATTTTGTGTGTGATCGTCTTTCATTCGTATTCCCGAGGTGGTGCAGATCTATCACTCCTCCACAATATTCTTTGGAAAGTGCGATCTTCATCTACTACCAGAACTTGTCAATGCATATTCTCCATGTCTACTGTGAAGGCAATGCGATGTATGTGGAAGCATAATGTTATGGATTACAAATAATGTTGAATGGTTGGTCATATCATTGGAAAACTGTTTAGTGACAAATTTGTGTTTGATTTGGCAAGAAAATCAAATGCTGCTCTCTTTTAGTAGTTGAGCTGAAGTGGCGTGTACTATGAAATGGCTTCTGTCATGACTAGTACTGCCGTGTGTCGTAAACCTTCATACTTCCTCATAAACTCTGTGTAGCTTTCCACAAGCTTTGATTGTCTTGTTAGTTTCTGCTCAGTCTGAGAGAAGCATTTTGCTGCATTGTGGAAAGAATTGCATAACAAACTTTGCTCTTCCTGAAATGGAAGATGAACTATGAACCTATCTGTTGAATCTTTAGTTGTGTGTTCCATGAAGTGCGAGTCACATTGCTGCTCATCTTCCATCAATAAGACATTGATACCACACAACTAGTGTTTGGACAGCTTTAAGGAAAAGAAGTGGAATGTGGACTCACATATTTTTTCATTTGTTGTTTTATGTAATACAATTTATTACTTAACAACATTCATATTATTACAATTTAAAAGCGTATTAAAACAGTCATGAGTCTCACAGTAAAAACTTTAGCAGGCTTAATTAATTAGAATCCATATTTTGGCAATTGTACCATTATGAAAAGGGCATGATATTGGAAGTACACAGTTCACAAAACAAGGAAAGGTCACATGAATTGGGCAGGTTCAACAAACAATTTTATCAATCAAATTAATTACAGGGACTGACATTAGATACATTAACAATTTGCAAGCTTAAGTTACTGTTGCACAGTTGAACAACATTCATCCAAATACATACTCGAGCGATCTTTTCCCCTGCATAATCCATCTCCTGCATCACACTCCTTCTCCATGTTCCACTAGCTGGAACATCTCCAAAGCTGACTGGGGGCTTTTCACCTCCCTGGTGACCTTCCATGACCAAAATTATCCAGCTGTAATAGTCAGGTCGCATACTTCATGGACGTTATTCTCACTCCTGCTGAATATTCCACCCCTCATACTTCCTCTTCTCCATGTCGAGTCCCAGTCCCTTGGTGGACTACCGCATGCAGCGACACTATTCGTGCTCAGTGACGTACTTTACGCACCTTCCAGCGCCATCCTAAGTTGGCAAACTGTATCAGTTATAAACGACTCTGTGCACAATGTTGTCGTGTTATCAGAGAAAGCAATAAGGCTTGCTGGGTGGCTTTCACCAGCTCATCCAACAGTTTTACCCCTTCTTCAGTAGTCTGGTTTGGCCTGCGCCAGCTGTCTGGCACCAAGGTCCACTCTCCGATTTCTGGCCTGACTGTGGCGAATGAAGTCCTTGTGGATGCTGAGGATATCTCAAATGCCTTCGGCCGCTTTTTCGCAGAGGTTATGAGGTCTGCCCATTTCCACCCTGCCTTCCACCCCTTAAAAATAAGCAGAGGAGGCACGGCCACCTTCTTTCCAGTCTTTGAATCGTGAAAGTTACAATGACACCTTTACCGTGCGGGAACTCGAAAGTGCACTCGTCCGTACCCGATCCAATACTCCAGGGCCCAATGGTATCTGTATTCAGATGCTAAAGAACCTTTCTTGCTCAGGTATAGGCTGTCTTCTTCGCTCCTATAATCGCATCTGGACTGAAGGTCATGTTCCCACACACTGGCGTGAAGCAATTGCTGTTCCCATGCCCAAACCAGGAAAGGACAATCACCTTCCTTTCAGTTATCATCCCATCTCCCTTACCAGCTGCGTCTGCAAGTTGATGGAGCACATGGTGATTTCTCAATTGGTTTAGCTCCTTGAATCTTGATACTTTCTTGCCACTGTCCATTGTGACTTTCGTAGGCACCGCTCTGCCGTTGACCACCTAGTTACCTTGTCGACCTTCATTATGAACAACTTTTTGGAGAAGGCTTATGACACCTGTTGGAGGGCGGGAATTCTCCGCACCATGTACACTTTGGGCCTTCACAGTTGCCTCTCTCTTTATTAATGCATTTTTAATGGATCATATGGTCAGGATACGTGTGGGTTCTGTTTTGTCACATGCCTTTCGCCAGTAGAATGGGATGCCCCAGGGCTCCATTTTGAACGTGGCCCTTTTTGCCATAGCTAGCAATTCAATAATGGATTGCCTTCCAGCTGAGGTTTCAGGCTCCCTTTTCGTGGATGACTTTACGATCTACTGCAACGCTCAGAGAACATGTCTCCTGGAGCGCTGTCTTCAGCATTGTCTAAACCGTCTATATTCCTGGAGTGTCGCTAATGGTTTCCATTTTTCTGGTGAGAAAATGGTCTGTATGAACTTCTGGAGTTACAAACAGTTTCTTCCACCAGCATTAGATCTCAGTCCCATTGCTCTCCCATTCGTGGAGAGAAACAAATTTTTAGGTCTTACATTTGAAAGGAAACTTTGCTGGTCTCCACATGGGCCTTATTTGGCTGCTCGTTGTATCCATTCCCTAAATGTGCTCCGTGTTCTCAGTGGTACATCATGGGGAGCAGCTCGAATGGTCCTGCTTCGCTTATATCAGTCCATTGTCAGATCAAAGCTGGATTATGGGAGCATTGTCTACTCTTCTGCCCGGCCGTCCACCTTACACCGTCTAAACTCTATCCACCATTGGGGGTTACGTCTGGCGACTGGAGCATTCTACACCAGCCCTGTTGAGAGTCTGAATGCCGAAGCTGCAGCATTACCACTAAACTACCAGCACGATATGTTGCGTTGTCGGTACACCTGCCGACTTACGTCAATGCCCAACCACCCATCATATTTCTGCTGCTTTGACGACTCTTTTGATTGCCAATATGGCCTGTATGTCTCTGCCCTGTTACCTCCAGGAGTTCACTTTCGTCACCTGCTTCAGCAACTTGATTTTACCCTCCCTACTACTTCTCGAGTGGGTGAAAGCCCGATGCCACCTTCGCTCCAGGCTCAGGTTCGTGTTCACCTTGAACTCGGGTCGCTCCCAAAGGAGAACATCACGGATTTGATATACCACTTGAGGTTTTTTGAACTTTGTTCGAGGCCCACTAATAGCGGCTTTATTTACACAGATGGCTCCAAGACTAATGCTGGCGTCGGATGTGCCTTTGTCATTGGGGATGATACCTTTCAGTATCTGCTCCTTGACCAGTGTTCAAGCTTTACAGCTGAGCTTTCTGCTCTCTATCAGGCTGTTCAGTATATCTTCCGCCATTGTCATTCTGCCTATGCCATCTGCTCTGATTCTTTGAGCGCCATTCAGAGTCTCTGGGACTCATATTCAGACCACCCTCTCATGCAATGAATTCAATGGTCCCCTCAGTCGCTAGCTGATACTGGCACCCGTGTCCTTTTTGTTGTGGATTCCTGGCCACGTTGTGGTGCCTGGGAATGAAGCTGCTGATACTGCGGCCAAGCTCATATCCTTAGTTTCATTGCATTGACAGACATCTCCAAAGAGATCTGCGTCTTTGTAAGTACTCTCTGGTACTGCTCCCTTGAATTTTTTTACGGTATTATTGCACTAACGTTTGTGACTGGGCGCTAATGACCTTAGTAGGTGAGTGCCCTAAAAAAAAATGGACATGGCAATCCACCTGGTTTTCTTTATTGTTTGCAATTGTGTTCTTTCTGCCTGTTCATTCATCCTGTTTGGTTTTAGGTCCCCACTTGAGTTTTGACCTCAACTTCAAAATTTCCTCTTTTTAGTGTGAGCCATTTGGGGAACAACTTCCTCCCCGGGCGTCTGCAGTGAGGATTCCTGTCTCCCTTCCCCCGGGTAGCCACCTTCTGCCTTGCTAGGTCACCGGCACACATAGCCAGTCTGTGTGATGGGGGTGTTATGTACCCATCGGGCTGAGTCCCCTGACAACACAGGAAGCACTCTCCTGATTCCTGAGTTGTTCACTCCCCATGTATGCCAAGGAGTGGTTGCTTGTGCTCTTGGAGCATCACAACTCCTGCCAATGGCCGCTGTGCTAGACAGACCTCGGTTTGGCTATGTAGCACCCTTGGGGAGAGCCGCTAGTCACACTGGCTGGTATTGGGGCAGATGCTTGACGCATGAAACATATGGAGCTGCAAAAATCTGGCCGATCTCAAACGGGTGCTTC
Organism: Schistocerca cancellata; assembly: GCF_023864275.1. Classification (NCBI taxonomy): domain Eukaryota; kingdom Metazoa; phylum Arthropoda; class Insecta; order Orthoptera; family Acrididae; genus Schistocerca; species Schistocerca cancellata. Next base: position 93,208,948 of record NC_064635.1, on the reverse strand, counting down.
TTCGAATGGTGAACAATCATTGAATGCTGCTTCATGTTACCCAGCAACCTTTCCTTCCCTCGCTACACCATGGGAGGAGGGCCAGGCTAGCCATCTTTGGATGAAACACTTACCCCATTACCTCATCTATATGAGTAAATATGGGAACACATTCACTGCCACAATGCTATTGTTTTTTGTGGAAAATATTCAGGACAAAATTATTGATCAAAGCATTTTCTGCATCCCAATCGGCAGCTCTTTGCACCTGTGATCATCTTGACAATGTGCCAGTGTATTACCCCTCACCAATCTCTGAATATGGTGCGGAGAGTGATTTTTCATTGGGATCTCGCCCTGCAAACTGATGATGAACTGTGGGCTAATCTGGAGAAGTGTGCGTTAATTTTGTTTGGCATGTGCATATGGGCCACAAACACAACTGCTCTGATACTGGTGCCTTCATTCTAGCTTTTGAGGGGGATACCCTCACAGAGAAGATCAAGGTTATGTGCTACAATGGTGATGTGAAGCCATATGCCTATCCACCTGTGTGGTGCTTTCGGTGGCTGTGTTTTGGGCATATGTCATCCCGTTGCATGGCAGACACTCTGTTTGCTGACTGTGGACACCCAGTCCATGAGGGAAGCCCCTGTGTTCTGACACCTGTGTGTGAAAAATGTACTGAAAGCGGCTCCCCTCACTAGCCAGATTTGCCAGGCATACAAGAGAGAAAGAAAATCCAAGAATACAAGTCTCCAGATCACCTGTCTTATGCTGAGGTTCACCAAAAGTATGTGACACTCCATCTAGTGTCACAATCTTCAGCTTTCCTCTCTGTTACTTCATTTCCTCCACCTACCTCTTCCTTGCCCAGCCCCATCCCCCTATACCCTCTCCCTCATCTTTCCCTGCTGTTGCCACAACCTCCTGTCTAGATCTGCTCCCTCTCACCAGCCAAAGTAGTACGCCCATTTTTGGCACCTGTCAATGATCGGGCTCTCTCCCAAGACCCCTCTGCCCAGCATCTCTCAGGCTGTAAGACTCCTACAATCAGTCAGTTGGTCTGTGCATCCCAAGGTTACCTGCTCTCTTTCAGTTCTGGATCTTGCAGAAACCTGTACTCCCTCTGTGCTCTACCCTCCTCTGCCTCTGAAATAGGAGGAGGAGGAGGAGGAGGAGGAGAAAATGAAGAAAGATAAATCATAAGACAAGGTTCCAAAAGGTTTTGTGTGTGTGTGTGTGTGTGTGTGTGTGTGTGTGTGTGTGTGTGTGTGTAAGTAATCTGGATTCTGGCCACACAATCATCCACTGGAATTTTCATGGATACTATCATCACTTACCAGAAATGCAACCCTTTGCCGGAAATGTACTGGCCACAGGGAAACATCTGGTGGGATCTGCACTTTGGTTCACTCCAACGTCGTAGTGACTGGATCCCACTATGTACCAACTTGGAAGCAATAGTGGTTAGAGTGCAAACGCCTCTGGCAATCACCATTTGCAGTGTCCACCTCCCTCCAGTTAGGATAAATCCTTACTTTGCACTGTCTACCTTAATCCAACAATTCCCACAGCTGTTTCTCCTCCTTGGGGACTTATATGCCCACCATCCACTGTTGGAGAGTGACACTTGAATGGGTGGGGGTCTCCTATTTGACCAATTTATTAGGGACCTGAATTTGTGTCTCACCAATGAGGGGTCCCCTACCCTCTCGAATGCTCTTAATGGCACCTTTACCACTATCGATCTCACGATCTCCTCTCTTGCCTTCGTGGCTTCCCTCCATTTGCCAGCCCGTAATGACGTTTGTGACAGTGACCACTTTCCAGTGATTCTATCGGTCCCCTGCCACCGCCTGGCAGACAGGACCCCAAGTCGAGTATTCCACAGGGCCAGTTGCCCTCTGTATACGTCTGCTGCGCACTTCTACACCTCCCTGTCGAATTGCATTTGTGCAGTCTTGCGAGGCACCTCTGCCACTATTCTTCACGCTGCTGTCACTGCTGTCCCCCCTACCAAATTGTCCCCTCATCGTTGATCGGTACTTTGGAGTGCCAGGGATGTTACAGTCACTGTCCACACCCGCTGACAGGCACTGCATCATTTTAAACGACACCTTTCACAGACGAACCTCTTCAGTTTTAAGTGCATTCATGCTAAGGCTCAGTACCTTATTGAGCAGCATATAAAAGAATGCTGGGAGCACTGTGTGCGCTCTCTGCGGACGTATGCCTCTTAATTGCAGGTTCGGTCCGAGCTCCATAGTGCTCTGGGCTGCAAGTAACAGTCAGTTGTCCAGGACATTAACCTTAAAGGTGGTCTGTGCACTGATCCATTGGACCTCGCAGAAGAACACTTTGTGATTTCATTGACATCATCTTTCTATCCTGCTACCTTTCTCAGACACTAATGCAGTGTTGACCAGACCCCCCACCCTTTGTATGATCACACTGAGTGATGTAGTGAACACTTCACTGAATGGGAATTCTTGCAGGCTCTTACCTCTTCACAGGACATCGCAGCTGGCCCAGATTATGTCCACAACCAGATGGTCTAGGATCTTCAACTGCATTAGGTTCACAACTGCTTTTCTGTCACAATGACGAGACAGTATAGTTATCCCTGTCCTTAAGGCCGGGAAGAACCCAACGGCCCTCGACAGCTACCAACCAATTAATCTGACAAATGTACTACGTAAACTGCATGAGAAGATGGTTAGCTTCAGATTATGTTGGGTACTCGAATCTCTGGGCCTTTTGTCCTAGTAACACAGTGGCCTCCAAGTGAGATGATCTCCAACTGACCATTTACTTGGATTGGAAAAAGCCATCTGACATGCTTTTACTCACTGTCAGCACCTTGTCATGGTCTTCTTTTCTCCTACATAAGGCACACAACATGGCTTGGTCCCATCACACTTCAGTTACCAAGCATGACTGGGGCTTCCATGTTCCCCTTCAGATTCTTATCCGTGAGTTTTTCTCTCAGCAGCTCTTTCGGGTTCAAGTTGGCACTGCCCTCAGCACCCCTGGAATTCAGGAGAATGGTATCCCACAGGGTTCTGTGGTAAGTCACACTCTTCCTCCTTACTGTCTATGGGCTTGTGACCTCTGTTGGACCTCTGGTTATTCTGGTGTTGTACGTCGATGATTTTTTGCATCTGATGCAGCTCCCACTAAGTAGCATCTGCTGAGCGCCGGCTCCAAAAATCGTCCCATGGGGCTCTGTTGGGCTAACTCCTATGGCTTCCAGTTTTCTCCCTCCATAATGTGGGTTATGCACTTTTATCATTGACTCACAGTACACCCCATTTCAGAATTTTATTTAGGTGACCAGCTTCTTGATGTTGCGGCACAGTCCTGTTTCTTGGGCGTTATTTTTGATAACCAGCTGACATGGCTGCCCTACATTTGCCGCCTAAATACTGTATGTATATGGAAACTTAATGCTCTCCACGTCCTGGCCCTTGCATTTTGGGGTGCAGACTGTGTCACACTTCTCTCCATGTTTACTGTCACCTGGTCTTCTCCAGACTACATTGTGGTGGTCAGGTTTATGGCTCAGCAGCTCCTTCCACTTTGAATCTGCTTGACCCTCTTCACCATTGTGGGGTTCATCTGGCTATTGGTGCCTTTCTCACTAGTCCCGTTGATAGTCTCCTCATAGAAGTGGGGATTCCCCCTCTACACATATGACTGAGCAAACGACTACTTTCTTAATCAGTCATCATTCACCAATTCCCTGACCATCCGATGTACCCTGCACTCTTCGCCAATGACGACTGTCTCCCTCCTGACACGGTCTTGCGTGGGATTGCCTGTTGGCATGCGTATCATTTCCTTATGTTGGGATCCCCATCTCCACTCACTGTAATGCACCTCACATCATTCCTCACATACCCCTCCGACCCATGGATGGTAACAAGACCATGATCACTCCCCCATGGGAAGACCACCCCACTTTTTTGCTTTTTTTTTTCCAAGTTTTCACATTTGATCTAAACTTGCATGCCTTTTACTGTGTGTGTTTACTCTTCATTATTTTATTATTTGACCCCCCTGACTAGGTCCATCCACTTTCATTGGACCCTGTTTCTTGTGTGTCTAACTTAGGAATCGTGGGACTGATGACCTCCCCGTTTGGTCCCATAACCCCTCTCAATCAATCAATCAGTCAAGTGAGATCCATCATCTCATGAAATTGGCTTCATCCCCATGCTGCTCCATTGAAGCTCACTGCATTTTCACCCACAGGTGGTTGCTCCTGCATGCTATTTCATCGAATCCATCACAGTTCAGCCCAGATGAACCAAAGTGTTAGTGTCCACAGACAGCAATTTAAATTGTCAATTTATATGAGGACCAGGAATTTAAAGGACTGTATAATTGTTCAGATCCAGTCAGATGGCAATGAATGGCAGTGTGTGTTTGGAAGCACTTACAATTGACAGTTAACACACACATGAATGAAAATACACATATTCACCCTTCAGTGTAAGAGGCGTGTGGGCCGACAGATGCTTGTGTAATCTACAAGCTAAGCTGTGACCACAGTGCCACGTTCTATTGCATGTGACAACCAACAAGCTGTATGTTTGCATGAAAGGAAACAGACAAATTGTGGCCGAGAGGTAACTGGACCACCCTGCAGCACTGCACAGCCTTCTATTTCACAAGTACATGCACAGTCTTTTTTCTGCTCTTCTAATTCTCACATTTTCCTCACCCTTCCCCCCCCCCCCCCCCCTCCTCTCCACTTCCTTGTCCAGCATTCTGACTGCACATAATTCCCCTGCCCTGTCCGTACCACATCACTGTATGCACCCACAACCATCACTTCAGTCACCCACATCTACCGTTCTATCACTTTCCCATCCTGTACCAGCTTCATCTTTCTCTTCACCACCCAAACTGCTTCACCCATCATGTGCAGTTGCTCACAGTCCACCTCGGAGGTCAGAGACAATGGTCATTCACAGGTGAGCTGTTTGTCTGAAGTTCACATGTTTGGTAGTTTTTTTGTTGTGCCTGTGTACGACTTATCTCCACTCTGTGGAAAGTAGCAGTTTACTGATTTCATATTATTATTATCATTATTATGTCCTGGATTACTTCATTGTTTAAATATTTACATATGAATGTACTGACGTGTCTTGCTGTTTACAATAATTGTTCATCTGTTTGCATAATGATACGGTAGTAAATGGAGATTCTGTAAAAATATATTTTGGGAAAATGTTGTTTGACTACTGTATCCAATGAAATGTGTAACTTCATCATTCTTAAATTTTTCAGCCAGTGTCTTGTTACATGAACAGAAATGAAATGCCTCCTCTTCCTCTTCAATTTCTTCTCACAAATTTTTATCTACTTCTCATCCTCCATTTGGCTCTCAGTTTGCTCCATTGTTATTGTAGCCGTGTTTATGAATTTTGATACTGCTTCTTTCACTATGTTTAGTTGTTTCAATGTACAAAATAAATTGTAGAGAGACAGCTGTTACAATACTACTGAGAGCTGTCTCCTTTGTATGGGACAAAAATGTGTGCATAATGTTGTTGAAAATCAATGGTTCACATCTGGATAACCTGTCTTATGCTTATGGTCACAAAAAGTGAGTCACTCCATCCAGTGTCACTATTTTAGTTTCCATTGATTACAACTTGATTACTGTAAATAATTTATTATTATGAATGAATGTGGCATAAAGAAATAAGTTTCCAGTTTCAAATGAAACCCACTGCTCAATTCTGAAAGTATGAGTGAGACGTGGAAGGTCACAGCTTGTATTGAATCTCTTGCTAGCATGTGCTTGAGGCACTAGTAATGTATTTAAGCTGTGATTTTTTGCGCCCTTCCCCCCCCCCCCCCCCCCCCCCCCCCCCTCCCACCCTACCTAGAGTGCTACAATTTACCAGCTTCAAAGAATGTGAGTTCTTTAGATATCCAAAGTAATTTGTAAGAAATCTGTCATTATGTATGCCTCAAAAACTCATTTCTTTGTTACTAGAACACAGTTATTGAATATGCAAAATGATTAGTTGTATGAAGCTAGTGAGTAACTGAATGGGGAAAAGTCAGTCTAGTAAAACCTTAGCGACACTTGCTTCATACATTTGCTGTAATATGAGGACGTTAGATTATTGCTCATGTACAAACTGAAAATGCAACAGTAGTTGAACATGTAAATGCTGTAGTTGAAAGTATTTCTCCCATGATTCTGTTCAGAGGAAAGATGTATAAAGACGAAAATCATATCAATTTACCTGATGACACTTATTTTCAAGTAACAGATAAGGCTCAGTGATAGCCGCTATCCTCACAAAACCTACCTCATTGTTAATGGAGGTAAACGACATCTTTGATGCCTCTTATTCTCTCTGCTGCTCAAGGAAACTACAGATTCTAAATTGCTTCTAAAGAAATTAAGAATGTGAATGTTTGCTACTTGACAAGGGTATTTTCAAACAATTTGAATATTCTGGGACATTGCTGACTTAAGTACTGGACAATTGGAAGAGTTAAAACAGTCACAAGTGTGATTTTTGGAAGTGCCTGGCTGAAAGAAATGACACCAGCTGAGCTGACTCTTTCAATTTTTCCTTCAAAACCTCAAGCAATTCCCAAATCTAGATTTACACCTTCAGGATTTACAGTGCATCCAATTGCCACAAATTTCACCCATGATCCCTCTATCTTATTATCTGATTGAGGACAAAAGTGATTTTGAATTTTTTGTTAGCAAAAAAAGGAATACCAACAAAATGTTATGGTTCACAACAAAGACAAAATATTTCCCAAGCACAGGAACCAAACTTCGCAGCCTAATGAGGTTACCTGCTTGGAAAACTGACCAGGACTTAATGGTATGCAAGAGAAAGCAGCAGCAAATTTAAAGATTCATTATGTTCTGAAGATAAAGAACATATATTTGTCCCGATTATGTGGGTTATATGTAAAATGATAGTTGAATATTTCAATGCCATTTGGAAATTTTCACATGTTTTGCTTGTTTGATTATTTCTGTCTGTAAATGGTTACTGAATTTTGTATTAGATTCAATAAGGGCAACTTCATGAGTAACTCTTTGTAATTTACACCAGAAAAACTATGAAGTTCATAAATTACATTTCTTCCCCTTTACAGAGGAATAAATTGATTGTCTAGCATCACAGAAGCATTTCCTTGAATACCTTATCTAAAGATTTGGAATCTACTGGCCTAGAAGTTACTTACTTCATAATGTCAACTGTTGTGAAGTGTAGGCTGACGTTCAAGAGATTAATTATGAAGACTCAATACACAAAGAAGTGGGGTGCAGACATGCTAAGGAATGAGATATGCTTGAAGTTCTTCAAGGCTCTGGATAAAGCAATAAGAAATAGCTCATTTGGCAGAACAGTTGAAGAGGAACACATGTCTCTAAAAAGTACAATCACAGAAGTTTAAAGGGAAACACAGGTACAAAGATGGTAACTGTGAAGAAACCATTGGTGACAGAAGAATTACTTCAGTTGATCAATAAAAGAAGGAAGCACAAAACTATTCAGGAAAATTTGGGAAGACAAAAATAAGTTGCTGAGGGATGAAATAAATAGCAACAGGGAAGCTAAGATGAAATAACTGCATGAAAAATGTGAAGAAATTGAAAAAGAAATGATGGTCAGAAGGACTAATTCAGTGTGTAGGAAAGTCAAAACAATGTTTGCTGAAATTAAAAGTGAGGGTGGTAACATTAAGAATGCAATGGGAAGGCCACTGATAAATTCAGGGAAGAGGGTAGATAGGTGGAAAAACTATTTTGAAGGCCTTTATGAAGGGGTAGATTTGCCAGATGTGGTAGAAGAAGCAGGAGTCTAGTTAGAAAAGATAGAGGATCCAGTAATAGAATTAGAATTTAAAAGAGCTTTGGAAGACTTAAGATGAAATAAGGCACAATGGGTAGATAACATTCCATCAGAATATCTAAAATCATTGGGGGAAGTGGCAACAAAACAATAATTCACGTTGGTGTGTAGAATGTATGAGTCCAGCAAAAAACGTCTAACTTTTGGAGAAACATCATCCATGCAATTCCAAAGACTCAAAGAGTTGAGAAGTGTGAGAATTATCACACAATCAGCTTAACAGGTCATGCATCCAACTTATTGACAAAAATAAGAATGGGTAAGAAAATTGAAGATTTATTAATTGTGATCAGTTTGACTATAGGAAAGGTAAATGCACAAGGGAGGCAATTCTGATGATGTTCATAATGGAAGCAAGACTAAAGAAAAATGAAGACACATTCATATGATTTGTTGACCTGGAAGATGTGTTCAACGATGTAAAATGGTGCAAGATATTTCAAATTTTGAGGAAATTAGGGGTAAGCTATAGCAAGAGAGTGGTAATAGGATATTTACAAGAGCTAAGAGGGAATAATAAGTGAATAACCATGAACAAATGGCTTTGATTAAATACAGTGTAAGACAGGTATGTGGTCTTTCGCCCCTACTGTTCAATCTGTACAGCATAGCAGCAATGATGAAAATTCAGGAATCTGATTAAAACTGAAGGTAAAAGTATATCAGTGATCAATCTAATGAGTACAGAATATGAATTGAGAGTAAATCTAAGGAAAGATGAAATTAATGAAAAGTAGCAGACATGAAAATAGTGAGAAACTTGAGAGTGAAATTGATGGTCACAAGGTTGATGAAGTTAAGTAATTCTACTACCTAGACAGCAAAACAACCAATAATGGATGAAGCAAAAGGACATCAAAAGGAGACTAGCTCTGGCTGAAAGGTGTTCTCTGGCCAAGAGGAGTCTACTGGTATCAAACATAGTCCTTCATTTGAGGAAGAATATTCTGAGAAAGTATGTTTGGAGCACAGCCTTGTATGATAGTGAAACATGGGCTGCAGAAGAACCAGAACAAAAGAATCGCATTTGAGATTGTGCTGCAGATGAATGTTGAAAATTATGTGGGCCTGTAAGCTAAGGAATGAGGAGATAGGAAGATAGAATACATCCCATAAATAATTGATACATAGGTTGCAACTGTTACTCTGAGATTAAGATTTTGGATCAGAAGAGGAATTCATGGTGGGCCACATCAGGCCAGTCAGAAAACTGATGACGAAAAAAAAGTCAACAGTTACAGAAAGGATAGATTGATGCTTATCATAAACATGACACATCGCCAAGAGCAAAATGGAGCACCATGCACAGCATGCAGATGAACATAACCTACCAAGTTTCAATGGCTGCTTCACAGCCCAGGCCACCTGGTTTGTCCCCACCTCCACCACCACCACCACAAGCATTTCTGAACTGTGAATCTGGGTGCTATCCTTAAAACACATTCACTGCTCCAGAAATCATCCTGACCTCAACCTGTGGTAATCATTTGTCCCTACATCCTTCACCCAAAATTTCACACAGCATGCATGATCAGAATCTTTGTGGGTATGCATCTAGTAGGTAATCCTGTTGAAATATTGAGTTCAGAGTCTGTTCTGAGGTTCTGTAATGCATGGACGTCAATGAGATAGTGTGGTAGTTTTGTTAAACACTTCTGGTATCCTTTTTGTAGATAGGTATGTCCTGTGCTTCTTTCCAATCACTGGGCACAGTTAGCTCAAGATATCTACAGTGTAATGTATTACAGTGAAAACAGGATTTGACTGAGGTATAAATTGAATATAGGATATTACAAGGATTTCTTCATGCCCTTAATCCTTGTTCAATGTCACTGATTTTAGCTGTTTCTCAATGAAAATGACACTAATATCTACATCACTCATCTTTGCAGTGGCGTGAAAAGGAAACCGTAGCATTTCTTCTGTATTTTCCTTTGTAATGGAAAGATATATGTAGTGAGAATTATTAAAGCACTGTGGAAGGAAGAATAGGATATCTGGTCAGGGCATTTCAGTGCTGTCAACACAAAATTAAGTAGGGGTAATCCTGGAATAGGTTAAAAAATGAACAATAATAATAATAATAATAAGAATAAGAAGAAGAAAAAGAAGAAATGTAAGTTACCATAAAAAATTGTTGTATCTGGGAACACTGAAAATTTCCAATTTATCTAATGGTGAGATTGAATTTTGACACTACATTTTAAACTGACATTTTGAGGGACAGATGTGATAGTGGACCAGAATTTGTTATGAACTGTAGATTAAAAGTGCAAAATCATACTGAATCTATAAACAGATAGAACATTATCTCTGTAAGGTTAGTTTTTGTTCTATAGAAATATCAGTTCTGACTTTAGAATTTGCCCATCCAAATAGCTTGAAGAAAAGCAAACCCATATTTATATCATTCATAGATTTTGAGGAAGATGAATTAAGAAGTTATTCTTTCCAAGATCTATACATGAATGGAATATGAAAAAATCCCGAACAATTCTTAGAATGGAAACTACACCCTACCATGCACTACACTGCAGACTATGGATGCTTTTGTGGAATATAAGGTTGTGTGATGCTGGACTGGGAACAGGGAAACAGTTAAGTAGGTGCAGGATGCACCAGGAGGTTTATGGGAACATAGGAACCCACCCTGCAATATATCCTATCTCTACAGTTCTAAAAAGTTGATGTTGGTAGGAAGCACATCGGTGGATGCAGTCATTAAGACACAATTTTGGACAGTGCTCTCAACAACTGTGAGGCCCTGTTGTTTTTTTCAGGACACTTTGTTGGTGACCATTCATGCAGACAGACAGCTTGTCTGTGGTCTTGCCTAAGTAGAATGCAGCACAGTGTTTGCAGCTTAGATTGTATATCACATGGCTTGTTTCACAGGTAGCCCTGCATTTTATGGGATAGGGGTTGATGCTTCTGACAGGACTGGTGATGGTGGTGGAGGAGGATGTATGGGACATCTTGGTCTGTTATAGGAATATGAGCCATCAGACAAGGGGTTGGGAACAGGGGTTGTGTAGCGATGGACGAAGTTATTGTGTAGTTTTAGTGGGTGGCAGAATACCACTGTGGTAAGTGTAGGAGGGATAGTGGGTAGGACATGTCTCATTTCAGGCCACGTTCATAAATCTTGTTGGAGAATATGATTCAGTTGATCCATTCCTGGGTGGTAGTAACATGGAGAACACTCCTCTGTGGTCAGATGGTGGGGCTAACTGGGGGTGATGGGATGACTGGAGAGATGAGTCCCAGGAGATTTCTCCTGTCACCCATCATCTCCTAAAGTCCCACTGCTGAGCTGCAGAGGAGCATTACCCTCATGACTCATTATGACCCAGGACTGTAGAATCTGAATCATATTCTCTGCTAGGGTTTCAACTACCTCTTTTTGTGGCCTGAAATGTTCCCACTCCTCAAACAGTGTCATGCTACTGTCCACTGAACCTACACAATATCTTCATTCATCCCTTTAAAACGCCTGCTCATATTCCCTTGTATGTTTTCCCATATCCCTGTAATAGACCATGATGCAAATCCTGGCCCATACATCCACCACCACCACCACCACCACCACCACCACCACCACCTAGACCAGTCCAATCACAAAATCACCTACCTCATCAAGAGGCAAGGCTACCTATGCGACAAGTCACATGATTTACAAGCTAAGCTGCCACAAATCTGATGCATTCTACATGGGCATGACAACCGAGAAGCTGTATTTCCATACGAATGGCCACTGAGAAACTGTTGCTGAGAGACAGGTAGACCACCCCATTGTCGGGCATGCTGCCTGACACAATGTTCTTCCATGAAATGACTGCTTCACAGCCTGTGCCATCTGCATTATTGATACTAACACCAGCTTTTCTGAACTGCTGAGGAGCAAACTTCCCTACATTGTACCCTACATTGCCTCAACCTTGGTTCATTAGTCATTTTCCTTGAGTTGCCTAACCCCTTCCCAGTTCAGAACCAATGATGCTAGCAGCCAACAAAGTGGTTGCAGTATCAGTGTCTGCTGACAGGGCATGATTTAATCATGTATGTTGGAAAAGCCTCTGGTTTATGAGGTGTGAAGAGAAGGTAACTATTGACTTAATGCTGTTGGGAGTGTGGTTGCTTAGAAGCCAGGCCTGCTGATGTTCTACCACTCATATATGTTTGCCTGTTTTGGGTAACACTCTTGATTTCGTCTCTTGGCATATTACATCTGATGCTCACATTTCTGGCTAGTGTGTCATTTCAATTGTTTCAGTTCTTCAAAAAGCTTGAATTCTTCCTGTTGGCAACTTGTTATGCACTGGATTGGGTGTCATGTTGTTCCCTAGTTTTTGACTTAATGCATCTGAACCTGCACCTTGAGAATGAGTTGTAAAACTGGTGACAAATGTGTCTTGTGCATCCATTGATCCAGTTGCATCATCTTGGGGAACCAGTTTATGTAATTATGGTTGCTGCAGCAGCAGCAGCAGCTGCAGCTGCAGCAGCAGCAGCAGAAACTGCTGCAGCAACTACAGTAACAACATGCTGAAGTGTTGACCCCCTGCAAATGTTGCAAATTTTGAGAGCAACTGCAGCAACATGTCACGGACACCAGGAACCTTCCTATTTCCCTAACCCATCCTACCTCTTCGTCATTTTGGCATAGTTATGGACAAGTAGAATAGTTGCATGAAGTGGATGAAAAGTTATTGATGCTGTATACAGGGTGTCCCATTTATCTTGACCAGTTCGAGTAACTGTTTGTCCAGATGCAAATTACAAAATGTTTAAAGTAAATGTTCTTTAGCTGTCAGAGGGACATCAATTAGCATGATTGCCTGTGTTGTAGCTTTGTTTTTTACAAAGATATGAACAGCAGAATGACTCTTTTAAATGGCACACTGTATATTTTATTCAGTACTAAATTTTTTCTCCTGAAGACCTATTCAAAAATGTATCACAATTTACCATTCACTGAAACACAAAATTATTAATTACATAACACAACACTGATGATGTCACTCCCAATGCTTAGTGGAAATACTCATGGTAATTGAACACATCCACGTGCTGACGTTGACAGAGGACAAATGTAAAAATAAGTAAAATTCACACCCGTCATTCCGTCAACCACTGCTGTTGGAGTTTTGCGAGTAGATTGTACACCAACAAAGAGAAGTTAGAAATGCTACTCACCTATGGGGAGTGTAAGTTAGCAGAACAATAATTGCAATACTGTTCTTTTATAAGGGTACATTTAGTATGGTACTTTAATCCTTTTAAATACTGATGTGTAGAGTACACATACAGTAGAGGCTATCCTTCATACAGACTGCATTGTCGTAACATTTCTCTTATTGTTGTCGTTGTCATTGAAGGTAGGCGAAATGCTACATAGGCAGTGGAACTGTACAGATAGTGATATCCTGATAAGAACCCACCTTCCTGGCGTATATTTTCTCGTCTTGTTGCGATGCTTCAGGAAATGGGAAGATTCGACCCACAACAATGCAATCATCATTGAACTTCCACATAGGAAGCTGCCTAAGTCACTGTTCTCACTTTCATTGCCATGAATCCACATGTGCGCACATGACAGCTTGAACACGATATTGGCATTCCTAAAACCAGTGTACATCATATTCTTACACATCACAATTTCCATCCTTACCATGCACACCTACATCAGGAACTACATGGGAATGATTTCCAGAATCATGTACAGTTCTGTCAGTGGGCACAGCAGCAAATCATCAACAAACCAAACTCTTTCTCCAATATTCTATTTACCGATGAATGTTCCTTCTCAAAAAAAGGACATGTAAATACAGGGAACATGCATTATTGGTCCAGCATCAACCCCCAATGGCTTAGATAGGTGGAACATCAGTGTCAATGTAGAGTTAATATCTGGTGTGGGATGCTTGGTACTACAATTATTGGCCCTTATTTCATTAAGGGTAGTCTAAATGGAACAGTGTATACCAGCTTCCTGAGATGAATTCTTCCTCCACTTCTGGATGAAGTGCTGCTAAGGACCAGAATGCTTATGTGGTATCAACACGATGGATGTCTAGCACACAATGTCTTGCATGCACGTAGTGTTCTGAATCGAAGGTATCTTGCCAGATGGATTGGTCGAGGAGGAACAGTTACTTGGCATGCTAGGTCTCCTGATTTAAATCGTCCAGATGTTTTCTTTGGTGATGCATTAAGGATGTTGTCTATGGCTATATTCCAACAACTCCAGAGAATAACCAGGAATGTATTGAGCTTGCTTGTAATTCTCTTTAGCACAAACACTGGAAGCAGTAAATAATTCTTCCATTCAATGAGTGTGCCAGTGTATCGGTGTCCAGGGTCACCACTTTGAGCACCTCTGAATGTTCTTCTCCTGAGCAATGGTACAGAAGAGTCAAAGCTTATGTTATGTGTTTACTTGGTTTTCATTTGTTTTCTGACAACTCCAGGAAGTGGAAGAGTTTGTGATCCTGGGCACAAAGTCATTGTTGTGTTACGTAATTAATAACTTTGTGTTTCAATGAATGGTATAATGTGATACATTTTTTAATAGCTCTTTAGGAGAGGAAGTGAATTACTGGATAAAAAATACAGCCATGTAAAAATCATACTGCTGTGGTTCATCTGTAGAGGAGACCGCTTATAAAACGCTAATACAACCTATTCTTGAGTACTGCTCGAGAGTTTGGGATCCCTATCAGGTCAGATTGAGGGAGGACATAGAAGCAATTCAGAGGCAGGCTGCTAGATTTGTTACTGGTAGGTTTGATCATCATGCGAGTGTTACAGAAAAGCTTCAGGAACTCAGGTGGGAGTCTCTAGAGGAAATGAGTTGTTTTCTTCGTGAATCGCTACTCAGGAAATTTAGAGAACCAGCAATTGAGGCTGACTGTAGTACAATTTTACTGCTGCCATCCTACATTTCGCGGAAAGACCACTAAGATAAGATGAGAGAGGTTAGGGCTCGTACAGAGGCATATAGCAGTAATTTTTCCCTCATTCTGTTTGGGAGTGGAACAGGGAGAGAAGATGCTGGTTGTGGTACAAGGTACCCTCCACACGCCATATGGTGGATTGTGGAGTGTGTATGTAGATGTAGATCTCCAGGTCGAGGACACCTTCCTGGGTGAGTTTTCCACCATACATTATACAGTGTAGATTTGGGCGTCGAAGAAGACCACACACATCTTTGCATTTGATATCCAGCATGGTAGGCAGTCGGTTCTGGTGGGGCTGCATTGTGGCGTGTTGGTTGTAGCCCCCTGACCACAAAGGGATCACTCTGCTGATGCCTGCATCATTAACTCCCCACATATGCCATGGGGTAGATGCCCATCCCCCTGGGGCACAAGGGCTCCCAGCCATGGCCATCCTGCCAGGTAGCCTTTGCTGCGGCTGTGCGGCACCTGTGGGGGAGCCCCTGGTCGGTGTGGGTGGCATCAGGGCTGGAAACATGTGACGAAGCATACTCCATGTCATGCTGGTAGTGGAACACCAGCAGTCTTTAAGAGATCAAGAGTTCAATACAAATCACACAAGTACAAGCTCAAATCATTACCATCGCTGGCCACACCATGGGAGGAACGTCTGGGTAAGGCTGGAAGCGGACCTTATTTGACCCAGTACCTTGTATGTTCAAGACCTGATGGGGAATCTTTCATGACGATGAAGCCTCAGTTTTTTGTTGAGCATTTAGAGGACAAGTTTGGGGAGGTGGAGGGCTTGTCCAAAATGACATCTGCGTCAGTCTTGATTAAATCATCATCCTCTGCCGTGTCACGGGAATAACTCGCCTGTGACAAGCTGGGGGCTGTTTCTGTAACCATCATGCCCCATAATAGCTTAAATATGGTTCAGGGTATCATATTTCACAGAGCCCTTCTTTTGCAGTCCGATGATGAGGTGCACGCCAATTTAGAGCAGTTAGGTGTACATTTCATCCGGCATGTCCACAAGGTTCTGAACGATAATGAGGTTGCCAGCACTGCCTTCATCTTGGAGTTTGAGGGTGATACATTGCCATAGAAGGTCGAGGTGATGATCTACCAGTGTGATGTAAAGCCTTGTATACCTCCACCAATGCAGTGCTTTAAGTGCAGGAAGTTTGGCCATATGTCTTCCCACTGTACTTCCAGTGTCACATGTCGAGATTTTGGACACCAGTCACATCTAAATACTCCATGTGCCCCGCCTCCCATCTGTGTCAAATGTGGAGAGCACCATTTGCCTTACTTGCCTGACTGCAGGATTCTCGAGAAAGAAAGGACTGACTTAAACTGAAGCTACGAGAAAATTTGAATGCCTGCATCCTTTGTGTGTCAGTTCTTACGCTGCTGCTACAACAGTTGTGGCACCATCAGCTCCGCCAACCCATGTCACATCTCAGAGTCGGAAGACTACACCTGCCCCCTTGATGGTATGGGCCATTTCCCTACCTGTTGCTCCTGCACCAGCCAACCACCTACTTTGGGAGCAACAGCAACACCCCACGCCCCCCCCCCCCCCCCCCCCTCCAGAAACGTCCACCGCCACTTCTAATCTGGAGAAGCATAAATTTTCTTTGACTTCTCTTGCTATGAAGGGGCCCCTTGTGTCACTACCTTCTCAGGTATCGTCTGGTGGGAATGATGACACCTGCCAATGGCTTAAGAGCCCCAAAGCAGCTGGTCATAGGGCTTCACCCTCATCCTCAGTTCCAGAGACTGAGCCAGTGAAGTACTCTGAGCCAGGGAAACTCAAGCAACAGCGAGAGAAATCAAAACAGAAATCGCCTAAGACGAAGGAAATTGCAGTGGCACCCACACCACCGCTACCTACAAGTTCAGTGACTGAGGATGGGGTCAGCATTTTGGCATCCACTGAGGACCTAGAGATCGCCAGACACTCAGACACAATGGACGTAGACTGTTCAGGCAATAAATCAGTGGTAGCAGATGACTGATATGTAAACTGCCTCATTGAATGTTCCATGCCTTCCCAGTCTCACGATGTCATCCTCCTGTGGAATTGCGGTGGTTTTTTCCATCGCCTGGCTGAGGTACAGCAACTGTTAAGCTTTCATCTGCTATCTGTATTGCCCTTCAAGAACTCTGGTTCTCAGAAATGCGGATCCCTGCCCGTCTCGGCTATAAGGGATATTACAGGAACCGTAGTGACTGTAATCGAGGGACAGGTGGCGTTTGCGTTTGTGTCCTAAATTCGGTGTGTATTGAACATGTGCTTCAAATAGCTCTTGAAGCTGTGACTGTCAGAATAAGGACGGTGCAGGAAATAACTTTCTGCAGTTTATATCTTACTCCAGATGGTGCAGTATCCCTGAATGTATTAGGTGGAATGCTTGGTCAACTCCCTAAACCTTTCCTACTTCTGGAGGATTTTAATGCCAATAACCCCTTGTGGAGTGTTACCATGCCTACTGGCCACGGCAGAGATGTTGAAACTTTACTGCCACAATTCGACCTCTGCCTCTTAAATACTGGAGCCGCAACACATTTCAGTGTGGCTCATTGTAGTTACTCGCCCACTCATTTATCAATTTGCAGCCCAGGACTTCTCCCATCCATCCACTGTGTAGTAGCGACCACTTCCCCATCTTCCTGCCACTGCCCCAGCGTCAGGCACGTGGATGCGTGCCCAGATGGGCTTTGAGCAGAGCGGACTGGGGAACTTTAACCTCTGCTTTCATCGCTGTATCTCCCCTACACCATAACATGGAATTGATGGTTAAGCAGGTGACTAGCACAAATGTTTCTGCAACAGAAAATGTGGTCCCTCACTCTTTAGGGTGCCTGAGGCATAAGGCAGTCCCTTGGAGGTCGACGGAAGTCGCTGAAACAATTAAGAAGCATCAGTGATCTCTATAGTTGCGGAAGTGGCACACTACCCTGGAGCACCTCACAGCATTTAAATGGCTTTGTGCACATGTTTGCTACCTTATCAAACAATGGAAGAAGGAGTGTTGGGAGAGATATGTCTCCACCATTGTGTGTCACACGGCACCTTCACAAATAGGGGCAGAGATCAAACGTCTTTTCGGGTAACAGGCCCCACCAGCTGTCCCCGATGTTCCTATAAATTACTAGTTATGTACTGATGCAAGCGTGGTTCGCAGGTTCTGTGCCGAGCAACTATCATTCCAGCTTTTCACACATGCAAACATCAGCTGGAAGGGAACGTCCTCTCATTCACTACAGGCTGTAGTGAATCCTGTAACGCCCAATTTACAGAGTGTGAGCTCCTCAGTGAGTGCCCTTGCGCATTGTCTCGACAGAGCTTCTGGGCCTGATCGCATCCACAGCCAGATGATTAAACATCTCTCATCTGACTAAAAGCTTGTCATCTTCAATGGCCCTGGTGCGATGGCATCTTTCCATCGCATTGGCGGGAGAGCACCATCATTTCGGTCCTCATAGCCAGTAAAAACCCTTTTGATGTGGATAGCTATCGGCCCATCTGCCTCACCAACGTTGTTTGTGAGCTGCTGGAATTTATGGTTTGTCGGCAGTTGGGTTGGGTCGGGTCCTGGTTGTTTCCTGGAGTCACGTGGCTTGCTGGCTCCATGTCAGGGTGGCTTCTGCCAGTGTCGCTCTAGCACGGATAATCTTGTTTTCATTGAGTGTCATCCGAACAGCCTTTTCCAGACAGCAACACTTGATTACTGTCCTTATTGACTTCTGTAAAGCATACGACACGACTTGGCAATGTCATATCCTTGCCATGTCTGAGTGGGGTCTCCGGGGATCACTCCCGATTTTTATCCCAAACTTCCTATCGTTCTGTACTTTTGATGTCCAAGTTGGTGACTCCCATAGATCCATCCATATCCAGGAGAATGGAGTCCTGCAGGGCTCTGTGTTGAGTGACTCTCTAGTTTTAGTGGTCATTAATGGTCTAGAAGCGGCTGTCAGCCCTCCATCTCACATTCTCGGTATGCGGATGACTTCTGCATTTCATATTGCTGCTCCACTAATGTTATTGCTGAGTGGCGCCTCCAGTGAACCACATAATGCACAGCCATGCGCTCTTGCTAATGGCTTCCAGTTTTCAGCAGCATAGTCATATGTCATGCACTTCTGTCGGTGTCATACCATACATCCAGAACCTGCACTTTACCTTAATGATGATCCACTCACTGTAGTGGAGACATATCAATTCCTAGGACTGGTTATTGACGCTCGATTGACTTGGCTCCCTCATCTTCATCAGCTTAAGCAGAAGTGCTGGCATCACCTCAATGCCCTCCATTGCCTGAGCAACACCAATTGGGGTAGAGATCGCTGTACACGGCTGCAGGTCTGCAGAGCCCTTGTCCAATCCTGAATTAATAATAGGAGAGTGGTTTATGGTTCGGCAGTGCCTTCAGCATTGCATTTACGTGACCTTGTGCACCACTGTAGGGTCTGAATAGCGACGGGATCCCTTAGGACGACTCGGTGACTAGTGCACTGGTGGAGGCTGGTTTCCATCCACTGCAGATCACATGTGCAACTGCTCACCAGTTATGCAGAACACATTAATAATTCCGCTTAGCATCTGAATTACCGTCTCCAATTGCAGTCCATCTCCCGCATCAGTGGCCCAGATCAGGGTTTATGATAGCAGTTCGCATATGGTTTCTTCTCTTTGAACTGGAGTCCTTCCCTTTACCACCTCTACTTGCGGACTGTTCATGTATGCCTCCTTGGTGTATGTCTTGGCTGCAGCTTCGTGTGGACCTTTTGCGTGACCCTAAGTGTTCCATTAACCCCACCACTCTCTGCTGTCACTTCCTCTTGATTCTTGTCATGTTTCGTGGCTGTGAAGTGGTTTACGCTGACGGCGCAGTGGCTGATGGACACGTATGCATTGCATCTGATGATGTAAGACATATTGAGCAGCACTCCTTGCCAGTTGGCTGCAGTGTTTTCACTGCAGGGCTGGTGGCCACATCTCATGCTCTTGAGTACATCCACTCATGCCCTGGTGAGTCAGTTCTCCTGTGTACTGGCTCATTGAGCAGTCTACAGGCTATCGTCCAGTGCTACCCTCACCACCCTCTGGTAACATCCATTCAGCAGTCCATCTATGCCTTGGTACAGACCCACTGTTCCATAGTGTTTGTGTAGACTGCAGTACATGTCAGAATCCTGGGCAATGAACTTGCTGACATGCTGGCCAGACAGGCGATGTAGAAACTTCTTCTGGAGATAGGCTTCCCCAAAGCTGAAATACGTTATGCCTTACATCACAGGGTTTTCCGGCATTTTGAGACGGAATGGCATAACAGCATGTACAACAAACTGCATGTCATTAAGGAGACTATAAATGTGTGGAAGTGTTCCATGCAAGCCTCTTGCAAGGAATCGGCTGTCTTCTGCCAGCTCAGCATTGGCCATATGTGGCTAACACATGGTCACCTACACCGTCTCGAGAACCCACCTCAGTGTTGCTGTTGCTCCCAAATGACAGTTGCCCACCTCTTGCTGGACTGCCCACTTTTAGCCCCTCTGTGACAGACTTTTAACTTTTCCAGTACCCTGCCTTCGTTGTTGGGCGAGAATGCCTCCACTGCAGTTTTTGTTTACGTTATATTCGTGAGAGTGTGTTTCATAATTCAGTGTAGGTTTTAGTGCATGTATTTTGTTGGTCTGTGTCCTCCACCCTAGTGCTTTTAGGGTGGAGGTTATAATGTATTAGAGTGGCTGGCTTTCCCTTTTTATTCTTGTGGTTGGTCAGCCACTGTAATCTGCTTTCATGTTTTACTGTCTTTTGTTTCTAGCGTATTTCTGTTTCTTTTCTGTACCCTTTTTTTTCTCTTTGTATTCGTTGCTGCCTCTTCACTGTTTTGGCTTTTCCTTTCTTTCTGTTTTGTGTTATATGTTTCGTCCATTTTATCCTCACACTTGGGGCATTATTTTATTAGGACCAAGTGACCGATGACCTTGTAGTTTGGTTCCTTCTCCTGCTTCTAAACCAACCAACCAATCCTTTTTTCCACGAACAATATGAGACTGGAATAGCAGGGAGAACCGATAGAGGTACTCAAAGTACCCTCTGCCACACACGGTCAGGTGGCTTGCCGAGTATGGATGTAGATGTAGATGTAGATGTAGATGTAGATGTAGATCCAACCGACCATCTTTGCTGTCCCCATTAACACTTCCATGATCTGTTTTCCCACAGGCATATCCAACTTCCTTATTGGTCAATGACTTAGCTATCTTAAGCAGTTCTCCATGGACTTGTATCCTTGTGTGGCATCCTTGGTAATGTCTTGATCCTCTACTTGTGCAGGATCAAAAATTGTTTTTGCTTTTCTATTGAAAAAACAGTTTGTATGAATTTCTAGTGTCACAGTGGGTTTCTTCCACTATCGTTACATCTTCCATTTATACCAATCCCATGTCCATTTGAAACTAGACTATATGGGTTTCATTTATTCATGGTCATAACACAGTCTACTGTTGTGGAGTATGTTGGGCCACTGGCAACCTTTACACTAGTCTGGTTGAGAGCTTCTATGCAGAAGCTGCCTAACTGGAACTGTCCTACGGGCATGATCTTCTCCTCAGTGGATATGATTGCCATTTGTTGTGTTGTGCCCAGCCACCCATCTTGTGCCCTTTATTTTGATGCCTCCTTCAACTGCCAGTACGGGCCACATTTTTCTCGTATTACCTTCCAGAGTTCGCTTTTGGCTACTGCTCCAACAGCTTAGCTTCATGCAGTCTGCCACGTTCCTGTTTGGTGTGAGCCCTTCACCACTTTCGCTTCATGTAGCTGCCCGTGTTTATCTTGGACTTCAAAGTATTTTCCTCGGGAGGCAAATGGATTTGATCTATTGCTGTTAGCTCCTCAACCTTTGCACCCAATTTAGTGGTAGCATATTCATGTAGACTGACGACTCACAGTCCATGGTGTTTGGTGTGCCTTATCGTTGGCACTGACCATTTTTGGTACGATCTTCTTGCAAACTGCTAGATTTTTAAAGCAGAGCTCTTTGCGCTCTTTCGGACCACCTAGCACATCTGACAATATACACCTTTTAATTGTGTCATATGCTCCAATTCTCTGACAAGCCTTCAGATCCTCATTGTGCTGGAAGAGTCCAAGGAAGCTTACAGTTGTTGTTTTTGAGGGAGCCACTATGATTTTCTTGTGGGTTCCTCGTCACATTGTTCTCATGTGTGACAAGACTGCAGTCCTACCTCAACCTGCCAGCTCTTCCATTGATTCAGATGATCTTCTTGTTGCTGTCTGTTGGTAGATGGTGTCACTTTTGCATCACCACTGGTTTTCTCTTTACTGGAACAAGCTCCATTGACTTAACCTCTCCCAACGGTTCGGCTGGCCACATCTTGGCTCTTTCACTGCAAGATGATCATTTTAACTAGGTTGTTTATTGGGCACTGTCTCTTTAGCCATCACCATTTGTTGAGTGGTGATCTCCCACCACTTTGCATTGGTCATAATAACAACTTGATGGTTTGCTATTTTCTGATCCGATATCCTTTTCTGAACTGCTTATGTTTAATTGTATGTTTTCCACCTGAGTTATTGGTTATTTTGGCGTGCAACGTGCAGATTGTTTATATAAATGATAGCAATTTTGCAAAGGACATTTAATGTTTGTTTAGGGATCTCTGCTGCCACTACGGCATATTTTATTGATGTTTCTTCAAGTAGTAGTTCTTGATTTTAGCTCTTTCCTTCTGTTGATTGAGCTTAACATACAGTTGCTCTTAACATCTTTCGCATAAAGGTGTTCGAAGGTTATGACATGGGTGCTTATGACCACAGTCGGGTTTGTGCCTTAACGCAAAAAAGGTAGGTACGGAAGTAAGTACTAGCTTCCGGCAAGGAAAATGTGTTATGATCCTCATTAAATTATATGGTGATGACCAGACAATCAATATTAATAGATCTTCTGCATAAACACATAAAGTGTTGATAAGTTTTTGAACCGATGCAATGATTGGCAAATTGCTTCAAATATGATATATTATAATATTATGTAACTTTTGTAAATTTGCTTATTTGTTGTTATAGAACCTAAACAGAACAAATTTATTTCAGGAAGAAGAAATAACACTGGTTGACTGGTTCCCTGTATTGGAGGCAGGCAACCTCCACTTCGAAGGACTCAGGTATAGCTGAAGCAATGTTACACCTGATTATGACCATTCTTCATTTATCACTTTTTTTAAATTAACTTTTCTCGTTACATACAAATGTGTATTTACAAACACTTGCTGTTTTTCTTCTTCCCTCCAGCCCATTTTGCTTATTAGCTGCACTGTTAAGGAAGATCACAAGAAACTGTGATGTTCTGCAGATCAAAGTACAATTGACTTGATAACAGTCCTAATCACAGCCTTAATCTCTCTTCAAAAGGAGCCTTGCAGGATGCTATGGTTGCATAATGAAGAGAGATGCCAGCAGTTAAAATAATAATTTGGGTATTGGAATGAAAATGTTTGAATAATTAGTTACAGATTTTCAGGGTGGAAAGGAAAAGAAGTAAAAATATTTCTAATTTTCCTGAGCATTGTGACTTTTTGAAAACTTCTTTTCATCAAGGGGAAGTTTCTGTTGATCTGGAATTCCACTGTACCCTCTAATCTGTTTGCATTTAAACCAATAATAAAAATAGAAGTCTGATTTTACAGATTTTGTAATATTATAGGTTTTACAATAACTGGCACTACTCAACTTCAAAAGTCAACAATCACTGGTTCATCACTGAAACAGAACAAATGGACCTGATGATGGCCATGCAAGTGCTCTCTTGCAACTGGAACTTTTCAAATCTACATTGTTTATGTGCAATACCATTGCCTATTAATACAGTGCATAAATATAACACTCTTTCCATTTTGGAGGCTAACACAATAGTCACTGCATTACTGAAGAACATGTTTTTCTAGCAGAAGCATTTTTTTATCAACACACACAGACATATATGGTATAATTCAGTACAAGCACATGAGCTATGTCTTTGTAAAATGATCAGTTTTAAACTCCTTTTTTATCTAAAGATCTAGATTACAAAATGCAGAATCAGCTTGAAAAATCAATAATCAGGAAAAAAAGGTCACAATTACATGTTGGTTCAGGTTCAATTCACTGAACTGATATAATGGGTATATAATCCACCATTTGTCTCCATATCATAGCAAACAATGATGTAAAAATTTAACTGCATTAGAGACACTTGAACAACATAGTTCCTAAACAAACTACCACCTAGCTTTCTGTATTATATTTTGCTCACTCTTATGATTTTTCGCCCCTGTGGGTCTGGGGATTGGAATAGGCCAGAGGTATTCCTGCCTTTATGTGATGGTCCCCTGTAAGATCTGACCTCCAATCTTCAAAATTTTCCTGAAGAGTGAACCAACTTGGGAAGGGTGCCTTACAAAGTGCATGGTGTCCATTGTGCATTGACATCTTTAGCCCACTTTCTTGTCGTCGCATTGCAGTCATGCCCATTCTCCATCCCCTGGGCAAGGACACCATTCACTTTGCAGTGTCGATTTCTGCATCGACAATGACCATGGACTTCATTGCACCTGATATCCAACATGGTAGCCAATATGTTGTGGTGTGGTTGCCATGTACCCTGTTGGTAGTAGCCCCCTCACCACACAGGGATCACTCTGCTGATGCCTGCACCGTTAACTCCCCATGTATTCCAAGGAGTAGATGTCCATCCCCGTGGGGCATCGGGACTCCCAGCAATGTCCATCCTGTCAGGTGGCTTTTGCTGAGGGTGGGTGGTGGCTGTGGGTAGGGCCCCTGTCGGAGTGTGTGCCATCATGGCAGATGACACGCGATGAAGTGTAGTCCATCGTCTATTGCTGGTGGTGAAACACCAGCAGCCTCTAAGCGATCACTAGCTCAATTCAACACACAGAAGTACGACAGAAAATTGTTCACCTCACTGGCCACACCATGGGAGGAATGTCAGGCTAAGGAAGGCAGAAGATCTTACTTGCCCGAGTACCTTGTATGTTTGAGAGCTGGTGGGGAACCTTTCACGACGATGAAGCCTCAGTTTATTGTTGAGCATTTAGAGGACAAGTTCGGGGAGGTGGAGGGCTTGTCCAAAATGAGACCTGGGTCAGTCTTGATTAAAACATCCTCATGGGAATTACTCGCTTGTGACAAGCTGCGGGATATATCTGTAAATGTCACACCCAATAAGAGCTTAAATATGGTTCAGGGTATCATATTTCACAGAGACCTTCTTTTGCAGTCCGCCGATGAGCTGCGCGCCAATTTAGGGTGGTGAGTGTACATTTCATCCGGTGTGTCCACCGGGGTCTGAAGGATAATCAGGTTGCCAGTGGTGCCTTCACCTTGGCCTTTGATGGTAATACATTACCCGAGAAGGTGAAGGTGATGGTCTACAGGTGTGATGTAAAGCACTATATCCCTCCCCCAGTGTGGTGCTTTAAGTACTGGAAGATTGCCCATATGTCTTCCTGCATCACATGCCGAGATTCCAGAAGTACATCACGTCCCAATACTCCATGCCCCCACTTCTCATCTGTATCAACTGTGGAGAGCACCATTTGCCTAGCTCGCCTGACTGCTGGATTCTCCAGACAGAAAGGAAAATCGTGGAGTACAAGGCCCTGAACAGACTAACCATCATCTGAGGCTAAGATACAATTTGAACACCTGCATTCTGTGTGTATGACAACATCTTACACTGCCGTTACAGTAGTTTTGGCACCATCAGCTCCGCAAACCCAGGTCACCTCTTAGAGCTGGAAGACTACACCTGCCCCCTTGATGGTAGGGGGCATTGCCCTCCCTGTTGCTCATGTGCGAACTACTTATGGACCAATACCTCCCCCCTCCCTCCCCAGCCATCGGCGACATATGTCCCCACTTCTAATCCAGAGAAGCGTAAGTCTTCTTTGGCTTCTAGCACTAGGAAGGGGTCCCTTGTGTCACTCCCTTCCGAGGTTTCTTCTAGTGGGAAAGATGACACCTGCAAGTCGCTGAAGATCCCAAAAGCAGCTGGTAGTACGGCTTCACACTCATCCTCAGTCCCAGAGACTGAGCCAGTGAAGTCTTCCCAGCCAGGGAAACCCAAGGAGCAGCGAGAGAAATCCAAAAAGAAAATGCCTAAGACCAAGGAAATGGTGGGGGCACCAACACAACCGCTACCTACAAGCTCTGCAGCTGATGATGAAGTGGAGATTTTGACATCCGCTGAGGCCCTAGATCCCACCAGGCCCACAGACACAAAGGATATAGACTAATCAGGCAATAAATCGGTGGCAGCATTGAATGTTCCATGCCTTCGCAGTCTCACGATGTCATACTCCTGTGGAATTGCGGTGTTTTTTTTCCACTGCCTGGCTTAGCTACAGCTACTGTTAAGCTTTACACCTGCTATATACATTGCCCCCCAGGAAACCAGGTTCCCAGCAATGCGGATTCATGCCCTCCATGGCTATAAGGGATATTACAGGAACCATAGCGACTATAATAGAGAGTTAGGTGGAGTTTGCGTATGTGTCCTAAATTCGGTGTGTATTGAATATGTGCTTCAAATAGCTCTTGAAGATGTGACTGTCAGAATAAGGACGGCGCAGGAAATAACTTTATGCAGTGTAAATCTTACTCCAGATGGTGCAGTACCCCTGAATGTATTAGCTGGAATGCTTGATCAACTCCCTAAACCTTTCCTACTTCGGGAGGATTTTAATGCCCATAACCTCTTGGGGAGTGGTACCATGCCTACTAGTCATGGCAGAGATGTTGAAACTTTACTGCTGCAATTCGACCTCTGCCTCTTAAATACTGCGGCCGCAACACATTTCAGTGTGGCTTGTGGTAGTTACTCGGCCATTGATTTATCAATTTGCAGCCCAGGACTTCACCCATCTATCCACTGGAGAGCACATCACGACCTGTGTAGTAGCGACCACTTCCCCATCTTCCTGTCACTGCCCCAGCGTCAGGCACATTGATGCGTGCCCAGATGGGCTTTGAGCAGAGCAGACTGGGGAACTTTAACCTCTGCTGTCATTGCTTTATCTCCCCTACACCCTAACATGGAACTGATGGTTAAGCAGGTGACTAGCATAAATGTATCTGCGGCAGCAATGTTTCCCTTGGAGGTCGACGGAAGTCACTGAAACAATTAAGAAGCGTCAGTGATCTCTACAGCTGTGGAAGTGGCACACTTTCCTGGAGCACCTCATAGCCTTTAAATGGCTCTGTGCCCGTGTTCGCTGCCTTATCAAACAAAGGAAGAAGGAGTGTTGGGAGTGATACGTCTCCACTGTTGGGTGCCACACGTCACCTTCCCAAGTCAGGTTAAAGATCAAACGTCTTTTCAGGTACCAGGCCCTAACAGCTATCCCTGTGGTTACCATAAATGGCGAGTTATGTACCAACGCAAATGCGATTTCCGAACACTTTGGCGAGCACTTTGCTTGAGATTGTCAATCGGAGAATTTCCCGCCAGCCTTTTGCACACTTAATCATCAGCTGGAAGGGAACATCCTCTCATTCACTAAACGCTGCAGTGAATCTGATAACACTCCATTTACAGAGTGGGAGCTCCCCAGTGCCCTTGGACATATCCCCGACATGGCTCCTAGGCCTGATTGCATCCACAGCCAGATGATTAAACATTTCTCATCCGACCACAAACAACAAATCCTTGTAATCTTCAACCGTATGTGGTGTGACGGGATCTTTCCATCACAATGGCAGGAGAGTGCCATCATTCTAGTGCTCAAACCCTGTAAAAACCAGCTTAATGTGGATAGCCACCAACGTTCTTCATAAGCTGCTGGAGCGTACGGTATGTCGGCGGTTGGGTTGGGTACTGGAGTCATGTGGCTTGCTGGCTCCATGTCAGTGTGGCTTCCGCCATGTTCGCTCTACCACTGATAATCTCGTGTTCATCAAGTCTGCCATCTGAACAACCTTTTCCAGATGGAAACTTCTGCTTACTGTCTTTTTTGACTGACATAAAGCTTATGATATGACTTGGTGACCTCATATCCTTGCCACATTGAATGAGTGGTATCTCTGGGGACCATTCTCAATTTTTATCCCATGCTTCCTTTCGCTCCGTACTTTCCATGTCCAAGTTGGTGACTCCCGTAGTTTCACCCATATCCAGGAGAAATGAGTTCCACAGGGCTCTGTATTGAGTTTGTCTCTATTTTTAGTGCCCATTTACGGTCTAGCAGCGGCTGTGGGACCCTCCGTCTAACCTTCTCTGTATGCAGATGACTTGTGCATTTTGTATTCCTGCTCCAGTACTGTTGTTGCTGAGTGGCACCTCCAGTTAGCCATCTACAAGGCGCAGTCATGGGCTCTATCACATGACTTCCAGTTTTCAGCTGCAATGTTGTGTCTCGTGCAGTTCTGTCAGCATCGTACCATTCATCCGGAACCCACACTTTAGCTTAATGATGATCCACTCACCTTAGTGGAGACATATCAATTCCTAGGGCTGGTTTCGACACTCGATTGACTTGGCTCCCTCATCTTCGTCAGCATAACCAGAAGTGCTGGCAGCACCTCAATGCCCTCCACTGCCTGAGCAACACCAATTGGGTTGCAGATCGCTGTACACTGCTGCAGCTCTACAGAGCCCTTTTCCCATCCCAAATTGACTATGGGGGTGTGGTTTATGGTTTGGTAGTGCCTTCAGCATTGCATTTACTCAACCCTGCGCACCACTGTGGGGTTTGATTAGCAACAGGGGCTTTTAGGACGGGTCTGGTGACCAGCGTACTGGTAGAGGCTGATTTCCCTCCACTGCAGATCAGACGTGTGAAACTGCTCGATGTAGCACAGATTCATTGTTTCTCCTGACAATCCGAATAACCATCTTCTTTTCCCGCCGGTGGCATTCCATCTCCTGCATCGGCGGCCCATGTTAGGGCTAACAATAGCAGTTCGCGTGCAGTCCCTTCTCTCCGAACTGGAGTCCTTCCCTTTACCACCTCTACTTGCAGTCTGTTCACGTATGCCTCCACGGTGTACACCTGGCCACGGCTTCGTGTAGCCCTTTTGCATGGCCCTAAGGACTCCGTTAACCCTGCCGCTCTCCGCAGTTACATCTCCTCGATTCTTGATGTGTTCTGGACCTCTAAAGTGTTTCACACTGACGGCTCAATGGCTGATAGTCATGTAGGCTTTGCATATGTTCATGGAGGACATGTTGAGCAGCAATCCTTGCCAGTTTGCTTTACTGATTTCACTGCAGAGCTGGCGGCCATATCTTGTGCTCTTGAGCATTTCCGCTCATGCCCTGGCGAGTCATTTCTCCTGTGTACAGACTCATTGAGCAGCCTACAAGCGATCGACCTGTGCTACCTTCACCACCCTCTGGTAGCGTCCATTCGGGACTCCATCTATGCCCTGGAACAGTCCCTCCATTCCATGGTGTTAATGTGGACCCCTGGACACGTTGGGATCCCTGGCTATGTAATTGCTAAGAGGCTGGACAAACAGGAAATGCAGAAACCACTTCTGGGGATAGGCACCTCTGAAGCTGACCTGTGTTATTTCTTACACCACAGCGTTTTCCGCCTTTGGGAGATGGAATGGCATAACAGAACGTGAAACAAACTGCATGTCATTAAGGAGACTATGAATATGTGGAAGTTTTTCATCCAGGCCTCTCACAGGGAAGCAGTTGTCCTCTGCCAGCTCCGTATTGGCCATACGTGGCAAAGGCATGGTTAAATACCCCATCGTGAAGACCCACCTCAGTGTCACTGTGGCTCCCAAGTGATAGTTGTCCACCCATTAGTGGGCTGCGCACTTTTAGCCCCTCTGTGGCAGATTTTAACTTTCCCAGCACCCTGCCTTTGGTGTTGGGGGACAACGCCTCCACAGCAGCTTTAGTTTTACGTTTTATCCATGATAGTGTGTTTTATACTTCTCTGTAGGTTTCAGCACATGTCCTTTGTCACTCCATGTCCTCCACCCTAGTGCTTTTAGGGTGCTTCATGCTGAGTGGCTATTAGGAATGGTGTCCACAGGTTGTGGTGGTGGAGGGCGGTGGTAAGAAGGGGGGGGGGGGGGGGGGATGATACTGTTTAGTATACCATGATGCAGTGCAGTGACAGTGTGGTGTAGAATGGAGCATCTGGGCTGGTCTTTTCTAATTGAGATTTGTGGCTATGATATTTAGCCAGGACATTTCCAGCAGATAGAAACATGTACATAACATCACATGCAGTTGGAATGTGTTTCCTTGATAGCAGTGACCTCTGTTACCTGGTGTCTGCACTGCACAGACATTTTGCTGGCGCCCCCTGGTGGAACATGTAACTATTTGCGTATCAACAAACTGTTTGTATACTGTATCATGTTCGTAACATTGATGCCCTTGTGGTATTCATAAGTACATAATGGTGGACACACACCTGTGGGCCAGGGTGGGCACACCCTCAGGGTGAAACCATTGTGTTTTGAAGCGTAACATTCAGCTTGCAGTTGATATGCAATTATCATAAGGAAGGTGATGAAAAATACGATTCAAAATATTAAAAATTTTCCAGTTTCGAACCACCCAAAAATCTATACAAATGACTGAAGAGGATATAGTTACACAATTCTAAAAAAATAGAATCTAATGTGTGGTTTACAACAAAATAGTAATTTCATATTTTATTTATCAAGGTTACAGACGGTTTAATGCGTTCTAAAATGAAACACATTTTAAAACTGTCGCAATGCCTATGCAAGAATTAAGTGTCATTGAATAGCATTATAAACTATTATTTGTGGCCAAAAGTGTAAAAAAAAAAAAAAAACCCTCAGGTTTGAGCACTTCTATGTAATGTGTTTTTCATGTGATTCAATGATTTAACTCCACTAGTGGTGATCCTTATATACGAGTAGTATTACACATATTTAGTGAAATATTGTCAGGTATCTGTTTTTCATTGGATGTGAAGGATTCAGCCAACTTTCAAAACAGATTTGAGTATGTCTAGTAATCAATACATGGTTATAAGATAATTCGATAGAAGATAAAGAGAAGTAAAAAGCAAATAGTTTCTTCTGGAACAGACTTTTAAAAAGGGGTCTATCCTCTATAAAGTCTCCTTGGAATGGTGTTCCATTCACAGCGGTGTTGCACAGAATATTAACAGTGATTGTGAAAATATGCTAACTGGAAGAGACTTGGGGTATGTATCACACTTTGTCAAGGACATTTTATTTCAAACCTGACAGTGAATTACATGCCACATATGGGCAGATTCTTTCTGGTTTTTAAATTCACCACTGGGACACAATTTTTGTAGAGCTCAACAGGCCTCTGGTGACTTTAGTATTTTGCTGCTGTAATTTCCATAGTGGTTTGGCTGCTTCCATTATTAAAAAGAGTTTATTGAGTTCAATGAGCAATGAGTTTTGGACTTTTCTAGGGTGGTATAGTTATATAAAGACTGGGCAGAATTGTGCAAAGATCTAGTCTCTTCATTTAACCATTTAGGCATCGTCACACACAAAAATCCTTAAGTGTGAAACTGTGATATGCGAGTCACTGCTAAAAGTAGTAGTGTATTGTTAGAGGTGGATATTCATTTAAGATAAGAAGTAAGGGAAGGAGAAAGGAATGAAAGAAGATGAGGGTTGAATATCCTGAGCCATTTGAAATTGAACTCTATCTTGGAATGAGAGAGGACGGGTAAGAAAGTCAGTGTTGTACTTGCCTAGAGAGATTTAGGGGAAGTTATAGAATACCTATGTCTGGATAGCCAGGGAGAGAGAGAACTGCTGTCATCTTGACTGAGTGTCTAGTCTAGTATGTTGATCACAGCACCGTATTACTGAGTTTTCAGGTATTTTGCTGATTGTATATTCTTACTGACATTGGTATTTGTATTCCTAGATATGAAAACATGTCTACAAGTAGATAATGATGTTTGCACGGCATTTCCAAATTCCTGTTTAGTGCTTGTCTTCACAATGTTGTAATGTTACCTGAATGGCAGTTTGTGTGTTTCTTCTGCTACTCAAAAATTTGTTCTTTGTAAATGTAGTTATTGGTGTAATATAGGCACCTCTTCAGTAAGATGTGTAATGATTATGGATCAGTTTGTGAGTTTTGTCACAAGTAACGATAAAGTACTTGATGATGCTCTCCCATGCAGCTGTGGGTTGAATTGGATAGGTTGATGAAGGAAAACATAATGAAAACTGGGAAAGGGTAAGAAGTAACAAGTAAAAGGAAATAAATACAGAAATCACATTGGTAGTTCAGGTTAACAAACAGTTTGGTTTGTTGCCTGAAATAAGTGGGTATGTGTCACAATGAACTTTGTTAAAATGAGATGCAGCAGACTCATTGGAATATCATTAGTGTTAGTCATAAACATTAACAAATAGAAAGGAAAGATTCTTACTGCTTGATAAAAGCCATGGAAGACATGATAGATATACAGTAGAGAAAAAAGTTAGGTCTAGAGTCCCATGTTTGTAATCATCATGAACCAAAGTCACACACAACCAGGTTTGTTGCCTTTGACTGTAGGTTAGACCAATATCTATGATGAATCTCTTTCTCCAATTATTAAATGAAGTTCCTTATAATTCTACTGGATGTAAGATGGATCAATCAGTGTAATCATAAATACATCCAGTGAGGTTGCTAGGCACAGCTGAGGATGGCATGGATTGATAAATATGTCAACATGATTTCAAGTGGCCTAAAAGCAACAGCAGATGAAAGTGCTGCAAAGGACCATCTCATCCGCACTCATATGAATTTGCTGAGTTGTGTTATGTAGTCTCTGGAGTACATATTTATGGTGACCTTAGAAAAAAATATAGCTATTCATGAACACTGATTTGGACTTCTTTTCTCCCAGCCATTTGTGTTTGGCTTGCATGTGGACATGTCTGTTTTCCTAATGTGGGGCAGTCTTAGTCCTCTGTTCAACTGCATGTTGTGCGTACTGTGAGTACACTCTTAGCATTTGTGTGCACAGAATGTATGTTCCATATTAGAGGATTCTTAGCTTGACAAAGTCAGTGTTCCGGTGTTGGAGATACTGGTAAATTTGAGAGTGCCCTTATCCTCAGCATCACATGATAAAATTAGAGTACTTTCTATTAACCTTGTTTCACTTTTGTTGACTTTCATCTTTTACCCTCCTTTCAAGATTGTCCATCCCATTCAACTTCACTTTCAGCCCCTCACTGTCTCTGACAGAATTATATCACCATTAACCATTGACTGCCCTCAAAGTTTTTATTTCTTATCCTGAAATTGAATTCCTACTCCAAATATCTGTGGGGTTTCCTTAACTGCTTGGTCAACATGAAGGCTCATTGTGCATAGGCTGCAAGTCATCAAGGATGGACAGGATGATGCAAGATGACTTGGACGTAATTTCTAGTTGGTGCGATGAATGGCAGCTGATTCTAAAAATGTGAGTCACTGCAGATGACTAGGAAAAACAAACCTGTAATGTTTGGATACAGCATTAGTAGTGTCCTGCTTGACACAGTCATATCATTTAAATATCTGAGCATAATGTTGGAAAGCAACATGAAATGAAAGAAACATGTGAGGATTGAGATAAGGAAGTCAAATGTTTGAGCTTATTATGAGAAGGAAAGTTGCCTCTCACCATATGGCAGACATGCAGACACACAGATAGGCACAACAAAAACACTATCACAATTAAAATTTTCCTCCATTAAGGTCTTTGTCAACACTAGACACACACACGTGTAGCGAAAAAGGAGAGAAATGAAACGACTGGGTGTCGTGGTGGATTGACAGCTGTGTAGTTCTGGAATTGGAATATGGAAGGGGTAGATGGATAAGGACTGTGACTAATGAAGTTTGGCGCAAGTAGTGTTGTGGGAACATAGGACGTATTGTGGTACAGAAAAGCTGGTGTTGGTGGGAGAGATCCCATCCCCACACCCACCCTGTTTCCCACTTTTCATAGTGGTTCTTCCGTCAAAGATCAAAACAGGTTATGAAGTTATCACAGTCAGAACATAAATTCCAAACCCAATGTGATGCTACCAGTATCCCAGCCAAATGTGTAACCTGTGGTAGGGATGCTCATGAGGATGATTGATAGCCTCCTCCCTGCTACATCAGCTGCAATGTTGACCTTGCTGCTGTCTCCTGCATTTGTACCATGTATCTCAATGAGTAGGCTGTCCAGGAGATCCAGGTGAAGGAGAAAGGGCCTTACCCGAACACTTGTAAGTTGTTGAGTAGTCAGAAACCCCGTGTTCTACCTCTTGGTATCTACAGTACTGTTGTTGCGACATTTCACTCCATGAAGGACATGACCAAGCAGACATGCAACCTCAAAATTTATCATCACTACTGTGAAAGCACCCAGCATCATGGTAGTTCTCCCTCTGGCTGTGCAAAACACCACCAGACAATCTCCTCATGGGGCATAGTTACCAGCTACACAACCGGCAGGCCAGAAAGGACAGAAGGAATACTGCTGCAAAGACTTCCTACAACTCCCCAGCCAACCAACTCGAACCTTCATCTCCTAACTGAAAAGGTTAGAAGAAGTCAAACAAAGGCAAATGAGTTTTCTCCTTAAGTTGTCACCATGTGATATCCTCCCACGGCCAACCTCTGTGTTGCCAGTGCACAACACCAAGCATTATTCTGCCCTGGAGTCCACAGGCAGACAATAGAAAAATGCTGATGCTTCTGTAGATGTCAAGGAGCAGGATGATCCTGCTTCTGTGCCCTGTAGTCTTCAAAGGATAGGGCTCAGCAGCCACTGATGTGGCATCCTGTTCATTTTTTTCCTTGTCATGAATCTCCTCCAATAGAATGTTGTGGTTTTCAATCTAACAGAATTTACAGCGAGCACCCACTTATCTGCCTTCTGGAAACAAAATTGCATCTTCATGATTGATTGGTTTGAGCTCTCATATTTATTCCCTGTTTGTTTTAATGCCCCCACCCCTTCCCCCGCCCCCACCCCTTCCCCCGCCCCCACCCCTTCCCCCGCCCCCACCCCTTCCCCCGCCCCCACCCCTTCCCCCGCCCCCACCCCTTCCCCCGCCCCCACCCCTTCCCCCGCCCCCACCCCTTCCCCCGCCCCCACCCCTTCCCCCGCCCCCACCCCTTCCCCCGCCCCCTCCCCTTCCCCCGCCCCCTCCCCTTCCCACGACCCCTCCCCACCCCACCGCCCCTCACCTTTCACCATCTTGGCTTCATGCAGCAGCCCATATTCACCTTCGTCTTCATTCAGTTAGTAAGGACACTAGTCCAGCCCGACTCTATTGTCTTCAGTTTCACAACCTATGTGTGGAATTTTGTGATAGTACACTGGTGGCTCTTGGACTGACTGTGCTTTCTGGTGTGTTGTCATTGGTGGAGCAGTTTTTTTTTTGGATTGGCTTTCGGAACATTGCTAAGTATTTAAAGCAGGGCTGTTTGCCCTCTATCAAGCCACGCAGTACATCCATAGTCACAGGCTTTTCAACTGCATTTTCTGCCCAGACTCTCTCAATGACCTTCAAAGCCTCTATGTGCTACACACCATCCATCCCTTAGGCCAGTGTGTCCAGGAAAGCTGTCACCTGCTCCCTCTTGATAGAGCCACTGTGATGTTTGTGTGGGTTTCTGGTTGTGGCAGTCCAATAGGAAACCAGGCCACTGACACTGCTGCTAAGACTGCAATCACTGTTCCTCAGCCTGCCATTTCTTACTTCTCCTACAACTATCTGCATATTTCCAGCTGTAAGCAGGTGCTGTGACTCTGGCATCACCACTGGCCCTCCCTTCATGGGAACAAGCTGTGTGTTATTAGTCCTCTCCCATGGGCTTGTAAGACCTCCACCATTTTAACTTAGTTGTGTATTGAGCACCATCTTTTCAACCATCACCATTGTCAATTGGTGCTCCCCCACTATTCTGTGCACATTGTTTCCAACATTTGCTGGTGTGCCATTTTCTGATGTAATGCCCTTTTTTTTAACCACTTCCTTCCTCATTGGTGTTTGCTGTTAGAGTTAACAACCATTGACCATGTTGCACTTTTTATCTGTTGTAGCAATATGGCAAAGGCCATTTAATTTTTGGTTCTGGACCTCCAGTTCTCTGTCTGTGGTGTATTTTATAGACCTTTCTCCACATCCCTGTATTTTAGCTGTCTTCTCTTGCATTGACTGGGACTAACGTGCAGTCATTTTTAACTCCTCTCTTTGTCTTCATGTCCTAGTGTTTTGACATGGGCTCATATGACCCTAGTTGTTTTTGTACCACAAAACAAAAAGCTCATCAGTTAGTGGTAATGCTGTGTCATCACTATATCCTTCAAATGTCACTCCTTCAGTTCCTGTTGCTATTTCTTTTAGTAGCTGATACATAAAGTTTGAAAAGTATGTGGAGAATATATATTTGTTTTCAACACAGTCCACCTGGTTGAGTTGATGACGTCATTAAGGGAGTCATTTTTGTACAGTCAGATGGCCATAATATGACTGACCATATATTATTAGGTAGAAAAGGACCATTTATATTCCAATTCCTTTTTGCAGTTCTGTCCAATGATCCGTCAGTCTGTGGAATGGATGCAAGATTAATTTGCATTTACGCATGATAGACACAATTAAGATATTGTTAGATTTGACACCACTCTGTTTTGTATTAATTAATTAATCAAGTAACATATACAGAGCCCTACAAAATTTCCAGTTAGTTACATGATAATTAAGATAACTGCACATGCCAGAGCTCCTACCCGGAAACCTTAGGTGCCAGAGTTTAGAAATAGCTTGTGACACCTTGGGCACTTATGCCGTTAGATTGCAAAGTACTACTTACGACAGTGGAGGTGAATTTCCTGGACATGAAAGTAGATAAGGGCAGAAGTGGAGGCCAATTGGCCAGATGTGAAAGCAGATCAGGCCAAAATGCCCAGTCACACTCCGCACTCCATTAGTGATACCTGCATCTGATTTCTTGCACATGCACTCACATCCAAGCCCTGCACATTCGGACTGGTGTGGCTGTCATGATATGAATGGGTTGTTTATTGTGAAGTAGATAAATTTGTGCTGTCTGAGTTGTGCATGCTTTTTCATCCATATATTATGAATGACAGTCCGCCGCTCGTGGTCTCGCGGTAGCGATCTTGCTTCCCGAGCACGGGGTCCCGGGTTCGATTCCTGGCGGGGTCAGGGATTTTCACCTGCCTCGAGATGACTGGGTGTTTGTGTTGTCCTCATCATTTCATCATCATCCAGGAAAGTGGCGCAATTGGACTGAGCAAAGATTGGGTAATTGTACGGGCGCTGATAACCACGCTGTTGAGTGCCCCACAAACCAAACATCATCATCACATCATCATCATCATGAATGACAGTTATCATAGCACGATGATAAGCCATCCATTCACAAGTTTCAAAAAGTTTCACAATTCTGCAAAATTGCATGGGAGTTCCAAATGGCATTAAGATGCAGTCAAAAAGACAAATACATCTACATCTACATCTACATCTATGCTCCGCGAGCCACCTTACGGTGTGTGGCGGAGGGTACTTATTGTACCACTATCTGATCCCCCCTTCCCTGTTCCATTCACGAATTGTGCGTGGGAAGAACGACTGCTTGTAAGTCTCCGTATTTGCTCTAATTTCCCGGATCTTTTCGTTGTGATCATTACGCGAGATATATGTGGGCGGTAGTAATATGTTGCCCATCTCTTCCCGGAATGTGCTCTCTCATAATTTCGATAATAAACCTCTCCGTATTGCGTAACGCCTTTCTTGAAGTGTCCGCCACTGGAGCTTGTTCAGCATCTCCGTAACGCTCTCGCGCTGACTAAATGTCCCCATGACGAATCGCGCTGCTTTTCGCTGGATCATGTCTATCTCTTCTATTAATCCAATCTGGTAAGGGTCCCATACTGATGAGCAATACTCAAGAATCGGACGAACAAGTGTTTTGTAAGCTACTTCTTTCGTCGATGAGTCACATTTTCTTAGAATTCTTCCTATGAATCTCAACCTGGCGCCTGCTTTTCCCACTATTTGTTTTATGTGATCATTCCACTTCAGATCGCTCTGGATAGTAACTCCTAAGTATTTTACGGTTGTTACCGTTTCCAATGATTTACCACCTATGGCATAATCGTACTGGAATGGATTTCTGTCCCTATGTATGCGCATTATATTACATTTATCTACGTTTAGGGAAAGCTGCCAGCTGTCGCACCATGCATTAATCCTCTGCAGGTCTTCCTGGAGTACGTACGAGTCTTCTGATGTTGCTACTTTCTTGTAGACAACCGTGTCATCTGCAAAATAATTTCATTAATGTTATGAAAAACTACACAAACACTGTAGAATAACTCATAAATCATAATATTGTGTAATTATTAGAAACTAATCACATGCTTCTGGCGTATCATTTTTCAATGTCACAGGACTTGCCTTTAAGAGGAAAAACTAATTTCAATACTGTTTTTGATGTTTTATTTATTTATTTATTTTTCAGTTTCGAGTAGAGCAGTACACTTTAGGATTATTGCATTCACTTTGTGTATTGCAATGTTATTCTAAAATTACAAAAATTACTCCAGAGAAGTAAGATTGCCCCAAATTTGAAAGACTGTTCCAATGTGTCATGTGGTAATGTACTTCGGAACAAATATCGTATTAAAATTTAAAAGTGTTGTCATAGGGAAAATCTTCTCAATACTGTATTTAATAGCCTATATTACATTATTAATCTACTACACACAAACAATGGGTAAGTGATATCATTTTAGGGAATAGTACTGTCAAAAATCGGTTAAAAGTTAAAAATATTTTGAAATAGAAGCTATTGGCAGCTAACACAAATTTCCATTTTCAAGACAGAGATAATTATTCAGACATCAAGTAAACTCTGTTTGTCTGCAAATTTCACCATAGTAAAAGACCACCTCCTGTTTTAAGGTAGAAGATACTGCACGACTGATGATGTGTGAACAGATAGGTCCCATGTTATGTAATATATTTTAAAAATTTAATAATTTTACTTGCAGTAGCTCTCTGTAACTGCAGAATGAATAATTTCTTCCAAACATCTATGAAGTATTATACATCATGTAAATATGTGGAACTCATAATATTCACACAGGCTGCACCCATTTTTCAAAAGCGGAAGCCGGTGAAAAGTGCCTGAAGCAGCTTATTCTAAAATCAGTCACTGGTGTGTGAACCTGACCAGATTACAATATTTGTTACTAGGTAAACTACGCTTGAGGTATTACAGTCTCTCCAACAGTCAGGTGATCAAACATTGTGAAACCATTTTGAAAGCAGCTCTAAAAATGCAAAATAACCCCAAAGTGACTTAGATTCTGAAATGAATTGTATAGTTTTGCTATGGATTACCCTACAATGTGAGATAGAGCAATAACACAATTTAGTTACCATGTAAATCAGTTTGAAAATTGATGTTAAAAGTTGTGGTAGTGGTTGAAAAGTGCAAAAATTTTAATGAAAGGGATAGAATAGGGATTATGATGGTACTGATGGAAAATAATGTAAATACTGGGAAAATGCAAAATCTGGAAATCCAAAACAAAGTTGTACTGATATTTTACTGTTGGCTTGTTTACATTTATAACATTAACCACACATTATGCAGAGGTGTTCTAAAATTCCTATAATGGGCTCCTAAGAGTTGAGGAGGGGACTTCGTAGATAAAAGTTTGATAATGAATCCATATCTGAAGGTGTACCATTTGAGAGTATGACCTCCTCCATTCAGAAGGGAACATTGTCTGTGCCTTGGGGTCTTTCTTGACCAATAGGTCAGAGGTAATTTTTTCTACTGTTTGTGTACCCTAAAGCAGGATATTTGAAACTGCTGCAGTCATCAAACCAAGTTTTGTAACTATTAAATTTTAGTGAAATTTTCTTAAATTATTTTCTTTTATTGCATGCAGTTTAATGTAAAGTAATTTACAGATCTAATTAATTTTTTGTGTTCATTAGGCACTTCCAAGGCACCATAACGAGATACACAACAGCAGCAGTGAAGGCTAGAGTCGGCCAGGGCCAGAGCTGCAGTCACGTCAGGCTCACTGATGGCAACACTTGCCATCTCCTCGGCTGTTTGTGTGATGTTAATAATCGTAAGTATTTAAAAGGTTAATTATATCACCATGTAGCTGTCTTTTAGAATAAGAAATTGGGATTAATCTCATAAGGCGGCAGCGTACTGACTGTACAAGAGATGATCAAATAGTGATTGGAAATTTTTTAGTTTCACAGCAATTATATATTGGATTATCGATTTTTTTTATATTTTATGTACATGTTCCTGATGTATGTGTCTCACCATATAGCAGAGATGATAACTCGCCATAGGCACAACAAAAAGAGTCGCACAATTATAGCTTTCAGCCATATAAGCCTTTGTCTGCAGTACACACACACACGTGCAAATGCAACTTGCACACACATCTGCAGTCTCAGAGAACTGAAACCACACTGCGAGCAGCATCACCAGTACTTGATGGGAGTGACGACTGGGTGTGTAGGTAAGGAAGAGGCTATGGTGGGGATAGTATGGTGGGGGTGACGGACAGTGAAGTGTTGCAGTTTGGGTGGAGGGCAAGAGAGAAGGTGGGAGGGGGGTAAGTAGTGGAAAGGAGAGAAATAAAAATAAATTAAAATACTGCGTGTGGCAGTGAAATGATGGCTGTGTAGTGCTGGAATGGGGAACAGGGAGGGGGTTGGATGGATGAGGACAGTGACTAATGAAGGTTGAGGCCAGGAGGGTCATGGGCACATAGGATATATTGCAGGGAAAGTTCCCACCTGTCCAATTGAGAAAAGCTGGCGTTGGTGGGAAGGATCCATATGGCACAGGCTGTGACACAGTCATTGAGATGAGGGATATCATATTTGGAAGTGTTTAGCAACAGGGTGGTCCACTTTATGGCCACAGTTTTTTGGTGGCCAT
The DNA here is from genome assembly GCF_023864275.1 of Schistocerca cancellata. NCBI lineage: Eukaryota > Metazoa > Arthropoda > Insecta > Orthoptera > Acrididae > Schistocerca > Schistocerca cancellata. Next base: position 93,168,094 of record NC_064635.1, on the reverse strand, counting down.
TCATGTGGACAGACAGCTTGTTGGTTGTCATGCCTACATAGAATGCAGCACAGTGGTTGCAGCTTAGCTTGTAAATCACATGACTGGTTTCACAGATAGCTCAGCCTTTGATGGCATAGTTGATGTTAATTACAGGACTGGAATAGGTGGTGGTAGGAGAATATATGGGACAGGTCTTGCATCTACGTCTATTACAGGGGTATGAGCCATGAGGGTAAGGGACTGGGAGAAGGGGTTGTGTAAGGATTGACGAGTATGTTGTGTAGGCTTGGTGGAAGGTGGAATTACACTGTAGGAGGGGTGGGAAGGATAGTGGGCAGTACATTTCTCATTTCAGGGAATGACAAGAGGTAATGAAAACCCTGGCAAAGAATGTAATTCAGTTGCTCTAGTCCCAGATTTTACTGCATTAAGAAGAGAATGCTCCTCTGTGGCTGGACTGTGGGACTTCGGGAGATGGTGGAAGACTGGAAAGATAAGACACGGGAAATTTGTTTTTGTACAAGGTTGGGAAGACAATTATGGCCAGTGACGGCTTCAGTGAGACCCTCGGTATATTTAGAGAGGGACTGCTCGTCACTGCAGATGCAATGACCACGGGTGGCTAGGCTGTATGGAAGGGACTTCTTGGTATGGAATGGGTGGCAGCTGTCGAAGTTCAGGTATTTCTGGTGGTTTGTAGGTTTGATATGGATGGAGGTGCTGATGTAGCCACCTCTGAGGTGGAGGTCAACATCTAGGAAGGTGGCTTGTTGTGTTGAGCAAGACCAGGTGAAGTAAATGGGGGAGAAGTTGTTGAGGTTCTGGAGGAATGTGAATTGTGTGTCCTTCAATCCAGATAGCAAAGATGTCATCAATGAAACTAAACCAGGTGAGGGGTTTAGGAGTCTGGGTTTTTAGGAAGGATTCCTCTAGATGGCGCATGAAGAGGTTAGAATAGGATGGTGCCAGTTACAGATGATGACAGATATCTCGGTTGTAGAAGCCTGCCTTTTGATTGTTCAGAAAGTGTTCCACATTAAAAATTTAATTTCATTTGGAAAATGGCTGCCACCCAATGGATTCTTTGTCAGAGGAAAATATCACTGGATGGAAAATGTGTGTGGCAAGAATTCATAGGCCAAAGAAGCAGCATGTCTGCCCTGTACAAAATGACCTGGGACACTGTCGTGGATCAAAAATATGCCTTCACACTGCCTCTTGTGACACTTCACCTTGACAGCCTCCTCTAATTATCTCACCTGGAGATTTTTCCAGTACATTGCTGTGGAGATTTTCCCCTTAACATTGTAGTCTGTTGGCACAACAGATGGTTCCAAAGAACACACAGCACCAAATTATCTGATGATGTTGGGATCTTTGCCTGCTTTAGTGGTGTTGTGTATGTAGATGTATGTAAATGTGTGCTGGCTCATTCACTGTGATTAAATGGCTAAAGAAGCCATCCCAGTTACCCAAACACAGAATCAATACATACACTGCTGCTTCAGTTTCAGTGGGTTTCTCAAGTGGGTGTGAGTAGTTGTGACATCCTGTCAATGTCAGTTGTTGTCGTATTCATAACATCATGCAACATTTTGGAAACTGACCTCTTAGTGATTTCCATTTTTTCCACTATTGCCTCAATTGTTGAGCACCAGGTTACTCACTTTGTGGTCCTTCAGGCAGATGGGCTGCTACATCATTCTTCATCTTTGAACATGTTTTAGCATGTTGAGAAACAAAATTGCTTCAGCTGTAAAAATATTAGGCACTACCAATTTCAGAGCACTTACAGCTGCATTTCAGGTACAAATCTGTATATAAGTGGACAATCAATCGTGTAGAAAACCAATATTCTGAAAGCTATGATGAAGCTGTAATGAAACATGTAGTCCCTGGAATCAAAACATGTAGTCCCTGGAATCAAAACACGTAATCACTGGAAGAGTCATGACTCAGCTTGCATTGTTAGTCCAATGAAATAATTGCCCACAAAAGTGTGTCTGCTGTAAAAGTACTAAAACCTATGAAGAAAGATTAAGAAACAATGTTGACAGTCGTGTGTGTGTGTGTGTGTGTGTGTGTGTGTGTGTGTGTGTGTGTGTGTATTCCAATGTGTAGTGCTGGAATGAAAATAAATAAACTAAATCATACCTCAAAACAGGAAAATATGTTGCAAATATGTAGCATATTATCATGTTTCTGGGTACAGTTTAACTTTCACATTTGCAGCAAATAGCTCTGTTCCTGGGAATGATTTACTTTACTTAATGTTGTTGTTGCATAAAAGTTAGTATTCTCTCTTTCCATCATTCTAATTTTCATGGTGTGTGAAATTCATCTGGGTTGCTTGCTCAACCTTCAGGAGATGGAGTACACCTGCTTATTATAGTATCATGTTGTATTCTAGGTTTTAATTGGACCCCATACACAGCATACATTCCTTGACATACTGATATTATAGCAGTCAAAGTTTTTAGCCAATAGGTTGTTACCTAGGTGGCATATTAAAGTGTGTGAACATTCATGTGGTAACATCGGCGAGTGCCTCTTAAATATCCTTATCCACTATGGTGTTATGTAAATTCCTCCTTAATGTTTTTATCATCTTCGCTGCTATTATGCAAGTGTTTTCCACCATATTTTATTACTTCTAGGACATACGCATTTTTGGGAATAATCTATTTAATGGGACAGACAATGAATGCTAGGTCTTCCTATAATAATTATTTAAATCGTGAATTAACGCCATCCTCAGTATATGCTTCATTACAGTTTGATCTTAGCTTTGGGATTATTTATTTTCTACAGGATTCTTTTCCTGCTTATATACAGTTTTGCACCCAAAGATGCAGCTGTAAGTGTTGCAAAATTGGTAGTTCCAAAGAATAGAAGGATTTTACAGCTGATATGGTTTCATTTCTCAATATGGTTTCTCATGGCTGTGGTTGCCCAGATAATTCTTTTGTTTAATGACACAAAGTGTCAGAGGCATTTAACTATTGAGTGATGAATTGTTACCGTACACTTCCACTTCATTTTGGATTGTAGGGTAATTGTCCTCCCCTAAGTGCAGAAAATGCCACACTGTTCCTGTTACCAGGAATGCAGAGGCTTGCCTACAAACAATCAAATAACTGTTACATAATTTTATTTTTTCAAGGTGGTGATGAAAATTTCAGGTCTCTTCTGTGCTGGTGTAAGATGGCCGCAGATATGGTTCCCCAGCAATTTTTGACTGATGTATCAACTGTGAATGACACATTGGGGTTTGATTTGTATAGTTAGCTTATCCACTGTATGCTTTTCTGACAGTATACTGTAGTATTAGTACTGCTAATAATACCATACTCGAAAAACATAGGGTTTGGAACTGTATGTTTCTTCTTCCTTGGGGAAGGAGAGATTGGCTAGGGAAGATTGCAAAAATGGGGCAACTCACACAGATCACAGACTGAGAGGACCTGTGTGTTGTGAGGAGAAACTTGTGCAAAGCTCAGTTTGGTTATATTTGCTTATGTGGATCAGTTTTGTAAGAGCTTGCCATGATGTATGTGTCAGTAAATTTGAAATGAGATGCATTTTTGTTTTGTAATTGTGGCTACATGCTGGAATTTTTTAAATTATTAATAAAATGTCATAAATGTATCCCTACTGACCACCCCCAGATACTATTACTTCAGAATTTCACCTATGGAATAGAAGTATTTAAGTAGAAATTATTTCACTTTGTTTTAAAACATTCATTTTTTACCAGTATCTTTAATTCATAAAAGAGATGATAAAACATTTTTATGGATGCATACTTTTTTCTTTCTGTGGTGGATTAAGGTTAAATTGTAGTTAGTGAAGGACATTCTTCTTACTAGTAAACTATTCATGAATAGTAGTACTCTTCTAAAAATTGTACCTAACTCTGCACAACAGACTTCATAAGAATAAATGGGTTGTGAAGCTTTTGTTAGTCAACCAAATTTTTTAAACAATGCCTACCCAAAATTCAAGGATTGCCATGAGATTTAAATGAGAATGTCATATTGCATTGTTGGCTGAGATATCCCATGGAGTGGATTCAGTTACCTGTATGAAAGGGTGTTTTTTCCTCCATCATACTGGCATCTATCTTCATTGGTAGGTGGGATCTGTGTCAGTATTGGATTTATAGTATGTAGGTGAGTGTAATAAAAGCATGTATAGTATAGTGTAATGTTTGTGTTGCATGGTGGTGGTGCTGGTGGTGGCAGTGTTTGGAATTTAATGCAGGAATTTAGCACAGATATGGTTGTGCACAACATTCATGCCACCAGCTCTTCTATCCTTGCTGGCCAGACACTAACATTGAAAATTTTCTCCACACTCAGGATTCAAACAAGTATACCTCAGAGTTGAGCTCCAGTCTACAGGTGTGCATTAGCCATCTCACCTATAGAGGAAGTTACACCAGACAATATTCTTACTGCACATTTCTGTGGAATACAATGTGTACTGTGTGGAACTGCCCCTGAAAATAATTTCATATAACATCAATTAATAGAAGTATGTGAATTAAGCTAATTTTATGATGCTCTCATCACCAAACCTGCAATGATGCAGAGAGCTAAGTTGCTGAAGCCAAGGGTTTGAGAACTTCTACAACATTTGATCTCCAGTTAAAGTTAAAAGTGCACTCAGGAATTTTGAACAGCCAGTTTTGCAGATTCTCTTCGTGACATGCTGTATTCTTTATTGAAATGATGTATCTTATCTTGTACAGAATTGAGTGAACTGTACCTTTCATAAGTTATGTGATACACTGATACCAAGAATCAGTTAATGAAGTTTTATACATTTCATTTATTGCACCCGTTGTTGCAGCTTGGATTATGTTGCTTGCATCATACTAAAAGAGTACTCTCTCTGCTTTACCAGTGTAAAGTGGAAGATCAGTTATGTGGAACAAGAACAGAAGTGGTTCTGTAGTTCAGTCCTATTGAACACCAATAATAATTTGTCCCCACTCAACTCAAGAGTCTATCATGATGAAATTTATTCTATTTAACACAGTTCTGTGCTTCCTTTCAGTTAAGTGACAAGTGAACCACTAATTTCTTCTACCACAAAAGCATCTCAATGCTTGATGATGAGCCGGCCATTGTGGCAGAGTGGTTCTAGGCATTTCAGTCTGGAACCGAGCGACAACTATGGTCACAGGTTTGAATCTGGCCTTGGGCATGGATGTGTGCGATGGCCTTAGGTTATTTAGGTTTAAGTAGTTGCTCTTCACATAAGTTCTATGTGACTGATGACCTCAGAAGTTAAGTCCAATATTGCTCAGAGCCATTTGAACCATTTGTTGATGATGATGATGATGATGATGATGATGATGATGATGATGATGATCTTGTTGTTGTGGTCTTCAGTACAAAGATTGGTTTGATGCAGCTCTCCATGCTACAGTATCCTGTCAAAGCCTCTTCATCTCTGAATAAATACTGCAACCTACATCCTTCTAAATAATTCTTATTCATTACTTTGGTGGGGGGGGGGGGGGGGCGAATCCAGGTGTCCTAGGTTGTGAAGCAGCCAAATAGTCAAGCATGTTACATTCAGCTGTATGATGTTCCACAGGATGGTAGACATAGCTCTCTGTCACAGTTTGGCAGTGGCCATTCATCTTGGTTGACAGCTAGTTGGTAATCTTAACAATATAAAAATCTGAGCAATGATTGCATCAGAGCTGGTATGTAATATGGCTATTTGCACTTGGGGCTGCCCTGCAATGGAGCGGGCGGGGGGGAGGGGGGGGGGGGGGTGCGGGCTGCGGGCGGGCGGGCGGGCGGGCAGGCGGGCGGGCGGGCGGTCATCATAAGCCGTCAGGACTGGAATCAGAAGTGCTTGGTGCTTGGATAGGGCAGGTTTGGCACCGGGACCTAGGCCTCCCGCAGGGTTATGATCGCCGTGGCAATGATTTCGGATTAGGGGGAAGGCATAGCAATGGTCTAAGATATTGCAGAGGTAGGGTGGGCAATGGAACACCATTTTAGGATGGGTGGGAAGTATATTTGGTAGGAAGTAAGAGTATCTCGTTTCAGGGCATCCTTTGATAGGGCTTTGACACTATATCATTGTGTCCTGAAACAAGGGACATCTTAACAGAGGTTCTTCCCATCCCTCCCAAAGTATTATTCCATGCCCACACAACATCCTCGTTCATCCCTTTGATACTCTCCACATATCATCTCCATCGGAGACATATGTGCAAAACCTGTCCAATCCACCAAAACAGTGCTTCCAGTCCCAGTCTTGTCACAGGATTATTCCAACCTATCAGAGGATAGGCCACATGTGGAAACAGCTTTGTAATCAGAATCTGAATCTTATTGTCTCATAATGCACAAGTTAAATCATTGATTTTATGTTCAGGAGACTCATCAGCTGTTGTTGTTGTTGTTGTTGTTGTTGTTGTAGTCTTCAGTCCTGAGACTGGTTTGATACAGCTCTCCATGCTACTCTATCCTGTGCAAGCTTCTTCATCTCCCAGTACCTACTACAAACTACAACTTACATCCTTCTGAATCTGCTTAGTGCATTCATCTCTTGGTCTCCCTCTACGATTTTTACCCTCCATGCTGCCCTCCAATACTAAATTGGTGATCCCTTGATGCCTCAGAACATGTCCTACCAACCGATCCCTTCTTCTAGTTAAGTTGTGCTACAAACATCTCTTCTCCCCAGTCCTATTCAATACCTCCTCATTAGTTATATGATCTTCCCATCTAATCTTCAGTATTCTTCTGTACCACCACATTTCGAAAGCTTCTGTTCTCTTCTTGTCTAAACTAGTTATCATCCATGTTTCACTTCCATACATGGCTATGCCCCATACAAATATTTTCAGAAACGACTTCCTGACACTTAAATCAATACTCGATGTTAACTTGCCATTGCCAGTCTACATTTTTATCCTCTCTACTTTGACCATCATCAGTTATTTTGCCCCCCAAATAGCAAAACTCCTTCACTACTTTAAGTGTCATATTTCCTAATCTAATTCCCTCAGCATCTCCCAACTTAATTCGACTGCATTCCATTATCCTCGTTTTGCTTCTGTTGATGTTCATCTTATACCCTCCATTCATGACACTCTCCATTCCGTTCAACTGCTCTGCCAAGTCCTTTGCTGTCTCTGACAGAATTACAATGTCATCGGCGAACCTCAACGTTTTTGTTTCTTCTCCATGGATTTTAATACCTAATCGGAATTTTCTTAAGATAAGTCATAGGGTCAGTATTGCCTCACGTGTTCCAATATTTCAACAGAATCCAAACTGATCTTCCCCGAGATCAGCATCTACCAGTTTTTCCATTCGTCTGTAGAGAATACGCGTTAGTATTTTGCATCTGTGATTTATTAAACTGATTGTTCGGTAATTTTCACATCTGTCAGCACCTGCTTACTTTAGGATCAGAATTATTATATTCTTATTGAAGTCTGAGGGTATTTCGCCTGTCTCATACATCTTGCTCACCATATGGTAGAGTTTTGTCATGACTGGCTCTTCCAAGGCCATCAGTAGTTCTAATGGAATGTTGTCTACTCCCGGGGCCTTGTTTCGACTCAGGTCTTTCAGTGCTCTGTCAAACTCTTCACGCTGTATCATATCTCCCATTTCATCTTCATCTACATCCTCTTCCCTTTCTATAATATTGTCCTCAAGTACATTGCCCTTATATAGGCCCTCTATATACTACCTCCACCTTTCTGCTTTCCCTTCTCTGCTTAGAACTGGGTTTCTATCTGAGCTCTTGATATTCATACAAGTGGTTCTCTTTTCTCCAATGGTCTTTTTAATTTTCCTGTAGGCAGTATCTATCTTACCCCTCATGAGATAAGCCTCTACATCCTTACATTTGTCCTCTAGCCATCCCTGCTTAGCCATATTGCACTTCCTGTTGATCTCGTTTTTGAGACGTTGGTATTCCTTTTTGCTTGCTTCATTTACTGCATTTTTATATTTTCTCCTTTCATCAATTAAATTCAGTATTTCTTCTGTTACCCAAGAATTTCTACTAGCCCTCGTCATTTTACCTACTAGGTCGTCTGCTGCCTTCACAACTTCATCCCTCAGAGCTACCCATTCTTCTTCTACTGTATTTCTTTCCCCCATTCCTGTCAATTGTTCCCTTATGCTCCCCCTCAAATTCTGTACATCCTCTGTTTTAGTGAGTTTATCCAGGTCCCATCTCCTTAAATTCCCACCTTTTTGCAGTTTCTTCAGTTTTAATCTACAGTTCATAACTAATAGATTGTGATCAGAGTCCACAGCTGCCTCTGGAAATGTCTTACAATTTAAAACCTGGTTCCTAAATCTCTGTCTTACCATTATGTAATTTAGCTGAAACCTGTCGGTATCTCCAGGCTTCTTCCATGTATACAACCTTCTTTTATGATTCTTGAACCAAGTGTTAGCTACGATTAAGTTATGCTCTGTGCAAAATTCTACCAGGCGGCTGCCTCTTTGATTTCTTAGCCCCAATCCATATTCACCTACTACGTTTCCTTCTCTCCCTTTTCCTACCACCGAATTCTAGTCACCCATGACTATTAAATTTTTGTCACCCTTCACTATATGAATAATTTCTTTTATTTCATCATATATTTCTTCAATTTCTTCGTCATCTGCAGAGTTAGTTGGCATATAAACTTGTACTACTGTAGTGGGCGTGGGCTTCGTGTCTGTCTTGGCCACAACAATGCATTCACTATGCTGTTTGTTGTAGCTTACTCGCACTCCTGTTTTTCTATTCATTATTAAACTGACTCCTGCATTACCCCTATTTGATTTTGTATTTATAACCCTGTATTCACCTGATCATAAGCCTTGTTCCTCCTGCCACCAAACTTCACTAATTCCCACTATATCTAACTTTAACCTGTGCAGATCCCTTTTTAAATTTTCTATCCTACCTGCCCGATTAAGGGATCTGACATTCCACGCTCAGATCCATAGAACGCCAGTTTTCTTGCTTCTGATAACGACGTTCTCTTGAGTAGTCCCCGCCCGGAGATCCAAATGGGGGACAGTCTTACCTCTGGAAAATTTTACTCAAGAGTCTGATAACTATGATAAATTATGTGTGGAGTACAATATTTTTATGTAATCACAATAAAATCTGAATTCTATTTATTATTGTGGTTTCTATCCTGCTCAGATGGTCAGATCATTAAAAAATTCATCAACAGAGTATTAACTTTCCTGCACCAGGGTGCTATTCTATTCTCTTTTTACTGCCTCAGTTCGGACATTTCTAAAATTTGTGCCTTTCCATTTATTGTATACTTTCATTCCCATGTATTGTGGAGTCTGTGCAGAAAGATTAAGCCTATATGCAGCAACATGAAGCTTTCTTTGGTTCTAGTTTCGTAACTATGCTGGAAATTGAAAAAAGAGCTTAGGGTTATTACTTGTGAAAATAATTATTCCATATAGATATAATGAGGGAATGCTTACAAGGGAACATCCCCATCGCACCCCCCTCAGATTTAGTTATAAGTTGGCACAATGGATAGGCCTTGAAAAACTGAACACAGATCAATCGAGAAAACAGGAAGAAGTTGTGTGGAACTATGAAAAAATAAGCAAAACATACAAACTGGGTCGTCCATGCATAAGATAGGCAATATTAAGGGCAATGTGAGGCGAGGAGCGCCGTGGTCCCGTGGTTAGCGTGAACAGCTGCAGAACGAGAGGTCCTTTGTTCAAATCTGCCCTCCACTGTAAATTTTGCTTTCTTTATTTTCGCAAAGTTATGATCTGTCCGTTCGTTCATTGATGTCTCTGTTCACTGTAATAAGTTTAGTGTCTGTGTTTTGCGACCGCACCGCAAAAACGTATGATTAGTTGACGAAAGGAAATGCCTCTCCAACGGGAACCGAAAACATTTGATCGCAAGGTCATAGGTCAACCGATTCCTCCACAGGAAAACACGTCTGATATTTTGTATACGACACTGGTGACAGCATGTGTGTCACATGACAGGAATATGTTGTTGACCCACCTAACTAGTACACTTGGCGAATGGGTGAAAAGTTTCTTGTACCTTGCCCGATTTAGGTTTTCTTGTGGATGTAATAATCACTCCAAAAAAAGTGATGAAAACATAAGAGTTCTTTACATAAACTGAAAATAAAAAGTTAAAATTTTCGGTCATGGGAAGATTTGAACCAAGGACTTCTCGTTTCGCAGCTGTTCATGCTAACCACGGGACCACGGAGCTCCTCGTCTCACATTGCCCTTAATATTGCCTATCTTACGCATGGACGACCCAGTTTGTATATTTTGCTTATTTTTTCATAGTTCCACACAACTTCTTCCTGTTTTCTCGATTGATCTGTGTTCAGTTTTTCAAGGCCTATCCACTGTGCCAACTTATAACTAAATCTGAGGGGTGTGCAATGGGGATGTTCCCTTGTTAGTATCTTAAGATCTCTTAATAATGGCCAACTAGATCCTTTGGCATTGCACAACATATGTTTCTGATAATTTTTTTCTGCAAAACTAATATTCTTGTCGTGTTGCTAGCATTCCCCCAGAAGACAATATCATATCCCGCTACTGACTCAAAGTAACTATGGTATACTATTTTTTATGTGTCTATACTAGTGACATTGGCTAAGATTGTCATAGCAAATGCCGGGCTGTTTACTTTATTTTTTAGATAATCTATGTGTGAGGACCATGATATGTTTCTGTCTAATTGCATTCCTGCTTCATTTAGCTCCTGGCTTCTGTGCATAATGTGAATATCATTTATTTGAGACTGTTTTGTCTTAAATTGCATCAGCAGTGTTTTTGAAATATTATCTTTAAGCCATTTACATGGAACCAAACACAGAGGTTTCTATAACCTTTTCAGGAATCTTTTCTGTGTTTTTGTTTTCTACCAGTACTGATGTGTCATCAGCAAATAAAACTGAATGATATAACATGTTTCATTTATATACCTGAATCATAACCTGGTCCATCTGGATCATTCTCTCCTCCACCAGCTTTCTTGTACAGTGCAGATGGTAGTTATACTTTCAATACTTTCTCCAATTTCAAAATTATTGTCTCCTTTGTCTTCTATAACCTGTTGTTCCCACACAATCAACCCAACAGCTTCTGCTGCATCTGTCCCACATCACCTCCCTACTTATGTTTCCTGTGCTTCTCTCTTCCAAATGCACCCACTGGTCTTTCTTCCCCTCTCTGCTCCTCTCCTTACCCATTCCCCTTTTCTCCCCAATTTATCCCCACTTGGTGCCCCACAGCTTTCAGATGCTGTGCCAGGCTGCATTGTCCTGCTGCCATCTAGACCCTGCGTGCTCTGTCAGACAGTGATGTTCCCTGACCACACCTGTACCCTGCTATATCTACCCCTTTTGTGCCCCATTAAGGATTGCTACTTTCAATCAGTGTGAGTGTTGCATTGTCGCTGGAGCAGTCCGAGACAGTGGTTATGTGTGGATGATGTGCGCTTACTTGTGTGGATGTGTGTTTCTTTTCTGAAAAAAGACTTTGGCCAAACTGAAAATGAGTAACATTCTTCATTGTGCTTGTCTGCAACTCAATGTGTGATCTTTATGGTAGATAGAAAATGAAATACCTGCATTCTTCATTGTCTTATCCTCTGGATAGGCCAGATTTACCCGTAAAAGTATCACTGCTGTAAATTTTGCATTTTGTATCCTTCTGTGTATACTTAGTGATATGAAGTCCTCTGCTTAGAAAAAGGAAACAGATTAAGAGGAAAAAGAAAAATGAGTAATACAGTTAAGAAATGGAAGGGAAGGGGAGGGGGGGGGGGGAGAGAAGACGAAGAAGATTTAGTTAGAGAAAGGGAGGGCATGCTGAAAATAAGGTCAGAACAGTAAAGCAAATAATGAGATGCAATAGAGATGATGACGATGATGATAAAAGGGGAGGTGTTACTGGAAGCTAAGTTCATAAGGTTGTTGGGATGCAAAGATGTGTGTGAGGAAGAGTTCCCATCTCTGGATTCCATAAAAACCAGTACCTAACCAGATACCCAAACATCTAATGTGTTGTTGTTACCCCAGGGGGTCCACAACTCTGTTGTGGATACGTGCATAGTGAGCACGGGACCCCGAGCTAATGGGGCCATCCTTCCTTTCCGGGCTGCATCACTTCCCTTTCCGCATCCTTCTTCATCCCCCATCACCCATCTTGGCCCCCCCCCCCTCACCCCTCACCAATGCCTCTTTCATTCCCTTTCTCCCCCTCTGGGAGTATGTTTTGTGCCTACGTCCAGAGTCGGAAGCTCGAAACTGTAACAAATTCTTTGCTTTCTCCACTTGCAAGTATTTGTCCTTCCTTTGTCCTTCTCTTTTCCTTACTTCTTCTCTTTGCCCTTTTCTCCACTGCAGTGTTTGAGAACTCTCTTCTTTCCTTTCCCTTTCTCTTTTTCCCTCCCTGTGCATGTCTGAAGGCCGACCCACGCATTTCCATACGTAGCCGGTGACGGGGTAACGCGTAATTCCCCGCCCCGGGTAGACAGGTAGGACACGTACGTACCCCCTGGTAACGGCCAGGCCCAGGGAGGGGTGATTACCCGAGCTGATACCTTCCGAAAGTGCTGATTGGTCCCTCCGTCTGTTTGTCGGGAGGTGTGACCTGAGGTGTGAACAATCATATAAGGTGGGAGTGCCAACAGAGAGGGTCCTCACAAGGAAGGAGCACTCCATCGGAGAAGCCGGTAATCATGGGGGATACTTTCACAATGGTTTCACCATCTTCTACTATGTCAGCTCACAAGTGTAAGTTCAATTAGTTTCAGCCACAGACAGTCCTTCCATCATTGCCATAGTTCCTTGTGGTTTCTCGGTCTGACGGTCACAACTTCTCCACGGTCAACCCTTTCATTATTCAGAAAGGTGTCGATGCAATTGCAGGCCCTGTAAAGTCTTGTTCCAGATTACGAAATGCCAACTTGTTGTAATAAACAGTCAGTGCCCTCCAGGCACAAAAATTGCTGCATACTTCACTGCTACACACCTTCCCTGTCTGGGTGGAACTGCACCGTACTTTAAATTCATCATGTGGGGTCGTTTATACATGCTCCCTCACGCACCTGTCTGACCAGGGTGTAACGGCCGTTCATAGAGTCATGAAAAGGGTTGACATGATCCTCATTCCAACCTGCACTGTCTTCTTGACATTTGAAGAAATTCAACTCCCATCGAAAATCAAAGCAGGCTATGAGATAATTTCCGTTCGTCCTTACATCCCAAACCCTAAGTGTTGCTATCGATGTCAGCGGTTCAATCATACCAGCCAGTACTGTTCCAATCTGGCCAAATGTGTTACGTGTGGCAAGGATGCCCACGAGGGTGCTTGTCCAGCTCCATCCCCTCGTTGCATCAACTGTATGGGTGACCACGCTGCTTCCTCTCGAGATTGCCCCATTTTTAAAGATGAAAAGCTCATTCAGGAAATCAAGGTGAAGGAAAAGCCGTCAACCTTTGCTGCTCGAAAATTATTCACCAGTCGACAGCCCACCGTGCCTCAGACAGGAAAATACAGCACTATCCTTGCCTCTCCTCGGCCAACAAAGGAGGCAGCCATGCAGACTTGCGATCTCACCTTTAGTTCCACGGTCGTCAGATCGGCCAGTGCAAGGATCGCCTGTTCAACCTCCCCACTTTCGCCTGCTCACTCTATGGCTCACCCTTCTTCCGGTTCTGCTGAATCTCAATTCCAAAAAAGAGCATACTCGTGAAGATTTTTTACGTACCCCAATTTCACAACCATCGGTTCCTCCTTCATCTAAACATCATGTTTCCAAGAAGGCTAGTTAGAAACCCAGTTCATCTCCTTCTCCGATAAGGCATGTCTCATCTACTGTGCCACCTGGCGGTAATCGCCCTCGGCCATCTTCTGTGTCGCCGAGGCGCACTACTGGCGGCTGATCAACTGGCCGATTGCTGGAGGCAGGAGCTGCTCCTGAACAACCTATGGATCAGGATCTTGTGCCTTCGGATGAATGCCATTCCATGCTGTTTGTTGCAAGCTCTGAGCAGTTGCTGAGTTGATGGCAGCCTTGGTCACATTCCTCCATTTTCTGTGCACCCTATGTGCATTATCCACTGGAATATCCGCAGCATTCGAGCCAATCGGGACGAATTGTAGATTCTCTTACGATCCTACTCGCCGGTCATCTTCTGTCTTCAGGAAACAAAGCTGCGTCCTCATAACCGCTTTGTTCTCCCCCATTTTCAGATCGTCCGAATTGATCTCCCCTCTGTTGAATGCACTCCAGCACATGGAGGACTCATAATTCTTCTCCATGATTCCATTATCAGTCAATCCCCTTAAACACTTCCTTCCAAGCTGTCACTGTCCGTCTTTCCCTTTCTGGATATACCTTTTCTCTTTGTACTGTATACAAAGCACGAGCACGAGCTGATCTCCTTCATCTCCTTGGTCAGCTTCCACCCCCCTATTCGCTGGTTGGGAACTTCAATGCCCACTACCCGCTTTGGGGATCTCCACATCCTTGTCCACGTGGCTCACTACTGCTAGACGTCTTCCTCCAACCGGATCTAGTTTGCCTCAACACTGGGGACCCTACATTTTTGTCTGCCTCCACGACAAATTTCTCTGATTTGGACCTTTCGGTCGGTACTGTTCCGCTAGCTCGACGCTTTGAATGGTTCGCCCTTGATGATACACACTCGAGTGACCACTTTCCATGTGTCCTTAGACTGCAGCCTCAACTGCCATATATGCGCCCACAGCGCTGGAAGTTTGGCGAAGCCGATGGACACTTTTTTCGTCTCTAGCGACATTCGATGACCGTCACTTTCCTAGCGTCGATGATGAGGTCTCACACATTACAGATGTTATTCTTAAAGCTGCGGAACGTTCAATACCATGCACCTCAGAATTGCACCGGCGCCCCCCAGTTCCTTGGTGGAATGAGGCATGCCGTGACGCAATACATGAGCGGCGACGTGCTCTACGTGTTTTCCGCCACCATCCTACTTTGGCCAACTGTGTCCGCTATAAGCAGTTCCATTCGCGATTCCGTCGCGTCATTCATGATAGCAAGAAGGCAAGCTGGAAATTCTTTATTAGCTCATTTAACACCTTCACTCCCTCCTCAGAATTTTGGAGTCAGATTCGATGGTTATCAGGCGTGCCCATTTTCTCCCCGGTCTCTGGGCTCACAGTCGCGCATGATACATAAGTGGATCCCGTCACAATTTCCTAACTCATTGGGTCAACACTTTGCTGGGATTTCGAGCTCTTCAAATTACCCGCCAGCGTTTCTCCCAAAGAAATGTGCAGCGGAAGTGCAACCTCTTGTTTCCTCCTCTCAAAATTGCGAAAGCTATAATACTGTTTTCTCCATGCAGGAACTCCAACATGCACTCTCTTCCTCTCGCTCCTCTCGCCCCAGGACAAGATGGTATCCACGTCCAAATGTTGCTGCATAGTCTGCGTTACCTCCTTCACCTTTATAATCGAATTTGGACAGACAGAACTTTTCCCAGACGATGGCGGGAAGCTATCGTCGTTCCTGTTCCGAAACCTGGAAAGGACAAACATCTCCCCTCTAGCTATCGCCCCATTTCTCTCACGAGTAGTGTGTGTAAGGTTTTGGAGCGTATGGTAAATTGCCGTTTAGCTTGGTGGCTGGAGTCCCGCAGTCTTTAAACACCTGCCCAAATGCGGTTTCTGAAAGCATTTTTCTCCAGTTGACCATCTTGTTGCTCTCTCCACTTATATCATGAACAATTTTCTCCAGAAACGCCAAACAGTAGCAATATTTTTTGATCTGGAGAGAGCATACGATACCTGTTGGAGGACAGGCATCCTCCGCACACTGTTCTCTTGGGACATTCGATGCAGTCTGCCCCTTTTTCTTCGCGAATTTCGCGAATTTATGGCAGAGCGCGTATTTAGAGTGCGGGTGAACACTACTCTCTCCCGTACTTTCTCCCAAGAAAACGGGGTACCCCAGGGCTCCATGCTGATTGTTGTACTATTTGCCATTGCCATTTTTTGTATTATGGATTGTCTGCTTCCTGATGTCTCGGGTTCCCGCTTTGTGGACGATTTTGCGATCTACTACAGCTCTCAACAGACCAGCCTTCTTGAACGACGTTTTGAAGGATGTCTCGAACGCCTCCACTCTTGGAGCATTGAAACAGGCTTCCGCTTTTCTCCCAGTAAGACCGTTTGTGTTAATTTTTGGCGTCATACAGAGTTTCTTCCACCCACCTTACACCTAGGACCTGTCAACCTTCCGTTTTTGGACGTTGCTAAATTCTTGGGTCTTATGTTTGACAGAAAACTGTGCTGGTCCTCCCACGTTTTCTATCTTTCGGCTCGCTGTTGGCGATACCTCAACACCCTCCGTGTCCTGAATGGTACCTCCTGGGGAGTGGACAGAGTGGTCTTTCTCCACCTGTATCATGCCTTAGTGGTCTTGAAATTGGACTATGGAAGCATAGTTTACTCCTCTGCACGGCCGTCTATTCTTCGTCATCTCAACTCTATCCACCACCGTGGATTACGTTTAGTGTCTGGAGCTTTTTACACCAGCCCTGTGGAAAGCCTTTATGCTGAGACTTCTGAACCTCCGCTGTCCAATCGGCGAGCAGTCCTTCTGAGTCTTTATGCTAGCCATCTGTCTTCCATGCCTGCTAATCCAGCCCATGACTTTTTTTTTTTTTTTTTCTTCGACGCCTCCTTTGATGTAGGGTATGCAGGCGCCCCTCCTCCCTACTACCACCAGGAGTCCACTTCCGTCAACTGCTCCATTCTCTTTCCTTCCGCTTTCCTAAAACCTTCTTGACAACTTGGGGTGCAGCACCACCTTGGCTCCCTCCCCGGATCTGCCTGCTCCGTGACCTTTGTCAATTTACCAAGGATTGTACCCCTTCACTTGTTTATTGTCGGGCATTTGCTGCTCTATGTGCACAAATGAAGGAAGCCACATTTATTTACACTGATGGCTCGAAAACATCATTAGGTGTAGGGAGTGCCTATATTGTTGGCGACACCCCAAATCAATTTCGCCTTCCCGACCAGTGTTCGGTTTATACTGCGGAGCTTTACGCTGTTCTCCAGGGTGTCCACTATATCCGCCACCATCAGCGGATACATTATGTTATTTGTTCAGATTCACTCAGCTCTCTCCTTAGTCTCAAGCTATCTACCCTGTTGACCCTCTGGTCCACTGGATTCAGGATTGTCTGCGCTTGCTCCACCTGGGGGGCATCTCAGTGGCGTTCCTCTGGCTCCCGGGACACGTTGGTATCTGTGGAAATGAGGCAGCCGATATAGCAGCCAAGGCTGCAGTCTTTCTTCTTCGGTCAGCTATTCAATCGATTCCCTTCTCCGATCTACGGAGTGTTTTATGTCGTCGTGTTGTTCTTTTATGGCATGCACATTGGTCGACACTTCCCCCTAATAAATTGCAGAACGTGAAAGCTCTTCCCTGTGCTTGGACCTCTTCCTCCCGAACGCGTCGTTGGGTGGAGGTAATTTTAACTAGACTCCGGATAGGGCACTGTCTTCTTAGCCATTGACATCTTTTAAGCGGCAAGCCTCCCCCACTCTGTCCCCACTGCTCTCAGCTGTGGATGGTAAGACACCTTTTAATTGAGTGCCCCTATTTTACTCTGTTATGTGCTCGTCTACAGCTGTCACCTGATACATCGTCAATTTTAGCAGATGACACGTGCTTGGCCGATCACGTTCTCGAGTTTATTAGAGCCAGTGAAATGACGTCAGTCATTTGAATCTTTTTTTGGGGACAACCAAGCCCTTTGTGTAGTGGATTTTTAAGCCTTCCTTCTGCTTTTAGTTTTTCCAATTTTTTGGATTTCGTTCCCATTGCTGCTGGTTTCGATTTTCGGTTTTTACTGTTTCCTAAGTCACGGACCGGGCACTAATGACCATAGCAGTTTTGCGCCCTAAAACCAAAACAAAAAAACAAAAAAATCTAATGTGTAGTCACTGACACTGAGGTCTTTCGAGTACAGAGATCATCCTACCTGATAAGTTTCCCTGGTTGCTGGAGGTGGGAACTTATCCTCCAACACATGTCCACATACCAATATCTTAAAAAGCTTAACCTCTGTTAACATAATTGAGCCATCATTTGCATTATCATCTTTTAATTGTATTTTACACATTTTTAAAATTTATTATTGCTCATTATATTCTGTATTGTTCGTCTCCCTCCCCACTCTCTGTATCTCTTTCTCTCCTCATTTGTGTAAGCACTACTCTGTCTCTCCATATCCATTACTACTTCTTACTCTGTCATCATCTCTGTAGTGAACCAGACATATTGGTTACTAATGTACTACCTATGATGCACTTTCCCTGGCAATGTCCCCCTTGCTTTTCTTACCCTCTTTTTGTTTCCTCATTCTCACAAAAGATTATCCCCATTTGATTAACCCACATTTCCAAGTTTCCCAACCGGCGCAAGTCCCATACTTGAGGAAAGGAGTAACAGTTCTGAAAGCTATGATAGTAATATGTGTCTATTTCCAGTAGTGATAATTCCACTCCTTAATTTAAGAACTAGTCAGCTATTTTCTCATATTTTTGTAATAGTCTTGCATGCACTGTACTTTCAGTGAAATGTATTACGTAGGAAAAGGGAGGTCATGCTGATGGATGGCTAAATTTAGAAGGCTAGTGGGATGAGACTAAGGTTATCTAAAAAGGGCTTGGTCTGAGGGATGCAGATGACCCATAGGTGCCACTAAACTCCTCCAGCAACTGCATGCCGGGTGTCCCTGAGGTGGGTAGGTCTTGGGGTCAGTTTCTGAATTTGGCCTATGTGATGGTTCTCATCCACGTACAGGGTGCAGAAAAATTGTATCACGAATTTTAACCCTGGATAGCTGATGCCAGTAGGAATGAAAATTATTAATGTTGTGTAGGGCAACAAAACACAACTTTAAAAACTATGAAAACTTGGCGTCATGTGCTCCAATTGACTGCCAGATTGCCCTGTTGCCAGATACTCTGGACAATGCATGACCTTGCATGCTTTGCCTGCCAGAAATTGTGATATATCCAGGGCAGCCTACACACTCAGTGGTAGCGCGCCAGCCTTCCACTCTGGGGGCTGGAGGTGAACCAACCAACCCAACACATCCATTGTTGTTTCATGATAAGACGTACTGGAAACAAACCCTTCAACAGCTGTTAGTTAGCATACAGAAAGTCTTTTACAAATTGTGTCAGCCCTGAAAAGGGCCTTTTTTGTGGATAGGACATTGTTTACTTAAAGCAGGTGCTGGACCTGGTGATCCTCCATGCAACACAAGGTTGGTAGTGTCGAAAGGTGTTTTGCTGAACTCTTTCAAAGTTTACTGGCATTGCCTTAATGTGATTGGTGGCATGTTGAATGACATGCATTAATTCATCTTTGTCCCTAGGTGATTTGCACCTGGGTGGGTGAACTGCAACCTTGAAGAATTCCCACAGGAAACTACCGGTGGTGTGAGGTCTGGGACCATGGGGACCATGTCCTATGAGCATGTCTGCCAGTTACCTGGTCATTGAAGAGTTCATCTAAATATCCACACACAGCATGACTGTTAGGTGCAGGTGACATGCTGCAACCACATGCATAGCCGAATTTCCAGGGGAACACCTTCCAGCAGGACCGGTATCGTTTTGTGCAAAAAGTGAAGGTAATTTGCCATGGAAAGTTGAGGAGGTTAGTGGACCGGCCCAACAAGATGGTCAACCACAATGCCTGCCCAAATGTTGAGCAAAAATTGTTCCTGGTGTGTGTGGACGTACATGTCGTGAGGACTTCCCCTTGCCCAGTAATGAACGTTTTGAGTGTTGCAAAGGCCATCCCAATGGAAGGTGCATTCATACAGTAAACAACACGACGACAGGGAAGTCAGGATCTCATGCAACACATCGCAGAAAACACCAGCGAAACCCTAGCCTGTGCTCATAGTCTGCGACAGGATTTAGGTCTTCAGCAAGGTGTAAAGTAAATAGATGCTGGCCATCATTCCTCAAAACCTCCCAGACTAACTGATGAGTGACCACAATGTTATGTCCGGTTGCTCGAGTACAGGTCATAGGTGTTTCCTCAATGCACTTGAGAACAGTCTCTTCAAATGCTGCATCCCCTAATGTTCGAGGTCTTCCAGCATCACCATGATATCCTGCTAACAAGCCTGTTTCACCAAGTCATGGGTGAATTGCTGTAAATGTTTGCAGGTGTGGCTGATGTCTTGCTGGGTACTGTTCATCATACAACCATTGAGCTTCATCTGAATTATCGTCAGCTAGTTCATAAACAAAAACCATATCTTGCCGTTCTTCAAACAAAACCTGTGCCCTCCATACTTACTGTATGACTAAATCCTAGGTGACGTGTGTGTGCTCTGAAGTGAAGCTTACATGTGAATGCCTCTTACATGAGGTAGAGACAAACAGCAAGACCTATTCGACACGTATGCATATCACATTCGAGCAGTGATGGGCGAGGGACATTTGTGTGTGTGAACCGACTGTCGTAGCACTGCCAGACAAATAACAAATGGCAACATGGCAATCTCATCGTCAAATGGAACACGTGGCACCAAGTTTCCATAGTTTTAAAATGGTATTTTTTTGACCTGTGTGACATCAGTAATTTTGGTTCTTTCTGGCATCAGCTATCCTGGGATAAAATTTCGCAACACAATTTTTCTCCACCCTGTATAAAGGAGCATTGTTGGGAGCATCTCAGTTATTAAACACTGTCCTGTTTGCTGTTGTGTAGCTCATCTCTCTCTCCCTCTGATGTACCTTCAGATACTTAAAATTCAGGAATTTATTGCCACCAAATGAGAAGTAGTAGAAGCTGTTGGGTTTAAGGTCCAGCTTATCACTATCTAACTGAACATAGTGTAGTTAAGTTTAGGTAGGGCAAGAGCCGGATATGTTTGGAGATTTATAGCTGTTACCCAAGTTGCCTCACTCTGTTCTTTCCCCTGGGTGAAAGACTTACACCAGAGGAGTTGTCGCGGGACGGTAGGGACACTGGTAACTCTGTGTTTAATACACTAGTCCGCAGTGACCTACGATATTTAGCGAGTATGTGAGCAGTGCTGAGCCTCAATTGAGTCTTCTTAGAAGGATTCTCAGTCCAGATAGCAGTGCTTCTAAATCTCAGCCCCAAAGGTCAACATGACCAGTCAACATGCTGATCAAGAGCTGGCAAAACTTTCAAGTCAGTGTTGTCATGTGAAGGCCTGCCTGCCAGCCTGCTTGTCTTTGTGTTGGCTGTACCACATTTAAGTGCAGAGGTATACAGACAATGGATCCTCATACAGATGAGGGTTCCTCACTTTGCTTCAGTAGTGCAGGTTGTCAAGCAGTCGATCTTAATTGTTTTCCATGAAGTTCCCTTAGAGCCCCAGAGACAGTTATTCTATGGTCAGCTCCATTGTACTGAAACCATTCACATTTTATCAATTATGTATCCAGTATAGCTCCTCTGACAACACAGATGAATCACTGCCAATCATAATTTCAAATACAACACACAGAATAATATATTCTAAAGTGACACTTCAGTAGCAACAATAGGATGCTGGTGCTGACCCTAATGTGCTCTCCTTGTACTAATTAGGAGTCAAGTTTTGTAGCACAGTGAGAGAGTATGATAGCTTAACCAGCAGTACTACATCTGAAACCTGTTTAAAAGACTTGCCAACCTTACGTGTGTTGATGAGGTGAACTTCAGAGTTAAAGCAGTTGATTGTGAGCTATCTTAATCTGCACTACACATGTTGTATTAGTCTCGCTCAGGTATTTGAGGCCCCTTTTGATTGTTTTAATGTTTGCCATTCTGTAAGTAGATACGAGATCTTTCTTTATTTTATCATTAAAAAAGCTGAAACCGCAAAAAGAAAAGGAGATAAAACCCCTCTTAGTGCCCAGCATGAACTAGTGGTGACTATTGACATACAAAGAGTATCTTCTTCTGGCAAAACAAAAATTGTCTAAGTGTATTGTGCCTACTCGCACAAGTTCTGACAAGTCTTTTTAGACATTCAGATAACTTGCAGTGTTACTCAGAGAGAGATATTTGAAGCTAATACCACAAATAGGTTTTTATGAGAAGTTATGAGTATTATACAGAATCTTTTGGCTGTCAATATCTTTTCATAAAATACTTTTCAGACAATTTTGTTCAGAAAAATTGTGCCCACATGGGTAGTGGATCTAGTGTGGCACCAATTGCTTTTGTAGTAAACAGGATTCATGCACATAAAGGTGTCCAAACTATTGCTTGGAATTTGTTGGTAACTTCTCAGTTTTTGGCATGTCCTCCAAACTGGTATCTACGGAATGTCACTTGCAGTTGTATGTTGTGGGATCTGAGGAATGTGCACAAGTATTGGTTTCCAAATCCTTGAAATTAAAGGCAACACATGTCACAGCTCTAAATGATACTTTACGTTTAGCCAGAAACAAGCATGGCTTCAAGTGAAGACTATGCAGTAGGTTCCCCGTTAGTATGCCATGTGGGATGGACAGGTCCTCAATGTTTCACTTTTGATATTATTAACCATGGACCCACTGAGACTGCAGCTGTTTTTCTTCTTCTTCTTCTTCTTCTTCTTCTTCTTCTTCTTCTTCTTTTTATATGATTTGGTGTGATTCATTTACCTAAAGATACTGTCCATTATAAGAGCTTAATGGTGACAGTTGAAGCTTAGAGAATGGCATTCATTCTTGGCCTGTTTGCAAGAAGTCTTCTCAAAATAATGGAAGCAGTCTGTGTTGAAATATAAACCAAACTCAGTGTGTTTGCAGATCATGTGTATCATAATACACTCTGGTCATAGAGGCTCACTTCAAAGCAGTACTCATCACTGAAGAAAATTCTTCTTCAGTCAATGAGATTCTAGGTTGAAGACGTGTCAGGCAGCAATGAGATACCAACCTGACTTTCACTAGCCATATAGCCCAACAACCAGTAGTGGTCTGATGTGCTGTTTATATTCATAGCAGGACCCACTTTGGTTATCATCCATGGCATCCTCTCAGCACAGTGGTAGACAACTATATTCTATGCCCCATTTTGTTGCCATTCATTGCATTCTGGGCTTACATTGAATCAAAATAATATCCACTCTTACATGGCAAGGCTTGGCAAATGTTACCTTGGCCAGTAATATCAGTGGATCTCTTCTGACGAATGTTTGGAGCATTATGGACACAGCACTTGAACTGTCTTGGGATTTTGATGAGAAAGCACACCATTTGGCCATAATTTGGCATGGTATCCCTCAGGAGGATATTGAACATCTCTGTCAGCCAAGCCGGATATGGTGGCCGAATGGTTCTAGGCACTTCAGTCTGGAACCGCGCGACCGGTATGGTCGCAGGTTCGAATCCTGCCTGTGGCATGGATGTGTGTGACGTCCTTAGATTAGTTAGGTTTAAGTAGTTCTTAGTTCTAGCCGACTGATGACCTCCAATGTTAAGTCCCATAGCCATTTGACCCATTTGAATCTGTCAGCCAAAAACAGGCTGAAAATGGTTTGCATAAGGGCCAGAGTTGGACCAAATCATTACGGACTTGCTGAATTTGTGAAGCTCTTTTTCTGGGAAAAATCATCCAATTTTTTCTAAAATTGTTGTTTATCTGTATATTTACATCAGATCCATGAATTTCTGTCCCATTTAGATAATTACTTTGTAGTGCTTCATTTTATTTGCCTCGGGTTGTAAATGTCAGAAGCAACTATTATAGAGGGGCAGTATTCATTAGGTTCTCTTCAGAGGTGGGAATGTTTTGTGTAACCTGACACCTAGTCAAAACTCCCTTCATCATTGACTACAATTGTGCTGTGTGGTGCTGCTCAGTTCAGAGGTATGCCAGCATGAAACCTGGTGGTGTATGAAATTTTCAATGCCATTATTTGACCATCATGGAGAGTAGAAATGGTAGCATAAATATCCTGATCATCAGCTTCTCAATCACTGTCCCAGATTAAATTCCAAACATTTTTTCGGTGTGTTACAATGTGGTGACTGACTACATTGTTGATAGTGATCTGTCTGTCAGATCTTGACTTGAAGCTTGGTGGCCCTGTCAGTGCTAATTGAGAAGAGTAGGCTATGAATCAGTATTATGTTTCACCCCCTTTTTCTTCTCTCCTCATTATCAAATCACACACTCACAGAAAAAAAACACACACACACTATATCTCTCTATATCTCTCTATATCTCTCTATATCTCTCTATATCTCTCTATATCTCTCTCTGTCTCTCTCTGTCTCTCTCTGTCTCTCTCTGTCTCTCTCTATATCTATCTATCTATCTATCTCTCTATCTATCTCTCTATCTATCTATCTCTCTCTCTCTCTATCTATCTATCTATCTATCTCTCTATCTATCTATCTATCTATCTATCTATCTCTCTCTCTCTCTCTCTCTCTCTCTCTATCTATCTCTCTCTCTATCCCCCCCTGGAGAGCCAACCACAACTAAGCCATGTTGCTTTAGGCTTACTTGGCACATAGTAATCATCAGTTTAATTGGACTATACAATTTCATAGCTTTTTGTGGGATGTTTAAAATAGTCCAAATTCTTCTTCTCAAACATCCACTGATGATGATGATGTCTTCCACCGGTCAAAATAGCAAGCGTAACAAAACAGGAATCTTTGTTCAAACCAAATAGAAAACAAAATATGGACAAAAGAGCAAAAAGTAAATCTTCAAAAATCTCATTGTTATAAAGTGGATGGTGGTGATGGTATGGTGATGGTGAAGAGGATTGTAATATAAAAAATGGGTTCATTGCTGCCCTTCTAGTGTCAATGGTGTTAAAGGATTGATCTACATTCCCCATGAGGCATGTGAGACTATAGTTTTGTTGTTTCAGGTGACTAGTAATTTCAGAGAGTAACTTTGTAAATAAAGTGATGTGACACGATATGAGTTATTACTTTTTATTTATTCTTTACAGGTTACTCAAACTTGTACTGCTATTAACAAAAGATGCATAACTGGTGGATGAGCTGACTAGAAAGTCCTTCTGTGCTTTCGTTGCATGAATTTCTCGTAGACTTAATTGATGTGTAATCTTCTCTGGAACTCGTATCTTTGTTTTGCTAAATGAAGGGAACTCTGTACCTTAAGCATTTGTCACCTTTTGTTCCTTATTTGTCTCTGTTTGCTGTAATGAAGAACTTCTTTTTAGAATCTAGATTTGAGTGTTGTTGATAATTATTAATATGTCTTTATTTATATTTTCAGGAGTGCCCGATGACATAAAGAGGAGGTTTTTGAAGGGTGTACCTCGATGTTGGAGACACTACTGTTCAGAGTGGAGAAAGAATGAAGGTTCTTAAATTTATTTTATATATATATATATATATATAATTTTTATTTATTTATTTATTTATTTATTTATTTATTTTTTTTTTTTTTTTGCCGAAGCTAAATTATTTACAGTTCACAATGAACTCACAATTGGCAAAACATTTTGGATTAGTCCCTCATTTCAACCTGCCAATGGGAAGGGATTTTCGATCAAATGATACCTATACAAAGATTACTAAACTACTGCATATTGACATTTCAACACACCTCTCAAGTGTATATGAAACAAATGGCAATAGTTGTATTGGAATATTGACCTCTATTATACAGTTCATCACACTAATCATCTGTCAGGAATTCTTCAATATGATCCATGTTGGCCCTTGTGGGACATGTTGATAACACATGAAGAACTATCTGCCATTACGCACCCAAGATGGTAATGAAGATTTGCTTCATTTGTAGAATGTGTGTACACATCTTCCATGCACTATTGAAATCCACAAATTGCCCAAGGCTTGTAAAGTCCATTGGTTTCCCCCTGGGTGCAGGACACTTTCAGGCATGGCAGAGAAGACCTTTGTTGCCAGTAGCATTCCAATTTATCAGTGGCATTGAATACATCTTCAGGAAGAAACCTGGTCATAAGAATTCTGGTGTATGTGTAGCAGTGCCCTTTTACATCTTACCTATGGAGGTGGAATGTGACACAAGATAGGTAACTAATGTGTGAAAATAGACTGTACACACCTACTGACAATGGGCATGGATTGGTTAAGTTGTACATATATCTTTTTCACATATGAACTATTGTGCTAGATGGACACACTGTAGACGTACTCTGCTGTTGAGTGAAGAGACTGATGCTGCCCAACTAGACCATAGAGCTTTGGCAGAATATTGTTGGTGCTTTTGAGCTTTCCAGGTGTTGGTGTTAACTGCTGCTTAAAAGGTAGTGTCAGGCCCCAAGGAATTTTGGATGCATGTTATGATAGTCTGTCTCCCTCAAAATGGACATCAAGGGCTCTGTGTGCCAATCAGAGATGTCAAAACATGCAACTTCAGTTGTTCTTGTGGTAGGTTGTAACCTCTCTTTATGGAAGCATTGGCTGAAGATGTCTAAATCAGAAGCTGTTGCAAATTTCTGTGTTGCATAGATGTTGACCAATCATCTGCATAACCAAGAAGAAGAAAAGAAGAGAAAAAGAAAAGAAAAAAAAAAGCTGTTGCAAATTTCTGTGTTGCATAGATGTTGACCAATCATCTGCATAGACAAGAAGAAGAAAAGAAGAGAAAAAAAAAAGAAAAAAAAAAAAGGTAATGGTTCAGGTATATGTGCCAATGTTACAATCTGACGATGAAGAGAGAGAAAGTATATGACAAAATGTGTATGCAAGGAGCATGGAAATCTAATGAGTGAGTGGAATGCTATATTAAGGCAATGTAATAGAAGGCAGAGTTGAAGAGTGTGAGCTTGACAATAGGAGTGATGAAGTAAAAAACACAAATTCAATTGTTCTGTAAGTTTTACTTATTAATTATTAATATGCTATTCGAAAATTACTGGAGAAGGAGGTATATTGGGAAAGCCCTAGAGGCCCGAGAATATTCTAGCTGGATTACATCATTTTGAGACATTTTGCAAAATCAGATATTGGACTGCAAGGTGTACTCAGGAGCAGATACAGTCTTCTCACAATTTAGTAATGATGAAAAATAGACTGAAGTTTCAGAGAATTGTCCAGAACTGTTAGTGGTGAAGGAAGTGGGGTTCATTGGAAGTAATGATGCATATGTGAAGTTCTGAGAGGCAGTAAATAGTGTGATAATGAATACTGCAATAGGCAGGTCAGTTGAAGAGAAAGGGGTCATCCGAAAAGGACAATCACAGAACCTGGATTTAGACAAACTTAAGTATGCACAAGATAACTGTAAAGAAACATTATGTTGCAGAAGTTATACTGGAACTGATTCATAAAGTAAGTAACTACAAAAATGTGCAGTAAGAGACAGGAATACATCAATATAAGTCACCTAAGTGTAAAATAAACAGGAAAGCAGTCAAGCTGAAGTGAAATGACTGCAAAAAATGTCTGAAGAAATCATAAATGAAATAGTCATGGGGTTGGACTATTCAGCATAAATAAAAGTCAATGCAACCTTTGGTGAAAATAGAAGCCAAAGGAGCAAACAGTAAAGAGTGTGCAAAAGTAATTCCACTGTTCAACTTAGAGGAGTGAGATGATAGGTAGAAAGAGTAGATTAAGGCCCCTATGTGGGGTAGGATTTGTCTGAAGGCATGAAACAAGAAGTGTTAGAAGACATAGCTGATTCAATGAAGATTAAGAGTTAAACAAGTATTGGGAGACATGCAATCTAATAATGCTAGAGCCACAGTTAACATTTCCGTAAGTCGTAAAGGAAAGGGGAGGGGGGATGTCAGGGTGGTTGGGACGTGGGATGGAGGGAGGATTGT
The DNA here is from genome assembly GCF_023864275.1 of Schistocerca cancellata. Taxonomy (NCBI): domain Eukaryota; kingdom Metazoa; phylum Arthropoda; class Insecta; order Orthoptera; family Acrididae; genus Schistocerca; species Schistocerca cancellata. The sequence continues at coordinate 93,140,268 of NC_064635.1, read as the reverse complement.
AAATTTGGAAGGAGCACAGAACTGTATAGAAGTCAATTAAGTATTGTGGAAGACAAGAAAAGGAGAGGATCAAAATGTTTGTGATGTGGTTCTACATAGGAATGTTGTGAATTCAGTGAATTTATATGACAAAAAAAATGTAGAGTTTCACCACAGAAACAATGACAAAAAGGACAAAATGATAGGTTATGTGTTGACAGAGCAACAAGTAACTTCCATCATACTTGAGGGAGCTATAAAAGTAAGAACTTCAGGACAAAGCAGAGACTGGAATATGTCCAGAAAATAATTGCGTGTTTTACACTGTGAGGTGATGTAGTTGGGATAGGATAAGAGTTCAACTTCTTTTTTAAACTGCTTGTTCAGTGTACAGACTGAATAACATTGTGGATAAGCTCCAGTCCTCCATCTCACTCCTTTCCAAAACATTATTCCCATTATGTGCCTTTCAACACTTAGTTTGCAGTGTGGCATCAGCACAAATTCCAAATAACATCTCTCTCCATGTAAAGAATGTCAAACTAAATACTTTTTATCCATCTAAATTTCCAGATTGTTATTTTATTGAGAAAACAGTTTTGGTGGTACATTATGACATATTTAGGCACCATTCCCACCTCTGGTCTGATCAGAATAGGGGCCTGTATTCAATGACTGGCATCTGTAGATTTGTGATACAATGATCACTTCAAACATCATCTGCTGACTGTTAAATTGTACAGTTTAGACAGTCTGTACTGAGAAGACAAGGTCCCTCAACCATCTGTGAGAAGATGGACGTATAGTCTTCCTCCCCATGTGTTATTATAGAGTTCAAATGCTCCATCTTGTGGGTTGTGTGTATGACATTCTGTTTGTGTCTGGCTTTTGTGCATTAGAACTGAAGGCCTACTCATTGTTCTTCACTACTCAACATTTGTCCTAGTCTCAGGGTAGTGAGTCATGTTTCTTTGTCAGTAAATATATCCATTTGAAATTGGACCTTTCCCTATCACCTATAGCTCTGTAAAATATTCTGCAGGTCTCCATTATTGTGGTCAAGGCTGTGAGATGGATATCTTAAACTAGACTGACTTCAGTAGTCTTCATGCAGTACTTCTATCATATTCTAAAGCTGCTCTGTCTGGCCAACATTTTACAGTATGTACTTCTGAGTGTTAAAAGTATTCATCTCATCTTTTCCTCATTTCTGTGATTAACCTAGTGTCTAACTAGTCCCATATAGAAAACTGAAGATTTACATGAATGACACTGATAATTGTTTCCTAAGGAGTTAATGTATCTCATTACTTTTACCTACCTCCACTTTGCAAATAATAATCATCATCATCATCAATGTTCTGCCAAAAGCCAGGTTTTCATATGGTAGTTCTCCAGGCTGTCCGGTCTTTTGCAATCTCTTCAGATCTGCATAATTTTCTCTTCCTTTTATGTCATTTGTCATCTATTATCTTCTATCTCCTTCTTCTTCTCAGTCTTCTCCCACAAACCCATCTACATCAACAGCTACATCTACAACCATACTCCGCAAGCCACCTGACAGTGTGTGGTGGAGGATACCTTGAGTACTTCTATCAGTTCTCCCTTCTATTCCAGTCTCGTATTGTTCGTGGAAAGAAGGACTGTCGGTATGCCTCTTTGTGGGCTCTAATCTCTCTGATTTTATCCTCATGCTCTCTTCGTGAGATATACATAGGAGGGAGAAATATATTCCTTGACTCCTCCGTGAATGTATGTTCTCAAAACTTCAACAAAAGCCCGTACCGAGCTACTGAGCGTCTCTCCTGCAGAGTCATCCACTGGAGTTTATCTGTCATCTCCATAACGCTTTTACGATTACTAAATGATCCTGTAATGAAGCGCGCTGCTCTCAGTTGGATCTTCTCTCTCTCTTCTATCAACCCTATCTGGTATGGATCCCACACTGGCGAGCAGTATTAAAGCAGTGGAGAAACAAGTGTACTGTAACCTACTTCCTTTGTTTTTGGATTGCATTTACTCAGGATTCTTCCAATGAATCTCAGTCTGGCATCTGCTTTACAGACGATCAACTTTATATGATCATTCTATTTTAAATCACTCCTAGTGCCTATTCCCAGATAATTTATTGAATTAACTACTTCCATTTGCTGACCTGCTATATTGTAGCTAAATAATAAGGGATCTTTCTTTCTATGTATTCGCAGCACATTACACTTGTCTACATTGAGATTCAATTGCCATTCCCTGCACCATGCGTCCATTCACCACAGATCCTCCTGCATTTCAGTACAATTTTCCATTGTTACAACCTTTCGATATACCACAGCATCATCCAGAAAAAGCCTCAGTGAACTTCCGATGTCATCCACAAGGTCATTTATGTATATTGTGAATACCAACGGTCGTACAACACTCCCCTGTGGCACACCTGAAATCACTCTTACTTTGGAAGACTTCTCTCCATTGAGAATGACATGGTGCATTCTGTTATCTAGGAACTCTTCCATCCAATCACACAATTGGTCTGATAGTCCATATGCTCTTACTTTGTTCATTAAGCGACAGTGGGGAACTGTATCGAATGCCTTGCGGAAGTCAAGAAACACTGCATCTACCTGCGAACCCATGTGTATGGCCCTCTGAGTCTCATGGACGTACAGTGCGAGCTGGGTTTCACACGATTGTCTCTTTCGAAACCCATGCTGATTCTTACAGAGTAGATTTTTAGTCTCCAGAAAAGTCATTATACTCGAACATAATACGTGTTCCAAAATTCTACACTCCTGGAAATTGAAATAAGAACACCGTGAATTCATTGTCCCAGGAAGGGGAAACTTTATTGACACATTCCTGGGGTCAGATACATCACATGATCACACTGACAGAACCACAGGCACATAGACACAGGCAACAGAGCATGCACAATGTCGGCACTAGTACAGTGTATATCCACCTTTCGCAGCAATGCAGGCTGCTATTCTCCCATGGAGACGATCGTAGAGATGCTGGATGTAATCCTGTGGAACGGCTTGCCATACCATTCCCACCTGGCGCCTCAGTTGGACCAGCGTTCATGCTGGACGTGCAGACCGCGTGAGACAACGCTTCATCCAGTCCCAAACATGCTCAATGGGGGACAGATCCGGAGATCTTGCTGGCCAGGGTAGTTGACTTACACCTTCTAGAGCACGTTGGGTGGCACGGGATACATGCGGACGTGCATTGTCCTGTTGGAACAGCAAGTTCCCTTGCCGGTCTAGGAATGGTAGAACGATGGGTTCGATGACGGTTTGGATGTACCGTGCACTATTCAGTGTCCCCTCGACGATCACCAGTGGTGTACGGCCAGTGTAGGAGATCGCTCCCCACACCATGATGCCGGGTGTTGGCCCTGTGTGCCTTGGTCGTATGCAGTCCTGATTGTGGTGCTCACCTGCACGGCACCAAACACGCATACGACCATCATTGGCACCAAGGCAGAAGCGACTCTCATCGCTGAAGACGACACGTCTCCATTCGTCCCTCCATTCACGCCTGTCGCGACACCACTGGAGGCGGGCTGCACGATGTTGGGGCGTGAGCGGAAGACGGCCTAACGGTGTGCGGGACCGTAGCCCAGCTTCATGGAGACGGTTGCGAATGGTCCTCGCCGATACCCCAGGAGCAACAGTGTCCCTAATTTGCTGGGAAGTGGCGGTGCGGTCCCCTACGGCACTGCGTAGGATCCTACGGTCTTGGCGTGCATCCGTGCGTCGCTGCGGTCCGGTCCCAGGTCGATTGGCACGTGCACCTTCCGCCGACCACTGGCGACAACATCGATGTACTGTGGAGACCTCACGCCCCACGTGTTGAGCAATTCGGCGGTACGTCCACCCGGCCTCCCGCATGCCCACTATTCGCCCTCGCTCAAAGTCCGTCAACTGCACATACGGTTCATGTCCACGCTGTCGCGGCATGCTACCAGTGTTAAAGACTGCGATGGAGCTCCGTATGCCACGGCAAACTGGCTGACACTGACGGCGGCGGTGAACAAATGCTGCGCAGCTAGCGCCATTCGACGGCCAACACCGCGGTTCCTGGTGTGTCCGCTGTGCCGTGCGGGTGATCATTGCTTGTACAGCCCTCTCGCAGTGTCCGGAGCAAGTATGGTGGGTCTGACACACCAGTGTCAATGTGTTCTTTTTTCCATTTCCAGGAGTGTACAACTGATAGATGTTAGAGATATAGGTCTATAGTTTTGCACATCTGTTCGATGTTCCTTCTTGAAAATGGGGATGACCTGTGCCCTTATCCAATCCTTTGGAATTCTATGCTCTTCTAGAGACCTACTATACACCGCTGCAAGAAGGGGGGCAAGTTCCTTCGCGTACTCTGTGTAAAATGAAACTGGTATCCCATCAGGTCCAGCGGCCTTTCCTCTTCTGAGCGATTTTAATTGTTTTTCTATTCCTCCGTCATCTATTTCAATACCTACCATTTTGTCGTCTGTGTGGCAATCTAGAGAAGGAACTACAGTGCAGTCTTCCTCTGTGAAACAGCTTTGGAAAAAGGCATTTAGTATTTCAGCCATTAGTCTGTCATCCTGTGTTTCAGTACCATTTTGGTCACAGAGTAACTGGACATTCTGTTTTGATCCACCTACCGCTTTGACATAAGACCAAAATTTCTTAAGATTTTCTGCCAAGTCAGTACATAGAACTTTACTTTCGAATTCATTGAATGCCTCTCGCATAGCCCTCCTCACACTACATTTGGCTTCGCGTAATTTTTGTTTGTCTGCAAGGCTTTGGCTTTGTTTATGTTTGCTATGAAGTTCCCTTTGCTTCTGCAGCAGTTTTCTAACTTGGTTGTTGTACCATGGTTTCTCTTTTCTGTCTCTTACCATCTTGTTGTCACAAACTCATCTAACACATATTGTACGATGGTTTTGAACTTTGTCCACCGATCCTCAACACTATGTGTACTTGGGACAAAACTTTTGTGTTGAGCCATCCGGTACTCTGAAATCTGCTTTTAGTCACTTTTGCTAAGCAGAAAAATCTTCTTACATCTTTTAATATTTGTATTTACAGCTGAAATCCCTTCATGATCGCCGATTCCCTGTTCTGTGTTAACTGTTTCAAATAGTTTGGGTCTGTTTGTCACCAGAAGGTCTAATATGTTATCAACATGAGTCGGTTCTCTGTTTAACTTCTCAAGGTAGTTTTCAGATAAAGCACTTAAAAAAATTTCACTGGATTTTTTGTTCCTGCCATCCGTTATGAACATTCGAGTCTCCCAGTCTGTATCTGGTAAGTTAAAATCTGCACCCAAAACTATAACATGATGGGGAAATCTACTTGAAATGTTTTCCAAATTGTCCTTCAGGTGCTCAGCCACAACACTCCTGAGCCAGGGGGCCTATAGAGACATCCAATTACCATGTCTGAGCCTGCTTTATCCATGACCTTCACCCAAATTATTTCACATTAGGGAACTCCGTCAATCTCCTTCGATACTATTGGACTTCTCATCACGCCTCCCCCTTCACTGTCTAGCTTGTCTCTGCGGTATACAGTCCAATCTGAGTTTAGAATTTCATTACTGTTTACGTCTGGTTTCAGCCAACTTTCTGTCCCTAGTACTATGTGGGCATTGTGACTGTTTATTAATGACAGCATTTCTGGGACCTTTCTATAGACACTCCTGCAGTTTACTATTAGCAGATTAATATTGTTATTCCCTGTTGCATTTTACCTACTCCTACCTTGCCACATCTCAGGAGGCATCTTGTCGGGCCTAGGGAGGGAATTCTCTAACCTAAATACTCCACATGTGCACTCCACCCGTAGTCCTCTACCCTTGTGACCGCTTCCTGCGTGTAGTGCATGCCTGACCTATTCTCCACCCGATATCGGACGTCGAGAAATTTGCACCCCAGATCTCCACAGAATCATCTGAATCTTTGGTTTTAGCCTTGCACTCGGCTCCAAACCAGAGGACTGCGATCAGTTCTGTGACCAACACTACAAATAGTTAGCTCAGATTCCACCCCGTGAGCGAGGCTTTCCACCGTCACGATCTCCGCCAACTGCCTGTATGAACTGAGGATGACCTCTGAACCCAGACGGCAGGAGTCATTGGTGCCAACATGAGCAACAATTTGCAGTCAGGTGCACCCACTGCTCTCTATTGCCGCCAGCAGAGCCTCCTCCACATCTCAGATGAGGCCCCCCCCGGCAAGCAGACAGAGTGAACACTGGCCTTCTTCCCTGACCTTTCCGCTATTTCCCTAAGGGGCTCCATCACCTGCCTAACGTTGGAGCTCCCAATCACTAATAAACCCCTCCCCCCGTGTGCCTGCTCAGACCTTGCTGAAGGAGCGGCCACACGTCCACTCACAGGCAGAGCAGGCGATGCCACACGGCCAGCCTCCACATTGACCCTCCGCCTCGTGCGCCATGAACGCCGCTGAACCTGCCACTCCCCTTGGGGAGAGGATGGCCCAACCGCGCCCGGTACCCGTGAAGATGTCTTGACAGCAGTGACAATGGGTGAAGCATGTAACACCTGTGGTGTACCATGCAATGCACCAGACTCCCCACTGCTGCTACACTCCGAGGCAGCAGCCTGAAGATGGCTGACCGGGGCTATCAACACATTCAGCTGTTTGCGAACAGTGGCCAGCTCCTCCTGCGTCCGTACACAGCAGTCGCACATCCTATCCATCATAAGAAATCAATTTACTGTAGAGAGTTAATCAACTTTTAACTAGACTGCTAATTCACTAAAGGTGGCTGATATTTGACTAAACTGTTGTTACTATACACTTCTTATAGAAAACAATGAAAATAGCACTACCTGTCTCTGGACTGTATTCAAAACAAGGACTAGCACTACTGGCACTGTGGCTGACTAAAGGGACTCTCTCTGACTGTATTCAAAACAAACACGAAATCGTTGGGACACTATTAGTAGCACTCGTCAATTAAAGCTTCGTAAAAGCAAAAACACACGGAAGAAGTGACAAGTAAGAAAAATACAGTTAATACTTAAATTAATGTAGCTCACTGCACAGCAGACATGACACAGACGGCTGTTATGACAACACCAATCCGTCCAAATCATCAATTAGCAAGCACTCCCTTCTCATTGAATGTCCCAACCAGTTCTATTTCCTTTCTCTTAAAACCTTCAGCAGACATGTTCTCTCGCCAACCCTTTCCAGTACTCCTTCATTACTGACTCTTTCCATCCAGCTTATTCTCTCCATTCTCATTCTCATCCACATCCACATCCGCATCTCAAATGCTTCTAACGTTTTTTCATCCTCTCGTCACAGTGTCCATGTTTCTGTCCTATATAGTGCCACACTCCAGACAAAACATTTGCCAAGCCTTTACATTAGACCTTTATCTCATTTGCCAAATTTGCATTCCCAATTCTACATAACTAGCTCCGGAATCCCAACTTTATTATGTACTGTGTACTTCCAGTATCTCCTAGAACCCCATATCATAATACATTTTATACTATACACAAGAATAGAATCAAATGGCCCATGAAAGAACATAATTTTATATGGAAAATATTGAGGAGTGAACTACGCATCAAACAAATTTATTCAAGACAAGAACTTCATGACCAAGTCAGATACTATCTGAAGATAGGCTCATCCTGTCTATTAATGTCTGGAGACAAAAAAATAACTTTCCTTTGCTAATCTTCTCAATTCACCAGGCAGACCCAATGCCTGTTTGTGTCCTTCAAATGGATCTGGCAGCTCATATCTCACTCCAGCTGACTTACAACCGATGTTCAGCTTTTTGTGGATGCACAGTGACCACTAAACTTCAGATTTAAATGAGTGTCTGGTGCATGTAGTGGGGGATTGGAATGTGTACAACATCTAAGAACCACAATTGTAAAAAACTTTCTCTACATCATGAGATGTGTCACCTAAATCCCTTCTTGGTTTCCTCCACTTCCATGAGATTCCCACTGAGTGACATCCTTCAGACACCCCCCACCTCCCACCATCCACTTTACCGTATTTGTCTGATGTCTGGCAAATTCTTTTCTAGTCCTGTGTTATGATTATGGACTTCCCCTTTGCTATCTTGTTCTATCTTTTTCCTGATGACTGCTGGCCGTTTTCTGTATATCCACAAGATACTCTACCTGCAAGTCACGTTTTACACAATTTGCACACCAATAAGTTCATTAGTGAGGCATAGTGGACTACTCAGGTTTTTTTTTCTTTTTCTTCTCTTCTGTATTATTTGATTGTGAGCTGCTGAATCAGGAAGTATTTGAAGCTGGTGCTTTTGGTCTCCTCTTGAGCGACTAAGGAGAGATGACATTGTAAAGTTCTATAGGCATGTCTGTTGTGACTAAAGTCTGACAATGGTCTTTGCATTTTCACAAGGCTCCCTCCCCCCATCCCACCCATGCATTTTCCTTTTCCTCTTATTTACCCCTCATTGACCACACACAAGCACACACTAGAACAGAATGTCCTAGTAATTATTAAGACAAGAACTTTATAAAATTAAAACCATCAACAGCGGCATATTGTGTCACACAACATGTTCATCTCCAGTGTAATTGTAAGATTTTATTATTTAAACTATGAATACATTTGAACCACATTTCAGACACACATTTGATTTTTAACCCATCAGCTGTATTACAGGTGCTCTACTTTTATTTTTCAGAATTATTTGTTAAAGATATGAAATTATGTACAT